>NC_080650.1:4915000-5515000 GCF_027579445.1 Ammospiza nelsoni | reverse complement strand
GCCAGAAATCACATTCATGCACATGCACATCTCTGGCTTGATTTACAAGCACTTTCAGGATTGACAGCTGCCTCAGCCTTTCCACACATTTGATCTTTTTTCCATCTAACCCATTTCCCCGAAGCCCTACTTTATTTTTAGGCAGCTCATTCCTCCTCACTGCAGATAACACTGGAGTCCTTTTTGTTTGCATCCTCCTGGAGGTGCCTCCTTGGCTCAGGCAGTGGCACCCAAACTCGGAATGTTTCATGAGCTCCAGATTCCCGTGGGAATCTCAGCGAGACAGAGAAGAGGGGCTGTCTTTGCCAGCCTGGGAGAGAAGGCACAGTGAGGATTTAGCCTGAAGAGATTCACTCAGAAATCCAGTTCCTGGCTTCCCTGTGCAGCTGGGTCTGCTGGTGGCACTATGTGGAATCTGCCTGTTTCCTTCCCACCCACTGGTAATCCTCCCAAAAACTCAATCACCTGCTGCTCAATCACCTCTGTCCCCTACCCATCTCTTCTCCTAGAAGCTCATTCCTGCCCATGGTATTCAATCACCTGTTCCCTACCCCTTTTTTCTCCTAAAAGCCCTTTAACCACCAGCTTCTTGCCCACTCAGTGCCCATCAGCAAATTCTTACAACACAGCCATGCCAACAAAGACAGAAAGCCAGTTAACCTTTAACCAGCTCCCCCTGGACAGGCTTCCTTCACCTGCACCTCAATCTGAAAGGCAATTTGTGACATGCATGGCCAAAACAAATAGATGGGGCACAAAGAACCATCTGGGCTGAGCTCCTCTCTCTCCCTGATCAAACACATCCACAGCTGCTACTGCAGTCACAAACAGGGCCTGGCATTTTGTTTCCAAATGCAACCTCCAAAAGAGGAAAGGGTGTGGGGAAAACTGAAATAGAGAAACCAGTAACCCCCATTCCCAGCCCAACAGATGTTTATGGACAGAGTTATTTAATGAGGCAAGCACAAACCAGGTCAGGAACTGCTGGGCAGGGACTGAAGTGTCCCTTCACTGCCCACTCCAAGGCAGGGCATTGCCATGCCTCAATCAAAGAACCCCTATGATAAAGCCACCACATTAAACAGTAATTAAATCATTAGAATGAGTAGGTATCAAAGTGCCTTTAATAACTAAAAGGCACCAAGATACAAGGAAGAATCTGTGCCATGCTCTCTATGCATGCAGTCAAAGCTTGCTTTCTCCTCCCCTCCATTTTCTTCTTAACACATAAATATTTATTTTCTTTCATCCTAACAGTCCTTTTCTCCTATCAAACAAAGGTATCAACACTGATGACAAGTGGATGCAGCCATTAAACAGAAGCCATTCAGAAGTTTCAGTGCATCAGTGCATTTTGCAGGGGTTTATAAAAAAAGTAACATGCAAAGGAAATGAAGTCTTGCTCTAAATACAGAGGAAGCTGGTGGACAGAATACAAAGCATTGGAGTGGAAGATTCTCATAGCAGCAGGGAAAAAATTACCCTGAAGGAAAAAAGTGTTCTTGGCTTTAGACAAAACCAAAACATACCATTAGTTTACTCCTGTATTTGCCCACTCTTTCCTGCAACAGACTCAGAACTCACTTTATCCTCCCTGATGATGTAACTGCATAAACATTCCAGGTCTTGTGTGAAACCCTAAAGAGCTGTGGAACTGAAGCTCATAAAGTCCTTCACTTCATAAAATTTGCCTTATTACTTGAGCATAAATTTCCCTCTGACTTCCTTTTGTGCTATTCATTTTTATTTCCCTTTTATTCATTTCTGGGGGTTTGTTGGGGATTTTTCCCATTTTGTTTTGTTAGGGAATCAGGATAAAGGGATGTCAGGCCATAAGAAGAGAGGACCAGAAAGCAAGGGGGAAAAAATCTGACAAATACAATACTTTGAAAGAGTAATTTCAAGGGAGAGTCTGCTGATCTCATTCAGAGATGGAAGAAGTAAAGCAGCACAGAGTGTGGCTAACAAAAAAAATACACTGAGTCTATATGAATTCCACCTATGGGTGATGAAAAATATGTGAAGGAATTCTGAAGCAACAGGAGTAAGGTAAATCAGAGAATGTTGTTCACAAAGGATATGCTGCAGCTCAACCAGAAGTTATGGCATTAAGTACAGGGTGGAGCTTTACAGGGCTGTGTTATGTTTGGAGGGGTTTGGATCTGATGAACATAAACATTTCAGGCTGGAAGAGACTGCTGTGAGATGACAGATAAGAACCTTTTGATATTATCCTACTTAACTACTCTGAAAACCAAGTTGATTTAGCTGCAATACACAACTTGCCACCAAATCATCCTGAACATTAACTTGCAATTACAATCTTTCTTATAGTCCTATATCCAACAGAATTATAATTATAAATTATACACTGACTACAGTTGTAAATAGAAACTGATTTTCTAAGTGTAGGCCTAAAAAACCCTCACAGCTTTAACTGATTCATGGTAATTTTCTCAAAAAGTGACCCTTCTCAAGCTCCTAGAACTGGGAAATACATTTGAATGAGAGACAGCCCAGAGAAGAGTCATATTCTAGTAACACAACCAGAATTACAACACATAAAGCACAACACTTTAGTCAAGGTGCTAGCCAGACCTTCATGGGGCTGGATCTATGGGAGTTGATATTAGAGGTGACAGAAGCCTTAGAGTAACCTGATTAGCAGGAAAAAATAAGAGATTAAAAAAGCAGGAGAGAGTCATAAACATCAAACTTAAGCAACTCACCTGGAAGGGAGCCTTTCCTGTGAGACACTGATAAATGATGGTTCCTATACTCCAGAGGTCAGCTTTGGCATCATAGTGTTGGGACATAATGACTTCTGGTGCCTTTTGTGGGAGAGAAGAGAAATTTCTTTTATAAGAGGAAGCAGTTTTGGTGGTTTGTTGGTTTTTTTCAGGAACTCCAAGAGATAAGTCACCATCATGCTATAAAACCTCTTGAGCTAGATTCCCCAATAACCATGGAAGATTTACTCTCAATAAGACTGTAACACTACATTGAATGGGCCACTTCCCTATTTAAGTGGGGGAAGCACAGACTTCCATTCAGAAGACAAAAATACATCCTAATATTGTGTATTTTGGGCAAACTCAGCACTTCCCCTTCTCCCAGTGTACCAGAAGAAACCCCACTGAAATCACAAACAGATCTTCTCAACCAAAGCAAGGAGAAAGATCCAGAGCAGCAAAGGCTCCCACTGCACAGGTGAACTCCAGCCTCCATCCTGAGCTGCACCACTTGGGCACTTCCCTCATTTAGCCCAAGATGGCAGCACATTAATTCAGCTGCAGGGCCTGGTGCCAAGGTCACAGTTTGGGTTCAAAGGCAGCGTTCCAGTCCAACAGCTTGAGCCCTGCTGTGCCTCAGACTCTGGTTTCTAATCCCACATTGTGCCCTCAGCTGCTCCCTCCCAAAGCTGGAGACAGTGCAAGCCCCCAGAGCCCCTGGCTCAGCAGGCAGAGCCTCAGGAGCAGCAGCAGAGGAGGGACAGGAGGCCAGGCTGGCTAATCCCTCGTGTTTATAACCACAGATTTCATTGCACTGCTGCCAGCAGGGAACAGGATCAATTTTTTAGCTCTGTTATTAGTAAAGGCCACACGTAATGGAAATAAAAAAAGGCAACAAGTAAATTGTGGAGAGGAGCTTGGTCTGTCCCTAAGGGAAGGAGGCATGACACCAAAAAAAGCCAAAGCAGCAGGACAAGAACGGCACAAGGAGGTTTCAAGTCTTGCCATGGCATGGATCATACTGGGGTTCAGACAGAAAGCTCCTTTTGGTAGGGGTAAAATACCTTTCTGTTATTTTAAAAGAGCAAAATAAAATAAAGTAGCAATAGGCTGTGAGCTAAAGCAGGGAATAAAGTCCTGCCTTGCCAGCAGATGTTCCCAGGGCTCCTGCACAAGACCTACAACAGCAGGAGGGAAAGACTTCAAAATCCTCCCTAAATCCCAACTGAACCCTCCCTTCCCATCTTCCTTCAAGCCCATCAATAAACAGAGAACAATATGAAACATTGAGATTTCTTGTTAATATCCAGTGTTGTTTAAAATAAAAATAAAAAAACAAACAGAAAAAAACCATCATCACTAGTTTCCTCCAGCCCTTTCAGAAAATAAGCTGGGTGTTTTCAATTACTTCCACAAGGGACTCCGAAAGAAAAAGTATCACTAAAAATAGACAACTCAGGAAACTCTCACAGGAGAAGAGAGTTACATCATCTTCACATATAGCATAGCTCAAATAAACATCAGGCTTCAAATAAGGGAGAGAGAGGAAGTGTGTTTTGCTTCAGGTAGTTCTGTGGAGCAGACTACCAGATGCACTAGGCCTGTGCAGTGCAGCACAATCCAGCCTAACCCTGCCCAAAGACTACAGACAAAAAACTTAGGAGTGGATTAGACAGTGTTTGAAATGAGTTGCCTTTTACCCCAGGGCACCTGTAAAAACTTGAACCTAAATTGACTCACATCATCTTTTTACTTTGAGCTCAGACACCCACGTCCCCAGGAACTATTACAAGTCTGGTTATGACATTTTTATTTCTGTCTGGTTTTCTCATTTTTCCTTTCAGTGACTTGATGTGACACCGAGACCTTGACTGCTGCCATGAGCACAAATAAGAGATCACCTCATCACAACCTGATCCCAGGGTGGGAAGTACAAAGAGGGTAAAGGGATCAGTTTGGTTTCTTACACACATCAGTTTCAGTGTCTAAGCAGCCATCCTGAAAGCATGGTTTACCCACATCTCACCTGGAAGTTACATGACAGCACAGGCACCTGCTGTCTGACACTACCAGCAGCCAGAACTTCAGGACTGTGCTGGTTTCAGGCAAATAAACAAAATTTCACCTCTGGGGAAAAGTCTAGATAAAAGCAAAGCCTTGCTTTTGGGGAGCAAAGCAGGAACAACACAGAAAATCCTCTAGAAAAGTCACACTTACCATGTACATGGGTGAGCCACACAGTGTTGCTGCCATCATGTTGTTCTGCAGGTACCGGGCAAACCCAAAGTCAGCTGCAAGGAGAAACAGAGGTGGGTCAGGAGCAGACACCAGCTCTGGAGAGCCTGCACCTTCTCCAGTTCATTCTTCCTACTCTACCTTCACTTCCCACCAACCTTTGCAACCTATATCCTATCTTGGTAAGGCTTTGACAGCTGTTCTTGAGCAGGAGCACCCTTGTGCGAGTTATTAATGCACAGTACAGACACTACAAAAGGACAGAGCCAGTCCCAAGAGTGCTCAGATGAACAAACTCCCATCCCTCTTTCAGGGATCAGAACCCATTTGCCTGCACTCTGAAATGCCAGCTGGGGAGGCTCTCCTGACTTGAGTGAGAATGTGCCAGTTCAGAACCAGCCAGTTCATCTGCTGCTGTCTCAGCCTTTCATTGGGGAACTGAAAGTCGCCTTCCATTGAAAAGGCTGCAATGTGAAACATCCAGGAGGAACCACTACTCACCACTACCCACATTTCTAGACCAGCCCTACCAAAATGAGTCTTGTTCTGTTCCTTTAGAAGAGTACCAACTGTGCTAACCCCAGCACTAGGCCAGATAACTGAGCCACAGTTCACGTAGCAAGTAGAAGAGCCAGGAACAAGGAATACCAAGAGGAATTACCTCTGCAGGTTACTGGGCATCTGATCATATGACACTGAGATGTTCTCTCAAGGTTACCAGATATTTCAAGCTAGGACATTGACACAGCTGTTTACACTGTCATCTGTCACTACTGAACTGGTACAGCCAGGTTCTCCCTGGACCATGCACTCCTCAGGGAGCACAAGGAGGGTTGCAGGTTACATCACACCCAGAGCAGTTGTGCCCGCAGCCCTCCTGCCTGTTTGCAGCTCCCAATCCCTTCCTTACAGATATTAACTCTGCTTGACAGAAAAAACAAAAAACCAAAACCAAACAAACAAACAAAACAAAAAAAAACGCCACACCAAAATGCTTCAGCTGAACAACCAGCAACATTTCAAACTTTTCCACTGGAAATTATTTCCGAGCTGAAGGAAAGCACTAACACTTTCTCCACAGCACAGGGTTAAGCTGAGGAACACTTCTGCCTAATTTTTACCTAATTGGCGTCAGCTTCAGCTCTGAGTTGTAACGTAACCAAAAGCCCACATGTGAGGGTGATGTCATCTTATTTTTGAGGGACTGCAGGGAATATGTGTGCTCTGTAACTGGATTTCTGGAGCACTCATCCCAGCTACTGGTGCATCTGTGCCACTTGCCTGATGTGCAGAATGGGAATTTCTTCAAGATGCAGCTGAGAAGCCTGTCTCTGGTTCAGACTGAGAAAACTCCCACTTTTGGGTCTGCCTGACAACCCACTCTGAGGCCAGCCAGGAGAGCACCTAGTACCAGGTCTTCAGACAACAACATTTAACCTCAACACTGTTAGAAGCTGAAGACAAAAGTCACAACTTCTGCTCATTTCCTGATAAGCCTGGAGATTACAAGCCAATTAGGGCAGGCTGGCGTTTGTTTTTACTGAGGGTGGCACCATTGAACTGAGAGCAGAGCAAGGCCTGCCCAATTCCTTTGTGTCAAACCTGTGTCCTGGCAGAGTAGAAAGCTTTTGCTCCTACTGCTTGCAGGCAGCTGAAGGCTGCATTTACCAGAGGAGCTAAGAATGAGAAACGTTAGGGTGTTTTTAAAGTGGAGAAAAGCTTTTCTCCTCCTAGACAGCTCTCCAAAGTAAAATGGAGGTTTCCATGTGTCCATCACCAAACTCCCAAGTGCTCAGGGTGACACTGTAGCGGTGCCTTACCGATCTTTATGCGAATGTTGTTGGGATTTGATTTCCTGCCCCCAGCATAGGAAAGGAGAATATTCTGGGGCTTCAGGTCCCGATGGATGATGCCCTTGCTGTGCAGCATTTTCATGGCACCTGCTATCTGCTGGAGGAAGAGCCTGATGGTGTCTTCACTGAGTGTCCGCATAGCTGGCAAGGAGGAAAGAAAAACAACCACAGATGAAAAACTCACAGTGCCAGTTCTCTGAGGAGCCCAGAGGGCAGAGTCT
The DNA here is from genome assembly GCF_027579445.1 of Ammospiza nelsoni. Lineage (NCBI taxonomy): Eukaryota > Metazoa > Chordata > Aves > Passeriformes > Passerellidae > Ammospiza > Ammospiza nelsoni. The sequence goes on along the minus strand of NC_080650.1, from coordinate 5,507,959 downwards.
CACAGCAATTAACTCTAATTTGTCATTTTATTCCCACATATGATGTCTTTTCCCCACACACCATTTCTGAATGATTCCTACAGGCAACAAGGGAGAGCATTTGCATTCCCAGCTTATTCTGTGGTCAAGGCTGTTTTCAGCCCTGAGTCCCTCATGGTGAACTCAGGCCAGCCCTGGGTGCTGAATCTGGGTTATTAACTGTGTCCAAAAGTGGCATCTGGTGAGGTTTAGAGCTTCCCTCAGCAAGGCAGATCCAGGCAAGCACCAGGCAGGGCTGTGGCTGCCTGGGATTATGGTCAGCAGCAGCTGGATACCCAAGGTCAGAGCTTTATCACATAGACCAGGTCTAAATGTGGAGCTCAGAGGAAAGGCAATTAGGATCAGGATTTATACCTGCAAGAGTCATTGAGGCCCATGCTGGACCTGGGAAGGGTTGATAGGTTAAATTCACAGTAGGTTAGGGCACATGGCCAGCAGGGATCTGTACCTTTAGGGTATGAATCCAAATCTAGGCCTAACCCTTGTGCATCATCACCTGACCAAACCAGAATTCTAATCCCAAACCCCGTGTTTGGGTGAACCACAGTTCAGGACTTGACAAAAGACCTTACCAAATGACCCCTGCAAACCATCACCTGCCACCCTCCACCCACAGATACAGCAAGAGTATCTCAAAATGTTTTCACAAGCCAAGTTTTTTAAAAGAATGTATTAGTGATCAAAATCTGCAAATAAAGCAGCTCTGGAGTGGCCTCTCCTGAGATACAGCCTTCCCAGGGACCATGGTGTGAAAACAAACATTGAAGGGATTAAAATAATTTTCAACTGGCTCTTCTAATCAGAGCAGTGCAACATCAGCTCTCGTTATTTTAAGAACTACACGTATGAAACTCTTGCCAGAGCTGGGAACAGCCTGCTGAACAAACCCCAGGATCAACAGTGCTACCAGCCTGCCTCCTTGTCAGTCACTGAGCAAGTCAGGCTTCAAGGAAGCACCATACCAGTTGAATAAAATTATTTCTTTTGTAAAAAGTCCTGTAAATTACTTGGGACTTCATTATAGCTCTTCCAGCTGTTCTCTAGTAAGACATTAAAACAGGCTGGCAGGAGCTTCAAAACATCACCCTAGCCAGTCAGCTAGAAGGGAGGAATCCTTATGAAAACACAGCTGAGGCTGCACACAGCTTTAACACAACACAGGAAATGAAAAATCTAACTTGTAAAATACATGGATGGGACGCAGCAAGGGACACAGATAAGTTAAGCAGCGCTTAGAATAGAAAATAAACTCCCACCACTCCCAAGGCTCACTGGTCTGGGAGGCACAAGCACAGCTAAAGTGTCACCATGGCTATCAGGTGGTCCTGGCCTCCAACACGTGAGAGCAGTGCACATGTACACGGAGTTTCTGTCCCCTCACTGAGCCTTTTCCCCATGAACTGGCACTCAGCTGCAGTTCATGAGACTCCTCTCCAGAGGGGAGATTCTGTGAAGGGATTTTAAGGATACCAAGAGGCAGCTCAGATGCAAGTCTTCAAAACACACCTGCATCTTCTGAAGAAAGCACTGCCTCATCTTTAACAAAGCTCTCCCCAACCTCCTCCTGAATTATCACAGTGTACTCAATCCCATACCATTTTCTGTCTATTAAAAGTCCAGCATCTCTTAGCTGTGCTAAATATTCCTTCCACCAAAAGCACTCTGTAGTATTTCTGCAATTTGTACTCAAGGAAATCTATACAGGAATGGTTAAAACACCATCTTTCAACAAAACAGCAGGAATTCAAAAGTTGTATTTTCCCAATTCAGCTCAGGCCCAGGAAAGGACAGGCTGACCACCCTCCTCCACACATGAAGCAAGACGTGAAACCTGATAATTGTTATTATTAAGGCAGCAGGCAATTACCAGCTCCTGGCTGAACACACTCAGCCTCTAGCAGAGGAGCTGTGGAGAGCCTTGTCCTGACCTGCAGTCCCAGGAGCAGCCACGGCTCTGAGGCGTTCCCTGTCCTGCAGATAATTTGGGGGCTATAGGGCAAACACAGCACCAGCCACAGCCCTCAGCAAACCAGCTGAGCCTCCCTGATGGCAACTCTAACTCTTCATAATACTGAAAACAACCACATTGCTAACAAGATCACAAAAATTCATCAATAGAAAACAGTGTTTCTAAACTACATGTTTCTGCAGAATTTAAGCATTTCCACCTCAAAGAAGTCCATACAAAGTTCTCAGCCCTGCAAAAGAATTGTTTTCCTGGCACACAGAATCTAAACTGGTGTCTTGGGCCTGTGCAGACATAGTCCCACAGTGCAACTGCAGTAGCAGAGTGGAGCTACCATTGCAGGGCTGCAAAATCAGCCAGAGAAATCTGCTGGATCCTCTGGCAGCATTCAATCTCACAAATCCAGGCAGGACTGGGAAACTGAGGCTCTGCCCTCAGGAACAGAAAAGGGACAGTCAGTTCCTTGGAGACAGCAGGGGCAATACCCTTTTACCTCTCCCCATTAACAAACAGGCTGTAACACTGGAAAACAAAACTCCTTATCTCTCATCCTCAGTCCATCAGTCTACTGTGTGACAGCAGCAATCTGCAACTGAAGGACAGAAACATAAATACAACTGACATTTCCAATGACTTCAGGATACTGGGCCTGCAAAAGTTCTCCCAGACCAGCTACCAACAGCAGAGGGAATGAGAAGATACAAAAAACTCATTCAATTTATGTGCCATAAAAAAAAAAAAAAAAAGCCCAAGAAAACCTCAAAACAGTGGAGAACAAAACACTGTCTTCCTTTGCTACATCTCAAACAGGGAACTTGTAAGTCTGTCCCTGTAAAAAGGGGATAGTCTCATCTTCACCAGAAAACTGCTGGCAAAATATAATCCTGCATTAAAGTCTGGGCATCCCTGTGGATGTCTGTGGTGAGCAACACATTCTTGCAGAGGATGCTGTTTCACAAGCCCTACTCTGCCATTACTGAGAAGCAATAATATCCCTGTGTTTATTTTCATGGGCTCCACTTCAGTGATGAGGCACTCTTACTGCCTTGGGCTGCTCAGGTCAGTAGATCAGAGAAAATATTTACTCTGGGTCACTGTGGGGCCCACGTACCTCGAGCTCTGAAGGCAGAGAAAAAGGATGAAACCACCTAAGAAGTGCCCTGGTCAGCCTGTTCTGAGAAGTTCAGAAGTGCAGTAAACAGCCCCCGTCAGCTGATCAGGAGATGTACTGCAGGGCACCCACTGACGTTGGGTTACACCATCATTTTGGAACAGTTATTTAGGAAAAAGAACATCTCCTCTTACCCACAGGTGTCACAAGTATCTCTAACATAGGCCCAATCCAAGTCACACTGAAGTCTGAGAGCAAGCTGACTTGTTTGGGGCCTGGCTTTGAACCTATCCCATCTACCCATGGTCAGTGACACAGATTCACACTCTTGTGACTCTTCTGTACAAGCCAGAACACTTATTCCAGATATGTCTGTGGTGGGACTAGACCTTCTTAATTAACTGGCTGTAGAGGGAGAAAAGCTACAGAGCAATGTTCCACACCTCTGGTTTGCAACAGGGTCCCTGCACTACTTGGGATGGACTAGAAAGATCAAACTCCCAGCATGGTCAAACCAAGAAATTCCCTGTTATGATATGAAAGCAGCAGCTTTAAGAAACATCACAAATATGCTCTCATGAGTGTCCACAGCCTGTGCCAACGCCAACTCACAGAAATTAAGGAATTTCAGCCCAGCTGCTCCTGAGTACCTGAGGACACAATCCCAGATATTCCTGTACAGAGCTGGTCCCTGCTGGAACACCTCCCCCAGCTCCAGCACACAGCACACACCTGCCACTCTCAGCTCAATTCTCAGCAGCCTCCACTGAAAGCAACTTCTAGACATCTCCCAGAAGGGAAATTGCATTGGACCTGTCAAGGACACCACCACAGCAGAGCCCACAGAGCCTTGGGCTGTACCAGAGATGGATGGGGCTGCCCAACACCATAAAATCCAGCCAGACACACACAGTGCACTCCAACGTGCACCTGTGCACGTCCTCCAGTCATGAAGACAAGGAGAATGAGAGTGCCTTTGGATTCAGCATGGAATTACCACATTGCCTAATGCCTGTAATTAGAGGGCAGAATGGATCTGGAAGCTTACAAGCAACTCATTCAATGAGAACCAGGGGATTTGCATGTGCTGCTTGCTTAAGTGTTACAGGAACTACCAACCAGCACAAACGTCTGAGGAGCCAGTGGGAAAGTAGATGTTGCAATTAAACACCATCACACAATTATCAGAATAACTGAAGCAGCACAATAACCACTCAGTAGAGATGAGCCTCCTGAGTAGCAGTCAAATACTGAAGAAATCTAAACTTTCCAAGATGAGTTTTCAGTGAAAAATCACTCCTGTCAAAAGAACCCTGAGTTCTTTTGCAGAAGCTGGAAGCCTGCAGAAGCTGGAAGAGGAGATACCCCAGAGGAGCATGTGGTGAGATGCAGAAATCTGACTTTTATCTAGGCTCTGGGATCTGGCATTGATGGGAGTAACTAAACCTTCTTGCTGCAGTCCCTTCCTGACTCCTCCCTTGGAAATTGGTGCTTGCTGGGTTCTCTTCACTGGCAACCAGCACACAAGTGTTAAGAGTTAAAACAAAACTAAGCACCAACTTCCCAGACACAACAATCTTTACAGTTGCCAAACCAAAATATTTTATTGGTAAAAACAGAGCTAAAGGTTAACTTTCTCACATGAACTCAGGCAAAGAAAGATTAAGTTTTGCACCAGGTAACACTCAAACAAATCAAACTGGGGTAAAGCTGAATTTTATTTGGAAAATACAATTCATTGTCACTGTCTCAAACTAGCCACCAGCTTCCTGAGTAATTTCAATTGATAGGCCAGGAAGTGAGCTGTATTAACAGCCTAACTGCATGCTTCACTTTTTTCTTGAGGGTTTTTTTTTTTTTGAGGGAGGAGGGTGGCAGAAGGGAAAACAACAACGTACACACAGAAGTAGTGGTACAGACCAGATGATTTCCTGTAAATCCTTGTTTCTGTTATTCGTTTCTATAATTTCTTGTTTGCACACACAGTTTCCCAATGAGAGTGCAGGGCCCACTGCTTTAAGATCAAGGTTCACTTCATGTGCACGAAAGATAAAATATTAAGCTTTCAAAGCCCATGCACTGGTAAAACTGAAGTTTTGCTATTTTTTAAAAGCACTTTATTTATAAAATTTGCATTTGCATTCAGAGAGAAAAAAGAAAGTACCAAATACAAAACCATCCTCCACTGGTGTCCATAAGAACATTCTGCCACCACTAAAGATCTAAAAAGAGCACAGCAATACCCAACAGATGCAAAACATATCAAAGACAAAACACACTAAACCTGGATTTTAAAAAACAAATGCCTGTCACTTCTATCTCACCCACGCTTTAAACAAACAAAATACATGAAAGACAGAATATTCTCTTTCCTTCAAGTACTGAACTCTTTCTGAAAATTCAAGTCCACAAATATAATTCATTACCCTGCAGGAAAAGTGTGGCATGCTAGCATCAAGCCCCAAATTATTATTCTAGGGACACCAACACTAGCTGTAGGGCAAATGTAAATTTATCTTTTAATCCTTCAATTTTTGCCATTTCCAGGCATCACATACCTCAATAAGGAGCCTGAAGTATTATCCAGCTGACTAGCTTTTAATTTGAACAATGTGAACAAACTTTGTTTAACCATGACCTAGAGCCACACATGAAATGAGATTAAAGTTGTCTCTTCACATTTAGTAATCTTCTAGTTAACATGCAAAACAACCAGAAAGCTACTTTAAGGGAAAAAAACAAAGTCATGGGAAAAAAAAAAAAATAAAAGGGCTGTATCTGAGTGCAGCTAAGTATATTGTTAAACATTTTATCCTCCTACCTGTTCTAGGTACTGAGGTGCAAAGTGATTTTCACAAACCAGGGTCCTGTACCTGTGCTGCACTGAAAAATACCTTGAGGGGTTGCCTGAGTCCCAGCAGTACAGCTGGATGACCTGCAAAGCATTTCTCTTGATGGCAAAGACACCCCTGAGTCTCACCAAAAGGTTCTTCAAGGCACCATGGTCCCAGATACTTGTGCTATACTCTCCAGAAGACCCCAAAATTAATGGGGTCACCCTCCCAGCACTACTGGCTACACCACAGCCATCATCAATATGCTGGAACAGGAAACATGCTCTGCCCTAGATGTGGGGACACCTTAGAGAACATACTCTTGGGATGTTATTTTAATCCAACACTACTGCAAGGCTTCAGTGTAAACAGCTTTTTTCCAGTCACTAAGAAAAGAAACTGTGTCCCTAGTAGTGTTGGAATATGTTTAACTTGTAAGGCCATTGCAACTAAAATATATAACTACTGACAACAGTCACTACTGACCTACATAGAAAGGACTACAAGACCAGCTTTTATTGTCATGGTTTCTCAGTTTTCCAAAGATTATGAAGGGTGACCCTCCCAGAGGATATTCTCCATCCTGCTGTACTTACTGTGAAGGTAGTCTGCCAGGTCACCACCATTACAGTACTGCAAACAGAACAGAAAGCTCAGTTAACACAGGGCAAATCAAAGATTAACAAGAAAAACAGTAAACTTCAGTAGGGTGGCAGGTTTATCACAATATTTAAACAAAAATAAGCACACATGTTAAAATACTATCCAGAAGTTGGCAGGGGAAAACCCCATTCCTCTGGGTTCCTCTCCTATTTCTCCTAAATGTTATGTTGCATGATGATACACCAGCATCACCAGCACCATCCATGTTCAAGGACTTCAGAGAGAAAGGTAGAACCAGAACAAAGCAGAGGGGTCAGCACTGGAGACAGCAGCAGAAAACTGTTTGAGGAAAGCCTGGGAGTGGACACAGCTGAACGCTCAAACTCCTCACATCAATGTTCCACATCATTAGGAAAAGTCAACAAGACCTCCAAGTGAGAACTGCAGAGCAAGGGAAACATTCAGCGGCTCTGCAGGTAATCTGTGTCCAGAACATTCTCTCTGGTGGATGCCTGAACATACCCTTCTAACCCCTAAAATTGAGTGTCTGCTTAAGCCTGTGCCTGCAGGACCTTCTGAGAGCAGCAAGATGGAAAATCCCCTGGCTGCTCTCTGCACCCACACTCTCCAAGGCCTGAGCTGCAGATTAGATTAACAAAGCCTTACAGGTGAGACTGCCAGCAGGAAGCACCACTTGTGAAACATGCTGATCTGCTTAAAATGGGTTTAAAATATTCAAGAAGAGAAAGAGGGAGGGAAAGGAGGTTAAAAAAACCAACACACTCACCTCCATAACCAAGTAGACAGAGTTTGCCAGTTCCTGGGGAAATAGAAAATGGAAAATTAAGGGATTTATGCACTGAAATATTTCAGACATTTAATTGCTGTATTACCTTTTAAACAGATAATCTGTTCTCTGCTATGAGTCAGACTGAAGAAAGGGTGAAAACATTATAGGTTAATTCCTGGAAGACTGCTTGCTTTGAAAATGCCAGGTATTTAAGCATATTATTGATTTGTGAGAGTGCATCTGTTTAACCAAGCTGATCTTCTGTATTGTGGCTTGGGTCTCCATGTCCTTTCAGGCTCCAGGGATTAACAGTGGCACGCAACACGGATGCTGGCACACTGCTATCTTAGAGCCTTAATCATTTCCACATTTAACTTGGCCCTTTTTAGCAGCTGTGCCCACATGAGCAGGGCTAGGCTGAACAGAAAGATAAGAGCAGCACAACTTTGGGACCTGCAATTCAACCCCGTGGCTGAAAAGTGCCCAAGTGACACCTTCCATTAGAGGGCAAAATGAAAGATCTTAGACTAAAAATGTAACATTTGCCAACCATATTTTCTACATGCCTTAACAGTGCCATTATGAGGTGGTTAAAGCTTTCTGGATTGTAACAGGGGTCAACACCAGCCAAGTCCAGGCCAAATCCTCATCTTCCTAAATTCACTACAGGTGCTGCACTGTGATGCTCTTACCATCCTGGGAGTTCACCTCCTGCCTTGGCTGACCTCTCCCCAGCCGCAGGGAAACATCCATATATCCATGGTACAAGCACAGGAGAGTGCAGAGATGTGTCCCACAAAAATACAGCCCCACAGAGTCCCAGCAGGAGCCTTGGTGGCTGTGCAGCACATGGTGACACCAGGGCCAGCCTGGCACGTGTCCAGCAGAGCCACCAAAGCACTGCCAAAGAACAGACATGAAAACAGCCAAATATTTCAACCCTGGGTAGACCCAGAAGGCCAAACGACTAAATCCTTTTGTTGAGACAGAAGTCAGACAGGAGTAGACCAACTATATAAAATCTGTAAGCAAGAAGTCAGTCCTACAGCTTATAAACCAGAAGTCACTTCTAAACTCAAGGCCCAGCTGGGAACACTCACAGACAGCAACTGTGTGGGTGAGTGGAGAAGTCCTGAAAGCAGAGGCAGAGCATGAGATTCCACTTCCAGGGCAGCATGACTTTATTCACAGGCTGTTTAGATACCAGTCTACATGATTTCTCTTCTGACCCAAACCATTTCAAAACCTCCAGCATCCACTCTAGAACTCTGTTTAGTTTCCAAGCATTCTCCACTGTCTGCTCTCATCCCTTTCACCCTGGTCAGTCCACAGAACTCTGCCTCCCATCAAGCTGTACCAAATTCCCTGCCTTTGTCAATGCCTGGAGTCCTCAGCACCTCTTGCTTTCTCTTCTCTATCCTTTCAACCTCACCACGTGAAATCTGGGTTTCCAGATGTTTGCTGAAGACTGGTTGGAGGAAGAGGAGGAAGATGAAATATCTGAGATTTGAGACAGCCACAGCTGCAGGGGAACAGGGCACCTTCCCTGGAGGGGCTCAAGCATCCACCACAGCCCAGAGCCACCCTCTGTTCTTACAGCTGTTCTCACTACCAAACCCTGCTGAGCTTTTAGAAGTCCCCTTGTTTGTTGAAAAAGCAATTTTCTGTAATACTTCAAGAAAGTGTTTGCTGCACTTCCCTGCATGACAAACACTTCTTTCAACAGGCTTTGTTTTTCAACCTCTGCATTTGAAAGCAGCACACATTAAGTCATCCAATTTCATACACACATTGATGAAGTGGGAAACCAGTCTGTGGCTAAAAGCACCAGCCCAGGGAAGCTGTGCAAGAAGAAAACCCCAAGCACCATCACAGGCTTTGCACATGGCAAAGCACTGAGGGAGAATTCTCAGGAGCATTCAAAGCCCACCAGCTCCTGCTGTCCTAGGCAAGAAGAGCAGAAAGCCAAGGTTGATAAAAACACCCAGGACTTTCACTGCTACAGGAACTGCAGCCCCAGATGTACCAGGAGATAGGACACACACCAGAAGTGCAATGCAGCTGCTGGGCACACAGGAAATGTCTGAAGTGGTTTTTGCAGCCCAGACCAGGTTCATCACTGCCACAAAAACAGGTTTCATAGACACTTCTAGGCTGAATGTGCTGTGATCACTGCAGCCCAGTAACTCTGCACTTTAATATGCACAGTGCCAGCATGGTTTGGGGAAGCTCAGTGTATTATTACCTATATAGGAAACGAAGAGGAACCAGAGCTTACACAAACCAACTCAGAAGATATTTGTAATAACTTATTAGCCAACAGCTAATGCACACTCTGCAGTATGGCTGTTTTTCCACTCTACATTATTTAAAGACTTTGCAAACAAACATCACCAAGGAAGTAATTGATTTTTGGCAGCCAGTGTGTGCAGGGACCAGGGTTAAACAAGGACCAGCACTGGCAAGGGAGATGCTCTGCTTGACTTTCCCAACAACAACATGACCTTGGTGGTTGGTGGTTTTATCTCTTGACTGTGCTGGTGTGATAAGAGGGCAATGCCTGAAAGGCTTTGAGGAGAGAAGCTGGTGGCTCTCCCAACCATCACTGGCAACAGCAACCTCTGAAAATCCAACCTCACCAGGCAGAGCTGGCCAGAACACCTAGCAAGGGCATTTTCAGATCACAGCTGCCTGTAGCAAGGCAACAAACACATGTGCAGCTTCAGCATTTCAAGATCCACTTACAAGAAAGATCTGTAAAATTTTACCAACAAAATGAAACATTTATTTCAAGAAGGGTCCCAGAAACAAACTAGTGTTTGGAAAAAGCCAGTAGAGCTTACTGTGGTTAAAATAGACTCAGCTGTCTGAAGAGACTTCTGGTTTCTCAAACAGGCTGATGGACTTCTCTCAAGCTGATTCAGCAGCAGAAACTACTTCTAGTCCATTTTTATCCTTCCACTATATTTATGATTTTTTCATTAACAAAACAAGGGAAAAAATACTGCAAGCCAAATTCTGCAAGCTACCAGTTTATCTGAAAACCAAAGCAAAATGCCCAACCCACTCATTTCCACATCAAGAAAAGTATTACAGTTTGCTCTATTTTTGCAGAGGCTTATTTTCAAGAAGTGTTACAGATCATTTCCTCTGGACCTCTTATTCACATGTGCCAGTCTGTACAGCCAAGCCTAATCCTGTCACTAAACAAGCTCAATGGAGACAACAGCACAGACACAACCCCTAACTTTTCCTGTCATCACAAAGGGCAGCAGTACCCTGGCCATGCCCCACAATGGCAGCAAAACGCCTCTGCCAAAGGCATTAAGCTGATAATTAATCAACCTGGAGCATTGCCTGCCTTGTTCTTGCAGCAGAGGCCCCAGTGATGAAGTTACAATTTAATTGAGTGTAAAAATAGGCAACAGCCTCTGCTGTCTACAAATAACACACATCTGCTGATGGAGGACAAAGAAATGAAGAAACCTTATTTAGCAATACACCATAAATCACCCCAAGACTGTGCTCTGTTAGAATTCCTCACTGTGACACCAGGACACATGGTGTTATGGACAGTAAGACCCAACAGTCCTGTCTCCCTTCTCTCCACCCATACTGGAAGGTGGCATGATCCTCTTCTTGGAAAGAGTGTGTTTAGGTGTGTCCAAAGGGAAATGTCTGGGTGTACCCACAGTTAGTCATCCTCCTACCACAGCTTAAAAAGTCTCAGAGAGGAATTTTCCTTAGAAAAATCCTCCTCTGCACTCTACCCCTGAACTCAGCCTGCCACCAAGTTTAGAAAGATGCTCAGGAACGGCAAAAAGTGGAAATTTGATTACACAACACTCCAAGATTCTCTCAGCAGTGCAGTGTTCTCACCCTTCTGTGTGAGACCAGTGCTGTAGTACACTCTGGGGGAAAACCAGCTAAGAATGACTCCTACCTCACACAAGACCTCTTTTCTAGGACAACTGGGAAGAACACTGAAGATGAAAGCAGCTCCAGAGTTACACCCATGTGCTGAGCACTGTGGGGCTGGAAAGGCTCCTGTCGCCTACACCAGAGGAGCCATAAGCACTCAAGACTTGTTTTACCACTCTCTGGGTGTTTGCTGGCATCCCTGTGATGGCAGAGGGTTTGTGCCTCTCAGCAGATATCTCCCACAAGCTGCTCAACACCACCTCTCCAACAGCACCCAGAGATGCTGCCAAGCAAAGATAATTTTGCTGCACATGGATCTCTCTAAGCAGGGTCAGGAATTTCACCAACTGCACCAACACAACAGAAGCACAACATAAAGCTGGGGGTCTGGCAGTGGAAGATAACATCAACTGAAAGCTAAGCTTTTCCATTTCTTTTTTGTTACTTCCCCTTCTCACTGCAGCAGAACCACTGTGTATCACATCCTCCTGTTTTGCCAGCAGGATCTCATGGAGCCAATACCTTTCTGACCTGTGGTCTCCAGTTTTTGCCTTCTGACAGTGGCACTGGAGTCAAACACAGTCCAAACAAACACAACTTTGCTTTACAGAAGCCAATTCTTAGGCCAATGGCATCTGGAAAATCCCTAGCTCAGGCAGGGGCTCCCAAACTGACTGGGCTTGGGAAAAACAAACCTGCTGTTCTAAAGAGAGGAAAACAACTTTGCAAAAAGTAAAATCTCTTAGAACTGTTTCACTGTGGCTCACAGCTTGGCTTGAGCAGGCTAGCCTCTGAAAAGGGAAAGGAAAACTGTCATGATAAGCAAGGATTATCTTCTGATGCATCTATTGGAACAAAGCAAGATAAGGGACAATAGCAACATCAATCAGAAGTGTGGGAGAACCTATCATTGCTCGTCCTTTGGAAAACTGATCTAAAGCAAATAGAAGATATTCACATGGCTTTTGAACCCAAGTGAAAAGAAAAACAGGTCTCAGAGCCTTCTGTTCTCTGGCCCTGGTCATCCTCCTCACTCCTCCTGAACATCATCAATAAGGAACTCAAGAACATTCTGAGCGGGCTTCCAATTCAGGAGACAATTAACTCAGATGAAGAAAGGTAAAACCTACTGCAAGTGACTGGAAAGTGTTATTTCCAGAGTCAGCAGATCTGTGACTTCCCAAAATAATGAGGGCTTCTAATTTCCTAATGTAGATCCCATGGAGTAAGCACCAGAAACAAGACCTGGCAAGGCCCACCATGTTCTATCCACAATTGGCCCACAGTTGGCCACTGACTGCATTCTGCTTCCTTCTGACCTGCCAGCTTGCTCTAGGACATGGAGCAAGCAGAAGGGAGGCCCTGCAGCACAAAAATGGTCGATGGGTGGCCTTGCAGCAGGGCAGATTTTTGTAGAACTGGAAGAACAGTGATGCCAAGGGTCAGCACTGCCCCATTCCAGGCACTACTGTACTCTCCACTGCAGAACAGATGAGCTGTTTCAGGACAGGTTGTACTTCAGGGCAGATTAAAAACAGCAGGAAAACCATTCTCTGGTACTACACAGGCTTCAGGAAGGGAGGGAGACTATTTCCCATCCCCCTGGCAACAGTTCTAAAGTCTGCTTGCATGACATTAGAAAACAAACAGGACAACGTCATGTCCGTGGAGCTGCTCTTTCCCAGGCAGCTCATACCACCACAGCCAGAGGGGATCACTGCTGGAGAGGCAGCTCAGCCTTCAAGAGACCTGAACAAACTTCACCATCCCTCCCACTGGACATGAGCTCCCAACAGGTTCCTTCAGCCCAGCCCCACCTTTCCCCCCAGCCGGTCACAGCCCTGCTGCTGGGCTTCACAAATCCACTGCTGGGCTTCACAAATCCATTGCTGGGCTTCACAAATCCACTGCTGGGCTCAAACAGAGCACTGAGACCCAGCACATTGCAGACAGCTCAGACAGAAAAACCTGCCTCTCCTCCTGTGGGGCCTCTGCAGGGCAGCACACTGCAGCAAAGCCGCAGCTGGAGCCAGCACCGAGCCCAAGCACAGAAACCAAAGCATGGGATGCAGAATGGGGTACAGAAACAAAGAGCTGGGTTTCACAGCCACAGAGCTGCCAGGCGAGACCAAGAACATCCACATCAGAGCAAATTAACCTGTGCTGCTGGAGCACTGAGAAGCAATCCCTTCTTACAGCAGTCACGTTGCTCTGGGGGTAACACTGCAGCTCCTACAGCACCTGAGCCCCCCATGCACTGCCCAAAATCCACTGAATGCAGGCTGCAACAGAGAATGTAGGAAAAAAAAAGAACAGCAGAATCCTGAAAAGTTTGGACTTTCTGACATGGGGTGGAAGTAGTTACCCCTTTGCCAACAGGCAGAATATCTAGAAGCTTTTTCAAACAAAAGCAAGCTCCTATGCAAATAGCAATGCATTATATTAATGCTATCAAGAGAGGAAACTACAGAATTCTAAAAACAATGACAAAAAAAAAATCAAAACCCAATTTGTTTTTCTGTATTCATTCCTCATCTCCTTCTTGTATCACAGCCATACCATAAACTGAACATTTAAGGTTGAATTCCCCATTACCTTAAGCTCAGTCACATGTACTGGAATTAAATCCTTGCATACCTTAAAGTTGCATTTTATGAGCCTGTCAAGTGAGCAGGGTTAGTGGGGGAGAGCTAAGAGTTGAGGTGGATATTTCAGTTTTAATCACACTCATTGAGACACATCAATTGATTGAGATATGTGCAAATACAAGCAAAGTAACTCAGTCATAAGGTTTGATTTTAGTTTAATGTAGTTTAGTTTTTGATTAATATAGTCTCCCTGATAAAGTTGGAAATTGCCTGTTTTTTAATGGTATACATACCAAACACAATCTGATACTCTGAAAGAGTTGTTTTGGTTTGGGTTTTTCTGGTGTGCTTGTTTTGGGTTTTTTTTTAAAGCAACTCTGAAAATTAGAGTTTTGACCTCCCAGGGTTTTCTATGGCACCTGCATGAGTGACTGGCCTTGGCAAGTCTCTTTCCCATCCATTTATTTCATAGTTCATTCATCAGATTTAAGAAAGCAAGCATACTTGCTACCATAAAGGTGTGGAAACAAGGGGTATAAATAAAAGAGCATGAATTTTCTTTCAAATAAGAACTGCCTTAATTTAAGAAGGGAAAAAATCCAGTTAGTGGAAGCCAGAGAAACACAAGATCAAATCTGCACTATTTAAAAAACAGAGAAATGAGCACTTTTGAACATATTTAGTATGCTGGCTGTGATTGCCAACCAAACGAAAAGAGCATCCAATGCAAACAGAGAGGGTGTGTGCAGGGTGAGGTGACACAGCACCCAAGGGACACACAGAGCCCACCCACAGCCCCCAGGCTGCCTCCCAGCCCTGCCTGAGGTCCCTGGGGTCCCCATCACACCAGCAGCTCCCACACCCTGAGCCACCAATGCACTCAGAGCTGGCTGGGAGTCTCCCCCTTCCTGGAGGTTTTTAAGATGCTTTGCTAAATGGGATCTCTAATGACTTAAAATTATGCATCTTTCATTCCCCCCCACTGGAAGCACAGTCTGGTTGATCCCTACTATGCCAGCTCAGCTGACCTAATTCCTCCTGTTATTCTGATGCTAGGAGACAAGCCAGGTGCTCCTGCAGCCAGACTGAACATTATTGCCCTGAGCAACCAGTGATGCACAATTTGATTCATTTCTGTCGCCCCCCCCCCCTTGAAACAACCTTGCTTAGTAAACAGATGCAGCTCTGAGATCCTCACTCTGCATTTTGACAGCACCTCTGTGTTTCTGGTAGTATTAAAGGTCTGCACATGATAAAGCAGGAGACAATGCACAGTTAAAGGGCCTCTTTGCTATACAATAAGCACAGCAGAGGTTCCAAAGCTGTCTGTGGGCAGGGCTCCTCCCTGCATTCTGCTGTGAACATTTGTTACTACATTTCTCAGACAGGAAACCTAACATATGAAGACAATTAAGATGCTTTCTCTTAATCAAAGTATGTTTAGGTCTGCACCTGAGAAACTGCCTTGGAAGGTCACATCATTCATGTTCATTTTCCACCAAATGTGCCATTTGCTACTGCTATGTGAACATAAGTAACAGCAGGGGGGAAAAAAACACCACCCAGACAACAAAAAACATCAAGCAAAACCATGTATACTTATTCTGAAAGCAAAGCCAAAGCAAAAAACCTCTCGCTGCCTTTGCAAAGACCACCCTGTGCTCAGCTCCTCATTCCCACAGGGTCTCACTTCTGGGATGGAGGCAGTTTGCCTCAGGGAAGACCCACATCCACTTCTCTGGGTGTTTTTCCAAGGCAAACCAGAGCCATCCAGTCTGCATTCCTACCACCAGTGCCAACCCTCTGTTTGCTGGTCTGTGCAGAGCTTTTCAGCTGGTATCCACAGGTGGGAAGGCTGGAGGAGAGGGGAGGACACACCAAAGTGAATTGTACCCTCCATTCTCTATACAAGAATGAGCACTAAGATGAGCTTTTGAGACACACAGGTTTATTGCAGTTTCACAGCTTAGTGGCAAGTTCAGTCTAGTCACAAAGCTAAATCTTTCAATTAGGCTTTGCTTTGAGCCTATAAATATTTGAAATAAATTCAAATAATGTTTTTCCATCTGAATTTAATCTCACCAGCCACTGATAAGAAGACACCTCTTCCCACCCATCATCCAAATCTTCACCTCTTGCTTTGCTCACTCCAAATGTGTTCAGTCATCACAAGGATTTACACAGAGGAAATTTTCATGATGGAAACACTGGTGGAGCCTCAAGAGCAGCAGCACAAACAGCAGCCACCAGAGCTTTGCTATCAAGCTGTGAACACAACAGCCTTCCAGTTTCCTATTACTGCTGGGGAACATTCCTTAATCTGTCATTACAGGCTGAGTAATGCTACCTTCCACAGGAGCTTTGGAGACCATTAACCACCACGTTACTGGCTCTTCCATGACACCTTAATCATGTGAGAGGAACACAGGTGTGTGCTTTACACACAGCATGAGTAAAACAGTGACCATAATTTCAGAAATGTGGCAAGACAACTCCCTCTAAAAAAAGCCCATGACTGAGGTCTATATTTAGTGGTCAGCATTAGCTGGATGTTTCTGTGACCTGCACAGTGGGATACTTGGCTGGGGAAGCCAGCATCAAATCAAAGTTCAACACTACAGAACTCTCAGCTCTCTGCAAACATGGCCATTCTGGTCCACTAAATTCCCAAGCATTTCCCTACAAAACAACTGGCAGAGGGTGGTTGTGTTTTCATCCTTTCCTCTTTAGCTCTAAATTAAGCCAGATTCAATCTTCAGTAAGAGTGATTCCCTTCAACAGATGCGAGGATGCTGACAGAGCAGGACAGCAGACACCCCATTCTTGTCTGCAGCACAAACAGAGAGAGGATTGCTTGGCACTTCAGAGAGCTGCACTTTACACCCACTCACCAGGCAAGCTGCCAGCTTCGCTAGGGGATGGAATTAAAACAGGGTTTAAGCAGGCAGCCTGACCTCAGGAGAGCAATCTCCCAGACACAGAGTGCCTCTTCAGTCATCCCAAGTGCCTCAGTGGAGCCCTGTCTCCAGAGACAGAGCATGTAAACAGCAGTGCCTGAGGAACAGAAGGTCCTGCGTGAGGTGGCACGAGAGGTGGCCAGGCATGAGGTGACACTGCAGCAGCACTGATTCACCCAGCCCCACGCTCATCAGAGCACTGCTGCAGCAGAGGTGACAGCGCTGGAGGGCACACAGAAGGACACTGCTGTCCACACGGCTCCTGGGGGACAGCAGGAGGCACGTACACAAGATGCAGAGTAGCATCTAAAGGCTCTGTGTCAGAAAAAGGGTGATGGTGCAGCCAGCACAGCACATCACAGCCCAGCAGCCACGGCTCTATTGATCACGAGGACTTTCTACACAGCAGCAACACAAGGCTGTCATTATCTGGCTCTCAAGACCAGCCCAGGGTGACTGATCACTAACCTGAGAAGCATTTGTTCTGCCACCCATGCCTTAATCCATGTGCACAAGAAAAATCTGCACTGCAAGGACTCTGTGTTCTTTGTCTCCAGGTGATACAGTCATCGCTGCAGAAATATTTTTGGTGAGTCTGTACCAGGTGACTGACTAAAGCATTTGTCTCAGCTCATCCCAAACTGGTGAGTATAATAAATCAACCTGTTACCAAAGTGTAGAAAGCAGACCCTCAGGTAACAAAGGCTGAGCCAGAAACGTCACAGCACAGTGTCTCATGTGCCTTTAACAGCTCTGTTACTGCAACCAGTCCATCCCACCCATGCAGAAATTGGGGGAAAAAACCTAACACAAAAACCACCTGATATCCACTCAAGCACACTCACAGCTAGGCTGCTTTAAGAAGCAAGTTCAGCTCACAGTGCACAACTAGGGAAAATCTGTCAATAAAATAATCCTTCTTATTTCATGCAGGAAAATGTTTTTAATATCCAAAGCATGACATGTCCAGATTCAGCAGATTTTCTGCCCTACCACCCACACAGCCACATATGAAACCTTCAGCTGACACCTATTCAACCTGGGGCAGCTGGCACAGAACAGGGAGGGAAAGACACCCAGAATCTCCCACTGCCCAAAGATCTCAGCTATGTATGCAGGAACTTCTGCCTAGTGCTGGAAGGAATTTGCTGGCACACAGTGCTCCCAGGATCTGACAAGTCCAAAGGTTCCCTTCCTACCATTCAATCTCCTCAGCTAACCAAGTGGTCTCTGACCACAGATTTAATGTCCTGAGACACACAGGAAACCAAAGCAAGCCCCACACACCAGCCCACACATGCTAAGCTTCCCCTGTCCATGAACATGAAGAGCTGAGCTGATCCTCAGAGTCACGGAGACCAGTTTTCCAAGAACCTTCATTTCCAAACCAAGACCTCCTTTGGCAGAAACCGTCATTTGTTGTTATTAATTTGCACCTTAAGGAACAAGGGCTCATTTGGCTGTTGTCAGAGTAAAAGGATTTCTGGTAGCCAGATGTGCCTCTGGAGCACTCTGTCCTCTTTGCTGCAGACTGGGGACCCCAGCCAGCCAGCTGAGGGGTCAGGTAGTGCTCAGCAGCAACTAAGACACCCCACACAGGGTGTAACACAGCTTTTACTGTCTGCCAAACACCTCCTGTGCCTAGGAAAAACCCACAGCACAACTCCACACTGACACTAAATAGACAGCACTTTTAGAAATGTGGTACAATAAGATTTATCCTCTTTTTGAGCAAGGGTTCTTGCATTAGGCTCCTAAACTATTAACATCACCTCTCATTAATATGAGAGCACATAATAATGGGAATATGCATATTTCATTTTGTGAGCCATTCTCATGTCCTGATGCTGTACTAAGGACTCCAGCAAGGGGATCCAGGAAAAGTCCAGTCACTGCACTTTTATGGATTAAACATTAATCAGAATCATTTATTCCTAGGAAGTTTCTTATTTTGTCATTATTTATGAACCAATATCACAAAGATCTGGAAATGAAAGAAACACAGCAATTTTCCCAGATTTGAAGGATGAATTCAGGGTGCCAGGGTGAGAGCTGCTTGTCAGTATGAAATGTACTCTGGAGCAAATCTAGCCTTACATCAAAAATCTCATGTACTGAGAGGTCTGGCTAACATGAGTTTTTAACCAGGAAAATGCAAATGAAAGCATCATTGGGTGTAATCACTCGCTTACAGCCACTGTGGTTTTGGTAACCATTTCCTTGTGTGCAAGAAACAAACGAGTAAAAGTCAGAGTCACTGTTGACAGGCAGTGCAGAGGAAGGGAGGCACAAAATGCAATGACAGACAAAGCTACAGGGCAACAATAAGTTTCACAGGAAGTATTCTTTTTCCTCTTGCTCTACGTTGTAATACAAGAACAAACATCTTCTATTTTAGAAAGCCTACAAGTAAGGATTCAATTAACTGCAAATGTGGTGTTTTTGAGGATAAATACAATAAATTCATATGCAGCTATGAATGAAGCTCCTGATCTGGTATCAGGGGAGCAATGTGAGTAGAAGTCTTTTCCACAAAGTAAGGAAAGGTGGGCAGAAGCCAGCCTTCCACAGACCTGCACTTTTACCTTTACAGATAATTTACTCTCACACAACCCCTAAGCAGACACAGAGCAAGGCCAAGCATGCAGACACACTAAACACACAACATATGTGGGTTAACTGCAACAGACTGTCTGGTAATAGATCACCTCACACCAGAGGAGAGTCCACACCCAATGCCCCCTAAATAATCTCATTTTCTCTGAGAAATCAAATTACCCAGGTCATACAAGGACTCTAAGACAAAGCTGGTAACTAAGCACAAACCTGGGCATGCCTTGAGCCCTGGACCATTCTTAAGTTCCTGTTTTGTGGTATCTTACACAGCTTCTTCCTAAAATCTCACCAGACTACACTGCTGAACACAGAATATGATAAAGCTCATCACAAAAGGAGAAAAACACATTCCTATAAATGCAACAGCAATAAAACTGCTCCTTTTGCAGAAAACATCTTTGAGTCGCTTCCTACTCAGCAGCAATTTGAAGCAGGGAGAGGAATCTAACAAAAGTGTTGAAAGATCTCAGTAAGCATAAATGCTTGATGCAAATGCTAACTATGGAGTGCAGGAGCAGCCAGTCACTCTCTCAAGTGAAAAGTTATTAAGCAAATTAGGAAGGTACATACAGAGCATGAAAAAAAAGCAAAAAAAAAAAAAAAAAAAAAAAAAAAAACCACCTAAACCATGAGATCTAATGCTCCAAGTGGGCTGTGCCAGGAGCATTAGAAGGAAGGAAGCTTTCCCAGCTACTCTGCAGCGCTCATCAGCCCCAAGGCCGCTCTGCCAGATCAGCTCAGCAGCAGAGCGCAGCTCTCCAGGGAGATTTCCCAGCAGCAATTCTGCTCTCCAGGGCAGCCCTGCAGGGCCCCCTGCTCCAGCAGGGAGGGATCCGGGGCTGTCCCAGCTCCGGGGGCTGCGGCACACCGGGTGACAACACCGGCGGACTACAGCACCCAGCAGGCACCGCCGGCCGGGCTGGCTCGCACCGCCGGGGCTGACGCGGAGCCACCGGAGCCAATCCACGGCACACGGAGGAAATGTCAACAAACACGGCGGCCTGCGGGACGCGTGATACCGGCCACAGGGCAGCACACGGCCGATAAGCCCCGCCAGGGCCGGCCGGGGGTGGGCACACAGCGCTCACCCACCCTGCATCACAGCCCTTCATCCAGCAGCACCGCCTGGAGCACAGCCCCTCATCCTCCAGCACCGCCTTTCCATCCCGCAGCTGTTTTTTTAAAAAGCATTCACGAACGGCAAAGAAAACTTGCCCTGTTACCAAGCAAGATTTAACAAATAATCAAGAAGGAAAAAAATAAATTTAAAACTTGATGGTTCGCGTTTAGCAGCAGATCAGTTTTAGCCCCTCTAGATTAGATCTTCGGGGCTGGCTTTGAAGGAAAAATGTCTGCTGCAATTTTTAACACTTAGTGACGACCGCAAGGACAACAGAAAAAATGCAAATTAAAATCCTCTGGAGCTAAGACAATCATATGCTACAAAGTCATGCTTGCACTATTTTTGCGTGGTCTAGGAAATAGAAATTTTCTCAGGGAGTGTATCCAGACCAGAGAAATAAAATAAAGAAGTGGGCATGCCAAAAATAACTACTAATTTTATTTCTAACATTTTGAGAACTTAAAAGCTTCCAGCACAGACATATTCACCACACTGCATTTCACTGTGTAACATCCTGGAGCAGAAGCTCCCACCTCAACTCCCAACTGCACATGAGTTGTCTGATCCAGCCAACAGCTAACACATGATCTGCTGTGTTTGTTTATCTTTCCATAACTTATCAGAAGGCTTTCTCTTCCCCCCCCCCTTCCCCCACACCGAGTACACATCAGAATACAAACACTTGTTAAAAAGTGAAATTTCACAAACTCCATTCAGCTTTTCCCGAATTTAGAATGCTTTGACATAATTGATTGTATTTACCTGGAAGTCATACAAGGCAACAATGTTTTCATGTTTCAATTCCTAGAAAAAGTAAAAAGAAAAACAAACCATAAGCTAGGAGCAAAAAAAGGGCATATTGAATAAAGACTGAAGAAAAGAAGTCAGGCTGCCTTTACCTTAAGAATTTTTATTTCCTTGCCTAGCAGTGTTTGTGATTTTGCAAGGTTCTTCTTGTTAATACATTTCACAGCTACTTCCAGCTCAGGTTTCTGAAACAGTACATAAATAACACAAACAAATGTAAATTTCACCATTCATTCACATTAGGATAAGCAGCCTCTTAACAGATTACAAATCCTACTGAAAGAAGTGTCTTGCAGCTAGTAAAGGCCTCTCACTTCACATCCTAATGCCTTCTCCTTACTTGTTCAGACTTGTCCTCTCCAGAATTATGCTTGTCAGCCCAAGGAGAAAAGCCCAGGGTTTAGGGTTTTGTTACTACTTCATACAATGATTATCCTCTTATTTAATCACTAGAAATAAATGCACTGTGGGAGCCGTGGCTTATCCCAAGCACTAATGATGGAAAATCCACTGCCGGATTGGTTTCCTTTTATTTACCAGTGTGAGATTTCTCCTCCTCCTCCTTGAAAAATTAAGTGGAGAAGGAGAAGACTTCACAGACACACACACACACACAAAAATCCCAAACAAACTAAAGAGTTCCTTTCATAGATGGTGTGTAGGGATTTTTTTCTCCCTTGTTTTGGAGGTGGGGACGGGTTTTAAGTGGATCTGGGAGGCAGCTGACGGCCTCCCAGCCCCAAGGTAAAGCCACCTGCCCGGCTCCTGCCGGGACACACACCTGCTTGGAAGAAACTCCAAGGAGAACAATAAATAAATAAAAATCAGCACCCCAAGCCCGGGGTGATGCCCAGGCTGGCAAGCGCCGCCGCTTGCGGCGGGGATGCGGCGACCGGGGCGCGCTGCCCCCAGCTCGGCCCAGAGCAGGAAATAAATAAATAAATGAAAAGCAGAAGCGGGGAGGGTGGAAATAAAAAACAGGGATTCTCACTTCTTTGTGCCTGCCTTTGAAGACGACGGCGAAGGCTCCGTGCCCGATCAGGTCCTTCCTGCTGAACTCAAACTTTCCCACCGTCTCCATGGCGCTGCGCCGGGGGGTCCCGGGGGCCGGCGGCGAGGCTGCGGCCGGGACGGCTTCAGAGCTGCAAAGGGACGAGGAGGAGGATGGCGGTGATGAAGGAGCTGCCTTTAAAGAAAATTAAACCTCTCCCAATCCAAACGCGACGGGGGTACCCCCCGCCACCGCCCCCCTCGGACCGGTCGGGAGCCGGAGCAGCCCCGCTCCCGCCGGCCCCGGCAGCTCCGCTCCGCGCTGCGCTGCCCACCTCGCCCTCGTCCATGGGCTGCCTCTTCCTGCCGAGCGGCCGGGAGCCGGGCATTGTCAGCGGCCGGGGCGAAGCTGGCTCCTCAGCAGCGGGCCTCCCCCATCTCCTCCTCGGGCCGGGCCGGCGCGGCTCCTCGGGCCCCGCTTCAGGCGGGGCTCCCCATGCCGAGCCCCGGCCCCCCCGCCGGCAGGCGCGGCTTCGCCGAGAGTCCACCTTAAGCGCGATCCACCTTAACGCCCGGTCCGCCTCACGGCAGCGTTCCACCTTAAGCGCGATCCACCTTAAGGGCCGCCCGCGCCCCCGGCTGTGAGCGCTGGCGGGGCCGGGGTCGCGGGGCCGGGGTCGCTCCGCGGGAGCCGCCGCTCGCTCGGCCGGGCCCGGACAAAGCTGTGCGGAGCGGAGCGGGAGCGCCGGGCGGCGCAGGCGCGGTGTGCGGCGGGGGAGGCGGCGGACAGGCAGGCGGGCAGAGCGGCGGCGGCGGCGGCACCTGAGGCGGAGCGGCCGGGCCCGGCACATTTAAAGGCGCCGCCTGCCGCCCGCCTGAGTCAGCGCCGCGCTGCCGCGGCCCCCGCGCCGCCGGCCCGGGAGGGCTCCTGGCAGCCACCCGGCCTTTGGGGGGTGACACAACCGTGGGATGTTCTGAGTTGGGAGAGACACACAACGGTATTGAAGTGCGGCTCCTGGTCCTGCACAGCAGAGTCCCAAGAATCCCACCACGTGCCTGAGAGCGTTGTCCAAATGGTTTTTGAGCTCTATCAGGCTCGGTGGTCACCACTTCTCCAGGCAGCCTGTTCCAGTGCCCAGCCACCTTTTAGCAAAGAACCTTTTCCCAATATCAATCCTGAACCTCCCCCGACACAGCTTCAGGCCATCCCCTGGGGTTCTGTCACTGTCACCGCAGATCGGTGCCTGCCCTTTCACTTCCCTTCCCAACCCCACAGTTGTACACCACAATAAGGTCTCCTGTCCGTCTCCTCCAGGCTGAACAGACCAACTGATGTTTCAAACAATTAAACAAATGTGACTGGTTGGGTGAAGTTCACCCCAGGAGCTGTAAAGTGTCCAGGAGGAGCATCCCCAGCACCCCTTCCTCTCTCCCAGCATAGCCCACCTCCTCCTCCACAGGCTCTGGCTCTTTTCCACTCGCTCCCATGCCAGGGCTCCACGGTTCCTCCGTGGGGAACCAGCCAGGCCTCCAGAAGTTCCCCAGAGTGCCTCCATGGAGCTCTCCTCTGACAGACTCTTCTTGATATCCTGCTCCAGAGCTCGGCATGGAATTTCTGTTGTGATAAGAAGCCTTTCCTGGCCGCAGCCTGGTGTGTGGTTTGGCCATCCCATCTCTTGCTGTGCAGTGACCCACAAGCTCTGCCCTGTGGGTGTGTGCTCACAGGTCATTCCCTCCGTGGCAGGAACCTCTCAGGGGTTTGCCCCATCCTCTGCTCCAGGCTGCCCAAATCCACCAGCCCTGGCAGCACCCACACCGCTTGCGCACTCGCTCCTGTTTGTTCGCTTCTCACAACGTCAAATCCCAACTGCAGGGAAAACAACGCTGCTCGTGGGCAGCACCGCTGCTCGCACGCTCTGCCTGAAGTTTGTTTTTTACCCAACTGTATTGACCCGGCTATCGACCTGTGCCAGCGCTGCAGTTCCAAACACGCAGTGCCAGGGTGATGCCAGCGGCTCTGCAGACACCCAGCACACGGGGTGCTGGTGTTGTGACGTTGGGTGGCTGCAGTTATCGCCATTCTCGGCACAAATCGGGCACAAACAGCACTTCACAGCGTCAGGACGTGTTATCTGCACAAAGGCAGTGGCTGTCTGATATGCTATCTGGCCCATAGGCTGTTGTCCTTGGTTCCCACATAACTGATGTTCAGGTACCTTCACCTTCCTCCACTTCAAATTTTAGTGGGAAAATGACAGTGTGTACTAAGAAGTGCCTGGCTGGTAGGGATTGGCATGTCAAATTCCAGCAGTTTAGTGCTCGTCGGGAACTGTGAAAGTGACAAGGAAATTCTTCAGTGGGAATCTGAAAACTGTCTCTGTTGAAGTAGCCCTTAAACCAAAACAAGAGCACCTTATTAATTTCAGCAGAAATTCATTTTAGAACTCTTTTTAAAAAAACATACAATATATTTAGCTACTTGTTTTCTTTCACACTTTTGTATCATCCACATCTACAATTTCAGGCCTTTGTCAATGATCATAAGGGGTTAATTTAAAAAGGAACACAGAAACCAGTAAAAATGTCAAACATCATCAAAAGATACTACTTGGCAAATGCCAGACTTGGGAATTAATTTTACCCCTTGTTAAAAGCCACTGTCTCTAATGCAGAAGGTAACAGTTGAAAAAGTTTAGGGCAGGAAGTGAAGAAAATGTTTTGAAACTACTTAGATGATTTCTAAGCAGGCAAAATCTTGTATCTGCCATGGCTGGAAAGCAGCCAGAGCACTCTGGTTAGCAAGTGCACTCTTGCAAGAGCTGTGGTAAAAAATCTGCAGTACCCACAGGTGTTTCTGCTTTTCCTTCCCCAGCTCAGCAAAGACGTTCAGTCCTGGGTGAAGGAGGAAGTTGATATGACTGCTGTTCAATTAGAGGCCAAAATATCCCACTGATGAATGTCCTTTGTTCTGTACAGAGCGTGCTTATTTGTTCCTTCACATGCTGCTGGTAGTAAAAAAAAAGTTAAATGTAAGTTAGATTTGACTAAATGTGGGTCCTAAGGCAGCTCTTTGCATGCAGCTGTTTACAGAGCCAGGTGGCAAAGCCAACCTCCTCTCTGCTGACATTCTGCTTTTGTTTTAGGCAAATTTGTTTTGTTTTTAAGCAGGCTCACTGGGTAGGTTTCTAATGAGCAAAAGGACTTCAAGACAGCAGAATAAAAGTCTGTACTAGGATCAGGACCAAGTAATACTGGATGCCATGGGCACACGAGGCATCACATGCACTTTGAATGATCAGTTTAGCATTTGTAGCAATTAAACATCTTTGAATTGTGTGTCTTCCAAAAAAAAAATAGCTTGGTGAAAGTATTTTGAACTTCTACAAAAATTTAGAATCTTCCCCCAGGACCACTAATAAAATGTAATGCCCCTTGACAGCAAATATGGGTTTGAGATGTTTGAAGTGCACTCTGCAGACACATTTGTTCATTTTGGAACAAAGAGGGCTGAAAAGCTTTTTAATTAAATGTAGGATTCTTCAATTATTTTTTTCCTGTGGTCTGCTGATTAAAGCTTGTGTTGTATCAATTCTTCCCTGATGTCCAGAATTCAGTGAGAGTATGTTTAGGCCAACATCCAACACATGCAAATTCTGTTCTCCTCCCACAGTCTCCCATTTGCTAATCATGAAAGCACTACTGCCAGCACGTATTCAACTACTTCCTCAGATGGAGGCATTAATCTTTGAGGGGACAGAGTAGAGAGTTCAATTTACTAATGCAAAACATCAGCGGGGGAAGATCCACTGCTGAGATTTACAATGGGTCGAGAATAATATAAGCATACAATACACCCACTGTGGGAAGCCTTGGAATATTGTCTTGAAAGTCTCTTTTTAATTTGATGCAATTTTATTCTTTTTTTTCTAATTTAAATGTAAAGGAAAGCGATGGTCAAGTGATATCCTGATGACTCAAGTAATGCTCTTTTCCAATACCATGTTTTAATCAGGAGTCATAAATATGGCTCTTTCTACCTCCTGTAATCCAAGAGTGCCATCCTTACCTCTTGGCACAGTGTAATTACCTCTGAGCTGGGGAATTGGTTAAAGCTACAGAAGTGTGAGAGAATTATGTAAGCAAACTCAGAGTATAGATTTATCATAAAGACAGGAAATTTCCATCTTTTCATAATGCTTTTCTAGACAATTCCATCTTCTTCATACAAGCACTTCTGTTGGCCAGACAGCCATCTTTCCTAAGATCTTATCTTTGCTTTTCTAGTTCAGCAGCTCCAGCCTGGTGTTCCCTTCAGTGCCCAGTGAGAGATAAGAAGCTTCCCAGCAGGCACCCATGAAGCTGAACCACTGAAAGGCATGGGGCAATCCTTGCCCAGACACCATCACAAAGAAGAAGTGATTTCCCTTGCTGTGTGTCTCTGTTTTGAACTCAGATTTCTGCTCAATACAATCTCCAAGGCCTTCCTGTTTAATCTTTTCATTACAGCAACTGCCCCAGGGACACAAGCACTGAGGGACAGGACAGCAAATCAATATTTCTGGAGGAAGTGCTGGATTATGAGGCTTGGGCATGAGCAAGATGTGATTGAACGTGTTACTGCACATAGGCTGAGCTTCATAATTGGTCCCACATCTCCTCTTTGTGTGAAATGAGCACTGAAGCCTGAAGATGAGCTTTAATATGTGCTATAGCTCAGTTGTAGGTGTTCTGCTGCTGGGTAATTATTTTCTTCACAGAAATGTGTGCTTGAAACTGGATACTTCACAGCCAAAGAAAATGGACAGAGTAGCACAGGAGGAAAGATCAGAGTTTGAGTTTCAGAGTACCTCTGGATGAAAAGCAGACTCTGTATTCATGTGGATTCAAAACCTGATGCAAATTTAGACATGTTGAGGCAGTTACACATCCGCTTTCCACAAACATCCCAGTGGCTGAGCATAATCACCAGTATCTGGGCAGAGCCAACACTAACCTGAAAGCTGGAATTTTTGCCAGGTTCATCAGGAAGGAGTGAAGGTACTGAATATGCAGTGCTTGGCTAAAGATCAGTTTGGTGGAAGAAATATGTGGAAGGTCTACAAATATCTGTAAATTGTAAAGGTAAATATTAGCCTGGCATTAATGAATGGAAGAAGGGAAGCTACAGGCTGAATTTAATGGAAAATTAAAATTATGTTGTTTAATCATACTGGTTTGTGATGTCTGCTAGTAGGCTGGATTCTGGCTCAGTTACAGTAAGGATAAAACAGAGATTACAGTCCAACAGCACCAAATTCACCAGGATAAGCAAGTTTTGAACACTGCCTTGTTGTGTTGCATTCCTACAGAGGCTGAAGGAGTAGATTAATCTGGAGCTCTGAAAACATCTGCAGATTTACAGCAGCAGTAGAAGTTGTGTCAAGAGTGTTGTTCATACCTCACCAGGGACCTGCAAAAACATAATTCCAGCTCTGGTAAAATGCTTTTGTTTTAGGAAAGGAGAGATCCTCCACTTAGACCATCAGCTCTTGATCACTGAAATGAGACACTGAATTAAGTGATGGAGTCTGCAATCTGCACCCTGACTTTCACAGCCAGCTCCCTGCATCACACACAGAGCAGAGTTTAAAACATTTAGGTGACAATCAAACATGGGATAGCACTGGTGGGATGTCTGAATATTTGAAGTACTAGAGCATTGAGGTTATTCAAATACCTGCTGAAGCAGTGTGGAACTTAGCACGGCACACAGGAGAGGGAGAGTTGCTTTCCATGTGCTCCCATAGTCCTGTCATTTTACATTCTGGGTTTATTTATGCTGTGAGCCACT
Source organism: Ammospiza nelsoni (assembly GCF_027579445.1). Taxonomy (NCBI): domain Eukaryota; kingdom Metazoa; phylum Chordata; class Aves; order Passeriformes; family Passerellidae; genus Ammospiza; species Ammospiza nelsoni. Next base: position 5,479,784 of record NC_080650.1, on the reverse strand, counting down.
CTAATGATTAATAGTGCTGAGAGATTCAACTAGCCACTGAATTATCCTGGCAGGCCAGGTCTGAGATGTTTTATTACCTCCCTCCTTGCACATACACACCAGCTTACTGAACAGACATTGTGAATTATTGAAGGTGGCATTTTCATGTACTCAGCAAGGTGCTCTGGCAATGGCTTTCCTGGGTTCCCATGGCATTTTGGTATCAAATGCATTTCAGCTACTGGAAGAGGGCTCTGGGCACTAAAGGCTGTGCTCAGTGTTCAAATCTGTTAGTGCTCACATCAAGGATCATTACCTAACCTGCCTGCCAAGCAGCTGATTATATTAAAATGAAGTTTGCCAATAAATAAGAGTCTGCAAATCCACCCAGAGCAGTCTGTTTTCAGGCTAATTGGAAGCTATTTTTTGCCAGAACAAGTACTGCTTGTCCATAAATCAGCAGGTTTCATCGTGCAGTTCCTTACAAGATGTTGTCTCTGTCCTGGTTGGGAGCAGACCCACTCCCACCACCCTCAGTTTCCCCCACAGCCACACACACACTTTGGTGTGTGCCATCCATGGGGTCCCTCGTGTCAGTCCTGGTTTGTTCAGGGTGGGATATGGGCCTCACTTTAGCCTGGGCTCTGGGATCCCCTCCAGTGTCCATTCAAGTCAGCAGGATCCTCTGCAGCAGCTCCAGCACCAGCCCCTGCTTTCCTGGCCTCTGCATGACTAATACAGGGGAAGCCTCCAGGTTTAAGGACCCTCTCTTTTCTCTAGCAGAGAGCTGAAATTCATGGTCAGAAAGAGCCCTTCAGCCCAATGAAGTCTTTCCAAAGCAATCCAGGTGGACAGTGAATTCACATTTTTCACTTTTGGCATCCCAATCCCTCTCAAAAGCAGCCTTGAGACAAAAATCACCAATGAAATCTACAATATTACAGGACTGCAGTGAGTTCCCAGAGAAACCTGCATCTGTCCTGTTATGAATCAGAGGCCTGGTTGCTTCTCCTTCTCTAAGAGGTGCCCATTTAAGAGCAGCTTTAACCCCCTTTCACTGCTGGCTTACAGCAAAGAGCCACAGAAGAACGCAGGCTTATAGAACAGTCATTTCTTCCTCTCTGTCATGAACCTGGGAGGTCAAGGACATGCACCAGTTTAAAAATAGGATTGTCAGGCATTTTCTTTGCAGCTGAGCTCCTTCTGGGGTTTGGTGCATGAGCACTGCTGCCCCAGGAGAAGGGAGGCACAGCCAGGAGCATTGCCCCTCATGGGACCAGCTCATTTGTGATTCCTAACTGCTTCCAGCAAGCTTCCAGCTTTGCCTTGGGAAGGGATTGTTAATAAACTTTTCTCTTTATGACTAACTGGCTTGGGGGTGTCTCTGTTTTCAAGCAGACCAGTAGCACATACAATTTTCAGTAGGCATTGTTCCAGCCAGGGCCTTACTCATGCAGTGTAAAGCTGGGCAGAAATGATAGCTTCCTTTATTTACAGATGTGTCAATAACAGCAAGGAATGGCCACAGGAGATAGGACCAGCCATAAGAAGCTCCACCAGTGATGAAGGAGATCTCTGCCCCTGCTGATGGGCTCAGGAGGGGAGCAGGCTGCCCAGATCATTGCTAGAGCTCCCTGGGACAGGTTGGGCAAACACCTGGCAGGAGTGACACAGCCAAGGACAAACTGTGTCCTTCGATAAGCAAATTTTGTCATGCCCAGCTCTGTCCCCTGTTCTGTGGTTTGTTTTCAGTGGTTTGGTTTTGGACAGAGGCTGAAAGTTTGTCGGTTTCTCAGCTGTTTAGGTGACCTGGAAAGGCCTGGGGTGGCCTTGGACAACCCGCGCTTCAAAGGACGAGAAGAGGCTCCAGATCTTTTCTCGGTCTCGGTGTTTATTAATTGTTTATCTAAAAGATTTTCTCTTGGCCCGACAGAGGTCTGCACAGCAGCCAGCCATGAGCACACTGAGAGCCCCCGGGGCGGTCACCTATCTTTATACTCAAAGTTACGTATACAATATTTATCATTTTTCCCCAATACCTTTTACCCTTATTAACCAGTGCACTTTTAGTAATAACCAATCCCAAAGTGCCAACATCACCACAGAAGATGGAGGCCAAGAAGAAGAAGAAGAACAGGACACACCCCAATTCCTCCATCTTACTTCTTTAGACCCCCCTGTACAGAAATCCTAAACCCTGTGTCTTACACTCTAATTAACCTATCCCTTCACCATTTACCCAGTGAAATCCTCCCATCCTCACACAGGTGTCGTCTCCTGTGTAGGATCAAAGTCCAGCCACCAGACACTTCTGGCAACATTCCAGGACTCCCGAGCCCCCCAAGGGTGGTCTCAGACCCTCTGTACCTCAGTCCTGAGGTGCTGAGATCCCACAAAAGTTTCCTTAAAAGCCCAGGGTGAGGGCTCCAAAAACAGGCCTTGAAGGTTATCATGCTACTACCACTCCTATGGATACACAGAAAGATCACTTGAAAAAAGACAAACTTGGGTTCTTCCTCTAGACCTGTTATCAGTTTTGTCAACTGACAAGGACAGGCTGCTCCCAGCAATGTGAGAGGCAGCACAGAAGCTCCCTGCAGAGGCTGGACACTGCTGGCTGCAGCAGCTGGGATCTGTACCCGTGTTGCAGCACTCCAAAGCAATGATTCCTTGTCTTTGTGTATTTCTAGGAAACCGGAGAGACCATTCTCTCTCATGAAGAGGCATTAGTGGCATGCAAGAAAAGCTCTCAGTGGATCATGAGAAAGATTTATTTTGTATGTAGTGCTTTCAAACACATTTTTAAAAAAATTTAAAATACTTTCTATTAAAAAAACAACTGCTCTGCTAAGACATCATACCCACCCATACCTATACTCCAGCACTTATAGCCTCACTGCAAAGGAAGACCTAAGGACAAGGTGATAAATTATCTGTAATCTGATATCTGATTTTTTTTTCTCTGTGTGTTTTTCTGGACTGAGCTCTCTGGTCCACAAATTCACAGAGCAATTTCCCAGAAATGCAGTTTAGCTGAAGCACTTGCCTGGGACTGAAGGTCTCTAGCCTGACGAATTAGAAATGCATTTCTGAGAAGTATTTAGGTATTTCAGTCCCCTAGATTGCTATCTCTCCCTTTACCTTATCTGTGTGAATTACAAGGCCTTAAAAGACCTAATTTCTCATCATTATTTCTGTACTACTTTGATTTTTGTAGCACTAATGCAGTAATGGCTATTCCAAATTAAAGATCAGAAATGTACAAAGTTCAGCATTTGTCATTTGTCCTTTGTCAAATGCTACAAGACACCATCATTAATAAAGCAAATATCTGAATAAAAACAAGAGGAAAAAGCCTGACCCGCTCTTTTTTTAATTCTCTGTCCATTACCAATGCTCTTCCCAGAGCTAGGTACAAATAATGAGAATTGTTCTGCTAACAAGCCAGGTTAGCACTAATATTTCCTAGTTGAGGATTTTGGGTTTATTGATGCTCTGCAGTGTTGCAGGATGAATTTGTGATGTCCATCTGAAAGGCACTTGAAAAGGCACTTGACCAGGCAGCACCAGGCAGCAGGATCATCCAGGACTCTGCTGGCTGTGGTGCTTTCCCATGAGTCATGAATTCACAGTCAAATATTCCATGACTCATGGATTAACCTAACAAAACCCAGAGGGAAGAAAAGTTATTGGGTTATTGGTTGACAAGAGCCTTTTAAAATTAACATGGCATAATAAGCAGGATGCCAACATCCTCTGACTCGTGAGAAACTTGTCAGGAAGAGTTTTATGCACTCACCTATTACCAAGGGACCTCAGCTGGGATTATGTAATTAGGATGGGACACTTTTTGCAGCTTCAAGGCTTGAATAGCAACATTGGTATAATCTGGTTACAGAAAGCAGAGCCACATGCAGCAAGCTATTAATACCACTTGTATTTAATTGCAGTTCCCTTCCATTCTAGTGCAAATAAACAAAATCAGACAAATAGATGGAAATCAGAATGGAGCCATAAATGAACCACAAGATAAAATATGGTAAACAAGGTTATCTATCTCCTTTTCTGCAAAAAGGTTATGAACTTGTTTAATACTATAAAAAGAGTGGTCTGACCCCACGGACAGGGCATGGAAGAGAGGTTTTGAACACATTTCCAAAGTCCTGAGTGCATTTGTGCCCCCTGCTTTGCAATAAATTTCCTGGGAAGCTCTGGGCACCTCTTCATTAGCAGCAACATAATGAGAATTAGGTCATGCACAGACTTCTCTAACCCCTGTATAGCTCTGTCCCTCTGTAAAATAAGGTGAGTGGAATAGCAGAGTAAAGAAATACAATAAATATTGTGGGGCCAGTGGTCAGCTGCAGTAACAGAGGCCATAGGAAAGCCTGGGATCATGCTGGTCAAAGGTATAAATTTCTGAGGAACACACAGGAACTGGTATTGGAAAGCTTGTCCACTGTGGGACTTACAGGAGATAGAAAATGCCCCACAATTTTAATGTGGCATTCGGTCTCAGCCTGATCCTTTCCATATCCAGGACCCTAAAGGCCTGTTTGAGTTCTCTTGTGTAGACATAATATTACAGACCTAAGCCTGGGGAGCAATGTAATACATTTTCCATTCAAAGCATAACAGTCAGTTTGGTTTAGATAAGATATTGTATCATTTCACCAATACTGACTGTGTGATTAAGATTTTCTCCCTCAGAAGCTATATATGATGGATAAAGAGGGAAAACCAAAAAGCAAAAGAATAGAGTTCAAATGGCAGCTAGGGGTAGGAGAGGAACACTGGAAATAGTTGTTTTAAGAAAACTTGGGGTTTTTTTGTAGATATTATCCAGTGGCTCAAAAGACTAGGCTTTGAGCTTGGCACAACTTGCTTTAGATTTCAGATTTTACACTGAGAATCAGATATTTCTGTCAACAGTCCTAATTTTTTTTAACTAATATATCTTTCATTAAAAACTCCCAAGTGCTTCATCATCCTCAGGCTGTATGTTTTCAGAACTTACTCAGCCATTCTCAATTTACTGTAGCACCCATATGGGAGCTTGGGGCCTCCCTCAGCCAGATGAAACAATTCTAATTACACTGACTTGAGCCAGCAGAGGAGCTGGCTAATGCCAGCCAACATACTTAGGAGGAGAATCAACTTGAAAGACATGTGTAACACCAATTTAATGTGTCACAGGACATGAAATTGAGGCCATGATAAAGCAGTAAGCTGCTGATAGCTGTGTGAGCACAGCCTGCTGTGTAAAGCACACAGGAGCTGTCCCCTGTGACTGTGACACAGACAAAGCCACTGGACAAGGGTAGGGACAGCCATAGCAAGGTGCACACTCATTCCCTGTCACACCTGCATCTTCAATCTGTCATCCCAGGGGAGGGACAGCTGGCAGGAACAGGCCTTGGGAGATGGGAGGTTTAGTTTTTCTGACAGTGAGCTTCAGAGGAAGGTTTCTCCCATTTAAACAGGATGTCCCAAGAGCACTTAAAGAAATACTTATAAAAAGAGAAAATATACCAGAAACAATGGAAACACAAACACTGCCAGGCACTGCAAGTCAGCTCTGTCACTGAGGATGAGAACTGCCACCCACAGACCCACCCACATCGAGCCAACCTGCCTAATTTGATCAGAGAAATTCTTGTGGCTGGATTCCTTTAGAAGGACTATGCACAAATGGGTCCTGGAGCAAATGATACCATTTTAACAACATAAGTGTGCTCTTATCTGAATCACAGAGGGTCTGCTGTTACACAGCAAATCAAGTGTGCCCTGTGTCATCATTTGGCCAGCTCCCTGTGACCCAGGAGGCACAGCTGCCTGCATCACCCAGGACATGTCCTGCCTGGTCCTGGCCATGGGCATGTGAGGGCATCACTGCAGCACGAGTTCCTGAGCATCCCAGCTGGCAGCTCCTGAGCACCACACCACACCCCAGGTTTCAGTTTCTTTATAGCCAAACTCCTTCAGCTGCTCAGAACAGACCTGACAGACCTGATATTTGTTTCCATACAAATGCTCCTCACTGGTGTGCCACAGGTTACAAGTGGGAATGAAGAACCACTGGTGGTGGGCAAGCCTGCCAGAATCCCTGCCTGATGGCATATCAGATGAGAGAGGAGATGAAAAATTTCAGGAGAACATAGGTCATGAAAACATGTTTCAGTTTCACAATGAGCAATGATTTCAGGCACTGTTAAACCTACCCTGTAGCTACATAAAGTGACCAGCTTATACTGGTCACTTATACATTGCTGGCTTACATACCATCTGCTTATTTTTCTTTTCATTATCCAAAAAGAAAACAAACTCAAGGCCTCTTTGCTGTTAACTGTCTAATTTCATTAAAGAGTAATACCCCTTATCATGTACTTGGCTGTAACAAGTTTGTATTTTCCAGAAAATTTCCAACAGAATTCCTTGGACTAATTCCAACAACTGTTATCAATCAACTGGTTTTAAACAGTGATGCACACATAGCCTTGGTGAAGGGTTTGAGACCTATATTTCATTTATCTTGAAAAATAAATATGTTTGGCAAAATTCTCTCCTTGTGCCCTTGACCTCTCCCAACTACCAGTAATGAAGACTCAAGGGCAGGAAAGGATTTATCCCTCTGCCACCCTCTCCTCAAAGGTGTCAGTCAGTGAAGGTTGGGGTCAGGCTGTGGTAATAAATTGAATTTAGCAGTTTTAATGTGGACCATATAGATTCTATCCACCTTCTACTCTCTGCCTGGAACATCCACATACTTTATTACACCCAGGTAGGTGTAACTCTCAAGTGCCAGCCTGAGCCCAGAAGCAAAACAGGACAGAGCACTTGGTGAAACAGGCTGCTGGGAGGTTCCTCAGCTCTTATGTGATCTCAGAAGTGACCTCAGAAGGAAGGAGCTTAAAGAGTCTGCCAAAATGGATCCTTGTAGGAAACAGCAGCTGAAGCAGAATCAAACAGTACTGCTTTTCTCTGCTATGTGTAATGAATAGGATAAAAAAGGAAGCCATAAAGATTTCTGACATGATTCTTTTCTGATATTAGGTTTTTTTCTGAAGGTCCTGTCACTTTTGATAGCTTTTCAGTTGCCCAAAGGAGATGTGATTTAACTTGATGTTATAATATTAGTACTGTCTGCTGTGTAAAATGAAACACTAAAGATATCATCCAAAGAGAAGGTAATTATAGGGAGTATTTGTATTTGAAGAGTCAATCCTTAAGGTTTCAGGGCTAATTAATTCCTGATAAGAAACTTCTGAGTGAGAAAACTCATGGTGGCACCAGCAGGGAAATTTACTTGAGAGAGAGAGCAAGCAGAATTTGTCTGGCATGTTAGTATGTGAAAACCCACAAGGCTGGATTATGCCTTTCCTTTCTTTATCCCAAATTTTGAACAGGCCCAGTAACACCAGACCAGCTTGAGTCTGAGCTAGCTCACACCTGGAGCTGTGTCACCATTCTCCTCCTGGATTTACCAAGCACTGAAGCCCAGCATCTTCCCAGAAGCAGAGATCTGAAGTTCAGGAACTAATTTGTTAGCAAACATCTTCATACCCTTGGTCAGCTCAGACAAAAAGAGTTCAGTCCCAAGGAAACTCAGGCTCCACATGGATTTAAGCTTGGAACTTTGCAGATGAAAGCAGCTTTGAAATATTTGTGTGCAGACTGTCAGCTTGTGTCCCAGGCTCTGGGACAGAAATCACCAGCAGAGCTCCCAGAGTTAAAATTCTGTTCTGCATGCACACAGAGACCAGGCACTTCTCATCTGACACAGGAAAGGTCTGGTGATTTTTCTCAAGGTTTTTTTTTTTTTTGTGGTTGGTTTGTTTGTGGGTTTTTGTTTTGGGTTTTGGTGGGGTTTTTTTTAAAGCCATATTTCAATCACACTCAGTCATTTTCCCTCCAGTTAAAACCCAACTGTTAATTGTAGGTGTTTCATCTTGGTGAGGCTGTGAAGCTGGAGCCAGTACAGTGGAAATCCCACACAGCACACAAAGACTTTGCTGCAGTCTGTCATTTATTGCCTGAATGGAAAGAGTAACAACCCAATACAAATATTTGGACTTCTCTTTGTTCCTGGCAGGGCTCTTGAAGCACACACACACGATTGCCTTTGGTTTTGTGAGGATGGGAGAAGCAAAAGAGAGACAGAGCTGGGAATGAGCCAAATCAGCACATGAGAGAGGCAGAGGCTGCTCCAGGGCTGTGCCCAGGTGTGCAGGGCTGGAGCACCAGCACAGGGTTTTATCACAGCAGGATGAGTGGATTCCTGGAACCTTATCAGGGTGTGCATCAAGGATGGCTGTTGATTATGGAGAACAGCACAGAGCAGAATCTCCCACGGGTAAATCCTCTGTCTGTGGGGCTGTGAGCAGAACTGAACCAAACACCAAAGGACAGAGATCTTTTGCTCCAGATCTGAGCACAAATCCAGTTCTGGACCTTCTTCAAAAGTGCTCCAGCCTTGTTACACCCCACTTGACCAGAACAAACCCTTAAACAGATAAACAGCACCTTCAAAACAACAGCATTTTCCTGTCCTTATCTCAGAGCAAGGGCAGGAGCACTGGAAAGCTCAGCAATTCTGGCTGCACAACCACACAGGTATGATGTCCTACCACTCTCACATCTGCTGCAAGCCCAAATACACAGCTGTGGTAGGGCCAGCTTGTCTCTGGAAGCAGTTTCAGAGTGCTCACCTCATGTTTGGTGCTCTGGAAACTCATGCAAGGTGCTGCCCCACCCTCAGAAAGAACAGGAGCAGGAGATCAGAGCCCTCCACCGCCCGCAGAGCAGGAGGCCATGAGCAGCCCTGGTTTCACTGATAGCAGCAGCACAATTTACACAGCCCGTGGAAAAACAAACGGCCTCTTGGTTGATATCCCTGATTCCTTGGCTCGTGGCCCAAGGAGGGAAGCTTGGGAGCACTGAGCAAAGGATTCAGAAGACAGGCCTTGAGTCAAACACCCACCAGAGAAGTTTGTGACCTGTTCTTGCACCAGTTTGTGACCTGTTCCTGCACCAGGACTGAGCTGAGGAGCTCCTGGGAGGGCACTGCCTCCCCAGCTGGCTGCTGCTCCATTTTCCCTCCTGGTGCTGATTTCACCAGCCATCACAAGGGGCTGCTTGTCTCCAGTTTGGAATATGAGTCCCTAGTGACATAACTTGTAATCCATATAAAAAGCAAGATTAGAATGAGAATATTAACTTCTAATATTTCTCCTACTGTTCACCCTGCCCTAATCCAGCATGGCTTGCCAAATACTAAATACTAACTACTGCATCAGGCCTTTCTTTTGACACTAAAAGGAATTGAATCTGCTCTGCAGTCATGGCTTTAAGAAGTAAGAAGTGAAGGAAAAAGTCCAATAGCAACACTCTCTTTGCTGCTCTGTGCATAGCAGTGGGCTCAACCAGACACAGCAGCTACACAAACTGTTCTGCTGCAGTGCTGAGAACACCCAAAATATCTGTCTTCAGAAGTTCAGTGCTATGTTGGGTATTCCTGATCCATGTTAGAATTATTCCTTAACATTTACCATAGCTCTTCACATCCCTCTGTGCCAGCATGCCTCAGAGCTGGGTTCAGGCAAGGTGACTGCAGGCAGAGAACAATGCAGCACTTTCCCTCTGCAATCTTGCACTGGGGCTCAGCCCCGGAGCTCCCCTGGGCACACCTGCCTGTCCCAGCCCAAACAAACCTGAGACAGTGAGGGCAGGAGCACTCTGAGCTCTGCCTGGCAGTGCAGCCTGCTGGCAGCTCTGTGCTTGCTCACCCTCAGAGACACACACAGGAAGGTGGGGAGCAGAGGGGAAGTAAACTCAGCACTGGTTTTGCAAGGCTCAGGACAGCATTAGAGCCCTTCCCATGCTTTGAGAGCAGAGCAGCAGGGATGCTTTTCAGAGCTGGGAAAGCAGCCCCTGCAGGTGCTGGTCAAGCCCCTTTCTCTTGGCAGCCTCCTGTAGGGACCAAAGAAAACAGGAATTGCTGAAGGATCAGCAATCTCTTGGCAAGCACTTCCCAAGTCAGCCTGTACCAGACACTCATGGAAGGAGAGGCGTTCCCTGAAAGGCTTTGCCCAGGACCTGCAGAGGTGCCAGCTCACCCAACTGCAGCCATCTCATCCTGCCCATGCCAAGGGCTCTGGCAGGAGAGGGCAAAGCACAAAGCTCTGCACCAGCTCCCAGCAGGGTGGACAGCAGCAAATAAACAGACAGATGGCCTTTGGCAGCATGTTGAAAAGCATTTCAGCTTCCTAACGAGAAACAGCTCCTGCTGTGGGCGCTGGAGCAGCACTGGCACCATCCCCCTGTGCACCAGGCAGTGACACCAGCTCTGCTGCACATCTCAGCAGGGCAGTGACAGATGAGGTGCTGTGACAAAGCCCAAGTTCTTCCATCATGTCACTGCTACCTTGTGTGACCCAGGGGGTAGCAATAACAGCCAGGCTCCTCTCCATCATCCTGCCAGAATGAAACTATTTAGAGACAGCTTCCAAGGGCAGCCATGAGCCTGCTTCCCTGGCAGGCTCACTGGGCCAAGAGCTTTGAGAGATAGGGCCCATCTATACCCCTGAAGGGGGTGAAGGCCAGTAGGGACATGACTTCCTTCATTCCTATAAATGCAGGAGGTGCCAAATGTTTGGAATGTGCTTTGTAGAGCAGGATTAGCATGGGTCCTGCAAAGCTCTACTCGCCCGAGCACGGATTTTGCTTAGAGAGTTTCTAATCTCACCTGTTTATCCTGGGTGTGCATGATAATGAAGGTGTTCCAGAGCCAAGAGAGATGAAGGAAATGCATTCCTGATGAGCTGCTCCCTCTCTTCCAGCAGAGGACTCAACAGCCTACACAAGGGATTCTTTTTTGTGAGGGTTGGGGCTAGGCTTAGGCTTGAGTGATTCCAAGAGCCTAGAGCTCCAGGAAAGCCATGCCAAGGCCATCCCAGCATTGCTGCTCCTCCGTCTTTCTGATCTGAACCAGCAGCACTGGTGATGGGCTAACTCTGAGCACAGTCTCTGGGCTGAGGAGAGACTGCTGTGAGTGTTTGTATGAGCAATCCAGAGAACATGGAGCTGGGAATTCCAGGCAATAACAGACCAATGCCTTAGGTCTGTTGAGTTTGTGCCTGTGAGAACTGGGACTCAGGCTGGAAAGGAGCTGTTGGGAACAAAGGATGGAGTAATTCTGCTCTCTGTGCAGTGAAGGACTGAGGAGCAGTGAAGGAGCAGAGAAAGGGAATATTTATAAACAATATGAATATTTCACCCACACTGGGGGTGAGCAGTGATGTCCATGTTGTCCTACAGAACTGCTTCAGTTATGGGTCAGAGACAGAAGGGAAACTGCTTTTTATTTTCTTGCCATTTTTTCCAGACAGAAGTGGGACATCATCTTGCCCTTCCCCAAAGCTCTCCAGGCACATGGGAGTAGCTCAGTGCTGGCCCAGTTCTCTGAGAGATAACAACATTTGAGAGATTTGAGATAAGTGTTACTAACAACTCTGTTGTCTCTTGATTGCAAAGATTCAGTCCTGTAGACCCAGACTGATGAGACAAAAAGGGAATTTCTCCATATGGGTTTATCCAAAGAAACACTTTCAGCTCCCTTGCTTTCAGAGCCCAGCTCCAGCCTGCAGTTCCTTGTTCCTGTGCATGTTGATGGTTTGCAGTCACTGTGCACGAATATCCCTTGCAAGGGCTCATTTCTGCTCTGCAGTAGCGCTGTGAGTCACCAGGTGCCACCAGCGAGTCATCTCAGCCTCTGCTCATGTGCCCGCCGCTCGGATTCCACCCACAAAATTCAATATATCCGAGGTTTGCTCCCAGACAAAAGCTGCCAGGACAGAGAGGATTTGGGGACTTCAGCTCCCCAGGACAGCCTGTCACCTGCACCTGAGACACTGGGGCTACGTGCTTTCCTTCCTAGGGAAAGGAGCTGTCATTGCTGTCATTCTCTGCCTGGATCCCATTGCTGGAATTTCAATTCCACCTCCAAAATTGCATATATGCAAGGACTGCTCCCACACGAGAGACGTGGTGCTGGGGAACAGGCAGAAGTGCTCTGAAATGGAGGTAAACCCTCTGATTTAAGCCCTTAAAATGATGAAAAAGGGTGAGTTTCCGTCAATTTAACCCCTTAAAATTAGGGAAGAGGAGGGGTCTGCCTTCACTTAAATCAGCCCTCATGCTGTCACATCCAGTGCAGTAAGCATGCTTCCTCTAGATCTCATTATCTTCTGAACTGAACTGTACTGTCAGCATGTACCCTTTATCATTCTTCTAAGTGATAACAGGTTTTCGTTCCTCCAGCAAAATTAAAGCATAGAACTTTTGCCAATGACCCCGTGGCCTTGAGCTTTGAAGCAGAAATGCTTGTAAAACAATAAACATCTACCTCCCTTTCGGAAAAATCTGACTGTTAATGTGAAGGAGTTGCAGTGGCTATCTCCCCTTCAATCTTTTCCTTGATTGGAGATGACCTCTGAAATGGAGCATTTCATTCAGTTTGTTTTGCTTCGGTAATTTACAACAAACCTTTGAACAGAGAGAATCTTGTTTATTTCTGGACACCCGTTTCCACTAAAGGCTTTTCCCAGACTAGCACAAAGACTACCACAATCAGCCATCCTGAATCATCTGGACAAAATATGAAATTCGTTGGCTTAGACGTTTCTTTCTTCATTCTTTCCACCCTCACTGCTTTTTGGAATGCAGGTAAGTGATTTTCAAACATTTTGCTGCTTTTAACTGCAAATTTTTTTGACTTCTCTACTTCAGAATGCACTTACTTTGGTAAGAAATTGTGGATACCGTTTTTACAAGCTAAAGTAAAGGCACACAGGCCAGCTTTTACCTGCATAGTTTCATTTTCAATCCCTTTCTCTGTAATTTCCAGCAGGTCAGTGGATCTCTTCTGTAAGTAAACAGACAATCTGGAGAATGCAGTAAATATATTTAAAGACAGAGAAAAACTCTCCAGCTTCCCATATTGGACAAGTGCTTTTACTTCTCTTCTTTGCATTTTCCTGTGCTTGTTCTTCACCACCCACCTTGATCCCTGCCTTTCTTTTCACTTGTGTCCTCCCAAATAATCAATCCTCCCATAGTTACTTTTTCATAATTGCCTCCAATTTTGTAAGAACCATGTCCAAATTTAGAATTTCTGATACTTACCTAGATCATCTCAGCATTGCATGGTATTCTTGATATAGCTCCCAAACACTGTTATCCTTGCAAGATTCCACTTCCCAAAAGGTCCTCAGTGCTCCCAGCTGTCTCTGCAGCTTATTCATCTCACTTAATTCCCCCTGAACTTTGTGAAATCCAGATATTTTTTACAGTGCTACTGTAATGTCTGTCTTCTTCTCAGTGTTTTATTTGTTGAGTGGTTTTCCATGTGATGTCCAGTGATTACTGACAGTCTGTAAGCCACAAGCCTCCTCACCTCTCTGTGTATCTGCCGTGTTAAGGCCTGACTCAAATCAAATGCACAAAACAAAGACATTTCAATTTCTCTTAATAAACTTGTGTTGGAGCCCATTTCATTGCTGATTTTAACTTTCCAAGAGCATTGGCTTTCTGTTCTTAATGATTCCCATGTAGGGTTGATGGTGGGGTTCTGGTACATTTAAGAATTATCCTCAAAAATAAATGTAATTGGTGATACTCACTGAGGGGCTGCTCTGGAGATTTATCTGTCTATTACATGCAAAAATACCCATGGAATTAATGAAATTATGTACTCTCTGGGAGGTAAATAAGTGTATTTTGCTATTCAAAATGGAGCAACCTTAATGTGCAGGTGATTACAACCTTCACCTAAATACATTCCTAAACTAACATAACCAGCCTATTTTATTTACTTACAGCAGTCTTTTGGATGATGTACTTGTGCTTTTGAGAACATCTAGAAGAGTTCAATAACATTCCTGACTCTTTTTTTCTTCCTTTAACAAGGAGCTGAAGACTCTTGTGCACAGAGATGTGGGGAGCTGCTTGGTACCTGTTCTTGCCAGGTGACATGCCAGTCCTTGGGGACATGCTGTCCTGATTATAAAGAATTTTGTCTTCAAATTTCTCCATACTCAGGATCTCTTATGGGAGGCAAAGACTTTGTGATTAACAACACAGCTTTTGATCCCTCTTCTAAGCTAAAATGCAGGTGGGACATGATTTTATATTCCTCTGCCAAAGGGAAGCAAAACTTAAAATCTCACTCTCCAGCAATAGGCAATTACCACAAAACAAGACCAGTCTATACAGGAGTGAAAACTTTGTAAAGTTGTTAAAATCCTGAAATGTACAAAAGTTCTTCTCAATCTCACCCTCAAGGATACCTGTGGACTGTATTTCTACACAGGACTGTTTCTTTTAGGTGGAGTTATTGTGTGGTACAATCATAACTCTGCTCATTCTTCCCTTAACATATTAAAACAGTGACTTTTTGGAAGAGTTTCCTTTCAGGGCACTTGTCAATATTTCTTTAGCATTTCCCTTTGTGGGAAAAAAGTATTTATTTCTTAATCTGAACGAGAAAACAGCAAGACAGAGATGTAGGTAGGACACCTGATGTTTTTCCTGTAAGAGAAAGCTGTGGATCCTAAATGTGTCAGCCTGTATCACAGGTGCATGTGGCACGTGCAATACATACAGTACACTGAATTTTGATGACCCAGATGTTGTGCTATTATTTCCACAGAAGGTTCTGAGTGAGATTTTGGAGTCCTTCCCATCTGGGTAGCAGTACCTGAAAAAGTTTTCAATTCTTTATTTGGAAAACCTTTGACCAAGGCATTCACTCTGTAGAACACAACTGTGCACTTCGAAGTACCTGCAGAGTTACATAATTATAGCCAAGGCAAATTCCAGTGCAGAAAAGCAAAGGTCCTATGTCCTGGCAGGCCCCAGCTCCCTCTGATACTTGGAATAGATATTCAGTCCCCATATATCAGTCTTGAAAAGTCACAGGTGGGGTTAATCCCCAGGACTCTGGGCAAGAGCCCTAACTGGAATCAAATGGTTAAATAACAAGTGTTGCCTTCTGAGTTAACCTTTGCAACAGAAATGCTACAACAGCATGAAATTCCTTTCGTTGCCCTCACAGGACTTACCAGGGAAAAAAAAACAAATCAGAAATTTGCAATAACTGCATCATGGTCATTGTTAGCCACCCTGTAATCTTACCAATGCTATAACGTTATTTTCCTCTGCCTGTTGCCCCTTTGTTGCTAATTTACCATATCTCCCTCCTCCAGAAATTAAATAGTAAATTGAAGGTTTGTAGATTGCTGTATGTTTGTGCAGTTCGCAGCTGAATTCATATTGACGCAATGAGCAGATTTTTCCAGTTTATATTCCCTGCTACGAGCAAAACAGCCCCAGACTTGAAATGATCCCCTCATGACACAAGGTTGCTTGTTGAAGAATATTCAGAATTCTCCTTCTATCTACGGTGACATTAAAAAGTGTTTTCAACATCTACAGGTTCAAGAAGGAAATCACAACCAGTGGCTATATTGACAAGGATGGAAAAGCCCACTGCATCTCCCCATTGCTTTATGAGACTGGTTTCATCCCTTTTGAAGTTTCTACAGATTCTGGGTCAACATTTCCCTACTCTGGAACTTGGTTATCAGGTTACTTATATCTACAGCATCCCTTTTCTTGCTATATTCTTCCACCATGCATGCAAGATTATAGAAGTCTTTTCCTTTAGTTAAGTTTTATTCTTCCTTAACAGGCCTCAGAAAAGAAAGTCTCACTCGCCTCATGTTAATTCATCTTTTGAGAGATGAACTTTCACAGCAATTGAGTAGCAGCAGCAGCATTAACTGATAAAAAGTCCTGCTTTAAAATGAGATTGACCAAAACTGTTCCCACCTCATCCCTACTTCTATCCCTTTTTGTCCCCTCTTCAAATAATTGCATTGTGGTGTTGTAATCTAAGGACTGCAAGTATTAGTAAGGGTTGCATTCTATCAGCTTCAGCTTATTCTTTTCATGTCATGCATCCTGTGCTGTGTAAAACATACCCAGGGGAAATCCCGCTAAATCTTAAATAATAGAGTAGCACTTTTTCAGGACTATGCAAAGCCAAAATGTCATTAGCCCTCTTTTTCTGCTCTGCAATGCAGTACATCACAGCAAAGTTTCAGATGGAGAAAAATGCACTTTGGTAAATGAGACAAAATGGCAATACTATGGCACCTCCAACACTGGTGGAAACTTAACTCTTACGTGGACACACCAGACACTTGAAACAACTCATGTCAACATAGAAGTCTGGGGATACCAGGAAACAGGTAAAGTGACCCTTAAAGTGACCCTTTTCCTACAAGCATTTATCACACACAGAACTCTTGTGCAGAGCTCTGCACAGCTTGTGGTCACTTTCACTGCAACCTGCAAGTGTAAATAACTGATTACAATAATGTCAGCTTTTCCTCTTCATTTATATATGGGTGGAGACGTCTCATTTCAATCTTGTGGCTATTGCTCTTTTCCAGCATCCAAAACCTTTTTCCTCCTCTCTCTGACAGGTGACAGTTATTCAGAAAACTGGAGGGCTGAATGGAAATACCTTTATACTTTGGCAAGAGAAACCCCCAATACAGGGAAATATTCTTTCCTTCCTGTACCTGCTGAGGGAAATTACAGTACATGGGACTATGGAATTTTGAGAATTATACCCAGCAACTATTTTGATGGGCAGAGGCAAGTTAATAATAATAATAATTATAATAATAATAATAATAGCTACCTTATAAGCGGTTGGCATTCAAAACTGAGACTCAGGCTCCATTTCCTGGGAAAAAATGGGGAGAAAACTGGAAGGTCAAAAGTGAGAAAAACTCATAGGTCAACATAAAGACAGTTTACTCAGTAAAGAGGAGCATGGAGGAAGAATTATGAAGTCTCCCATGAGCAGACTGATGCACAGTTAGTCACCCAGTAAGAGCTGCTTTGGAAAAACACCCCTGCAGTTTTATTAATGGACTTGCTGGTCTAGGGCATGGAATATCCCTTTGGTCAGCTTGGGTTGGCTGTCACAGCTGTGCTCCCTCCTGGCCTTCTCCCTGGGGCCAGCATGAGACACAGAGAAGACCTTGACACTGTGCCAGCAGGAGATAAGCACTGGTTTATCAATGTTATCAGCACTGTCTTGGTCACAGATCTAAAATGTGGCTGCTATGAAGAAAATTACTGCAGCCAAACCCATGCTCTCAGCAGAGTAGGATCTGCTGATTCTTTTGTTTTGTCACAACTGTGGAGGAGTCCCTAATTGTGGGACTCAATCCCTGCAGCCACAGCCCTTCCTCTTCTATTTTGTATTCAGGTTTTTGCATTCCTTCAAATTTTATGGCCATTTTCTTTTCTTTCATTGCATATTTCCCCCTGATTTTTTGTGAACTACCTTTGTAAGTGCTCCATGGTTATTCCTTCACAATTCTTCCATATCTGCAGGTTTGATGTAGATGGTGTAGACTGTGAGTACATAAATGCCACCTCTTCAGTGTTACAACATATTGCTAATATGTCAGAACATTTTTGAACATAGAGGGATAACCTTTTCCCCTTCTAGAGGTCTTTTTATTACACTTTGTATAGATTTTTTTTCATGGGGGAAAAGCAGAGTGGCTTTGGAACATTTCAAGGATTCTGAATGATTTCTATAGCCATTAGTTCTGATATTACTGCTGTTGTTATATTTTGTTAAAGAACCCAGATATTCTTCATTCTGGCCTAAATGAAATTTCAGTGTCAAAAGGCATGAATACAAAACCTTCCTCTAAAAGGATCTATGTAAGCCAGAATCATGATTACTAAAATGTATTCTGATTATTGCATACTTGCTGCATGCTGTCCTGACGCCTTGTGAATTTGGAAAATTTTGATGTGCCATAACTTTTTGAAGGAAAAAGCAAGCAGTGGGCTTTGCAATGAAATAACTTGAAAGTCAAAAGATGCTTTTAATTATAATTAGCAATTGAGCCACAGTGCTACTGTCAAAATAATGCTTGTTCAGCTATCAGATCTATTTTTTGTTTCTCTTTTTTACCAGCAATATTCCATCAATCTGGAGCCCAGACCATGCATTGGCTTGGCACCTTGAGAAAGACTTCAGAAATGACCCAAATGCATGGGCAACTGCAAAATGTATGGAATGGGACAGAAAGGAAGAGTTGCTTCCAAACTTCAAGGAAGAAATTATAGACTGCCCTTGCACCTTGGCACAGGCAAGAGCTGACACTGGCAGGTTCCATGTAAGTTATTAACTGATCCCTCTGGCTTATTACAATTCCAGGTGGAAGCTTTAGGAGTGCCAAACTCCACACACACACCCCTGTTCCCTCTCTAAACATCATTGCAAGGACATTAAATTACATATAAATT
The DNA here is from genome assembly GCF_027579445.1 of Ammospiza nelsoni. Taxonomy (NCBI): domain Eukaryota; kingdom Metazoa; phylum Chordata; class Aves; order Passeriformes; family Passerellidae; genus Ammospiza; species Ammospiza nelsoni. The sequence continues at coordinate 5,461,403 of NC_080650.1, read as the reverse complement.
ATGCCCAAGTAGAATATCAAATGGCAGAGGTAAATACAGCTTATCTAGGCAGTATGAATAGAAGTGCCTATAGAATAGGAGATGGAAATGACACTCAAACAGGGAATTAAAACAGGAGTTCCAACGGCAGACTGAAAACACTCTGTGGAGCTGGGAGCAGGGATGGCTTCTTCAAGATCCTACAAGATCACAGTCTGTGTTTGAAGGTGATATCCCATGCTGTGACAAACTATTTCTGCCTAGTTTTTCATACTTTGCTGCAAACCCTTCTGCCATGTACATCAGAGCTCTAATCCATTATTTCCTTTATCCTGCTTCCTTCCTCCTTCTCAGCTTCACTGTTATCAAGGAACTGACAAAAGCTAAGAAATCAATTGCCATTCAGTCTACACTTTCACTTACACTGCTGATCTGAGGATCAGATGAGAGTGACTTCCTCTCCTATTTATGACACCAAATAGTGGCATGTGTTTATGCATTTAAAAAAAAAAGTTTAGGTAAATATTTTTACTATTCTGGTTATGAAGCTCCAAACATGACGTGTAAAAACTTGTGAAGATAAAGAATAGATCTACTGCCTCTGTCTAAGAACACAGGATAAACATTTACTCTGTGCCTGTGTTTGTTGTACACTTACAGTTGAATTCCCATCTGGCTGCCTTTGTTCTTCAAGGTCTGTTGTAACAGACTGCAAAATGTTCAGGTCAGACACGTGCTCCAGACACTTGAGTATAAAATTCACCATTTTTCCTATCATACCATGCTGTTCAACACGACCTTAACCAGTTCATGTCAACTTTACACACCTGTCAGATACAAAAGGTGGGAACAGAATGTAAGAACAGAAAGGACAATGAGGCAAGAAGCCCATTAAGTGTGAACATTGATCTTTTTCAGACAGATTATGGCTGTGATATTGAAAAGGGGAGTGTGTGTACTTATCATCCTGGTGCTGTGCATTGTGTAAGAGCCATTCAAGCCAGGTAAAGAACTTCTTTTAAACTGCATTTTTTTGGTTAATCCTTTCATCTCAGAGACAGCAGCATCACAGAAGTCAGGGGTGAAGTCTAACTGGATATCAGATAAAGCTTGGCAAACAAAATATTTAGCTGTATCCATAAAAAGTCAGTAAGCAACCCCTAAATAGAAAAGAACCCCACCGAGGTAAATGATGATTTTCTTGCTGCTTTTCTCAATCAGTCCCCAGTATGGGGCTGGACAGCAGTGCTGCTATGACTCCACGGGAACCCAAATCCTCACATACGACTCCACCGGAGGCAGCACACCTGATCGAGGACACGACTGGGGCTCACCGCCTTTCTTGAAGCCTCCCCGGATACCTGGCTTTTCCCACTGGCTTTATGATGTTATCAGCTTCTATTACTGCTGCCTGTGGTCTGAGAATTGTGACTTCTATATGAAAAGGCGGCCCTCTAGTGACTGCAGGACGTACCGCCCTCCCCGAGCTGGTAAGGGCTCCAGATTTCCTTATGGAGTGTAGATTTTTCGTAGTGTTGGCTTCTAGAATATTTGTGTATGTGCATATATGAGTTGACAATGGTGAGGGTATAATGTCCTGTGGAAAAATTCCATGGAAAGTTTCTCTTGATATATCACTTACAAAAATCTGTGTGTTTTTTAATTGTGCTGCAAGATTTTCTGTTGTTGAGCATCTCACTCATCCCTGGAACCTAAATAGCCAAAGCACAGTAGTCAATGCCCACAACTTTATATCATCAGTGTGGACTTCTTCAGAAAAAAAGGTGGTTAGAGGTGGTTAATGACAGGTAGGAAGTAGCTAGAAAAGCTGTCATGGTGAGAAACATTCATATCAAATAAGAAAGTTTTACAATTTACAAGATGTCTGGTTTTCTCCTGCTTGCTTTTAAATCAGTCTTCAAGTCTTGTCATATCTCTGTTGCTACCACATTTTGCCTTCTCTGCTGCTGAGATGCTGTGGTGTCCAGCAGGACTTGGCCTCCCATAAAGAAGTACCAAGAGGCAGCAGTTTGCATCAGGAAAAAAGGAGAAAAGTGTAGAGGACATTGCACTAGGTAGTTAGGGGTCATGAATGAGTGATCTGGCTGCTTAAAGAAACCCCATCAAAAGTATTGGCAGAAGTAGAGTTTGAATTTGTGAAAATACAACTTTACAACTTGATGGCAAGGTTCATTGTATTAGTTACTATACAGATTAAAGCATACAAAAGAAGATAAATTAGTAGGAACTTGCAGCAATTTACATGGAAGTTGGAAATGCAAAAGGGGATTAAGAGTGCAAAGGATATGGATGCAAAGATAAAGCAATAGCTCTGTATTCATGTCCAAATCTCCCCATATATTGCATGTGACAGACTTCTCTTTCCTTTCTCATGAACTTGAGGACTAACAGGTTGTGATTTTTGCTTGATCTTAATTCTCTTTTTGTTTTTAAAAATAGCATCTGCTTTTGGGGATCCCCATTTCTTTACATTTGATGGTCTGAACTTCACCTTCAATGGCCTAGGAGAATACACATTGGTAGAGTCTGATCTCACATCCCTGAGAGTGCAAGGGAGGACACAGCAGGCACACTTTCCCAATGGTAAGAGACGAAGTAGAGCTTCTGAACTTCTGAGATTTGCAGAACTGAGATTTGATATTTGCTTGATTTGCACTTAGCATCAATCCTCCAGCCATCTCTAGTCTTCTTTTTTGGCCATTTGTGAATAGTCACCATTCTGAAGATAATCAGAAAGCAGACAACATCTTCAGGAAAAGCTTCCCAATCAAAGTTTAATTGCTAGGTTTTTTATTGGGTGTGATTAATGGAAGTGTAAAGTTTTCTACTGTGTTTAAGAGCTCCAAAAAATTCTTATTTCTCTCCATGCCCATTCTCATCAATAAGGAAACAGAAGGCCAGTTCTAGAAATCAGGCAATGCCAGCTGATGCATTTTGATAGCATTTTTTTCCATTTGGAAGGAACTGGGGCTCAGGGGACAGGCCTGTCTGCAGTGGCCATGCAGGAGAACAACACTGATGTGGTTGAAGTGCGCTACTCTGAGGATCTGCACCTGGAGGTCCTCCTGAACCAGAGGGTTCTCAACTTCTCTGAACAAACTTGGATGGACTTGAAAGGTTAGTTACACATATCAGCCTTGTAAGCAATTCCATTCTGATGGAGCCCATGGATAGTTAAAGGTGTCTCTAGGTGCATGCATTTCAACTCTTTTCAGCATCCTTTTGTCAAGTGTTTTAGGTGGCTTCAGTGTCCATGGTTTCTATGTTCTCTTTCACTTGTTCGTAGTGTGAAGGTGTGGCTTCCCTTTAAATGCTTCTCAGAGTGCAGCTCAGAGTGGAAGGGAGGAAAAGCTGTATGAAAAAATGGTTAAAACTGATGATTTAAACTGATGCTTAAACACAGCATTTTTTTCACTGTGGATAATTAGCTGTTTTCTCTTCCTCTCATGGTTATAGGTCTCTTTCTCTATTCTACACCTGATCAGAACATCACAGTGATGTTCTCTTCTGGGTCTGGAGTGGAAATAAGGGGAAATGGAGGATTTCTGACCCTGACAATTCTGCTCCCAGAGAAGTTTATGAATCACACATGGGGTCTCTTTGGAGTAATGAATGACAATCTACAGGATGACTACACCTTCAAGAACAAAACCACCATGTCAGTTCATGCGAGTCCCCAGCAGGTGTTTGAGTTTGGAGCTAGCTGTAAGTAATTTCTATGGTCTGTTATTACATTTTCTTTACAAATTTAAGACAGATTATGATTTAAGGACTAGGAAATTAAGTCTGTGCCAAGCAACCAGTACTGGGGGAAGAGAAGAGAGTAAGAGAAATATGCCCTCCTCTACCCACCTGGGGAGTGAAAACAGAGCCATGGTGGAGGACTTTTGTTCCTATGTCCCTTCCAGCTCCAGCTACATTTCTGTAGATAAACACTTGGATTAATAGCAGAAGGTGGTCTATGTCGGCAATGTTATGGATGAATCTCTTTCTGTCTCTGTCTCCCAAGGGGCAATTGAAAATGGAACTTCTCTCTTTACTTATGACTCGGAATTCTTACTGGACAGTTTCTTTTATGGGGACAAGCACAATGCCTCCTTCCTGCCCGTCTTCTCCCCTCATGAGGACCCTGCTGATCCCCTGCTAGAAGAGATGGTCTCACGCTGCGGCTCTGACCCATTCTGCAGATTTGATGTCCTGACAACAAGAAACCTTCAAGTGGGAAGTTCCACAAGGCTTTCCCATCAGAATCACAAGCTGCTGGTAGAACATCTAGAGCCAGGTGATACAACATTCCACAAAACATCATTACAGAATAACAGGATATTCTGAGTTGGAGGTGACCCACTGGGATCATCAAGTCCAAATCTTAAGTGAACAGCCCATAGGGAGCAGCACTATAGATATTTCTACTGGGCATCTAAAGAGTTAACACTGTTTGAGGAGGCTTTGCTTAACTGTAGGTTCATGCACCTATAAATAATCTGATTTTAGGGAATCATCTTTGTACCAGGAAATCTCTGTACTGATAGAATACTTAGGCAAACTCAAATTTCTTTCCATTTCTTCCACTATAACACCAGAGCACAGAAAGTTTATCTTCATTTTATATGCATTAAGCTGTCTTCCTTGGACTTAAAAATAAATTTTAAAAGTAGCAGGAAGTATTGTCTTTCAGATAGTTTAAAAATCTTTGTTTTTCCATGAGTTGCCACTAAAATTCTGTTTGAATCATTGTAATGGAGATTTGCTGGTCTAAGTCCTAAATACTCTAACCAGATATGTTTCTTTTATTAGTGATCTCTTGTGGCTGGCTGGATCATCCAACCAATGGAAGAAAGAATAGTACTAACTACCTGCTGGGCTCAACCATCAATTTCACCTGCAGTGAGGGCTATGAACTCACAGGAGGGTCACAGGAGAGAACCTGCCAAGTGTCAGGAACCTGGTCAGGGGACACACCCCAGTGCAGCCAAGAAACAGGTCTGTTGCCTTTTAGATATCACATATTGTCACTAAAAAATCATTATCAAGGACAAGGCAACCTCAGAATACCATGATGGCCCTTGACAAAAGCAACTTCTCTTACTTGGTAAAGCATTGGACATGAGATATCTGAATTTCTAGAAAGACTATTATTCAAATCTATATAACAGGTGACTTAGGGTGGTTTTGTGTGTTTTGGTGGAGATATTAAAGTTTTTGTTTTATCAATGGGTACAGGTACCTGAAGTCTGGGTGAAAAGAGGATGGAGCCAGGATTTTTTCAGTGGTGCTCAGGGACAAGAGCAGAGGCCACAGGCATGCTCTGAAGCACAGAAGCTTACCTCTGAACATCCGAAAACCCATTTTACTGTGATTGTGACTGAGCACTGGCACAGAGAAGTTTGAATATCTCCCTCCCTAGAGATATTCAAAAGTTATCAGGTCATGGTCCTGGACAACTCACTCTGTGTGGTCCTGCTTGAACAGGGGAGTTGGACAAAATGACCTCCAAAGTTCCCATCCCACCTCAGCTGTTCTGTGATTCTGTGATTTGAGAGCAGACACAGCCCACACTTGTTGAACTCTTTCACTTTTTCTTTCTAAAATATTATCTTATCTCAAAACATAATTCTATTATTCTGTAGCAGTAAAAGTATTGTGAATGATGCAATAGTATTTAGTATAAATAACACAGATTTATTCCCCCTCTTGTGTCACTACTAATAGATTATCAGTTAGTCTGGGATTGTTGGATTTAGTAGCAGTTTAGTAGCATAGGCTGTCTCTATGATTTACAGAAAATGGCCCAAAATTTTCTTTTTATTCATTCACCACATACACTCCAAATGTCCTCAAGATGGCAATATTTCAAAGCACCAGGGTGGTGCAAGGCCAGATGGCATGTTGAAGCACTTTCAATGCTGAGTTAATAGCTCCCAAAAGCACTCATCAAATAATTCATACTAACATATTCTCCATTCTAAGACCCTTCCAAAGAAATGTGGGAAGTGCATTTCACATCAGCAACGAATTCCTGTCATGCTGGCACATTTCATCAGCCTCTGCTGCCTGTACCAATTGCTTGTACATTTCCAGTGCAGTTCTCAACTTAGCAATATTTGTAAGATGAACTGCAGTGAGTTTGGGCAGCAGAAAAATTCACAAAGGCCAGATCTTAAATAGGCAATGGCAAAACTTTCTGCCAAGCTGAAAGCTAAGAATATTTTTCCACTGCTGCCATCAACCACATACATACTGGATAAGAGCCAGTCAGTCTCAATAAGCAAAACAGATGCTGACATTTACACTAGCAAAAGGGGTACAGAAAGGCAGCCCTGTGAGATCAGAGGAAAGGAGCTGGAAGATATGCAGGGATTGATTGCATTCAGAATGATGGAGATGTGACACAGCTTTGTGGATAAGCAAACAAAACCCACAGTGTTTTCCAATGCTTTCCTGGAAGGTGACAAAGAAAAACAAGGTGTGAAAGAATTTTATTGATCTGATTGCAACAAAGATCTTCCTTACTATTTGATATTTGATGTTCTAGTTTTTGTAATGTGAACCAAAATTGATGGTTTTTATTAGCTGCAGGAAGTTGGAGTATGGCAATGCTGCCCACAGCAGCAGGATGCTGACAACACCAACAACTGAGCAACACAATATAAAATACAAATTTCTCCATTCTTTTTTCTTACTGCTATGCCCTACTAGTGGCATTTATAGTTAGCCTTGCTTTTTTTTCTTCCATAAGGCGCTCTGCTAGATGTCAGTGATTGTTTGTGAAGGCTATTCTATTGACAGGCCCAGGTCTCTACAGAGAAGAGAGGCAATACAGTTCCAAGTTCCTTTCACTAATATCTAAACTTCTCATATTTTTAAAGCATGGACAGCTAGTACTTGCTTTTCACTAAATAAACTTCTGCCCCTGGTCCAAGACACAGCTGAAATCCAATGCCAGTTTTCCTTGTCTTACTTCTCTACTTGGCTATTTTTTCTATTCTCCATCCCCCAAGCCGTCTCTTCTCCAGAACAGAAAAGGTCCTTGTGTTGTCATAAGCTATTGTTCCCGAGGTCAATTTTCTCTGTTGTTTTCCTCCTTACACAGCAGCATGCTGCTGTTTCACCAACATCCATTCTATCAAGTCCTGTGACAAAGACCTTCTTGACACCAGGCAAATGCTGACAAAATTAATGGACAGCCCTTCCCAGTTTCTGGGTGCCTGAATGGGTGATCACTGACCTAGCCACTGTGATCAGCAGTCACTTTTTCACTTTGAAAGTGAACTATTAAACACACACTTTGTCAAGTTATTTCTTTCATGCTGCTCAGGAGCACAGGGCCCAGCCCTCTGTAATTCTAAGCTTACAGGTGTATTTCTTTACAGTTCTGTGTCCATGACACTGCAGTTTTGTGGCACATCAGGTTCAAGCTCTGTCTTGCAAATCATCGAGGTTTTTTAATTGCTATATGCCTTTTCAAAAGGGAATATTTAAAATAAAGACATGGGAACCAGGAAAATTGGATAGGAAAAGAGGTGGAAACAAGAAAATGTAATGCCAGTTATTTTACAAAATCCATTTTGGTATTTTGAAATTCAAATACAAATTATGTTGTTGGGCCTGCATATTGTTGTTTTTGAGTTTTGCTTCCTTGGACTAAAGTTTCCATGGAAATCCGCTGCTAATAATTATTTTGCTATGCTTCTAATTACAATCCCACTGCAAGTCTTGCCAGCACCACAGCAAGCTCTCTTCACAGAATATCACAAAGAGGAAGAACAAAGAAGCCATCCAGCAAAAGCAAAAAGGAGATTCTAGTAAAATGAGATGTAACATCCAGCTAAAAATCATAAGATAGTGGCAGCATATGTACATAGAGTCTTTTTGAGACAGACAATATGGTGATATTAAGGGTAATCTAGTTTTGTTTGTCTTTTGGGTTACATTCTCCTTTCCCCCCCTCCTCCTCTATTCACTTTCAGATTTCCTTTTCCAGTCTCAGGCTCTGTGTAAATGCTGTTCATTTTGAAAAGCTGTCAGAAATCTCATTAGTCTTCTGTGTTTTTTTCAAACACAGAGATTTCACAACAGAGGCAAATCACTACTGGACTAACTACTTTAGCCAGTGGTGGGTTCTCATCACTTGGCAGGGACTGGTGCCTCCCTGTGAAGGATGTGTAACACAAACATTAAGCCTTGTTAAGAAGTTACTGGATGATGGATCAACGCTTGTGAAACAGTTTATGTATCCCATTTCTTTCCTTAAACTTCACTATGAACCAAATCAGCAGCTGAATAATCTGTTCTAGGATCACAGAAGTGTCTGTTATGCCATCACTGTGTGCTAGGCTGTGGGTTGGGCGGGTGTGACAAAGTGATGGAAGGAAGGGCTGACAGAAATGCAGCCCTGATGTATTGAGGCTCAGATACAAAATGCAGGAATCGTTGTTTCTCCCAGACACTTCACTCCACATGCTGCATCTCTTAACTTTTACAAATATTCTTATATGGTAATCTGCTACTGCTTAGTAGAATAAGAAAACAAAATTATAGTTTTTATTCAAAATTTGTTTCATATCTGGTTTCTTTCTCTCTTTCAGGTGTCCTTGTTAGGCAGTCACAGAATCAAGCAGATACTTTTTTTGTTTTAGTGTGTTCAAACTCTCTGATGTAATGTAGTCACTTCCCTTTTATGTAGATTATTAAGCAGCAAAGGTAGTTTCAAAATTTAATGCCAAAATAGGGGCAATATTTAAAGTAATCAAACCATATGGAATAAAAATTGAAAACTATTTCAGTTGGGATTGACAGTTCCACATCAATATTGCACATTCAAAATGTTGACGACATATTAACCACTAGCCACCCTTTGTGTTACAAAGCTTTTGCAGCCACCTGCCCTAACAGTTAAATGTAGGAATTCTGTGAGTTCCTAATCTTTACCAGTTTCAGAGAATCTGAAAGGGTAAAGGGTTGGAAGGGACCTCTGGACATCATTCAGTCCAATCCCACTGCCAGGGGAGGCAGTTCCACAAAAAAAGAGAACAGAAAAATTAACACTACATGTACAATTTCAAAAATTGTCATGCAATTGCATTCAAACAGATATGAAGAAATGTATATCAAAGTCTTCATGGGGTTTTTTTGTGGTTGGTCTCTGTTTTTCAGCTATCAAACAAGTAATTGTTATTGGCACTGTCTTTGGATTAGTTGGCCTTGCAGTCCTGGGACGTCTGGGTTATTTATGCACAAAGAAGAGGTAAGCCTTGACTGAACTGAAAACAGAAATGAACCTCCTAAAGAAATAGCAACTGCTATGACTTTTTAAACAATAATTTAGTAATGACCACTGGCAACAAACTGCCAGTGTGCTACAGGTTAAAAAAAAGTGCAACTGATGTATAAACACTTAACTGTGTGTGAAACTGACTAGTGGAGAAAGAGGGCAAAGTGGTGAATGAAAATGGTTTTGCCGGGAATACTGGTGGGCTGAAATGGAGATATGGTTGATTTTCTGAACTTCGTTAGCAACTGTTACAAATTTTTAATCCTTCTCTGTTCCAGTGTTCACAAGTAATAGAATGCCAGCTAAAATGGAATCGAAATTGAGTGAACGGAAAGAAAATGAGGTTACAGCCCTTGGAAAGAAGACTCTATGTGTGAGGAAGAACTACATACTTCTGAACCTGTCACAAAAAAGAAAAAAAAAAGCACAGTGCCAAGCTAACAGAACACTGATATTGTTTTTCAGTATTTCATCACTTAAAAATGCTACATTCACAATTAATTCAGCTCAAAGAAATAAGAATGTGGCATATTATGCTGTGATATTTAAATTTATGGGTAAATCCATGCTACTATATGAAGACCATTTTTTCCTTTCTATATGTGTCACAAAGGCCAAAAGAAATGTAAGCATACTTTCCCCCTCAAAATCAACTTTATATGGCAGGAAGTTTCTGTGTGCTAAAAGTGAGATGCATCTACACTGTGTATTGATACAATAGTTAAGGCCTACAAACTGTATTTTGATTGTTCCCCTACAGAATAGTAAATTGTTCTCTGCCTGTATGGGTTGCTATTTGATTACACAGCAGTGTTGTAAAGGGGGTACAAGGATGTACCTTGTACAAAGGATGTTTGCCCTATTTCTGTTCCTGACAAAGCAACTTTTTAAATGCTTTTTAAACTGGTCGTGTGGGGGGTTTTTCATATTGGTTGGTTCATAGCAAAGCTGTTTTACCATTACTAAAACGTCTCGCAGACTGGGTAAAGACTTTGTAAAAGTTTAGACGATTGCTTGAGATTACCACCTTGACACTTTGTCCTTTGGGATCTTCATGTAGATGAAAACAAACAAACAAAAACTCAAACCAAACAAACCACAAACCCAAACCCTATCTTTCTGCACGTGCATTTTCAGAAAGCAACGATGCTCCTTTCGGCTGGGAGCTGCTGGCTGCTGTGTTTTTTGTCGCTCTGGGTGTGTGTTGTGCTGTAAGCGTGGGTGTCCCCTCACGTCCCCATGTCCGTGCCCGCCCGCCAATGCCCCGGGTCCCTGGGCGTGGTGGGCTCCTGTGGCTGTGTGTTCCTGTCTGTGTGGCTGTCTGTGCGGCTGTGTTCCTGTTTGTGTGTCTGTCTGTGTTCCTGTCTGTGCGGTTGTCCCTGCCACCCGCGGCCGGGACAACCCGGCCTCAGCTCCGCCCGCCTCGGGACGCGGCCTGCGGGGGACACGGCGGCTTCAGCAGCCGCGCTGCTTTCTGCCAGCGCCCCCCGGTCACCTCTGTGAGGCGGCTGCTCTGCCTTTTCACTTTTAGAACGACGCCCCAAATGGCAGCGTGCGGTGCTGGCACCTCGCCGCCCGCGTCCCTCAGAAAGTTTGCAGTGTTCTCTCCCTGTGCCGTGTCCGTCTATGCCTTTGTGGCTTCAGGAGAGGCGAGCCGGGCTGCACCTGCGCTCGCCCATCGGCTCCGACACCCTCAGGGGGAGCCCAGCGGGGCAGGGGCAGCGCCAGCCCCCGGGGCTGACGGGCTCTTGCCCGACCTCTTCCGCGGGACACTTGGGAGTGACGAGAGCAAGGCTTGGACGCTGCTGGGATGGAGGAGTCTGTGTGTTTGTGTGTGTGTTTGTAGTGAGGCGTCCCGGCTAGCGAGGAGGGCTCCGCGGGGCCAAAGCGCTGCCCCGGGGCGAACAGCACCAGCCCGAACGTGTCGGTGTCAGAAGTGGAAGCGGCAGCCCTGCGGTCCCGCGCCGCAGCAGGTTGGGATGTCGGTCTCTATCCTTTCCTGTCACATGGCTGGTAATAGGATCCCTCATCTGCCACTCGGCACCTCGCCGGGGCGCACTTACAGGACACATGCTGTAGGGCCTCCGCTTCCCGCACTTTGCGCTCTTCCCGGCCGCCTGCCACCCCCGGAGAGCCGGGGCTGCCGCCTGCGAGCGCGGCGCGGCCCGGCGGCCGCTGCCTATGGAGCCTCCCGCCCTCGCCGCCGTCCTGGCCTTCTCCGGGCTGGCGCTGAGCTGCTGCCGAGAGCCCGTCCTGTCCGGTGAGTGCCGCTCCGCGGGGAGCCGGGAGGGGGGCGCGATCGGGGCTGCTCCCCGAGCTCCCGGCCGGGCTGAGCGGTGAGGGAGCGGGGCAGCCTCTCCCCGAGCTCCGCAGAGCCGCAGCCCCTCGCGGAAGGGCTCTGCCGGCCGGCAGCGCCTCTTGGAGGTCTTGACGACGTCCCTTCCTGCTCGGCTGAGCCGTGCCGGGCGTGCGAGCACCCAGCGGGTGTTTCTGCCGGGAGTCCCGGGCTGTTTGAGGCTCTCCCCGTGCTTGCGGAACTGGGAGCTCGGGATCTCCTATGAAAGCGTGATGTGAGAGAAAGAAGAGCAGCACGTTTCTCTATAAAAGTGGTTCGATCTGCGGAATGGAGGCATTTAAAGGGAGAGGGGCGTGCGGTTGTTTGTGTCACTGGGGAAAAGCTGGGGCAGCAGAGCCGGAGCTGGAAGGGTGAGCATCCCGCCGGTCCGCAGTGTGCTGCCCCAGCTCCCGGCCAAGCCTGGGCTCCTCTCACCATGTAGAAGCCTGCAGCTTCGCTTCCTAAGGTGATTTTTCACTTAAAATTTCTCGGCAGTCTTTTGTCCTCGTTTAGTTGTTACTAATGATTTCAAGTACTGTGGTTCTCCTCTGGTAAACATTGGCCATGCTTTGCAAGATCAGAAGTGGCAGTTCCAGATGGTCACAGTCATCAGATGTGTGGTCCTTCTGGATACGTTTTGTGTATTCTTGATTGCTGTCTCTTCTTACAAAGTAGAATTTGCTCTCTTTCTTTTTGAACACATACTTGCTCATCAAGTTTTTGTAGATGCAACTAATTAGATACGGAAAATGCATAGCGATTTTCAGGGAATAAAAAAACTTTCACAAAAAAGAGTTCTGGTAAATTTTAGTTCTTCTCAGAAGTAAAACACGAGAGTATTTTCAGATAAGCATTTAGAGAGCTGCCTAGACAGGACCATGTCTAAGAGTCTTTTCCCAGTACCATTAGGACGTGCTTGGTGCACTCAGTGGATGCTCCTTCCTTTGCTTGGCTTGAAGAATGTTGGCTTGTAAGGTTTCTGAACAGAACACTCCATGTGTAGCCATGTCTCTCACAGAGGGCTGTGTGACAGCCAGTGGAGGATATAGCCCAGTGTGAATGTTTGGCTGCTAAAGAGGACAGAAATGCATGAGCACAAGCAGCTGGGGCAGGGGGAGGAGGGAAGGGTATATGATGCCTCCAAAAGAAAGTGCAGTAAAGGAGAATGGATCTAGAAAGCACTGCCACCCATGTGTCTTCTGCTCAAGAACCTGGAAACAGTGCAAATACAGCAACTTGTAATTTGCATGTCAAGTACAGGATCTGCAGAGTTCCTGATATGCACAAGGTACACATAAGGGTCTTCATCTTGACCCTGAATCCCACAGAACTGAAACGGGATCAGCTCTGTCAGGCTGCACTTGAAACTAGCAGAATTCTGAAATGACAAACGTTGCTATTGCTTTTGGAAGGCAGTTTGTTGAATGGTATGTTTTTAATGCCTATCCCTTGTTTTGGTTTTTTAATGCGTGTCCTTATAAGCTTATTGTAAAGTGCAGTCAAAATAAAAACTGTGTCACCATCACTTGCTAAGATAGGAGAAAAACTTCAGGAATTACTATATGAGAAATTACTCCAGTTGTCAGAAATGAAAGTGAATAAACAACCATTTTTGCACATAGTATTATGGTACTTTCCACATAACGTTTCTGCTTTGCCATGCAATGTTCAACAGTTTCTATTAACACAAATACTGACATTTCTGCATTCAAACCTTGGCATTTGTGCATTCAAACATCACCCATACAGAATTTCTCAAGTGGATCAGAAATAAGAAGTGTGTGGATAGATTACCTACCATTAAAGCACTGTTTGAATTTGGTGAGTTTTGTGTTACAATGCCAAAAAATGGAAATGCTTTCAGCAAATGTTAGTTTTGGTGAACAAATGTTATTTTATATACTCAGTGCAATAAGTTGTAATTTCTACTTTCTATATTTATACCATTCATTTAATTTCCCCATCAGAAATGTATGTGATTATCAATCTCTTTTTCCTTTCTCTGTTTTCTTTCCATTTAGCAATACTGAGTCACCATGTCCTTGGTTTTTTTCCCAGCTGAATCTTTCCTTTGAGCTGTTATTCCAGCCTTCTCTTACAAACCTGGTATCTCTTGCCATCTAATTCTCTCTAAGCCTTGGTGATTCAGAAAGCAGTTCTACTTGATATGCCATAGACAAGCCTCATAAAAATACTTTAAAAAGCAATTTTTTTCTCTTTCTAACTATGCAGATAGGGGATGAAATAGTCAGACATTTCAGCATATCATGCTTGTACATGCATAGAGCATAACTCAAAATCCAGAGTTATGTGAATAGATTTAAGCAGGACAGAGCCAAAGAAGTAGGAGGGAGTCAGGGATTACTTGCTGCCAGCTGCAAAATTTTCATTTTTGTTATATCACACCATAATGGTTGTGCAACTGACCACTCCCTTCATCCACACAGTGGCTATAGCCCATCCTGATCAAATTGCCAAAGGGATTCAGCCCTGCCACACTTGACAAGGGAACAACAGTTTGAAAACTTCACAAAGAAAGAAAACAAATGGGTGTATTAAGGAACAGAAATTCTTACGGGGTCACATCACACATTCTTACTTCCATCACACATTCTTACTTCCAGTGATAAAGAATCACAAGGCAAGCAAGTGTGTTTGCATCTTGTGGCTGAGGACCAGCCAGCAGCTGCAAAGCTCTGGCTAATATAGCATGTTTGTATTGTGCAAATAAAAAGACAAAAGGGACAGAATGCACTTAGAAATAATGGGAGCTGTCTCTTGTGCTCATAACCTAACTCGTCTGCTTCCAACATATTCCAGAAAAGGTCTGGCCGGACAGATTTTTTTTTTTTTCCAAATAAAAAGCGATGAAAAGTGATTAGCTTGACAATTAGAGTCAAAATTTCACAAGGATAGCAAGTTCACATGTATGACAGCTCACACACTGCCAGAGAACACAAGTATCAGCTCTGCATGTCTGTACATTTCCAGGAATGTGCATTTTTACAAGACAGATGCTTCAGTCAAGGTTTGAGCAAATCTCAGGTGACATAATTCAAGTATAATCAGTTATTCACTGTGGCTACTTTCTGGCTTGGACCAATGCTAATTAGGTCTCTAATTCTGACTAGCAAAAATGATTGCATTTGAGGACTTTCAAAAATTAAATATGTATGTCTGTGTGTGTGTGTGTTTGCATGGATATGTAGAATGAGCAGATACAATTCTTAAACTACATGTGGAGTGCCTCCACATTGTAAAGGAAAAAATGATCAGCTAATCAAGTGCCCTCATAGCATCACATCAAAATTTAACTGTCTGATTTAAGAAATGGAGAGTTGTTTCTAGGAATTTAGAAAATTGCTGTTTTAAACAAAGATAATTCTTTCATGATGGTTATTCTTTAGCTTGTATCAACTGTTCTATTGTGGGAGGTTCTTACTGTTACAGCACAGGCACAGAAGCCTGACAGTTTTGATGAGTGGTTGTATTATATTAGTATGAATTGGAATAGAAAAGTATTGAAATGCAAAAATAGTACACTATTTTTTTATTTGGGTAGATCTAAATCAGCCTTATACTCCCAAAAGCATTTATTTTGCATCATAATACGGAATGAGATTTTCTTTTCCTGACCACTCTTATGATAGTATGCAAATTAACTTTTGGTTCAGTCGATAAAACTGCATCTTCAAAGAAAACCATTGCAATGCTAAAAATATTTTTAATAATGACCACAGAAGCCATATTTGTGTCTTTCATCTCCTGAAGCTTCTTCTGGTTTTAATCAGTGTTCCCACATGAAGAACTGTGGCAACCTATGATAATAGAATCCCTATTCACATTTCTAGGGAAACAGCAATGTTCTCATTTGAAGAAGGTGATGTGGTGTTCTGCCCCTTCCACCCGTGGGCCCCTGCCTCTGTCACTGCCGGGGTATCTTGGCATCACTTAAGTGGTTTCTGTCCTTTCCTCTGTGCATTACTTTCTCATTGAAGTGTTTCTGCTGTCTAATTATACCCTTTCAATCAAATTAGAGACTGCAGCATCTGGTTAGTGCCTGTAACTGTTGCCATCTGCACCTAGATACAGTGCTTCCATTTAAGGAGGAGTGCTTAAATTGCAATCTCCAGCAAGAACTAGAACAGTTTAGATAGAATGGAAATGACTTAAAATTATTCTTGGAATACTCTGCAAGCACATGCATCAGGCAACCCACACTGAGTCACTATCGGACCTGGCACCCTTGGTTTCATACCCTTATATTCTGCTTAAGTATTTTTCTGACTTCTCTAAAAGGCTGTAGGAAAAACAAGTGAAAACTGAGCAGGCAGTTATACCACGTAAATTCAAGGAACCTTTAATTTTTGGTCCAACCTTACATTTAATTACAATGCTGTAATGAAACCCAAGATTTAAATAGTAGCCACTTTCATTTATCTTTCATTAATCTGCAGATCTTTAAAAGAAAACCTTGCTTATTGTTGGGCAGTAGGTGATAGGATAATTTCTGGCTTGGGTAGGCTAGTTTCAGGTTGATAATTGTTGTCAGTCTCTCTGGACGCTGCTCAATGCTCCAAGTAGCTTTGAAAACATTAAGCAAACAAAGTGGTTTGGTTTGTTTTTTTTTCCTCTCCAGTGGAATAGGAAGAAGTTTGTCATTCTGAATTTTCAGTCTCAAAAGCTATGTACAGGCCTCAAACTTGGAAAGTACTCTAAGAAGTCATTTAAACCAATCCTGAAACCTCCATCCCTTCAGCCTGCAATTTGTAGTGTCTCTAGATGGATGTCTTTGAGAAAATCATTGGAAGCCAGTGCAGACTCTGAAATGCCAGTGATTTATCATCAATAAAACATCAGGCTGTTATAGTCTGCACTACCTTAATTTTTCAAATGATCCTAAAGTGGCGCCCATGTGGAGTGCAGGCAGCCATGCAGTCCCAAAGTAACAAAGGAAAATGATCATTGTAAGGTCCCTACATTGAAGAAGAAACCGACACAGATGGAAAGAATTTCTACAACAGCTGCTGTTTGATCTTCCAAATGTTGATCTGGCTCTAATAAAACTAATTGTGAACCTGTATCACACACTGAGTATTCACTTACAGTGGACAACATCCCTAGTCTTGTTTTCTGCTTTTTTGTTCTAGCAGTTGTCACTCAGTACATGCTTACCTAGCCTCAGCATTCATTTTAAAAGTTACTTGCTGTCAACCATGGCACCTGATGTGTGGAAAACTAAACAGCCTTGACAACAAAGTGCTGTCCTCTTTTCTCATCAAGGCTCATGAACATTAGCCTGAACAGCATCTGTTGGGACCTTCTGTGACTAGAACCACTGCAAAGGTTCTCTGATTAATTATCTCTGATTAATTCTGTTTACAGACATCCCCATGACACAGCAGAAGCAGCAGGGTCATTAGGCAGTTAATTGAGTGAAATCATCATGGACACTGATTCTAATCACAGATTTGACATAAGCCTCTACTTCAAACTATGTCTGAAACCCAGCTGACTAAGATCTTAGAAGTATGAGGTCACACACTTCTAGATTTGAGTGGTCACAGCTTTCTTCATGTCCTGTCTGAAACCCTATTGTTTTAGTAGAGGTTTATAGCTGACAGGATGATCTGAGCCTTGCGTGCCTGAACAAAATCCATGTGGCAAATCTATCAAGCCCAGTGGCAACCCGATGCCTTCTTGGGGGCTGTGGTGTCCCCAAGGTGTCTGTCCTTGCCACTGGGAGAGGATTTGAATACAGTGCAAGTTCCGCCACAGTTTACCATAATCTTACAAAATTTACAGGAATAAGGCTTGCTGAAATTCACAGAACCAGTAGGAATTTTCTTGAGGCACAGTTCTGATGGTACATTCCAAGTGAGAGGCTTCATACCCTAAAATGTCATGGGAGTATCACTCAACCTAAGGGTGCCACAACACAGAGGTGGCTGTTACTGGTTGATTTAATATTTTCCCCCTCCCTTTTGCATAATCTACCAAAGAGAAATCAGGTGATTTGAATAAACTGAAAAGTTTTACCACCAGCATTCAGTCCAGTCTTTTCTGACTGTTTAGTTTAGATTACCTCATCTGAATTAGTTTTGTGCACACAAATCCAGGTGACCTTTTTTTTAAGCTCATCTTTTCACAGAATTATTGCACCAGTGGTACAAGACAAGAAGTAGGGTGGAGGTTCTAACCTCCTGTTCTCCAGAATCTCTTAGGGCTTGGATTTGAAATAGAGAGGACAGCGGCCTTTCTGCAGACAAAACATGCACCTTCAGCACTTTGAGAGTATTAATTTCATGGTGAAATCACTAAGGTAGTGTCTTGGCTGTCACGCAGCAAAAATATGATGAAATCACTGTGTGTGACAAATAGAAGAATTTTTTAGTTGCTGCCAAGTAGTGCTTACTCTAAATCAAGGACTTCTCAGTTTCCCATGCTTAGCCAGTGAGCTCAAGAAGCCAGGAGGGAGCATAGCAAGGACAACTGACCTGATTTTTTGAAATGCCAATATTTATTTGAAAATATTGCACTCCCATGCTATGGCAAAGTCGTTATTAATCCTTAAGAAAATCCAAATTCCCTGTAACCCAAAAGGTTTTGTATTTCATTTGATAACAGCTGCTAAATTCCATGACTTAAAGTTTTCATTTCAGTGTTTCAGGGATAATCAATGATTTTACATGGTATCTCACTGCCTCCCCTTTCCCCATCCACATCTAAGCCAGAGGAGCTTTGTTACTCAGCTGAAACATTTGCACCAAATCTCTTGATAGCACAAAGGAACACAGGAGGCACTGATACAGCTACCTATTGTCTGGGGAACAAAAACTGCAGTTAAGAGGAATGAAGAGAGATAGGTAGGCTAGATAGGTAGGCTCTGACTCTACCTTTTCTTAAAGTGCAGTGAAGTTTGAAGAAAATCAGTTAAAAGCTGACATGAAAATGTAAGTCAGTACTGCAAGTTAAAGCATGGGCCAGTCTTAGCAGATTCTAAAATGGACTGAAGCTAACTTGAGTTTAGTTTGTGTGCCAGACTAAATTCAGGTATTGTAGCATTCCTTACATTTCTGAGTAGATGGAAGTACATATTGCTTTTCATTTAGGAGTGAGAAGTGAAAAAAAAAAATAAAAGCACAAAGCTAATGTAGATATCTTTTCTGGATGTGCTTATCACTTCTTACAGATTCTTTTTTCTGCTTATTATTTTGTTTATATTTTGATTACATTTTTCTGTCTTTTCTGCTAAAATTCATCAGCTTATATTTTTCAGCTGTAACCTACAAAAGCTTTTATATTATCTGCAAAGCAAAAGAGGTATTGAAGAAAGATGCAACACAGTCATGACCTTAAAGTGTTTTTTTTTTCATGTTTACACAAATATCTGTGGTGGCCTGAATGCTGGAAACTCAGATTTGCATTTTTAAGCAAATGTCTGCAGCCCACCTGTTTTGCTAAGGCAGGTAAATTACAGCAAGGACGAGTATTGACCTGAAGCTTGTTTTTGTTAAATTATAAACTTTCTGTCCACAGATGATAGCAGAATATATTAATGGCTGTGCAGACACCTCTTCTATGTGCCTTCAGCAACAAAGTTTCATTTAATAGAAATCCAAACTTGCCTAGGCATGAAGATGCACAGTGAAAGCACAAAACCATTGTCTTTCATCTGCTGTGTAATAAACTCTGAAATAATTATTATAATTGTACCATTCTGATATTTGTGATCCCAGACTAAACTAATTTCAGAGGCATGGTTTTAATATTCCATTTTTCCTTCTTCTACAGTAGTTCTAAATACAAAAACAGTATACTGTTAATATCAGGATTAAAATGTGGGTGGGTTTTTTTTCCCTCTTCCAACTGCAGCCACACAGGTCTTTCTAGACTTGTTTTGTAAGTTAGATTTCATGAGGGACACCTGAGATCAGCACATACTTCAGAGCACTCTCCCACTCCCTCAGGGCAGTAGAACATCTCTGCAGCTGCAATATGGTTTCTACAGAGAACACTATCAGATGAAACAGGAGGTTTCACACCCTATAGTTAGCAGAAAGTTAATTTTCAATGAATTTCCCCAGTAATGCTGTCCAGTACAAAGAAATGTTTACAGCAGTTTTAATTCTGTCCCAGACTGTTATGTTTTAATCCTATTCTTACAGAAATGCAAGGATGATAAATGTTAGCAACTATTAATTATAAGCAGGATGGACTTATTTATGGTAAACTAATTATAATGATTCTTCCTGGGAGCTAATCACAGAATGGCTGAGATGAAAGTGACCTCTGGAGGTCACATTGTCCAAGTGCTGTGCTCAAGCACAGTCACCTAAAGCAGGTTGCCCAGGACCACGTCCAGGTGGCTTTGGAATATCTCCAAGGATGAAGATTCTACAGCCTCCCTGGGCAACTTGTTCCCATGCTCTGCCACACTCACATTGCATAATTTAATCAAAAATGCTTGGCAATTTCAGCAAAAGTAGAATTGTTCATTCATTTGGATGTTTATTTCATCAGAAGATGTCCAGTGAACATGTCCATGGCAGGGGGGTTTGAATTGGATGATCTTTAAGGTCCCTTTCAACCTGAACCACTCCACAATTCTGTGATTAACAAGGCCCAGCAAAGCCAGGCAGCAGGAAATTTGTAGTTCAGCTGAGAAGGGGCTAAGGTATTTAGTGAAATCATTCTCTACTTTGGTTTCTAACTTGCTGAGTATTAGGAGGCTAGGAAAATAAACCTAAGTGGGAGAAAATATGAGTGAGGCAGAAGAATACTGACCCATACTTTTCAATCTGAAAGCATAAATGCTTTAGTAGCAAATCACAGTATTGTGATCATACTCTGCTGAAGGAGGTCCCTTTCTAGGCAACTCAATCCATAAGAATTTTTCTAAATCAGAATGCAAATGTTGGTAAGATCCGTGCTTACAAAGTCTTTCACTATGTAAAGTACAGATAGTCACAACTTTAGCTGAAGTGGCATGAGATTTTGGTTAATATGCTGATGAGTGGCAGACTGATAATTTCATATGTTTTCACTTTTGGAAAATTAACAGGAGTCATCCTAATGAGTAAAACACAAGGAAATGTAAAAGTATAAAAGTATTATGCATATTCAGAAAATGCATGTTAATTGTGTAAACCTCTCATCAGACCTTTCTTATACATTGTTTATTAAAGTAATGACAGCATAATCTCTTGAATCGAGGTTTGACTAAGAAAGCTTAAATCCTAGCCAGCATCTTTAGCTGCCTAAACAATGCAGGAAGCATGGTCTGTTGGATATGGGGCGGAGGGTGAGGACAGAACAAACACTAAACCTACACACATTCTTTCTTTTCCATTTCTCTTTCTTGCCAGAATGCTACACTGCCAACGGGGCTGACTACCGTGGCACTCAGAACCAGACCTCCCAGTATGCAGGGAAACCTTGTCTTTATTGGAATGAGACCTTTGAGCATCCTTACAATACTGTGAAATATCCCAATGGGGAGGGAGGGCTTGGAGAGCACAACTACTGCAGGTAAGAAATATCCCATTGCTTTAACATTGCCTCAACACCCAGTGTTACTGTAAGCAGTTGACAGAAAATTAGGAAATGTCCTTTTACACAGCTGAAGAATATCAGAACCATGGGTATCTAACACTTTTTGGTTTACCCTGTTATCAGTACCCT
This sequence comes from Ammospiza nelsoni, assembly GCF_027579445.1. NCBI lineage: Eukaryota > Metazoa > Chordata > Aves > Passeriformes > Passerellidae > Ammospiza > Ammospiza nelsoni. The sequence continues at coordinate 5,440,110 of NC_080650.1, read as the reverse complement.
GAATCTATCAGCACGATTACCAGCATAATTTTTTCAACCCAGCTCCCACACTTTTTCAGTACAGTCTCTATCATGTCCAATTTATAAGGTGGCACAATGGAGAAAGACTATAGATTACTTAAATGAAAAGGTGGAGATAAAAAAAGATAATCCAAATTAGAAGGACACAGTGCAGTGAGTGTCTGCAGGAGTCTGGATGGTTTTTGTCCTCACACACAAGCCTGGTTCTGTTACACTTCCCAAGTTTTGTGTTAATGAAAGTTATGTAGTCACTAAAAATTCTAATTGAGTGATTTAGAGTTATTTGAATTCAGAAGCCCATCTGTCAGGGGTTACAATACCAGATTAAACCATGGATTAAGTGCATTAAAACATGCACTTTCCTTGCCTTCTAGAGAAAGTTCTCCATAGCTATGGATAGAACTTAGAACAAAACTTAAATAAGAACTTCAGAATTTAGGAGGCAAATCAGAACTTAAGTTCAGAGATGTTTAGGCACTGTTGGCTTTTTTTCAGCTGTCTCAGTAGGTATACTAATACAGAGCTGTGAAAAATACAGTGGCCACTGAATTCACTTTGATACTAGCAGAATCAAGAATGTAATTTTGATTGTTGCTGTGTGGCAATATTCTAGACAGGCTGTAGCTACAGGATCTTACTCTTGGCAGTCATTTCTGGCTAATATTTTGGTTAGTACAAAGCAAAACATGTACAAGCTGAGCAAAAACATGCATGAGAAACTGGATGTTTATCCAGATACTCAAAAAACACTTACTTGAGACTTGCTTTACTTAGCAAATGAGAACTTGGTAAATGCTACAGGAGCAAGAAGCCTATAATCTGATATGTAAACCTGAGAAATTACTTAATTACAAAAAAGAGCTTTTTTTACCTGAGTCTGCTAAGTATTAGATTATCCTCATTTTCTTCCTTATGCTGTTCCACTTTACCTAGGGATATTCTCACAGGTTTATGGAATGACAGTCCTAACTAATGGATGACTTTTAACTTCACATTCTCTCGAAAGAAAGTTTGGAAAGTCACTAGGAGTGCCAGAATATATGTATAGCAAATATTGCTGAGGCCTGTGATACAGCTGGTTTAGCTCTTTCTCTGACATTCATCTGCTTGATGACAATGGACAAGTGGATTTTCCCTTTTCTCAGGCAGCACATACCTCACAAGGCTTTTTTAAGGCATAGTACATGGCCTTGATATTTGATTTTGGGGACAACATTTGAATAATCAAATTTTACACTTGAATATTAATCAGAAGCATGTTGCCTCTCCATGGGTGGTCCTTACTTGGAACACTTTGTTTACTGCAAGACACCCTGTTAAGATGGAAATGCCTCACTCACTTCAACCATAACAAAATTATGAGGACTGAAATTTTGGGAGATTTTAAAAGACAGAGAGTTGTTTTCTAACTGCCATGCACTTCTGAGGTTGAAGACAAAGATTTCTAAAGACATTCATCACGCTTTTCTCCAATTTCCTCACATTTTTAAGGCATTTCTATGCAGAGTGCCATTCTCATGATTGAATTCCTGACATACGGTTTCTGTCATGAAGATGTAACTGCAAAAATTCCTGTAACTCTGGCAACAAGGGGAAATGGGTTAGTTCAAGTACAAGCTTCACTTGGTTTTAGTCTTCTACTTTTTTTAGCTACTGAAGGCTCTTGCATTGCACCTAAATTCCTAGCATAGCTAGTCTTGGACTTTCCTGGTGCACTGCCTCTACTAATCTGTTTGAAAGCCTAACTAGCAACATTGTAGGTATCTGAACTGCACTCATCTCACCAGTTGTTTCCAGCAGTCTGCTATTTGACTAAAAAACATCCACAGAATTTCTAAAATTGGATCTCCCACAAAAGAGTTGTTAATAGGCATAAATGACAACATACAGCTGGACTGACACTTCAGTACAGCTGTGTCATTTATAGAATTCATGCCAAAGCACACGATAAAAAGATTGCAACTGGTCCTAGTTAAAAGAAAAAGTCATATTTTAACCTGACTGTCCAAAATAAGAAATTATTATCTTAAATAGATCTTTGCAATGTGAGTAGCCTTTCACAGTGTAGATAGAAAAAACTTTAAATAACCTAGCGACTAATTAGTTATGCATTTGTAAGTGGTGCTACACAATAGCAAATAATTATAAAAAGTAGTGATCATCATCATCATGGACACATAAGGAATTAACCATCAATATAAAGAGATCACTGGAATGGATTTAGTTAGTCTTATTGAAAGGGAAGAAAAAAAAAAAAAATCAATCTTTTCCAGAAGCCTTTATCACCTAAGTGTTTTTGTCACCATACACACAGAAAGTTGGAGTCTTTTGTACCAAGGCAGAAAATCAGTTTATGAGTCTATGCAACGTGTACACAGGATGTGGGACAGCAAATCTTCCTCTCTGTCAGTACTGACCAGAAACAGCTCTGCACCTTTTAACCTTAGAGTAAAACAAAGCTACATTTTAGACATTACTAGCACCTTATGCTTGATGAATACTGTAATAACCAAAGCTATCTGAATATTCTGGTAATGCAAAACGTTGCATTTTTTGGTAGGTACTACAGCAAAAATAGTAATGCCATTGAAGGTTAATAAGATTGACCTTTTTTTGTGTGATTTTAGGAAAAAAAAAAGATAAATTTCAATTACTATTTCTCTCTTTCAGAAACCCTGACGGGGATGTCAGCCCATGGTGCTATATTGCAGAACATGAAGATGGAATATACTGGAAGTACTGTGAGATCCCATCCTGCCGAAGTAAGAGCACCCTGCAGAATTTTTAGGCCTCCATCTCAGCTGAGCAGAGATTGGCAGTTCCACAACAGTGGGTAGTGATTTCCAAACACAAATTAGGATAAGGCAAAACAGCTTCTTTTCATTTGCAGACTAAGCTGTATTTAAAAATTTAAAGGTTGCTTAGAGTTAATGACAAGCTTACTGAATTTTTCCTCCACTGTTATCCTTTTCATCTTACCTCAGAATTACTGGATAATATTATTTACAAACAATACTGTATGACAGGGAATCACACAAAACTTGTGAAGTACTGCTAGTTCTTTGAATCCATAGATAATTATTTTATTAAAGTCTAGAGGCCAAAAAAGAAAGGTTTTACAAGGTATATATGTGTCCATTCATTGCAATTAGCTTATGAAATAAATTACATTAGTTTAATGTGTATAGAGCATCATACACAGAACTGCTTGGAGGAAACATGAAAATATGAGGGGACACAGTGAAAAGGTGTCTGTGTGCTATATGGGAGCTCTGGAGTAGAATTATGTCTCTGGCAGGTGCAGATAGTTAACATTGCTGTGAAACCACAACTTGGACTTAGTTTGATTTTTTTTTTTAAATCAGATCACTTACAAGCTACTCACATGAAGCTTTTTTCCAGAATTGAATTTTTTTAATGTATTCTACTTTTTACCATGTCCACAATGTCATGATTTGTTTTTCTTCCAAAATTCTCTTTCCCAAATCACATTGTTTAAAATATGCCCAAATACTAAGAAGATATTCTAGTCTTGCATGTTACCAAGCAACCATGGCTACACATTTTAATAAGTCTAATCATTAATGACTTCACTTGCTTTCCTAACTTCTTTTGTGCAAGCACCCTCTGTTTCTGAGGCATAACTTAGGTCTTCACTGCTAAGCAGAGCAGGTGCCCATATGTGGACACACATTTGATTAGAAGTAGTATATTTCTTACTTGAAGTTAAGAAAACAAAGCCAGACAAGAAAACCGGAGCTAAAGTGATTTTTTTTTTTATTTTGCTCATAGCTTTGTTGTTTTGGGGTTTTTATGAATGTGAATGACTCACATCTTCATGCTAGGCAAACAAATAGATGAGTGTGACCTTAAGACAGATGGCTTTTACCTAGACTTAAATACAGATTAAGGAGTCTAATTTAAATAACACAAAATCATTCAACACTCTGATATTCATTGTTCAGAGGACATCTTACTTATTTTATTAATATATAAGGTATGATTTAAGAAACTTGACCCTCCTAATTAAGAAATTTAACTTGGTCTAAAATGAAAGAATTTGCATTTTCTTTAAAGACCACAGATGTTAACAAATTATCTGGATATGGCACCAGGAAAAAAGCTGAAAGACAAATTCTCTCCACTCCATTTGTTCCACACAAAGGATCCTTTTAAAACCAGCCTTACTCATTTTCTCTGTGGTGGGGAGCAGAGGATTTAAACTTGGACACTTACTTGCACAGATAATCCAGACTTACATTTACAAAATGTCCTTTTGACCAGTAGCAGCTGCTTCAAGCATTGCACTGAAACTCGATACTAGAAAAAGGAATTGCAGCAATTTAGAGCAAACTGTACATTGCAAGCCCATCCAAATCTTAATACAAACCTCATGGTTTATGAAGCTGTGTAAAAAAATCTTTTATTCTTCACAAGACTTTCTGTTTTCAGTAAGCATGATGCTAAGTCATAGGACCATCAAAACTATCTTGTGAAGTGTACAAATGAAATGCAAAGTCGGTTTTTGAATGCAAAACTTGACTTTTTTGATGGGGCAAGAAAGAAATTGTTTAAAAAAAAACTATTTGAAACTTTTTAGAGAAAAATTTCTTATATAAGCTTCTTTTCCTTAATGATATTTACTACTAGAAAATTATCTGGAACATAAGTTACCTATTAACTGTGCCCACATAATACCATGGCAGTGCCAACAACATGAAGCATCTTGATTGCCTAGAGAGATTTGCATGCAATGATTCATCTGAACAATAATTAAGAATCTACAGTTAAGAATTTTTCATTATGGTGATGAATTCACATGATTATCTCACGTGTCTCATTCCCTAATATTTACACATAACACTACATGTTAGTGTTCAGTCAGAAATGTGTTCTGATAATCTGCATGGGTAATGTACAGAATTTAGCAGTGTTAGATGAAGATGGATGAGCACAATCACAGAGGACAGTGGTGGTTACTCCAGGAGGAGCTTTGTCTTCCCTTTTCTTCCTCTCTCCTTTTTCATGTCTGCTAAGCAGACTAGGATGGACAGAAACAAAATAAAAGGCAAGGCTGCAGCTCTGAGTGCTGAGAGAACATGTGCATCTCACATGGAACATTCAGACCTGAATGCTTCAGATGGTTTGTTTGCAGTGCTGCAGCTATTCCTGACTTTTTTGCTCTCCTTGTTAATGAGGTTAGGTTTAAGTTCAAAGGAAATAACTTACACTTCCAAAATGTGAAAGAAAGAAAGTCTTGCTACACCACTTAACTACATCTTTATGTTTATGACTCACATGACTCTCTCCTCATAAACAGATTTCATTACTGGAATCATATTTCCAGTGTGCATGTATGTAATGCAATAAATTTGACTGAAATATGGAGGAGGTGTTAAATGGCAGGGCCAGGTAAGTGACACAGATCTGTATGGAACACAGGAACAAGGACAGCTCAAACACTTTGTGCTTGTGCAAAAAGCTGGGAGGCTCTTCAAAGACAGCTACATTAGCATAGCTGGAACATGGTTTTGAGCTCAAAAGGATTAATCCCATATTTTAATACATTGAATATGTGCCTCAACATGTAAAATGCAGAAACTGTGGTGTTTGCCAAGAACTCATTAAGTCAAATGCTGCTTAAAAGAAAAATAATATGCTTGTGCAAAAAAAGGTGACCTTTTAAGCAGAAGAGGACAAATAGATACAAATGGGTGAAGACAATGTAATAGTGAAACATCACTGGTGAGCATGAACAGTAATTGCAGAACACTGACTGCCTCACTTTTTTGCCAAGTTTTTTCAGCAGGCTCAATATTAAGAGCAAAGAATGTTAAAATACTGCTGGGACACCAGAGACTTATTAGCCTTAGGATGTACACTTGATTTAGTTAAAAAATTTAAGAAGTTTTCAAATTACTCAGGTTTCTTTGCATACTGAAGTACTAATCCTCTGGAGCCAAGGTTGAAAGGTCTCACTAATAAAGCTACTTTAAAAAAAAAAAATTAAATTCCCAGGTCTCTTAGGAAATGAGCTAGGTTGGATAACTGGGAAGCTTTTTCAGGGCTGTGAAATCATGCACAATACAAAAAAGAATGAGCTCTCTCATGAGTTATCTGCCCAGCTGTACTCAGCTGGGGTGGGGCTGCAAGTGGGGATTTCCAAAGGTATGTTAAATCAGGCTGTAACTTGAAGTCTCAGTACTTATATGAATGTTGCTGCAGGGCATATCAAAGCCATAACTCCATGCAAGTATTTATAATTGAAATTGTATTCTTAGAGAACAAAATTAATTTCTGAACAGTATTTCAAGCAACGTTATGTCATTATTTATAATAAGTTTACTGGGTACTCTAATAGCCAATGACTGCATAAATAAAACACTCATACAGGTCTCTGAGCACATCATGTCAAACAGAGCTGTGGCAGTTAGGTGGACAAAAAGAATCCATGTCCATCTGGCACAAGAATAAAACTTAACATGGAGCTAGTAACAGATTTAATTTCAAGCATGTGAATAGATATGACAAGTGGGCATGGGATAATTTTCTGCCATTATCCCAGCACTGTATTGTACTCCACATCCTCTCCGCGGGGTGGTCATGGCTAAATTCCAATGCTTTGATGAAAAGTGCAAAACCAAAAAAAAAAAACCAGAGCACTGAAGGGAGAAAACTCTGATCTCCCATAGTGACCAAGGAGCCTTGAAACAACATATTAATGTAAATAGATGGGTTGTTTTCTTAAAGTAACATTGCTCATTTTTAATCTCTTTGTATGATGATTCAGATTAATATCAGAATTCAAGTTTCAAATATTAGGAAATTCCCCTATATTAGTCCCTCCCACAAAACTTGCCAAACTCCATTCTAAAACTGTTTAGGTTCCCTCCCTCAAATATCCTGTTTTCAAAACTTCCAGAATGTCACGTTTGGAAGGTCAGACAGAAATCAAACAGTTTAATTTACATTTCCAGAATATGCATGCCAGTAGCAAAAAAAAAAACCCCAAAAAACAAACCACACAACCCCCCTGAACCCACTTAATGCCTTGAGTTTTTTAAATTGCCTCTTTCAGGAAAAATGAACAAAGTATTTATCTTGTATATTTTACTGCAGCTTACTGAAACCAGCTAGACAGTCTTACAGGTATATTGCTGAGATGATATGATACTCTTTTTGTCCCATCACTCATCCCTGGGTGTGTTTGGAAAATATGACAAGAATCATGCAGAGCATGAGTAACAAGGAGTAATAAGGAGTTCCATAGGGCAACACTGAGCCCAGGACATAGAGAGAGCTGCTCAGTGACCAGGTAGTGCATGACATGGTCTGGGCTGTGTACAGGCACTCTAGAATGACTGTTTTGTGTCACTCTTGCCAGTGCCAGGGAATCTGGGCTGTTACAAGGACCATGGAGAGCCACCACCCCTGACTGGCACCAGTGAGACCTCCAACAAGCTCACCATCCAGACGTGCATCAGCTCCTGCCGCAGCCAGCAGTTCAAGGTGATTTCCTTCACATCCATTTACAAAATGCTTTCAAAGACAAAAATGGCAACATGCCTAGAGGTCTCTGTTGTATTTCTCCTCTTCCCCGTTTTTTTTTTAACCTTTGGGAGGTCTTCCCAAAGGTGAAAGGTTGGACTTCCACCCCGCTGATCAAGCCCTCTCTCTGCATCCAGAGGAATCCGGACAAATGGCCAACGAATAACACCAGGGGAAAATGTGGTTGCTGACTGCCATTATGTCAGGGTGCCCTCCATTCCATCTTTCCCCCAGTCTTAAGTAGCATCCTGACAGCCCAAACAAAAACAGCCTGTGGTGGTTCCTCTGAGTAATCATACTTCTCCAAAACACACATTTTCTGCTGCCAGCTTTCTTGCTCAGACAACCTCCCGCTGTCAATCCTTCAAATGCTATTCCTCCCTTCCTTATGCATCTTTGTTGTCAAAGTTTGCAGGCATGGAATCAGGTTATGCTTGCTTCTGTGGAAATAATCCTGACTACTGGAGATACGGGGAGGCAGCCAGCACGGAATGCAACAGTGTTTGCTTTGGAGACCACACTCAGCCCTGCGGTGGGGATGGCAGAGTCATTCTCTTTGACAGTAAGTATTGAAGCAGGCTGAGCTTTTCCCAAAGGAGAGGCCTCACATGTTCAGCAAATTAGGGAAAAGGCTCAAAACAAAGAGAACTGTTGCACAGCAAAACGCCTCCATTCGGTATAAATGAAAGCTGCTTTCCATTTCTGCCTAAAATTCTCATCCATTAATAATGTGAAATAGCTCTTCTAAGAAATTATGCTTACTCATGCTCCAGAGGTTCTTTCACTTTCCTCACAAGTGGTACTAAGTCAGCTGTCAGAAACTCCCTTAGTATTAATCTTCATGGAGAGTAAAAATTTGTATGTGCACGTATGGATATGCACTGTCAGTTGGTGGCATTTGAGTTCTCTCTGGATTCACTGGGGTTTAAGTTTTCAATTTCCTACAGCTGTGAAGCAATGCCAGTCATTAAGCAGTGAGAGTTAATAGTCACTAATCCACTTTCCTGCCTGCCTGGTTTAGAGTAGAAGCCCCTGAATCAGTGATTTATCTTTCATCCCATTTCTGCAGGGATGCAGGAGAGGGTACCTGGTTACACACAGGGACAAAGGAAAGTTGCAGTGTTCAAGACTGATGCATAGGTCAGAGTAATGAGGCATAAGTATTCCAAGAAAAGGCAACAAAAGCTGTGCTGAGGGAGGGAAAGAGCAGCTGCAGAGAGTGCATCCTGCTGGCCTAGCCAACCTGTACCTTCAAGTCACATTTAAGTATTAGAATCTACAGGGTGCTAAAGCTTTGCAAAATTAATGTATTACTTCTTTTTTTCTTCCCATTTTCCCCCTTTTCTCTTCTTTTCACAGCCCTTATTGGTGCCTGTGGAGGAAATTACACTTCTGCTACAGCTGTGATCTATTCCCCAGATTTTCCTGACACATATGGCACAGGCAAAGTCTGTTATTGGACCATACAAGTTCCAGGAGCATCCCAAATCCACTTCACCTTTGTCCTTTTTGAAATCAAAGATGCTACAGATATGGTGGAATTGCTGGATGGTTACACCTACCACGTTCTGGCTCGTTTCAATGGCAAGAACAAGCCTCCTCACACCTTTAACATCTCTTTGGATTTTGTCATTCTGTACTTTTTCTCAGATGACATCAATCAAGCCCAGGGATTTGCTATCAGGTATAGAGGTAAGAGGCTACCTTTGCTGTTTCTACCTTTCAGTGAAGCATTTAATTCCCACAGGAGATTTCTCAAGTGGCAATTAAAGAATAAATATTTCAGCTCTTATCTAACAGGTGTTTCATCTCTCTTGTTGCCACTACTCACTGGGTGAAAATTTCACCAAAATTTCTCTCAGTTTAGAACATTCCAGTCAGCTACATCATAAATAGAAAAATACAGGTTTTCAAAACCTGCACTTTACTATTTATTTCATAATTTTAAAATTCAATTCTATACCTTCATGTTAAAACAGATTGAAAAATGACAAAGGAAAACAAAACAAGCAATAATCCATCTGCATGTTGGTTTATCTTGGCTCCTCCCAACAGTTTCTCTCTCTCCATCATGAGAAAATGTCCTTGAGTTGTACCTACTGTTATGATGAACAGCCAGCTTCCAGAAAAATTCTGAGAACCCCAGCCTGATGAAGTACAGGCTTTTTTAGGAATCAGATATGATTTGATTATTTGAGTTCTCTTATGTAAACCAGAGAGCAGCATGTCTGCTTATAAGCACAAAATAAAGTCCAATTACACCTGTTAAGAGATTGTTTATTATTGTAATCACCCTCCTGTGTTTTCAGCTGTGAAGGACAATGTGCACCAAAACAAGATCCCAGTGAATCACACCCTTCCAGAGAGGACAAATGAGCAAGCAAATCTCAGCATCAATGCAGCCCGGTCATCAAAGATACTCTATGTCATCACAACCAGCCCAAGCCATCCAACCAGCTCCATGCCTGGTAATGACACCATAAAATGTGGAAATGGGAAAAAAACATTTTGCCAAAGTAAAATCTGGAGTCACTATTTCCTCTGCTGCCTCCTCCATGTTAGCAGATGCACTGTGCATCTTACTAAAAAATGAATTTTCATCTGCCTAATTAGCACTAACTGGGATTCTCTCATTACATTTCAAAACACTTCTCAGCCTCAGTCAGAAATAGTGTGAAGATGGTGAGTTCTTGAGAATGAAAGCATCTCAAAATACATGAGTCAGAGCAGCCTCCTTACTGCAGTCAGCTTTAGTGACCTGCATGCACAGAAGGGCACAAGTTGCTGAAAAAAGAGCAAACTTTACTTGTAGAGTCTAGAATAGCTTGAATGCTGGTTGCATCCCTGTTACCCCAATTAACAAAAGCCTCATCAACAATACAAAGGGGACTAGACAAGTTAATGGGTGTAGGGGAGGGCTCACTGAGAACTGTCATGTGTTTAGAACTCAGCTTCAGGACATCACTGAATTCAGGAAATTACCGAGCTGTGAATAATTGAAGGCTGGAAATGCACTCTTGGTGAATATCACTATTATTCTCTGTTGTTAAATCGCTCTTTTATGTATCATTGGAGCTGGGCCCTCAATTCCACAGTCCTGGAGCTGCATCCCAAACCTGGAACAGAAGCTGCACACCCAAACCAGCCAAGGTGCAGAACCTGCCCAGGAATAGTCTGGGACCAGCCCCAGCCTAATGCTGACTTACCACAGTTACACCTAAGCTGCCTTAGTGTGAAACTGCCCAGGAACACCAACAGAAACTGCACCCTTGGGTTTTATACAGTTCCAAAAATACTGATCAAATCATCATGTACAGGCAGTGCTTTGAGGAAGGGGCAGTGGGTGGAAGGGAACTTCTGCTTCCTTTCCTAGATAATTTTACTAGCATATGCTTTGAATTTTGCCAGCTTTCAGTTTTATTGGGAGGAGTTCTGCAAGGGAAAAGAGCAGTTCTGACTGAAAGTTGTATGGTTTGTGCCAGTCTGCAGAAACTACTTGCAGGTTTAAGGCATTGTCAAATTCCAGATTTGAATAAAGGATCACAAAGCTGTTTGTTCCTTTCATGCAATATTCTTACTGTAAAAACTGTAAATAAATGAACGTACTGAGAGTTCTCCCTGTTCTCTTTTGCAGAATGGACAATATACAGCCTCACAGCACTGCTCATCCTAAGTGCTACAGCCATAATTGCAAAGATACTTCTGCATGTTACCATGAGGTGAGTGTGCTGCAAAACCAACCTCAGAGAACCAAGATCTCAGCTCTGAACCAAACCTGGGGCTCCCCTCTGCCTTCCAATTGTCAGATTGGCCCTATTCCAAACCAAGTTAGTTATTACATATTTGTATTCTCATTGAAGATCCTAAATAAGGACATTTTTTAACTTTCCAGCCTGTTAGGATAGCATTTGCTACTAGACTATCTCTTCTGCTCTTGATTTGACAAGATTTGTACTTTAGGAGGAAGGAGGAAAACGTTATCAGACATCCAGGTTTGGTGAGAAGAGGTCAAATTGTGATAATGCTTTGCAGGGAAAAAACTAAAACCTCTACACTCCTACCAAGTAAATTTTGGGTCCTCTAGATGGACACTCACTGAAATAAATGATGGGTGAGTTATCAACAAATCAAAATGTTGAATATTCTATTTACATAGTACAAACATGCTTAAAAATATACAAGGAAATTAATTTGCATTAATAGCAACTATAATAATAACAACAACTCCAGTCTGTAGAGCCCTCTTAGCTTAATGTCAGTGCTGTCAAAAGGATACTTAATTTTTCATTTGATCAAGCCAACCAAGAAACACTCCAAAAACATGCATTTTGCACAGCAGGTAGAAAGAAGTGTCACAGATGCAGTGTGAGCACTCCCAGTGCAGACACATTGATAACCACAGCTACCCAAGCACTTCACACAAGAGTGAATTCACTCTTGTTTCCTAGGTCCCACCAGATTCCAGCTGCAGCTGAGACAGAGGATTGCAGTGATGTCACTACTGCTGGTGAGATCTGGAGTATATTTTACCAACCATCCACATCAATTTCCATCTTCAAGAAAAAGCTTCGAAATCAGCAAGATGATTGCAACCCACTGGTGGGAGACTGAGCTGACTTATCTTGAAAGAATTGATCTCCTTCAAATCCAGGTGACTTGAGATTAATCTTCCTTTTTTTCCTCCCAACCTCATACCTGTTTTCCAAAAAGTCCATTTCCAAAGGCCTTTGAGTGACTTGGCCTCTCTGCTGTTCTCTTGGATCTAGCAGTGACAACGGATTTAATTGCAGCAATAATTCTGAAATACCTGGTGCTCCTCAAGTCTGCAGTGCTGTTAATTACTGCCTTTAAAACATTGCACTTAAAGTAGATGTAAAAACTTGTAAAATTCAACATGTCCTGTACCCCTGCCCAAGGTAACTGAAGGGGTTTTTACAGGTTGAGGATTTCTTGTGTCCCCCTTGCCTGTGCCACTGTATTAGATCAGGCTACTTGAGTCCTCTTATTCTCAAGCTGAAGACAGAGGTGGGTACTGCTGACCTTGATGTAAACACATCTCAATGGTATTGTACAGGAGAATGGGAATCAAAGACTGGAAAAATTATCAGCCTGGTTGCTCAGTGCTGTGCTCTTTCTGCATGTTCTGTTTCTGTGTCTACAAGAAGAGATGCAAACATAAAAAAATCAAATTCAGGATGCCTCTATAACAAGACTCAGCTACAAATATTCATTTTGGTTGACTAGAGCTCACCAGGTCAAGGCCTGCAGGAGCATTGAAGCCTTTTAAATGACTCTGTCTGACCCATCATTCACTGATGTTTATGATAATTTTGTTCATATTCACAGTGATCCTTTAAAAAATTAATTATACTCCAGCCGGAGAGCCAGGATTCATCCTGGATATAAGCTTAGGGCTTCTTAAAGGATTGTCCAAAGATAATCCACTGAATTTTTATCAGTGAGGCTGACTAACCAGTTTTTGCTCTGAAGTCACATGCATTGATCTCAGCAGCCCACACATTTTACAAAGTTGTAGACTCAGATGACCAGCTCCCCTGGGCCAGGCTGTGCAGCTGAGCATGCACAAAACAGCTGCCTGGACACTCACCTGGGAGGAGAAGTGTCTCCTTGCCTGCAGCACTAAAACTGAGCTGAATTTTTAAGGTAATTGCCTTACTTGTCAAAGAACTGAAACATCAGTGGGGTTCTGATCTGTGAACTATTTTCTTTGATTGCAACAGACAGCATTAACTATTTCTGCTCTTTGGTGGACTGGCTGTCCATCCACAACACTCAGATTTCTCATCCCACCACCACAAGTGGGAAACAAGTGATTCCAAGGGATCAGCAGTGAGTCTTTCTGCCTCAGCAAATTCAGACCAGCAAGATATTTAGGAAAAATTGTCAATGCAAATGTCAGATAAATTGACTGCAAAAGTTTACAGTGGGCAGCTCCTTAAACTCAGAGAAGGTTCACTGAGAACCATTAAACTACACTTATTCTGGTTAAGTTTGAACATTAATTCTGGTTAAGTTTGAACATATACCAACGGTCTGCATATACCAGATGTGCAGTCAGAAAACATCTATTAAGTGCACGTACAAAAGGTAATTAAGAAAAGTAAGAAAATTGTCACCGAGTTTAAATTCATTCCAGAATCTGTCCTTATGTTTTTTAACATATAACTCCCTCCTTTTTGTGAGAACTACAGATTTCACTGAAAAATCAGGGCATCAAACAATTAAGCAGATTTCACTTAAGCACAAGTGAAATCTTGTGCCTTACCACTGCAGATCTGGTCTTTTACCTGAACTGAATTCAATCCAGCTTGATTTATGCACCACAGATGAGTGCTAGACACAGCTGAGCAACATCACAATGCATGCTTAAAAGAAGCCAGACTTTACTAAGCCAGCAATTATGGAATTGTTTATATAAAAAATGGAACAGCATGGGAACATCTAGTACTTTCTTGCATGAGCTGCTGGAAAGAATACAGGAAAATATAATTACAGTATTAGCTAAAATGAAGACAGGACAAGTTGTAAAAGCTGTGCTGGTTCTCTCTGACGTGTCACCACGTTGGACCAAAAACCATTGTCTGTCTCAGACCCAACACAAGTTCTGAAATTGCCTTTTTTAAAGCTGAGGTTTTGCATCATGCTGTGTGGAAAAGAGTTCACCTCAGAGATTCAGAGCAAAACAAAGTAGGTTGGTTCCTAAGCATCCTTAATTTGGTGCACTAACAGGAAACCAGGCAGGGAGAATCACAGTGTGCTGCCAGATCCTCAGGAGCTGTTACAGGCACACAGTGCTTATCACAAAGTGATGAAGCTTTGCTTGCCTTATCAAAGGCAAGTTAAACATTTTGCCAGAGAGACTTTAATAAAGCAGTTACCTAATGGTGATAAACTGAAAAAACATCAGGAACACCCAGTGACTGATGTACACCTATTGCAGAAAGAAAAAATACAGAATGCTACACTTCTCTTCATTAGTGAAGAATTTAATTTCACTATAATATTACAGAAAATATTACAAATAGCAACAAAGACTGACACTACTAATGCAAAATCTACAGAATTTAAGAAATGAGACTTTTGCATTGCTCCCTTAGCTCCTTAAATATTTTTTAAATAAAATTGTATTTCATGGGACTTTCGTGGGGAGCAGTAATCAAATTTATATACTAAGTCCCATAAAACCAGCACTTACAGCAGATTAACTGGTCATGGCAACAATAAACAGGACTAGCATTAGACAGTGCATGGGTAATTCACTGATAAAAACATAGAAGAAATTATGTTCCCCCACACAGAATTTTTCAGATTGGCTGATTCTAGATCCTGCTAGTGCTAGCAAACAGAGCAACGGATGGAAATTCATGGACAGGGTCCCTTAAATAGCACTTATTACTTTCCAGGGCTGAGGCCATGAAGAGCAGGTAGATCTCCAGTGTGGATTTTTCCAAATGTGTAGGGCCACTCACGCTGCTAGTGCAGACACTTCAGGGTGTGGTGATTTATGGCCAAGAGATGTGGTACCCATGAACACAGCAGGTTCTGATCTTTGCTGTAAGGGTTTGGGGAAGAAAGAAGCAAAAAGTGTGACCATGCACAAGTGTTGTAAACCCACAAAGGAAATGCCCCTACTGCACAGGCAGCTGAGAGCTGACACCTCAGCACGGTGGTGTCTGCCCCATGTTCTCCAGCAAATTGAGAATAACTGCAGAAGAATTTGTTTGGAATTGCATTGAACAGCCTCTGAGCTGCTGCCTAGCAGTCCCCTCAGGAGGCTGGACAGGCTGCAAAGGTGACACTGGTACAATGTCAGAGGCAATGTCAAAATCCTAATGAGGAGCTGCCTCCTCCCTCACAGGGATTTCAGCTCCTGCTCTGGCCCACTGCTCACTCTCGTGTTGGCGTGACCAGCTGTGTAGTGGTGCAATAAACTGATCAGGTCAAAAACTGCCATGGCTTTTTCTTCCCTGAGTTCCTTTTCACAGAGCTGAGCTCTCTGCCCTTGCCCCTGGCTGGTGGCACAGGGAGATGAGCTCAGAGCTCCCCGAGTGCACACGGGGCAGACAGTGAGCCATGGGGCAAGGGCAGATGTGTGCCCCAGGGACAATGAGCACTTCTGCTGGAGCTCCACAGCCATGGGTGAACCTGCTGCCCTCACCCTGCACCCAGCTACAGCTCCCTCCACTGTGTGTGCACCTCAGGTGGAAAGCAGCCAGCTAGACAAGTGCCTTCTCCTTCAAAATCTACATTTTAAACTAGTTTAGTTTATTGACTACATGATTTTATATGTATTTTTATCTTAATATTGTTATGTTGTGGGAAAATAGAGACTCTGTTATGTAAAAATGTGTGATGTGTTATCATAGTAATATATATATTTGTATATGTATAGGAAATGCATTATTTAATACAGCATATTATGCTTCTATCTTGCTAACATTTTATAGGAAGAAAAGATGTTAGTTTACACTCTGGGAAAAATAAATTTTCTATACACTGTAACCATAGGGGAAAAAAAATCAAAGCTACTTCTTTGGTGTATATGATAGAAAGACATTGAGAATAGGGGAACTCAGCCTCAGTTTTGTGACAGAATAGATGCTGATAAAACAATTGCTGTAAGAAACATTTTCCTCCTTTGAATCTCACTTCTAGCCTGTAATTGTATTAGGCTGTTCATAAGAGTCTGCAAATTCATGTGCATACACTCTCTGGATGATTTTTACCATCAAACATGTAATCTGCTTTTGCAATCAAGCATCAACATAATCTTTAGGACTTGTTTCTGCCAGATTTTCTACAGCCAGGACAATGCTGAGGAAGTTTATCATATTGCTCATGCAGAAATCCAGTGGGATTGCAGAATTAAAGTCTGTGTATTCCAATCTCCCAGCAATAATATAAACAGGAGATTTTTATGGATAGTCCTGGAAACTGCACTGAATCTGCAGCCTGGATGACTACAGGTCAAACACATCAGCAGACACATGGCTGCCACTGAATGAGCATAAATAGCCATTCCACTTTCATCTTCTGCTTAATAAGCCCTCTCAGGCAGTGGGAAGGAACAGAATTTTCTAGTGCACCACTTTGCCTAAAGGAAGGGTGAACTACAAAAACAACTCCTGACAAAAACTCGTCCAACTGGTTCTTACTGCCCTGCAGCAGTATTTCACAATCTTCAAAAAAATACAGTTCACTGATAGTTTCACCTGAATATTGTTCTGGACACTAATGAACAATTCTGCTACCTTGAGAGTGAAAAATACAATTGCCTTCAGACCATACATTTTTTTTTAACAACACATCCCCACTGGACACACATTTCACGCCGCTCAGACTTTCCCAGATTTACTGAGCACCTGTGCTTTGGGATGAAATCTGGCATCGTGAACTTCAGACTAAAGACATTTTGCTCCAAATCCAAAAGCTATCACATGAACCACATAAGGCTATCAAGAAACCAGAATAAATCAAATTTGAGGTGACTTGCTGCTGAAATATGCACTGTGTTTGTAACTGTTCACCCTGCATTCAGGAAATGGTTGTAAATAATAATTATGAAAAAATAAATACAGTGTATTTGTGCAGGAGGAGTTCGGTTAGGATGACTAAAGTGTATACAAGCATGAAATAAAGGAGGCAGAAACTGCTGCAGTGCACCAGCAGATTACAAGAGCACTGCCTGCTGTACGTATTAGAAGAGAGTAATTAGAGCTGAAAATGATTACTTTACATATGAAGTATGATACTGCTCTGAGACACAATCTCTGAGGTAACAGCAAATTGAAGTATTCAGTTTATGTGTTTTCAAACTCTTAAAAACTGTATAAATTCATTCAGGGTTTGCTTTGCAATTGCAGCACTGTGTAATGCTGTTTCCACTTTCTTGCAAGATTCATCTTTTCTCTAATTAATTCCTCCTGGCCAAAATAATGCTGCATTTTAAGAAACCTTCAGCAACCTTTTATGTAAACAAGTGACAAATACCAAAACTGCCTCCTTTTCATGAAAACTCACTTTTCTTTTAGAAACACAATTGTCACAGGGGACTGGTCTCCCCTCACACAGAGGAGGTTACTCTGCTCTCCTTTCTTGCCATTCTGGTTATGAGACTCTGGCACTTTGGTTCTTTCTGGGAACTGTTCCCTTCTGTTTTCTTGCTTGTTTCCTAAGCAGCAGATTCATTCCCCACGAGGGAAATGTGTTCTTTATTCTGAAAGAGACACTTTTCTAAGAAGCATTTAAGTCACAGGAGCAGGGTGCTTTCACTGCAAGATAAAATATCTGGTTTCAGGTCTGCCATTGTCTCCCTGGCCAGAGAATTAGGCCAGGCTGTGCTCCACAGGGTATGGACATGGCCACCCTTTTAAGGGCATTTTTCTCTTCACTCTACCCAAGCAACAACAAACGTCACCTAACAGCTGCCATAGGATTTGACAGATGCACACGATATTGCAGATAGTGTTACACGAACACCAAGTGTTACAGTAATGTACAATCCACTAAGAATAATCTGCTGCTGCTTTTTATTTCCTACTTATCAAGGTTCTGTGGAGGCTCGTGGTATCACATTTTGTCACAAATTTGTTCCTTAAGCATTGAACCTGAAAAGTAAAAAGAACCTCCCCCCCTTGCCAAGTATCCAAGTGTTCATTGTGAACAGACAATATTTACATTTAGTCATTTTTAAAAAGCCACAACAAAGACTAGACAGAATTTCACACAGAGCTAGCACCACACACAAGTTCAGCCCTGCTGTTTCATGCAGACAGAACATGGGCTCACTGGTTATTCTGTGGGACAGTCACAGTTGGGACAGCCACAACACAGAGTGTCACCATACAACTTCAGAAGGCTTTCAGCATTTGCCCATACAGAGTAACACCTTACCTCATCAGAAGGCTTCAGGCATCTGCCCATACAGAATAAAATCCTGAAACTACAGAAGGCTTCAGGCATCTGCCCATGCAGAGTAACATCCTATCCTTTCAGAAGGCTGCAGGCATCTGCCCTTTTGGTTCTTCAGCCCAACCTTTTATCCCCTCCTGTTGATGCATGGCACCTGTGTGCCCTCATTGTTCATGCACTGCACCTGTGTGCCCCTCATTGTTCATGCACTGCACCTGTGTGCCCCTCACTGTTCATGCACTGCACCTGTGTGCCCTCCTGTTGATGCATGGCACCTGTGTGCCCTCATTGTTCATGCACTGCACCTGTGTGCCCTCATGCTGATGCATGGCACCTGTGTGCCCTCATGCTGATGCATGGCACCTGTGTGCCCCTCATGCTGATGCAGTGCCCCTGTGTGCCCCCTGTTCCCTTTGGTGGTTGCTCAGTGCCCCTGGCACTCCATGGCTCGTTGTTCCAATGCTGCTCACCTGCTCCTCACAGCTGTGCCCATTGGGGATGGGGCTCAGCCACAGCCCCACTCCCAGTGACCCCAGACTGTGTCCCTACAGGGCACTGAGGGTGGTGGCATGTCCTGCTCCTAAAAGCACAATCACCTGGCAGTTTTCTTCAGAGCAGGGAACAAGAAAACAGAACACCAGCAGTAGGAATCAGGGGGGTGGAGGGAGGGAAGAGAAAGGAGATGCAGGTGTGACCTGTCAACATATGAGTTACCAGCCACCCACACATGGGAGCTTTATGCTATTTGTAAAATCAAGTGGTTTGTGAACTAATTTGAACTAAAGGCATATCTGTAGTCACTGGCAATTGCCCA
Source organism: Ammospiza nelsoni (assembly GCF_027579445.1). NCBI lineage: Eukaryota > Metazoa > Chordata > Aves > Passeriformes > Passerellidae > Ammospiza > Ammospiza nelsoni. The sequence goes on along the minus strand of NC_080650.1, from coordinate 5,420,795 downwards.
GACTCTGCTCACTGAGCAAAAAAAGGGGCACATATTTTAATTGGGAAGCACCTGCTCCTGTTGCTCTTCCATTGCTGTGCCTGTCTCCCACACAGAGCAGGGTTTTCCATCACACCTGAGATCAGGATGGGAACGGGTCCTCAGGCTGTGAAGGGTCCCCTACAAAACAATACTCTTGAGCAGTCTGTCATGCCAAATGGAGTTATCACACATGAAACAAGGAGGGTTGGAGAGCAGTAAAGCTCATTTCTTGGCTGAATGCTGAGGTGACTGAGTTACAGTGCATTTGAACATGGATGAGAGATGGGGAAAGTCCAGGGGATTACCAGGTGGAAATCTCTGGGAGACGGAAGAAGCTGGAGAATCCTGGCAAAGGCTCTGTGAGTGTCTCACTGGATGGGAAATGAATAACACAGGCAGGTGAACAGGTGACACAGTAACACACATAAACACACATGTACATACACACATAGAGCCACACAGCCCAGGCTCCCCTCTTCTGGAGTCTGCATAAATATCTCTGATGAAATTGTGCTCTCTGCTGCCAAAACAAGCACCACAATATTGATTTCCACTAAAGCAGGACCAGTGATTCCATGATGCAGGGCAAGGACCTGGATCTTGGCTATTCAAGCCATGATTTACCCAGCTGTGCCCACCTGTAACAATTTTATTTCAGGGCAATAAATCACAATAAATTACTTTTATCTGAAATTACAACAGAGTTCAGTTCCCCTGCAATGAGGAACAGGCAGGTTCCAAACATTAATGAGGATTTCTTTTAGCAGATGTGGAACTTCCCTGTGCCTGGGGGGCTCAGGGGCTTGTGTGACACCTACCCCACACTGCCCCCCAGTAACTGGATGCTGTGTAAAGGCATATAAATATCCAGCTGTCTGGTGTTTAAAAAAAAGGGAAAAACGTTGTTTATTAGAGTTCATCCCAGTATATCTAGGACTGTACTTTGAGAACAGTTATCTATGTCCTTTCCCCCAAAACAAGAAGGACAACTCCCACATGTATATGCAATAAAACTGTATTTTTTTGTGTGGTTTTGCCTTTTTTTTTCTTTTAATACAGACATTTGTACACTTTCTTACAAAACTGCAAGTAACTACACTTCTCTTAAATCATTTTTGGTCGGCAAGTACTGTAAAATCTTTGTGTGCAATTATCATGTATTTACAGGGCCTCGTGTTAGTGATTTTCAGTGATTATTACAATAATGTCACACACTCTCAACATAAGACATGGCTTAAGATAAATATATTAGTAAATAAATATTCTGAGAACATATTTCCATACATGAAATGTGCTGCTATACATATACAGAATATATACAAGATGCTTTCTAGCTTTTAAAACATTTTTAAAAATGGTAATGAAGGAGAAAGAGCCCTTTGACCATATTACAAATCTTTACAGCAAATTTTATACAAAACAATTTTAAGTGCTATAAGACAATTTTAATTAAAAACATTTTAAATAGTGCCTCATGAGCCAAACACAACGACAACTGTTCATGTAAGTAGTAGAAAGGCATTTTGTTATAAAAACCATCCATCATGGCCAGCTAGCCTGTGAGTCTGCACTGGACAGAGTTTTATGTTAAATGGCAGAGCCAGCACAGAAGGCAGGTGTAGGTGTCTGTGGTGTGGCCTGCAGAGATTTGTACCAGCAGACATTTCCACAATGTGTGGGACCAGCACATCTGGGATCACCAGGAGCCAGAATATTCAAATCTTTGTAAGAAACACTCTTACCACAATATGCTGTTTTAGTTACAGAGTACAATGTATCCTAGGTGGCCTTTACAGTGCCTCACAAAACACCAAGAAGAATAACCAAGCTAGTGTACCATAGCTTCTAAAATGCATTTCTTTTTTTAGTGGAGGAAGGAGAGGGTAAGACTTAAAAATTAAAAAAAAAAAAATTCCAAAAATGACAAACCCTTAGAGTTTGTTCTCCCAACACATACCACTTACTTCAGTCATTCAGAGAATGAATAAGTTTTTAATAAGCTTTATACACAGAAAATGTGTTTATTGAAATTTTTCCTTTCATCTTATACCCAGATATTGCCTTGTATTAATTCTCTGAACAGCTGAATTTTGGTGCTTGTTGACTGAAAAGATGAAATGTGAATTCCTTTAGGTGGAACTTTTTTCCTAACTTACTGGGTATGAAAGCAAAAGGAAATAGATGAATGTATTTGTTATTTCTTAGATATCTGTTTCCTTCTTTTAAAATAGTTCATTTGGGACTACAGAGAATACAAATTAGCTTTGCTGGTCTCACAACCAGCCCAGTGCTGTCAAGGACATTGCTTTGGCAGAATATGAAGTGTACATCTCTATTTCTTGTCTTTGAGTATCTCCAAAGTGTACTGAACTTAGGACAAATCTTTTCCAAAGACTGGCACTGTGGGCATTAAATACTTAGTTTCCCTTTAGAAGAATTCCTGCTGTGAATACACCACAGGATGACACTGTGTCCTCAGGCACATGCAGCATGACAGGCAATTTCACCCATGCTATGGTAGCCTCTTACTCAGAAGCTGCTGTTTCCACAGGAAACAATTGCTATCAGAAGTGACGACATGAATTATCTCATGATAACAAACATCCCCACTAGGACAAGAACAAGAACAAAAGGATGTGCCCAGGCTAATGGGGTACAGAGAGCACTCTGTACACAAGACAGAAATGAAGCACAACTGGCTGGGCCCAAGAAACCTTTAAAACAGATCAATCTATGGAAGCTACATCAACCACAGCAAAGAAGAAAACAATGATCAAACCAAGTCCCTCACTTTGCCACACACACAGAAGGTGACAAGCACTGCTTCCCTTAGGCATGCTTGCAGCCTGGAAGGAAACAAGAAACCCTGTTTCCAAAATGAGCCAGCAAAGCTGTGAGCACACTGCAAGCTCTGCTTTCCTGCACATGCCAGCATTCCTCACAGCTGTAACAGGGGCTACAGGTGCCTGAAAAACTTCCTATGGAAGGAAAAGTTCATTACCTACAAAGGTAATACCCTTTCTAAGCACTTTGTTCGAGCATCTGCTTGAGGGAGAGGTCCCCAGCATTCTTCACTGGTCAGAAGATACAATGAGGTCCATGGTTTAAATACAGAAGTGAGGATGAGAACATTCTGAGCTCTCAGTTTCCTTACCCCCACTCTGTTGAAACTAATCCTAAAGGCAGGACACCTTCCTAGGCAAACCATCAGAGCAGCATGAAAGGGGGGAGAAGGGAAGAGGAGAAAGGAGACAGTCCAATGCTTCACCTCCCTCACAATCACTCACATAACTTGCTGGCTGCTAGGATTTGCTACTGGGATCAGTCAGTATCTGAGCATCCATTCAGCAGCTGTATCCCTCTGGATTACTATATTTCAAGGTGCTATCTGGTTTCTAAGGCAGGTGTAGCCCTGAGCTTATCAAAGGCTGGACTCCTTCAAGCAGGAGATAACAGCATCTACACATAGCCTGGCTTATTTAACACACTGTGTTACCTCTCAGCAAGAGGTCACTTCTAAAAAGAAAATATAAATAACACTTTGTCATTAATATAGAAATGGCACTAGAGCTCAGAAATGCTCCACACCATGTCCCACATGGGCTTTGCACACAAATCAAGGCCTGAAGTTTCAGGCAGGAGGGACAAAGGAGACAATCAAACTGATGTTAACACAGAGGAAGTAGGGGAGGGACTTCTCCACATTACCACTTTTGTGTGTTTGTCAAAGCTTAAAAAAATTAAGTCCATGAGAATTTGGAGTCTCTGATCAGCTCCGCTTCTCCATCTGGGATCTTCTGGGCAGGTCTAGTCACTGATTTGGCTTCTCTCCAGGGGATGAGATCCAGCACCTGAAGGACAAAGAAAACTAAGGAACATTGCATGTAGAATATTGCACACAGTTGGGGCCCCAAACAAGACCCTCAGTGAGTGGAGTTCACAGAGCCAGGATGCTCAGAGGGCTGCAGCACCCGGAGTGCAGGGGCTGAGGGATCTGGACTGTCCAGCCTGCAGCAAAGGCATCCCCAGCAATGCCTGCATGGAGGCTGGACCAGATGAAAGCACAGTCCTCACACACATTCTGAACAACAGGTGAGGAAGTTGAAGTGTGAGATGTTCACACTGGATATAAGGAAAACCTTTTGACCACAATGGCAGTCAAGCACAGGAGCCCAGAAGGGGACTGCACTCTGTGTCCCTTGAGGTTTATCCAGCCTGACTGGATACATTTGGTCTGACAAGCTTGGTCTGGTCTCAGAGCTGGCTCTGCTTTGAGCAGGGGGTTGGACTAGATGATGGCCTGAGGTCCATTCCAAACTAGGGTACCTTGTGATACAATGAACACCCTTTAAAATAACCCTGGCAAGGCAGGTAAGAAATATCCCCCTCTTTCTGTGAGTGGCTTTTTTTTTCACCCTTGTCTATGTCCACAGCAGAGACTTACCCCCATATTCTTCTACAGCAATTCCAAGATTTTCACCTTTAAAAAAAAAAACCTTCAGCTTGTCTGTTGTCTCTCACAGTGGCATTGCCTGCTTAGGCAACTCACCACAGCTGCCATGACCAGCACAGGGTCCCTTGCTGTGGGAACTCTAATGGGGCCCCCTCCCCACAAAGGATGAGCATGAAAGCTTTTATAGGGTTAATTAGTAAGTTATCATCTTCTCCTCCTCTGGCTTACCAAATGAGCACAAGTAACCAGGGAATAATACTCTGGGGCAAATGGCTAGTCAATAACCTGCTCCTATGTGAAGGATGGAGTAACTTTTATGGCTGCAGGTACCTAGGCAGGTGGCAGCATTTCATACACTAAGAAAGGTAGCAAGTAATCAAAAAAAAGCACATATGTTACCTGTGGCCTTTGTGGTCATCATAAGCTTCTGGGAGTTCAGAGTGGGACTGGGAAAGGGCATTCCAGTTTCCTCCTCCTGAGAGTAGTTCTGCTGCAGGAATGATGTTGCCTCATAGCACACCTCCCTCTCCACCTGTACCTCTCCAACACCTTGACAGTGCAGGTAAGTGTCTAGCTCAGGTGTTCCATCCCAGGAGCTGCAGCCTCCTATGTGGGTCCCTTGGTGCTCTGGTGGTAGGATCAGCTCACAGTCTCTGTCTTCAGGAATGATGGGAATGCGTTGACCCAGATCACATACACCCTTACAGCAGTTTGGCAAGGTGTCATCAGGAAGCGTGTACTGCACATTCACTGCATAGTCTTCTGTATAGCAGCCACCACCTCCACTGCCACTGGTGCTACTACAGGCTACCTGCTTCTCTTCATAGAAGCAGCAGGGCAACCCCTCATATTTTACCCCATCTGTCCTATGTAAGTGGTCTGAGTTAATACTGTACAAGCCTGGGGTGTTCCCTGACTGTGGTTCCATTCCTTGGCCACACGCCCCCCACAGTGGGGAGCTAAGGAAGAGTGCACCACAGTCAGCTGTGCCACTGCTGGGCTCCAGGGCAGAGTGCTGGAATTCAAAGCAGCACGCGCACGCCTGCTCCGAAACCGGCCCTGCCACCTCTGGATTCTTCCAGTTCCTTTTAACATCCAAGGCAGCACCAGCAGCGGCCTCAGGTCCTCCCTCTGAGGTAGTGCCATTTGGATCCCTGTGCTCTAGTGAGGAATTACTGCTATAGTTCATATCCATGCTGCAATTAGACAGTTGGTCCCCTGAGGAAGAAGCTGGCACGGGCCTGCAGTCAGCACCCACCAGGCCGTGAGTGTGAGCTGGGAGCTCGTCCTGGTGGGGGCCCTCCAAGAGCACAATCGCCCCCCTGTTGGCAGCACCAGCCTCAGGCACCCGGCAGGGGCTCCTGCTGCGGTACACGTAGGGGTCATAGTCACTGCTCAGAGAGCTGCGGAACGTGGAGCAGCTCCCGTAAACCCCCTGGTTGCTGACCTCAGTGCAGTCAACCATGGAATCACTGGAGGAGCAGTGGCACTGACCAGAGCTGCTGCTGCTGCTGTCACTGCCAGGGCAGTCGGCCAAGTACCCGCTGCACACCGAGCGGTGGCCGTGGTAGCAGCTGAAGCTGGAGGTGCTGCCGCTCTCCAAGCGGGACGAGGGCATCACGTGTACCACAGGAGGGAAGAGCACGCCGCTGCCAGGCTGAAAGGCACGGGAAGGACCCTTGGAGGCAATGCCAGCTGGAAGCTGTCCATCTTGCTCAGGGTAGCTAAGGCCTTGGAAGTAGTAGTGCTGATACATGGTCTCGTATCGGGAAAAGCACGCCGCTTTGGAAAAGTTGCGTCCACCAAACTTGGGCCTGCGGAAGTTGTGAGCTGGAGAGTAAGCCCTGTGCTCCAGGCTGCAGTGATGGGTGTTTAAAGCATGGTCCAAGTGAATAGGCTGATAACTGCGGATGTAGGCTGGGGAAGGGGCTTGGTAGAGGCTCTGTTCCCCGTGTCTCTCCACTGTCAGCAGGGTGATGGGGTTCCCGTGGGGGTCCATGCTGGTCCGGGTGGGATACGCTGTGATCTGGCTGGCCCTGTGCACTCGGCCCGGGTAGTGCACAGGCAGAATCACCCTCTGCTGCCTGCTGCGGGCTGCATTGATGGATTCCAGACAGATTGGGGCTGCATTCCCCTTCTTCTGTTCTGAATGAGAGAAAGAAGAATGGAGAAGTAGAACTAGAAGGGAATAAAATTACTTTATGCAAGAAGCGTATTTTGTTTTCCATGTCATTACATTATGCACCAGTTTTTTTACATGGAAGGAAATAAAAGCAAAACAAAAGTCAAAAGCATGTCTGGAAAACTTTGAAACACCCAAATGTATTTGCTTAAAAAGCAAAAGAAGTGAATTTTTTTCAGATACTGTTCTCATATACACAAAATGTTTTGCTAACATGTTGCAGAGGCTGAGAGAGGCTGGAAGTCATTGCTCAAATTTTCACTTCATGCATTTTTACAGAAATGTGCAGCACCAGAAAACTTTCTTAAGACAGAGGAAATGAAAGCAGGAAGAGGGCAAGTAAGGGAAACCACGTTCCAAGTTACAACACCATGGAAAAATAAAAGCCCATACATTGTTTTCTTTGTAATTCCCAAGGGAAAACATATCCCTTTTCTCCATGCGTCCTTGCACTCAGGGCTGCACAACACAACACTGCCCTCAGCTGGGCATCATCCCCAGCCCAAGGTTATGCCAGGGGCACTCAGCTGCTCTGCCTATGTTACAATAAGGACCGAGAGCTCCACGGAGATTCACAAACAGGGACACTTTTTATTTCATCCTTTCAGCTGTCTGAAATAAACAAGACACCAGAGCATGCAGAGTGCAGCACTTACCTATGATGTTATGGCGGCAGTGAGGGCAGGTGTGGTGCTGCAGCAGCCAAGGATCCACACATTTCTTGTGGAATCTGTGAGTGCAGGGAATGACACGCAGTTCCTACAGGAACACATGAAGCACCATGAAAATCTACTTCTTCCTGACAAGGGAATTTTTCACAGCTTGTTCCTAGTTTTTTTTCAACCTGGCTATTAAATGGAGCAATTCCTAGTCTTGAAGTGCTAAGAAGGAAAAAAATGGCATCAAGACAGCCAAGAGCACAACAGGTAGTGCTCAGGTGTCTCTAAAAGAACAGTCTGCAGGCACCTTAAGATTCCATGCAGATACAGGACATTTCTTCAGGACACTTTTTTAGTATGTCCCTATGACCCAACAGCTTTAAGAAGGCCATCATAAAAGTTTTCTTTAACATATTCAATGAACTTAAAAAACAGAAATCAAGAGTAATGATGTACCCTTCCTACAATTATTCACAATGGAAAACACTCAGGTAAAAACAAAACCAACTCAGTGTATATGATACTTTTTCCCTTGCCCAGGACTCTTATCCTTCAGCTATGATCTGTTTACAGCATTTCCTGAGCCTGATGGATATCTCAGAAATCTGTAATAAATCTTTCTTCCAAGTACTGCTGATATCTCCCCAAGAGCTTAGGTTTCCAATTTCTAACATGCTTTGGCAAGGAGTTCCATGGGGCTACTACCTCCTGGTGGAGAAACACCACACAACTTTATTCCCCTGTATTCCCCTGTCCCCAAGCAATCTGGGTCTAAAGAGTCCTTGCCCACTCAATCATTTGGGGTTTTTTACAGGAACCATTCAAAATGTTTGACCATTTTGTGACTACCCTTTCCTGAAGCACCTTCCTTTCCATTCAGTATCTTTTGTAAGGTGAGGTCAGAAAGACACAGTATTCAAAGTGAGAACATGACTAAACTTACACTGTGGTGTAATTCTGTTTTCTGTTCAGCTCTCTAGACTTTTCCATCTTATTTCTAGAATCTGATTTACCTTTCTAACTGCCACAAAGCAGATAAACTGCCACCAATTTGCTTTCACAAACCTATCTAAAGCATCAAGATCTTGTTCCTGAATAGCAATGCTCAGCTCCCAACCCATCCCTGATATATGTGAACCTCTTCCCTGTGTCTGTCATTTCAAGCTGAAGTTCATGTCTGAATTTCCTCTGCAGTCAGTTTGTACAGCCCTTTTGAAGTCCTTGTCTATCTTCATCCTTCCTACTCTGAATAATTTCCCATCAACCAATTCCATTAAACTTTCTATTTGCACTGTGCAGCAGCGCTTAAATATGCAGCTGCTATTTTCTATTGCCTTAAAAATTATGACTCTTTTATGAATCATTTCAAAATAAAATGTCCTCACATAACCTTTCTAATGGAAGTTAATAGCTGTGAATATTGACTGCCTCTATTTTATTTATTTTAAGGAGCCCATTTTCTATTTCACCCTTTTGTTGCTTCCTCTGGGTAGAACCGTCATGGACACCAAGCCCTGACATCAATACAGTGATTGTAACTGAGGAGTCAAAAAACTGTTCATGAACATTTTGACCTCTCTTCCTTCTCCTCCTCTGGTTTCCCAGCAGTGCTGTGTAATTGACATTTTTAAGACAGGGTGCCATCAAATCTTAAAAAAGCAAAACCCTAAGGATATTCCTTACCTCCAGCATAGCTTGCACACATCATCACCTCAGTGCATGTCAAAAACACCCAGAGAACCAACTGCTGAGGCAACCCTGCCTTCTTTGTGACTTGTTCTTCAGAAATGCAAGAACAGTGAAGGTACCAACTTGCAAATGGAATCTCTCACCTCTCCTTCTGCAGCATGGGTAATTCAGAGCTGCAGGATGCAGCTGAGGCCACGCTGGCTGCTCAGTGTGATCAAACTGAGAAGTGGCACCACCTCAGCACAGAATGTCCCCAACAGCCAGCCACGTACCACAGTGCTAAAACCACCTACATTCCCAGCCCATGGTGAAGAAACCTTCCATCCTTTACCTCCCCATCAATGTACTTCTCCAAGCAGATGGCACAGTCAGAGGTGGAGCTGCTACTGAGTGTATCCAGTGCTCCACAGTTACTTTCTCGGTGTCCCTTACTTTTGGACTTAAACTTCCTGGTCTCCATTTTCTCCAGTGCTTGCACTGCAAGCCTGTTCATGGAATTCTACATGAGAAGAAACAAAACAAAAAAAAAAAAGAAAAGAAAAAAGAAAAAAAAAAGCCAATGCTGCTGTGTAAGGGACTAGAGTGTAATAGCAGAGAAACACCACCATAACATATCTTACAGATCATGTCAGGCCCAAGGGATGTATAATTTATTAAATTAAACAGAGAGAAGGCTAAGTAGAATTCAGATCAGAAGCCTCATGGAAAAAAATGTATGCCACATGCAGAAGTGAGGATGATAAACTACTCTGAATTAGAACTGGATGAAGGTGCTGACAAATGGGATAATACACTGCAACTGCCCAACTGATAGGCAGCAACTATTCAAGCCAACATATAAAACTTGGCCAGGAACTTTTTTTTTAATATCAGTATTGATTGTAATGCCCCAATATGCTGTTACCATCATATTACCTGGAGCAATACTTGAGAAAGGGATTAAAATGAAATATTATAAATCAGCTGTACCATTTCCTCCAGGACAAACTCTGTTACCTGGAATTTCTCCTAACCAAACTTTTTACCTTGAAAACCCCTCACATTTCAGTAAATGTTATCCTATTGAAAAGATTTGTGATTTATTTTCAATCCTCTCCACAATACAGCAGCAAGAGTCTGGACTCATTTAGAAGTATATCAGTGCTACTGATAACCTGTGAGCAACCAGAAATGTTCTTTCTTCCCAGGACCTAACTGGACTGCTTCTGCACTGTTTTCATTCCAGGATTTAACTGAACAAACATCATGGGTGAATGTAAATCTCCTTTAAAGATATTTCCAAGTTCTTCCAAAGGCCTACACACATGGATAAAACCACAGAGCCACCAAGATGGTTATTGTAAGTCAGTGGCCTGCACTTCCAAAAGTTGCAAAGCACATTTTAGGACAAAGTAAGAGAAGCTAACTTTCAGCATTTGGTGAATTCCCACTAGTGCTCTTACCTGACTGCGTCGCTGTTTCAGTTTGATCTTGACAAGGAGAATGAGGCAAACCAGAGACACAACCACAAAGAAGGCCAGGAAAATTCCCATGTCAAAGTATTCTGTGGGTTGCTTAAAAATTAAAACAAAGGTATTATTACTCCTTCCTTCAGATCATACTCAAAGCTGTTGTTTCTAATTTCTCAGGGGCCATTGCTGAATGGCAGAATGGCAGAAGTCAGGGTACACATTGTTCTGTTCATTAACTGGGATTCTCTGAGACAAAACCTGCGTTTTGTGTGCCACTGCAAGTGAACAGAATACACAGAATGCCAAGCATGAGATGGCAGGTTTACAATCTCTGAACTGCAAAATCCAGGTTTTTTAACTGAGTGCATCACACCAAAACTAATTTTTATAGCTTATTGAGTGGCTCATGCATGTAAGCGACTGAAAATCAACATTTGATTTTTCAAAAAATGGCCCACTTCTCAAATACATCTCTCAACAGAAGGATTCCATTAAAACAAAAAACCAAAAAAACCAAAGTGATAATTGGGACATTGATGACCTTCAGTTTTGTTCTTCTGTAAACTATATGTAGAGAGTGTTAGGGAAAAAAAATCTAGAAAAACTATTTTATATTACAATTACAAATATCAGATAATCTCATAGTTAATCAGATAATCTCAAATTTAATCCATGTTTAAAATACTACACAGAATTATTAGTTAACACAGGGCAAATTGCCTTACAAAACTCCTGAACCCTCAGGAGTGTGCAATAATTAAGAAAAAGGAAAACCTCTACTGTGTGAATTTTTTGGCCACTTCTATACTCAAAACTATCCTTCTGAAAGACAGCAGATGCCACATTGTGGATTCTATACTTACACCAGGTCCAGCTGCTTGCCCACAGTGCTCAGTTTATTTAGGTCAACAGAATTTCACATTTATTAATGCACACAGGGAGCACCAGAACATCTTCTCACCAGTGCAGAGAGCAAGCCCTGCCTGCAGTGACAGCAGCACTGATACCCAGAGAAAGGATGTGAAAGTCTCACCCGTGGGGGGCGATGCTGAATCCTGGCCCGTGCCACTTTCTGCTTGTTTACAATGTTCATTAGCTTGACAGCATCAGCACCTTTCACATACACCACTGGTCTCTTCAGAGGGTCCTCTGAGCCCTGGTTCAGCTAGAACAAAAAAAATAAAAATAAAAATAAAAATAGTCTTCTCAAAAGGCATGTTTCAGGAAAACCACCTTCCTTCTGGACAATGCAGAGAATGGTTAAGGAGTATGAATGTGGAATTGATTTCAAGCACTTTTGTTCTCTTCTAGCACAGACCTTTAATTAAGTATCCCACAGAATTAAACCTGACTTATGCTGCCTTTTTTTTTATGATTATTTATTATTTTTTTTAAGATTAGGAAAAGCAAATGCTATTTCTGAACAGCCTCTTTAACTTAGCTGCATCATGTATCAGTGCATTAATACTGTAATGCCAAACCTCACAATGAAGAAGAATAAAAATCTGCACATTCAAAAAAATCGTCCCTGCTACGTTTTATCAATCTTTCAATTTCAACATTATTCACAGAAATTTCTTCAGCTTTCTGAACAATCTCATATCAGAGTCCTGTCTTTCAGGCTCTTTGTACCTAGCCACGTTAATTTAGTAATTTCTGATGTTTAACTCTACAAACTCATTCAAAATTACTTGAGTTCTAGCAATGATGAGACTTACTGACTGCAGGATGGGGGGCCTCAAAGACTAAAACATTTGAGCAGACCACATAATTCACCCTGAAACTTCCTCCAGGTCCAGCTATGTTTTGTCAAAAAGGCCAAATGATAGAATCAGAAAATACTGTGTGTGGGGAGACATGTCATGAGCCCATATGGTCAAGGCAGGGTCAACTATGACACCAAATCAGGCTGCTCACAGCATTATGCAGTCAGATGTTGAAAACCTTCAAGTGTGGAGAATGTGCAACTTCTCTGGCCAACAAATGCAGAACAACAATCTGCTAAATTATACACCAGAGAGAGTTATAACTACACAAGAGAATTGTTCTGTTAACCAGCACCAACACAATAAATTCATATAGCTTATTCTGACTGATGAGCAAAATACGAGCGCAGAGGATGGTGGATAGAAAACAAGCAATGCACTGACCAGCAGATGGAAATGGTACAGGGGAAAGGAATGAGATGACAGGAATGGGAGCAAACAGAACAAGAATATCTTATGGCTGAGATTAACATGTCTGCATTGTTGATAGCTACCTGTTAGCTCTGGCTAAACCATGTAGAAATTACCAGCTGACTGGTCCATCATCCTGATTAAAGGACTCTACTTAAACTGACCAGATGATGAAAACAGATTTCATTGAGACTTTTTAAAATTGATTCTTCCTAGTATTTGACAGATTTTCTGAGAACACTGATCAAACTGCTTTTAAGGCAGGTGTCTCATGATGAGCTAAAAACTAGCTGCAGTATCCAGGGATCCTATGTGTCCACAAGCCTTGCTGGCCTGGGGCCAAATCCAGTCACTGTCCTTCCATTCCCACACCCTCTCTCTCATGGTTTCTTGCTCAAGAGACAATTCCCCCAGTTCCTCAGTCATTTTTGCACATTGTCAGACTCTTGCTAACCATGCTGCTCTGGGTGCTGTTACTCCTCTTCAAATATGCAAAAGTAAAAATAAGAAACAATTCAGACTTCAGAGGACATTTTAAAAAAGTTTCATTCTTAACTTACAGTAGAAGATACTCAGATCAATGGGAACAAAACCCATTTAGGCAAAGTCCTTTTATTTGGCATTTACCAAATTATCTGAGGACAATTCTTCTGGTCAGGCCTGCCTCCAATTTCTGTTCACTGACTGGCAGGAGGGACTGCCTTTCATAATACTCCACTCCTCCTTTTCAAAGCAATCTCCCTTATTTGTTCTATGCTTGGTAACAAGCATACATGAGAAAACTTCCTAAACAGCTCCCCTCAGTGTCTTAGGATATTTCCTTTTGAACCAAAGAGTCCAGATTACCTCATGTCAGTTTTCCCTGCATGTTATCTGTCATTGTTTTCCACAATTCCATTATGAGTGCCAAAATGGTATTTATTTTAAAGACCAATTACTTAGCACCCAAATGTCAAAGGTTCTGAAGACTTTAGATGAGAATCAAAATCCACTAAAAACAAGCATCCAGAACAGCATGAGAACAGAGCCAATGCAGTAACTGTAACTTTTAGAGTATGAAAGCTACATCCAGTCATCCCTCTCCTGTTTGTTTCCACAGGCTACTGCTCTTTCATCGAACAGAGCCTACTCACTGTGTCAGCTACTGCTCTAAGCCACTAACCTTCTTCCATTTTACTGGAACACCCAAAATATTCAAACATCCACTAGATTGGGCTCCCAGCTCTTGAGGACAGATGCACCCAGTTTATTATTTATAATCAAGCAAGGAAAGCTTTTGTTGTTAGAGGGAAAAGAGCAAGAGACAGTAACTCAGCTTCCCAAGTCCAGAGCAGGGTGGCTGAAAGTAACCAGAAGCTGTAACACAGAGTTAAAAAACCAGAAAATGACAGATCTTTGTAAGGAGATTTTTTTTTCCTGCACAGAAAAGGGGGAAAAAAATATCCCTGTGAATATTTTCAAGATCAAGGCTGCAACTTTGATGCATATGCAGGCCACAGTACTCAAAGCATCCATTGCACAGGATCTTCTGCATTCCTTTGTCCAGCAGATTTCAGAATTAAAGACAGCTTCTTTAATGCAAACATTGATGATCTCCTTTTCCCCCAAGAAATACAAGCTGCACTTAAAAACCTTCAGCTCCACTTGTTTCTGCTGTAACAGAAACAGCAGTTTTGTTTCAAGACAAAACAGAACCAAACCAAATGCAGACTATTTTTGTGCTTATGTTTCTTCACTGAAATAACCCAAAATTAGCTGAAGTATGCTAAAGCCTTTCATAGGGCTATTACCTCACCCACTTCAAATAAAAAGACCAAAGTTATAACAAGACTTGGAAAAAGAAGAAAAACCCTGCTTGTCCACAAAATACATAGGCAGAAATCATCAGCTGTAAATGAGAAAGAAATGGTAATAAGCTTTAAAAAGAAACTTGTTTAGAATCGGGTTTAAAAGTTGTTTCACAATCTCAAAAATAGCAGCTGTTTAACAACACTATTGATCACAGGCTGGATAGGCCAAACATCCTGTGTTTTGTACACAGAGCTGGGCAAAGAAAACCTCCTTGATTAGATAATGGGCCACAAAAAAATTCCCTCCATCCTCTTTCAAAACCGTAATCCCAGACCTGGATTCTGGATTCTAGCAGATGCTAGAAGAAAAATCTAACTCCCCAAAGTTTTCCCTTTCTGCCAGGTTCCCAACAGCTGCGTTGCCTCCTGCCTGGCATTGCTCATACCTGATCAATGGCATCTGGGTTTTCAGAAACATCAAAGATGACCGCGGTGGCTCCTCGCTGTACTGCTCGCTTTGCCTGCAATAAGAAAGACAGCATCCTCAGTCCCACCCCAAAAGATAACTTCTTAGCTCCAAAATTACTCCCTCTCCTCACCTCCAGATAGAAAACTTAACATTTTGTGTTTCTGTGCAGTTAAAACAAATGACAGGACAATTACAAACAGGAGTTCCTGAACCAGCATGCAATGCAGTTAAACTTCACTACAGCTTCTAAAGTGTCTCTGCTCCTTCCTTCTTAAACTCCTCTTTCAACAACCTTTTAAAGGGATTCAAATGAGATTTAGACCCTCTAAAGACTTTAAGTAGAAGAATTTTTTTAAATTATATTATTTTCCCTCCATTTTACTTGCAAGTGCCATTAAAAATCAATTTCCCTATGACTTGGAGTGGAGACAAGCTCACTAGTGTAGAAAATTAAGGTGGACAGGATTCTTTACACTTTTTCAGTGTCATTCTCACAAACTAGGATATCACAATTTCAAAGTGTGCCTCAGAGAATACTGCTTTTTCTGACCATCAGAGGTCAGAACTGTTGCATACGTTTCTTATGCTGACCAGAGCTACGTAAGTGCACAGCTTTTCTTCAAATACAGTCCAAACCTGGAGTTACCAGCTGCACAGAGAAGGCATTAGAAGATATTAAAATCCTCTGGGATAGAGAAAACAAGGCTAACACAGGGGTTTTATCCTGCTTCTGCCACTGTGTCTCTGTATGTACTGTTCAAATGTTGCTCAATGGCTCCACAAAGCAGACATTCCCAGGAACTTTTCAAAATCCTACTGCCTTTATGGACACAGAATATAAGAAATTATTTCTCAAAGCAATGAGAGCTATCACCACCACAGTACTAAACAAGAAGGCACTGGCCCTCCACAGAGACTACCAGAACCTGAACTTATATTGAGATATAAGAAAAATCAATAAAATAAATTATGAAACATTACTCAGCAGTTTCCTGGAAAAACGTTGACCAATACAGAGAACTTGGTTTGAATACATAAATGTCACTTGCTTTGCTCTATTCTTGTATTTTATTTTAAATCAAAAAGGCCCATCAGACAGCAAGCACAAGAGGGAAACCAACTCCCAAATTAGAGCTTTTTCTCAGCCCACCAGGTATTTGTCCCCTTTGAAGTCGGCACACCTGGTTAATGACTAAGAACTGTTGGGGAGGAAGAGTTAAAAGGAATCCACCACCCATTCTCCCTTGCAGCAGCCCTGAGGTGAGGGCTCATGCAGGTTTCCCTAGAAGCACCCCTTACAGACACGCACGGCTTCTTGAACTGCTCAGGCTATTTAGATTGTTTCTTCAGGATGATCAGTCAACAAGCAGGGCCCCTTGATCTCTGAAGAGATTTTTCGAGAGATTTTGCAGATCAGCGCTGATAAAAAGTCCTTAGTTGGGTGCATACAATGAACGAGCAGCAAGTTTCCACCAGCAGGTGTTAAGAAAGGAAAAGCACCGAGTAAAAAAAATCACGCTGCGGTGTTTAATGGCAAATGGGGGTGATCTGTGTGGCCATCACGCCAAGTGTGGGGCTCGCTTCACTCGTTTCACTGCGACCAAGCCGGGCTCGTTTCCCCGCGCCCTGCGAGGCTCCGGCCGCCTTGCCCCGCTCGCCTGGCCCGCGGCCCTGAGGGCCCAGCGGCCGCGCACAGCGCCCCCCTGCGGCCGCAGCGCCCCCGCGCCGGAAGCGCTGCCTGTCCCCGGCCATGGAGGGGAGAGGAAGGGGCCGGGGCCGCGGGGAAACGCGGGGGTTTATTCCTTGCTGGGGTTTAAATCCTGATACCCAGGGAAAGGCGCTGCTGCCTGGAAGTTCGCTCCAGCCAAACCTCCTCTGCCGGAGGCGCTGAGCACTCCTGCACAAGGCGCTAAAGAGGCACGGCCCGCAGCGGGAGCTGGGCCCAGCCCTCTCCGGCGGGCTCGAGGGCCGCCTGACGGGCCAGGTTCCGCTGGCCAGAGATCAGAGCGCGGCTGCCTCCGCCTCCCCCGCCTCCAGCTCGGCCGTAAAACCGGGCACTGCGGAGAGAGGACAGCAGGGCGAGCGGCGGGGAGCGCCTCTGCCCGCTGGGCATTGCCCTCCTGCCCTCAGCCCCAGGTGGCGGCCGGAGCGCACCTGTGACCGGGGCTCCGGGGTAACCTGAAACACCTGCGGGCACTGCCGGTCCTTCGGCATCCCAGAAAATGCCTTTGAAAATACCCTGTGCACCAAAACGTCTTTGAAAATACCCTCCCTGTCCAGCTGTGACCGGGGCTCCCGGCACCCTGAAACGCCTGCGGGCACCGCCAGCCCTTCTGCGTCCCCGAAAATGCTGCAGGATGGTTAAAGTCAAAATGTCTTTGAAAATACCCTGTCCACTCTTCAGTAATCAGGACAGCTCAAAATAACACATCAATGTTAAGTCCCACTTAAAATAATGCCAGTCTGTAATAGGCACGTGATTTTTTTCTTTTTGGGCTAGCCAGCATTTAGACTCCCTTAAATCATTTTTCTAAGCAAAGTGACCAAACTTACATCAAAAACAAACACAAACTGGATTAGAGGGAAAAATAAGCTCATACTTTTACATTTTTAATACTTGTGGCAAACAATCAGACATTTCCACAATTCAGTTCCCAATAATTTGCCAGGCCTATTTCTTTGTGTGATTGTCTTCTGTGGCTTAAAACAATTGACTATCATGATGTATCAGTATTCTTCCCCTTTTGTAAAGACTAGTAGAAAACAAACAAAAAAAAGGTAATTGCACTTCTCATAATTCAAGTGATCACTTTGTTCATAGCGACAACAACATCCCAGTCCATGTCTGTATTCAGAGTTTTGAGTTTATGCTACTACAGAACAGTGGATGTTACCAATAAAATGCACATTAAATACTGTCTCAGATTAAAATCTGACAGAATTTACTAGACCTTGTAATCTAGGTAAAATAAGAGGATTTGCATGTGACAGAAGCACAAGAAAAATACCTCTCCACATCTCCAGGCCTAAGGAATTTTAAGTTATTACCTCAAAGAACACCAGAAAGATTTTAAGAGCTTTGCATTACCTCCCTGTGGGCCAGGCAAATACAATAAGGAAGTAACAACTTCCTTGATGAGGCAAACTTTCATCCCAAGGGACCAGATAATTATTAAACAGGTGCACTGTTCCTCTCGTTCACTCAAGTCAGGTAGGACAGCAACAATCAAACAGTAAAGTTCAGCTCCTTCCTGACACCTTGAAGGACTTTGCATGCTTGCACAAATGAACATGGCACTCATCTCCTCCCCTCTGCTTTCTAGTATGGTTTTATTCCAGTTATTGTTTCAGTTAGAATGCAACAGTGGAGAAACCATCATAATAAGGTTCCCCTCTAAGAGAAAAATCATACCAACATCAGCAGTCTTTATTCATTACATTTACTTCTTTGCCAGAGTTAGAATTCCCTGACAATGTCCAGCAGTATTTGCACCTGAGGACATGACACTTTAATCTAATGGATTTCAGAGAGTGAATAAATTACAGATGAGAGAAAGACCGAGGCTCAAACTATAGGTGTAGAGATCAAAGTTCATTAAGCATTGCAACCTCTGCCATTTACATCAACATAGTAATGCATTACACATCTATTAAGAGAGTACCTTTTGTTGAAAATGGCTATTGGCAGAGCCAGATCACTACATATAAATAAACTTTTTAAAATTAACATCCTGGATAATACTGATGGACTGAAGGGAGAAAAGTATGTTTTAAAAGTACTGGCTGCCTGTATAAGGCACAGACATATCCTGGTGATATAAAATGATGTTCTCACAGATATTTTTACATTAAAAACTACCTATCCCTCTTCCTGGATTTGTTCACCCAACTCTAGGTATTATTTTCTTGGAACTTAGTACACTCTAGTTAACAAATATTAATTATAATTATGGTATGTGCTACATGAGCAGGTTGATTTATTCCCTGGGTTAAGAAACTGACAAAGCTGGGGAAGAGGAGGTTGGGCAATGGTTTAAGGAATAACCAGTACAAATGCCAGTAAACTCCTTTGAGCAAACTATTCCATTGGGTGTCAGCATTATTAGCTGGTCCTGCAAAATGAGGACACAGTACAGAGAACAGTCCTATGGATCCCAAAAGCAAAATGTTGCTAGAACTAAGGGAAACAACACAGCTCCAACAGGTGTAACAACAGCTTTTTCCCACTGCCATTCCTTTTTTCAGTACATCTTGGTTTCTGGGGCAGAAAATATGGTATTACTCTAAATCAGTGCAGAGTCTGTTGAACACAGTAGTCAATAAAATTGATTTGTATGTCCTCATTCAACTGACCCAGCCTGAATTTTCTCTGTCAGTTTTTGAAGGTTTTTTCCCCTTCAGTTTCTCTATGAAATAATAATTATTGAACGTGAGGCATATTTTCTGGATATTCCCAGCCCATCAGATCCAACAGTCTGTGTCAGATCTCTCTACATGGTGGAGTCAGTGTCATTAATCTGACAAAAGAGTTGGATTATGCAAGCAGTATTAAGTGGAACATTTTTCATAGCTGATTCTATCATCAGCTGTCTTCTGGTGCTTTGAAATAAGAGAAGTCAGCCTCTCACCCAGTGTATGGTAACACAGGAGCAGCACTCAGTGACATGCCACTTGCAAACTCTGTGACTCCAAGGAACAAGATTTTCAATGAAAAGGTGCAGTTTCTTGTTTTACTGCTCTGAAAAAGCAGTTCAAGGATTTCAATTATTTTGACTGCTAGGGAATACAGCTGAAAGAATAAGGTTTCCATCTCAACATTTCACCAAAATAAATGATGAATATAGCTACTCAGTGGTTTTAGTCTTCTCTAGATCAGATTCTAAAGTAACAAAAGTCTATTCCAATATCAATTGATTTGTACCTGTTTTCCACATATCAAATGACACCACAAAGACATTGACAATATTACTGAGATACGATACAGAATATGCTGTACCAGGTTCTAGAATATTGGCTTTTCTAGTAGAGGTTTGCTGTAGTCGTGTGGTTAAACTATGACACTTCTGCAGATTTGTCTTCATTTGATTTTTTTTTTTTTTTCTTTAATATTAGCAGAGGACAACTTTGGTGCTGAAACAAGCATTAGGAGCCTACTTTATCAGGGTTTAAATTTCTGCAGCTTTGAGAAAACCTCAGTTAAGTCTGGACAAACCCAGGAAGTCCTAATGATGAGGAGACAACTGGTTATTACATAAATGCATGATGAATCTGCAGGCTGTGACAAGGAGATGTTGCCACTGCCACTTTGCCATTCCAGTCAGCTGAAATGTATTCTGACCCTGATGCTCTCAAAGCCCTAAACTTCTCCAGGAGAGAGGAATACCTTAAAAAACCCTATTAAAACAAGCAGTGGGTATGAACTGCACCCCCATTCTGTGGATGGCAGTACTAGATTTTCAGAAATGGCATCACATGAAGCTAGGCAATAACATCCAAACCTGCTCATCATTAAGAACCCTACATAAAACCCACAGCACTGTGCAAATACACCTTTTCTTTGCAACTGTGAAAATGCAAAAATCTGTTTCTCTCAGAGCAACACAGAATACAAACAACATCTGGACAATCCAGGCCTCTCTCTTTTCTCCCCCCACACTGCTATCAGGCTCAATCAATCACAAAAAATACCTTGTCCCTTGAACACTGGAGCTATCAAGCCAGGCCACAGGCCAATTCTGCAGGGCAGAGGAGGAAGGAGAAAAGGACAGCCATCTACTTTGCAAACAGCACAAGTTACAAATTAACCAACTGATGCTTCAGACCTGTTAATGTACAATTCCCTGGTAATTCCAGAAACTCAGTTAAGCCAAGCATAAACAGGATGCCATTTCAAACCTTTTCTGAGATAATGAAACTGCTGTGTGAATATTTCTGTCTGAAAACAGAGGCAGAGTATCAAAACAAGACAGCCAAATCCCCATGTATCACACCAGCATAAAACTCCTTCCTGACTGGAATACTCCAATTCTCTGGCACCTCGAGGTATGTTTTATACACATGTCCTATATTACACAGCATTACAACAGTTGCTTACCAATTAAGAAGTATAGAAAGTGTGAAGCTGCATTTTAAAATTTAAAAGCATAATCACAAAACCAATGTACATTTCGGTAAATAAAAAAAAGGAACCTTAAAAAGCCATGTACTTGCAGTTTTAAATAAACTATCACCTCATGCCATATATAATCACATCAATAATATATATATACACACCAGTGTGATTCATACCACTCAGTACTGAGAGGCTCTCAGATGGTTAAAATGAAGAACAAGAAAACTAAAGTGTCTCTCTTTTCTGGGGTTAGGGAGAAACGCTGTTATCAGTTCTGAGTCTAGACCGAGTAAACCAGTAAGAAAAGGAGATTTCTTTAATCCTGAACACAGCAAAGCCTGCTGGCTGCACGTCTCTTAAGATCCATTTCAGAGTCATGGGACTCAGTCCCAAAGGCTGAGCTCTGCTATCACCAGGCTGCAGCCCAGCAGCCTTGTTGCTATGACAAGGCACAGAGAGAAGGGTGAGCACTGGCAGAGATCAAAGGAGGGGACGGGGTCTTGAACTAGATTACATATTCACAGAGAACCTAGCACACTCAGCAAGAACTGGGTGGCTGCATTCACAATTGATGGTTAACCCTTCAAGCTTTTCCCAGAACTTCTATATGCAGTTACCTTTGAAATATAATGGTCACAAGATGAGGATATTTTAGGAATTATGTACTAAGCATGTACTATATCATAAGCTATAAAATACCACTACAGCAAATTCAGATAATTCTTAACCTTTTCACTGAGGGTGTACTGAAAGTAGATGGATAAAAACAACAAACTAGATCTAAGATAATTATGTAAACATACATGCAAGCATGTTGTGGTGCTGAGAGAATAAAAAACAGAGATATAAGGAAGCATTGGAGGAGTTATTCAAGGAGTAAATTAAAGAAACTGTTAATGCAGACCACTACAAAAATGCATCCCTGCAGTACCCAAGCTGTTTAAAAAGAATGTACAGAAGCTCCTCCGATAGGCATGTGCTCTAATTTAGAATTAGAAACTGCTATTTATGTACATCAAAAGGGAAAACAAGGAATTATAAGAATTGTCTTGTATTTAGAATGAGAAGTGGCAAAACTTTTTAAAATTGTTAATAAGAATTCCCTCTAACCTCAGTCAGTGTAATGGGGAATGCTCAGTATCCTCTGTCTTGCTTAGCTCACCCTCAGGAAGCTGACCTTCATCAATAGGTTGGTATCTACTGTGAACAAGGACATTTTAGAGATAACACAGTAATCTGAGATGATGAAACAATAAATCCATATCTCAGTAGTGACAGAAAATGCAGTGCTCTTGGCAGGATTATTAAGTGCCTGCATGCAATCCCTAACAGTAAGTTCAGATAGACATGATATACACCAAGGTGAGTTGAGAAGAAGCAAAGGTATTTTCACTTCCACACATATCAAAGTGCTGCAGTCCATTGCCCTGGAGGTTCTGTCCTCTTTGGCAGGGATGAGCATCTATATCCAAGACCACAGAAAGGCGTGTAAACCCTACTGAAGTACTTCAATCTTTCTGAATGGACAAAAAAATCATGTGGGATGCCCTTGGAATCCAGTAGGATTCTGTGAGATCCTCCCTCTCTACTACTAGATTCAGCTTGGGTAATAAATTCAAGAGTAAAAATCTGTATGGTGAGCCAGTATTCCAGTTTAGCCAGCAACTTTCCACGTTCATGGCTGGCTAATACAGGATGATATGGCCCTTCTTCCAAACAGTTATCCTTGGATTTGGATTAGTTTAGCTTCAAGGTCCCAGACTGTGGTGGGCCCTTGTAGTTAGTTTGTTGACTCTGTAAAAAAAAAAAAAAATTAAAAATGAAAAAAAAAAAAGATAAAAAGAAAGGGAAAACAAAAATTAAAAAGGTGGAAGATTTTTGTTACAAAGGGAAACTGGAAACTTCTCTCCACGCAAGCAGAGACATGGCTGTATTGCAGAGGCCTCGGGGCAAGGATTAAAGAAAAACAAAATAGAAACCCTTCCATCTCTAATTAGGGTCTTCATTTGCCAAAGAGCCATTCCACAGCGGGAGGAATTACATTCAAGCCGTTGCTTGGATAACGTCTCCCAGCAGGTTGGCTCCTCAGAACAGGCTACTCTGAGCCAACAATTTCTGGTTACTTGGAGGCAAGCAGCCTGCATATTGTTTTAACTGGCCTGGCTTTTACAGCCAGTTTTGCTGAAGAACAATCTTCTATTCAGAATGCAGAGATAAAAGCTTCACTTGTTTTGAATTTGTCGCCAGTTTCTTTATCCCTTTCTTTTTTTAAACATGGGAATTATAGGTTCTGGAGATTGCATTATTTCCCTTGTAGACTTCAATGTTTTTCTCCCTCTAGCCACTTGATTCTTCGCCACTGAAGGCTGCTGTCTGGAGTCCAGCCATTCATCAGCCCCTACCTCATCATTAACACTGTGGTGCTGGCGGTCACAGCTCATTGCTGGCGACAGGAAATCCTAACTTGCAAGAGGTTAACCACAGCCCATAAACAGTCAGACTGGCTCATTAGACCCTTACACTCAGCTGAAGCGACCCTCTGGGAGTTTCAACACCATCCATGGACCTCAATCTATGGATTCTGTGCTCTTTGCAAATGCTTCCTCCCCCCCATATCCATTTAAAAGCTCACTATTTGCATCCTCAGGGCTAAGGTCCATCTTCCTATCCCAAAGGAACCAATTTATTTGAGCATTTTGAAAAATTACATGTCTGTTCTCTTGGCTTACCAATTGAACAAACCACCAGTGGGCCAAGAATGGAGAAATCAATGCACTAGAATACATACATTCTTGTGATATTTTTAGTAGTCTCCATGAGAGTTTTATATCCCTACTGAACAGTTCTAAGGCCACAGCAATGTAAATACTAATAATGTACAATTAATCTGTATAACCTAATTTATGTCACAAGTATGTCCAACTCAAATGTTCAAAACCTAACCTGCTAGAATTTTAAGTAGCTCAGTCAGTACTCCCTATACTGACTAAAAAGCACTTCCTCCTCATTTTGTGTTCACAGTATGATCACTTGTTTCATTTGGAGTCATTTCCTTGAACTCAGAACAAATGTTAAATCATCATGTTATCCAAAACCACACCTCTAGGTATCACCTGGTCATCAAAAAGATAAAAAGTTTAGAGCAGAAAAACATGTTCTGGCAAATTATCTCAAAGCAGTAGGATATGAAGCACAATTTGTGTAATTTTTTTTTTCTCTTTCCTTCCTTTCAGTCTTGTGAAAATCATTGCAAAACATTCCCACTTTATGTCTGTGATTTTTCAGGACCCAGCTTTTTACCACTGTCAGTTGTATCTGCCCAATTTTTATTCTGAATATTGGAGTCCCTCTGATGCAGCTCTGGTTACATTCCGAAGTTCTCCAATTTCTTTCAAAGCCTTCTGTCTCCTAGTGCACCAAAATTAGGCATGTCACTCATCTGTGAAGTCCTAAATAATTCCATTCCCTGTCTCCATATCTGCTCCTTATTTTCTTCACTTTCTGGTCCATTTATCTGATTCTGCTTGCCAGGCTTCTTTTGTGCTCATTTCTATACTCCAACTCAGCAGCCCTTACTTGCTTTCTCACTTTTCTGTTTCAAACTCTTGCCACTATGCATTTCTCCTGTTGGAGAAACAGGTAGATTGTGCATGTAAAACAAAAACAACTCTCAATGTCTGAAAGGCTTCCAAGGCAATAGAATAATGAGGGTCCAGAAAGTTTAAAGACATGAAGCATTTATATATTATTGTGATGATGATTTGTAAGTACAGCATGCCTTAAATAATTGTGCCTCACTCTTTACTCAGCCCTTTGACTTCCATTAGTTTCACTGGGAGGTCTGACTGAGCTGAACTCCAGTAACACATGTAATGCAACAACAGCTGCTTCTTTAGCTTAAGGGAGAGGCAGCTGTGCTCCACAGTTGGTTAGAAAGGAGTGAAGATGGTGCTGGGGACTGCTAAGGACTCAACTCTAAAAGTGGACTTTTATTTAAAGTAATCAATCCAACAATGGCAAATCTCAGGAGTGCCCAGAGGGAGAAACACGAGAGAGGGCTTTGTTCATGAATAGCTGATGCTTTTCCTGACTGTGCAGGCAACATGGAAAGAAAGTTAGTCAAATAATACAGTAGCAGATTGCTGGCACCAATGGAAAGAGCTCAGCACTAGCCATGAATGAAAACCTGACAGAGCCACTTCTTCTGAACTGCATAACCTGATTCAGCCCTTGTTTGGCCCTTCCTTTGAGCTCTCTCCTCTTTGGCTTTGATCCAGTTCTTTTCTTTCCTTCTGCATCTTTCACCATACAATCCATGCACAAACCTTTCCTCTCCCCACATTTCAGCTGGCTTGCCTGTCAGTTCTGTTTCCTGTGCTCAACCTCTCCCTTCTCTCCTCAAAGGAACTGCAGAAATTACAGTGGAAAGCAGAGATGGAAGGAGAGGATTTAAAGAGGGAATACATGAGAAAGGAACTTATAAACTCAAGAATTCAGTTCTAATGATGACACTGCTGTTTCGTGCAGTGGCCACATGCTCTAACACTCTTAGATGCAGCCTTTCTTCCTTTTTTCTTTCCCATTCAAACCCCCTTCTTCATCTGTTAAAATAGCCTTGTTGCTGGAGTATGGCCTGTGGGGGGTGAATAGGCAAGGAGATGGGAAGCAGAAATACACTGAGCTTTTGGCAGAAAAAGCTCTTTTTTTTTTTTCTTCTTCTTGTCTTTTTCTGTGTGCCATTAAGAAAAGCCATATTCTTCCTGAAAAAACATGTATTATCCCCTCTTCTGATCTCATCTAGGCTGGAGTTTTGTTAGAACTCTAGCAATCACTGTGTCTATATGGTGCAGAGGTCTGATCACACTGCCAGCACTGGGGAAGTAAGAAAAATTAATGTCAAAACATAAATGACATCAAAACTACTTAACAAATAACAGTATCACTTCAGATATAATTTTAAAGTATGTT
The DNA here is from genome assembly GCF_027579445.1 of Ammospiza nelsoni. Lineage (NCBI taxonomy): Eukaryota > Metazoa > Chordata > Aves > Passeriformes > Passerellidae > Ammospiza > Ammospiza nelsoni. The sequence goes on along the minus strand of NC_080650.1, from coordinate 5,394,824 downwards.
TTATGATTGTTTAAAATGGGTTTTAACATTTCAGGTGTCCTGGAGATTATAAATGATGCTGAAGAGGGGAATAACAAGAAACAATCATTATGATATTACACTACTTATGATGTTCTTTGGTGCTTTGGGAAAATTATAATTTTCTCTTTCTCAATACATTCTTTAGAACAAACACAGTAAGGACAAACACAAACATGGCAGGGATTACAATTATATATACCATGGTTTTTTCACAGTAAATCCTAATTTTAGGTAGTGCTAAGACACCAAACCTTGGAAATAAAAAAATTTAATGTGAAGTAAATGAAGACTCCTAAAGAACATGACTGATTCAGAAGGTCTGAATCCTTAACACTAGCCAGGATGCTGTTTTTCCCCATTAAAACTCATATTCCTTTTTCATTACAGAACAATGGGGTTGACAAAAACAATAGGTTTTGTTTTGATCAGGGTTCTGGCATGCTTGACATTGCAATATAGATCTGACAGCTGGTCCACAGCCAGAGGAGTCTGGTCTCATTGAGAAAGCTTTCTTCTACTTCATAACAACTTCCTTCTTAACACAGAATGTCTGGGAGTTCAAAACAACCAATATTAAGTTTATACTGCCAAAAAAACATTCCTCAGTCTGTAGTCTGACACATTTATGCCCACACAACCATCACAAAACGTAGACCCTATCTCCTCTTGTTCCTACCTCCACTGGACTCTACTCTGTCAGCACAAACCTTCAGGTGAAATAAATAAACCAACCAGCTTAAAAATCACTCATACTATTACTTTTCATCCAGATCAATGAAATTTTGCCACTAATTTTTGAGACTACTGCCTCAAAAATAATTACAGATGCTTTTTGGATGCTGTTTGCAAAGAAGAAACACAGACTAACAAACAGAAGGTAGAAAAGGTCTCCAAATTGTGGAATAGATACCATGAAAAGGATGTCAACTACTTCAATGGATAGAAGAAGTTTTCCTGAAGTGACAATATTTCCTCCTGCATGCAGCAAGGACTCAGCACAGGGTGCCTTATGCAGCTGTCACTACCAGTTGAAAGTATCTGAACAAGCAAACTTTTGGAAACACTGACCAATGGTTTCAGGCATGTCTCATTAATTTTAGATCTTAATCTATGGCATAGTTCAGTCCTAATTTCTGAACAAGTTTAGCACAGAAGAGTGTTTGCCTAAATTCAATATCCATTTCTACAGGAAATTATCCAAACTGTATATAAAACTATTAATTACAAAGAAACAAAAAGTATACTTATACTGTCAGCAACCAACCTGAGCATATAACTGATTGCTTAATTTAGGCTATTAATACAAAGGTGTAAGTTGCTTTTGTTTAATTTGCCTTTTTTATTAGTTTTAGTAACTCTGAAAGAAAAAGATTAAAATGGACTCCTCACAGGCCTTCTTGTTTCTCAAGTCTTAGAACAGATCTCTCTTTATTCAGGAACTAAACTACCAACACAGCCCCATAAATTCTTATTTGATTACCTTATAGAAATTTTTATACTTAAACTAAGTTGTTAGACAAAAGGTTAGGGATCACAGTTCAACTGTTAAGTGCATTTTCAAGTTATGATGATTTTTGCCCCAGCCTAACTAGTATAATAATAATATAGATGGCATAGTAAAACAAGAGATTCTTGTAGTTAGTATTTGTGTAAATTTTTGTAAATAAGCTCTTAGAAGTGAATGGATATTGGAAGAACTGCCAGGAATTTCCTCATATTACAGATTTCTTTCATCTGAAAAAAACAGGAAGCTGTAGTAGCAGGAACATCCTGTCTTTGTTAGGTTATACTCAGATGCACATCCTCAAATACATATATCCTATTCATACAGGAGAAGAGCAGTCCCTGGAAGAGAAAGAAGAACTAAATCCTTTCTTGTGGACTTTAAAATCCAGCAGAAAGGGAAGAAGTGCTACTTTTAAACTAATCTTCAGCATTTTCTCACTATTCTGTACTAAAATAAAAAACAATGGTATTGCTGAATTGAATTAAATCTGTCAAGACAGTGAAATTTGCTTTGAAAATTACTGGGGTGGGGAAGAACAGGAGCCTGCATATTGGAGAGTGCAGGACACATGCAGGTGCAGTGGATCACAGAATCCCAGCGTGGTCTGGGCTGGAGGGGACCCCAAAGAACACCCAGCTCCAACTGGCCAGCCCTGCCAGGATGCTGCAGGCAGTCAGTATTGCAGGCAACCCTGCTTCTGCCTTCCTCCAGCACAGGGCCACTGCTGGAGCAGTGAAGGAGCCTCATTGTGCTGTGAGCAGAGGGAAGGCAGGAATTCCAGGAGGGGAAAGGTTCCCTTTGAAGCACATGGCACCAAGAGCTTCCCAGTGACCATGGCAACAGCTCAGTGGGTTCCCAGCCTGAGAACCAAGTTACTACAGCCATGCCTCAAAAACAAAAAAAGTCTGAAAGGAGGAGAGAGGGGGAGGTGGGGCTGGGGGTGTGGGGGAGAGAAGCTGAAGCAAAATTAGCCTGGCAGAAACTGAGCGGCTCCCTGGTAGGCAAATCCAGCCAATAATGCTGCTCGGGTTCACGGGGTTTCCTTTTCATTTCCAAAAGCTTTCTTCTTCCTCTGTCATTCCCCTTCTAGCCCTATTCAGGAGCTCATAAGATCAGTAAAACCCAGGCCTTTGCTTTGCCTGCATGCAGCATGGCCTCAAACAGGGCTGCACTGTGATCAAAGGTAATGGTAAAACACAGCTGCCACACACACTCCTTGCCTCAACCAAGGCCCAGTTTCCACAGGCACTCTCAACAGCAGAGACATTTTTTTAAACACTTTCATTTCCATTACATCATACAAGCAATGAGTAAGAAGGATGAGCAATATCAAAATCACTATTAATTACAAATCAATATGAAAATTACAAAATCAATATGAAAATGGACACATTAAATTCTGGATAGCTCCCTGTGGATAAACAACTAGAACAGAACTTCTCAAAAGATAGGCCAAAGTTTTACTTTAAAAAATCCAAACAAACAAAAATACCACCTCTAAATCAAAACAGACCTCAACAAACAAAACCAACAGTAAGAATAAAGCCATACAAATTTTTTTACCAGATTCATGTGTCATACAACTTACTTCTACAACTTTTAACTAGTCTACATTCTGCTTCACCATATTCCAAATTTTCAACAATATCACCTCTATGATGCCCTACCTTGGGGGCAAGTTAAATCAAACTTAATGAGGAACAAACTGTAGGTTTGCACTTCTGGATTTCTTCCTCCTTTTCTATATGGAAAAAAAATCCAACTCCTTTCCCTGTTCAAGACCAGCCCTCCCCCATTTTCCTTTCTTTTCCTTCCCCTACTCCTTTTCTTTTTCCTTTTCCTTCTCTTTTTTCTCCTCTCCCTCCCTCCTTTCCTCTCCTCTCTCTCTCCCATTCCTTTCCCTTTCACATTTTCTTTTAAGTCAGCTGCCAAATCCTAAAAATAACCAGAAGAAGACACACATACACATGCAGCAGGTTTGATATTTACCCAGGCAAAATAGTTTACAGGCCACACTGAATGCTCACATAGCAATTTGTGTACCAAACTGCACGGAAACTGAGCATTTCAGAGACCCAGACAATCACAGCACAACTTATTCTCTCTGCTAAGGTAACCAGGGTGGATTAACTGATAGATCTGAAAGAAGCTCAGGGCTGATGCTCCTGCTGCTATCTGCACTCAACAATATTCCAAGAATTCTGAGAGTCCTTCTAAATCAGGACATAGCTTGAGCAGAGTGAGAACTGAGCAGAAGGGTTGCTAGCAATAGATGGAGAGGAGAAACTACAGCAGAGAGCATGAAATAGGGAAGAAATATTTCAGGAAGAGAAGAGTAAGTATAAAAAATCCAGAACAATGAAATGCAGTGCAGTATTGACTAGAAGCTTGGCCAGACTTTTTTCACCTGTTGAAATTGCTACACATAAACTGGCACATTTGGAACTCTCTGCCCTAATTCTCTGGACACACCCTATGTCACATCACCATCATTATTCATCAAAGCAGATGCTACAGAGCTCCTGAAGCAAAGCCAGAGTCTGCTGCTCAGCAGGCCAAGCTTTAGGAAGCAAACATCAGCAAATACTGAGCTGATCTTATTCTGGAGATGGGTGTGGCTTTGGGGACACGGGGAGTACAGAGGACATGGTGGGATTTGGGCACATAGCAGTGGGCCAGGTATAGAATTTTAACCTTTATTTTTTTGTGCAGGGTACCTATGTTTTAACTTTCTTTGTCCATTTTTTACATCTATTTCATCATCTAATTTTCAAGAGCCTGACAGATGGGACTGACCAGACTTTCCTGAAATGGCTTGCCTCAAGATTCAACTTACTCCTGGAGTTTGCTTATGGATCAATATGCATCTTTCAGGACTGAATCTTCTCTAATTCCCATCCTTACAAGACCTCATCCTCAGATTATCTTTCTAAGAACAAAGAAGCAACACCTAGAATTTCTGTGAAACAATTTTCCACGTTAGAAAAAAAGCTGTATTATGCTGAAATTCAATAGAAAGGGAAGCCACTTCTTAAAGAGATGTTTTCCCCCATATACTACAAATTAAACCTACAGCAAGAAGGTGGCTTCCCATTTCCTTGGAAAGGTGGCTTTAGACAAGAAGATGGCTTCCCATTTCCTTGGAAAGGTGAAGTTTTTAGAAGTTCTGTTTATAAATTTACAGAGTCAAGTTTTACACAAAAGAAATGTCAACCTGCAGTTTTATTTTCTGCTTGATCCACTGCTAACCTGAACTCACCAACACAATCCTACCAAATTCAGGCAGCTGGATTTTAGCATGAATCCGTGTAATGCAGTTGTTTTCAACTACTCAGTTACTGGTAGAATTTGTGGCCTATGCTCTTTCACACACTTTCAAACCCTCTAGACTTCAAATGCCAACATATAATAACATCAATACTTAAAAATTCTAAGGCATAAACAAAAGAAGGTCACCTTTCTGTTTTCTTTTTTTAACATATCAGTAATGGCATATTAGTGACTTCACCCCATAAAACAAAGAGGAAAGTTTTGCACTTAAATTAAGATTCCAGAGGCCCCATTCCATAGCAAGATTTCAGGATGATGACAATTTTGATTTTTTTGACCAGTACAATAAGATTCACTATTTATTAGAGTTATCTATCCTGCAATGAAAATGAATAAATCTTTCTAGGTTTGAAAGCTTCTCTTTCCCCAAAAAGAGGAAATGAATGTATGTATTCTCAGAAAATTGTGCCTAAGGAAAACAATTTAATTTTGACTGCTTTGACCAAGTAAGAATTACAGTTGCAGTTCACCCTTTCTACTCCAATACTGATTCTGCTAAAAAGCCATTTTTTTGCTTTCATCTTTCTTAGGTTGCTACAGAACTCAAAAAGGGAATGCTCAGCTCCCCATCACCATCTCTATCAGCTGAGTAAGGACAGCATCTTTCCCTGAAGTACCTAGAGTGAAAACAGGAATATTTTGTGGAGTAAGGGGATTTTCCATGGGTTTATTTCTTGCTGATCTTTCTCAGAAATGAACTAATCCTTCCAAGAAACATTTACATGCAGCCCCAAACTATTCCCTTACCTTTCCTAAGACAGTGAGGCATGGCTTAGGCTCCAACTCTGGCTGTTCCAATTTCACCACTCCTACCCAGCCATATTCATACAGGTCTTCCTCATCATTGCTATTACACAGTCCAAGTGGATGCATCTGAAACAGAATCAAAAAGAAACTTTTAGCCAATCATTAGAATTCAAAACCATACAGACATAAAAAAATAAAAATAATAATAAATAACAGATTAAAGTATATTTGTTTTAAGTTAAGATACACCAGAAAAACTGAAAGGTAAGGTTGCATATATGAAGAATTCAGAATGCTTCTGAAGCATGCCATGAGTGCAAAATCTTTAAAAATTTATGTAAGCTGTCATCTTGCTTATAAAAAATCATCTAAAAATCACATTTAATTGTTAGCCTAAGTCCTTTGCTCAGATATAAAATTCTTAACTACAAAGCCTCCCCTAGGTATTGCAAACCACCTTTCCTTGCAAACTGACAGAAATGATACAAACTGCTTGGCAGAGTCCCTTATAAAAGCTTTACACATCATTAAGATCCAGACCCCATGTTTCAGAGCCATTATCACCTTTTTTTTTTAAAATAATTGCACAGTATTAAAAGGCTGTCATCCTTTGAAACAAGCCTGTCATGTAAGCCAAAGTAAGATACAAGGAACTTCCTAACCATTGTGAAGCATTCTCTATTGTTTTCTGAACGCAAATGATGTGGGGGGTAAGGCTATCATGAAGTGAGAAACTTCAGTCTCCTTTCAGACATTTGTGTTTCTTACTCTAGGCAACAATATGTCTTTGTTTTAACTTCAAATATTTAATCTGTTCCTCCTCCTTCCAACACTTGGTGTAGTTACTCTAATTACAGCAGTTACTCTAATTTTATTACGGCAAGGAGTTTCCTACACATCGTTTTTCTTTCCCAAATTTGCTGTCTTTCCTTAGGATAATATCTTTGTGTATAAACTAGAGTGTCACATATCTCACTTCTTATACTGTATACTGTCTTCTCCTTGTTCTCTTTTTCCTTGGATGTTTTACAGACCCTTGCCTGTTTCCCAGGCTTTAACATATATCCACAGCTCTGTGCAAAAAAAGTCTGTACTTCATCCAGTTTAGTGTCTTTCCTTAAATCTCAACTTTATCAAACTAGCTGAAGAAAACCAGGAACTGATACCAACACTATGACAACTCTGCTTTCTGGTAGCTGATTATAATAGGAGGAGATTATAGTGCTCAATAATTTACATATATATACCCCTCACTAATCCATGCAAAGCAGCACCATGTAATGGCCCCTAATCCTACCATCACTTCTGCATCACCAGCTTGTCGTTTTGTCCTTTTCGCCTTTTCTCCCATGTCTTGTACCCTGACTTCCATTTTGCAAGTGATACAATACATGGAGTGCTATTTATATTATCTTGTGGGGCCCTAACTTTCTGAATAACTTGGGTGATTACTGTAAAATATGGGAAACATGACAGTGAACTGACACAATACAGGGATTTTCCTACCACAAGTTATTTTTCAAAATTCATCACCAAAACACTCAAAGAAAAAAAACAAGCCACACTGTACTAGGTAGGCTCTTAATTTGACTTCTCTCCTTTTCTTTTTTTCCTAAATGAGTTATTATGACACACTGCTGAGCTGTCTACCACCTCAAATGGATGAACAATTTAACTTAGTGCAAAAAGCTTGAGGGAAGTACTATCACTGGCAGATGAACCACTCCCTAAGCTCAGTATGTGATGGATAAACTCTTCAGCACAGACACAAAAACAGAGGATGGAGTCAGGCAGAATGTTTTCTCCTAAACTGCCAGAGCAAATATACCAACATAATCAACCCCACAAAGAGTCCATGGGATCCTTCAAGCAAACACAAAGCTTTAATCAATATTAAGCATCTAAAGAAACAGAGAATCATTTCCTTGATGTAATTCCCTTGACATAGGGTATATCAACTGAGCTTTGAAACCATAACCCATATCTAAGAAGTTTCTAGTTCAAAATCATTGAAATATGCTGGGGCACTTTGCACATGCCTGAAAGGGTAAAACTGAAACCTGCTTTTATCCAAGGTTACAAAATCTGTATATATTGCAGAAGGTCTAAAATAACTTTATAAAGAGCTGCAGCAATTTTATGTGGGTTAGTGTTACAGGGCAGACAAACATTAAACCAGCAGATCAAGAATACTTTGCTCTGTAACTCTATCACCTAAAAAGTCCTGATGATTAAAAGAGAACTTTCACCCTTTTGCCCTTTTTTTATGTCTGCCAGGATAAGGCATTATAGTATTACAAAATGCTGTATGAACAGCTCCGAAGAACTTTCTACACACTGTCTCATGTATAGAAAAGCTTTGGTCTTTTTTTCCCCAACCACAGAATAAATAACAGCTCTACCCACTTTAGTCCAGAAAAAAAGGACTAAAGAAGGTAGAAGGCCAAAAGAAGAGAAAATTCTTTCCATTGCCACTTTCCTCAGGAATACTGTTATTCTGTACCAGCTTCCAAGTGTGAATGACCCTCTGGATCAGACTCACCAAGCACACTCTGCAGTTTTGTCCCTGGAAATCAGTATAAACCTGAAAGAGCTTCCTCTCTTCCTTTTACAAACATGTATTAAAGACTCAGAAAAACCCCAGAATCAGCACCAAGGCCAATAAGACATGGGCTTCAATGACAGAAAACTTTCTGTCCTGAAGAGCACTCCAGCCCTCCAAGCCACAAGCAGTTGGTAGATTCTGCTTGGATACCACAAGCTTACATTGTAGTGATCTCTGCAGATCATGACAGATAAAATATACTGTAATTTTCCAAACCAGAGATATCAACTAGAAGTGCAACAAGAGCATGTGAATTTAAGAATTCAAGCTGAAATACTGGTGTTACTTCTGATTAGGTGCCCACATGGAATGAAACATCATTCATTGGGGCTGATGGTGACAGGACTCATCCAGTGCAAGTGTATGCCATGTTCTCATGGTTTCCTGTCACAACACAAGTGAATTAACTACTGAATCACAGAACACAAAAAAGTAAGGCTAAATGAAAATATTTATCAGGCCCAGGGAGGATCCAGGGTGTTTCTCCATCACAGACATCTTTTACTTTAAACACACGAAACAAAAGAGATAATGGATAACCTACAATGGCAACAATAAAACTAATTATTTTCTGCGAGGTAGAAAACTATCAGTAAAAAGCAAATTCAAAACACTACAGTGCACGAGCCTCTAAAAAGGAGCAGGACTATTCAGTCTTTTTGTGAAGACTTAAACTCTTTATTGCTGTACAGCCTGAAACAACAGACACTCCATATAGCTTTCCCACCTGGAATGCACTTGGCATGGATTCATCCCTGTCCACATGAATTCACATTCCTTCACTAGACAGGCTTTTGAAATAAAATTTATGGGGTTTTGCAGTGCTCAAAAGAAAACATAAAAAACAACTCAACCTGAATAGGAACTCCATCATCAGGGAGAGCTTTCTCCTAAACCAGGTGTAGCCTCTGGTAGCTGAAATGAAGAGATTCCTTTCCTGGCTTAGCCCAGGTGGATGGGAGCAGAGCCTGGTAACTCAGTTCAGACTTCAGACACTTTTGGTTACCCAGCCCCTCCGTGTCCTGCCACCACTTCCAGCTCTTGATCTTGTTTCCTTCCTCCAATTCCCTTTCCCAGGGAAGCTTCTTCTAAAGGAAGGATCCAAAGTCTGAAGTGTATCAAGGCTCAAGTGAAATTAAGGCAACCAAACAATGTGTTTTACAGGAAGCACAAAAACCATTAGTACACCTCTGCTGGGAGCTCTGTAGTAAGCAGCTCCCCTGTCAAACCAGACATATTAAACACAGAAATTGGACTGAGTGTACATGCTTTATCCAAAATGCAGTAAGGCAACAAACAGATTTTGAGCAAATAACAACTTCATTCACCATAAAGTACTAGAGGTTGCAGAATGTCTGATTCAGAGCCAATCCAGTATTTTGGTGCTAGACTCACCAGAAGTTGGATGAAATAGGTAAGAAAGGGCACAATCACAAATACAGAAATATTCCTTGGAGATGCAAAGAATTGGGAAACCATTAGGAGCTCAAACTGGCAAGAGATGTCAAGACTAACAAGTATATTAACAGCAAGAAGAATTGCAAACAATAAATGCCTGCTATTGAAGGGGGTTGGCACAAAGCAGTAACAAAGCAAGCAACCCACAGCTGTAAGGAGGATGGAGTTAGGAATCACCCATGCAAACCTGGCATAAGGTGTCCAAGGAATCAGAGGATGCCTCCAGATATCTCATTAGAGCTGGCTGCTGTAATTGCAACATCAAGCTCTATTATTTTTCACAGGTCATGGAGACTGGGGGGAAAACCCCTGATGCCAGGTAAAGAATGCCACACTTATCTGCAAAATCCAAGAAGATCTGGGAAACCTATCTCCACTTACTCTTCTGTATTGGCACAGCAAGCTGTTACCAAAACCTGATTTAAGGTTCTTGACTGCAATATTCCAACCCAGCATTACTAAGACTCCACCAGAAAGAAAAGGATAAATCCTTAACTCCACTGTGTCACTGCTGTTTGAAAAAGGCTTCAGTAGAATGTGCCATTCCACATAAGCAATCCAAAACTGTACAAATAGGGGGAGGAATTTTTTAAGAACTAAAGAACGGGGTTTCTTTTAAGAAAAGTTAGGCATTGCTATTGTTTCTGCAGCCCCATGATAAAACATGAGGGTTTTTTATGCTGGCTGCAGCTGGAACACAGCAGCCTTTTTGGAAAAGGTGAAAGCCAGAAGCATTTCCCCATGCCTCTGCAGCTTTGCCACGCAGAGAAGAATGTTTATTCCCCGGCACAAGTAGAAAACTCCATTAAAATATGGTTTCTTTTCCCTTTCAGGCATATTTTTTTCTGTTTTCAATAAGTACATCCTGCAAAAAACCCAAACTGCCACAAAATGTAACATGATAGGACCTGGGCATTTCAGCAGGGCGCTTTTCTTGGCTATCAGTTGTGACCATGCTGTCCAAGGCAGTGGTCAGCACTGAACCCACAAGTGGCTTCCACTCAGCTTTCTCTACAGCAAGAGCATCAGGCATTCCTGAAATCCTCTCACAGTCCACTTACTCCAGGAAGCATGCCAAAAGGGATGATGAGAAATCCAGTCTGCTGTAATTGAATGTAAAACCAGAGATTCTCAGTTGAGCACATCCACCATGCAGGAGAGGCCAGGCAAATTCTACAGTGCAGACTGGCCAGCGCTGCACAAAACCCACCAGATCCTGTGAAAAGGAGCGGTAAGTTTTGAAGAGCAGCCAAAGGAGGTTTTGTTAACTAGGGAACCAGATCTTAGCACTGATCTAGTTCATCAGCAAACTCAATTCACCTGTGCCATGGTCCAGCTTCAAATCCCTCAGGAGAGGAGGAGAACTGCCTGAAAGACATTGCCAGGCATCTCCTGCTAGGACTGTCCCAGCTCAGAGACACCACAGATACCCACAATATGTGCACAGTAACACATGTTTACAAACCTGAACTCAGCACATTTGCTCCAGATTTGCTGCACAAGCAGGGATTGTACTGCCCAAGCTTTGCAGCTGAGCAATCTATTGCAACAAGGTAGCTGGACACTAATTATTCCAAACACTGCAAAGGAAGCTCCTGGTCTATTCAAACAGAAAACTGGTGTATCTTCCTTTAAAGCGTCTCAAAAAACAAAACTCTCGTGAAAAGATGCACATACTACACACAATCTGAATTTCTTCTCTCAGAAATTTAAGTGCTTTGATTACACTGAGTTCTCCTACCATAGTATTGACAGACCAAAGGAGAACAAAGCCATATTTACACTTGTGGTTTCCCCCCGACTCACTTTAAATTGGTGGAAAGATGCTGGCAAAAAGTGAAGGCATAATGTCACTAAGGATGGGAGAAACTAGAGAGAAAATTTGGAATAAAATGATACCTTCATAAATTACTTTCAGCAGAAGAAGGCCAGTAGCTACATGGTAAAACAAAAGAATTTCTGGCTCTATAACAAACAAGACAGACCCCAAAACACACTAATTACCAAAACTTTAGACATAATCATAACTGGCTGGGAAAAGCAGGAAAATCTCACATCTCAATAAAAACTGCATTTGTCCCATAGCACTCAAGCCAAGACTTATAACTGAAAATATTAGGTCACTGCCATATAATCTCCTTGGCTTTAGTTAAAGGCCTGATAGGGAGTTACCAACACTTTGCAGCTAAGTTTTCTAGCAGAAAATGGAGTAGGAAGTATGAAAACAACCTGACAAAGACTGTACAACATAATGGGATTTGTTCAACCTTAGGGAGTGTTTGGGTCCCAGAAAGAATGAATACAACTATTCAACAACAGAACCCAAACAAACAACAACAAAACCAAACAAAACACTAAACCCCAAACAAACAAGCTACCAAACCCAGCTGATGGAAGCTGTTCATACAAGGAACCCTAAAAGAAATTTCCCTTTGCATTCCCTTGCCAAAGGCACACAAGATGCACACTTAGGAAGTTTGGCTGGGATGAAAATTCCAAGACTTTTAGGAGGGAATCAGAAGACAACACACACATGTGCACATACCAGAAAAGGTAGGATTTCATTTTACAAAATCACACAGCTCTGAAAAGTCTCAAAACCATTTATATGTCAATTGTATTTTAGCAAGTAAGTTTAACAGATTGGCAAATCTGATGCTGACCCAAAATTTCACAGTTCTGTGAGACTCCAGACCAGCAGTGACTGTTCTTTGCAGGTGCACACTGATTACAGACATCCAAACTCACTGCAGTTCATTTTCCTGACACCTGAACTGGTCTAGATCCTGGCTTTCCAGGCAGTCCTGGATGTAGTAAGAGGTGACCTCTGACAATAGAAGATATTATTTTGTGTATTTTGCAATAAGCTACCAACAAGCAGAGCTGGTTTGCTTGCATTCAGAGAGCTTGTGGGGAGCTTTGCTAGACAGAGAAGGGTAGAGAAGGAGAGAAAGAGGAGTTAAAAATAACACAAATTATTTCTGTGGCATCATTTGGGTTAGAAAGTGAAGATCCAATTACACAGCAGTATAAGGATATACTAATTACATCTGCAGCTCACAGATCCCCCCCACACCCTATTCTTCTAATTTTGGGTGGAATGCTGCACTGAGGCATTCCAGCTTCATACACAGGTACATCCAGATTATTTTCTGCATGTTGGCTGTAAAATACCCTCAAACATAAATTACTCCTGCCTTTATTCATCAATATTCCACATCCCTCAAACATAAATTACTCCTGCCTTTATTCATCAATATTCCACAATGTCAACTACCACTCTGCTGCCCTTGCCACACTTCGATGAAGATTAATTTCATCATTGAGAAAATTTGAAAAAGGAGATGGTGAAATTTGTGAAAGTGTGTAAACACAGTTACTTACAATGCTCTGTCCTAAATAACCTCACCTGTTCACCTTTCACCATAGTGAAAATTGGATGCTTGATCCCCTATAATACCAAACTTCTTCCCCTACAGCTACTGCCCCTATGAGACCTTCATGAAGGATATTCTCAGTATTTAGCAAAATCTCATTGTTTGGATTTCCAGAAGTAGTGTCCATGGAAAATGTGACCCAGGCACAGAGCTCTGGAGCATCCCTTGCCATCTCACACCACAGCCTTCATTAACAAGGTGTTTATACTGTCCTGTCCCCAAGAGGAAACATTCACTGGGGTGAGAGGGAGGGAAGAGGGACAGAGAACATGCACACAGAGAAAGGCTGCACTATAACTAAGAACAATATTGTACTTAAAAAGAGGGATGGGGGAAGGGAACTAATGTGAGTAGATTGTTACAGAAGAACATAAAAGTCCTTACCACAACACTAAACAAACTTCCTTTGTCCTATATACACATACCAAGCAGGAACTCTGTATTTCTGCCAGAAACTATTTTCCATATGCATGACAATATTTTATCTATATAGAGAGGTAAAAGCCACAGAGAGGAAAAAAAAAAAAAAAAAAAAAGGTGAGAATACAGAAAGAAATGAGGCTTAAAATGCACAACACTCCATTCCATCCCCCTTCCCCTCACGCCAACCTCTCATCTATAATCCAACACAAGAGAGACAACAGGCAAACAGCAAGAGGTCATCTTCAAAGGGCTGGTTGCCAAGGGAGGCCAGTGGAAAGAGCGAAGGCATGTCCTCATCAAAGTCCAGCAGCTGTGGGAGAGCCACAGAGGTGCAGCTTCCCCTGGGGCTGCAGGGAAATTCAGAGATGGAGGATAAAGCTGGAGCTGGCAGGGTAAAGTGGGCAGCTTTGCACTTTGCTGCAGGGGAAGCACAAAAGAGAAGGGTTAGGATATTTTAATCCTTCTCTCCACCCATTTTTGCACTCCAGATACTTGAACTGCTGTTTAAACTCATCAAGATACGTAGTGTAAAATATGCTGCACTAGGCACAAGGCAGCAGCAAGGATCAGTTTTCTACTCAGTTCAAAATTTAAATTTTGTCTCAGTGACTATGCTTAGAAGAGGGATGGAAAAGGTACAGCAGATAATGCACAGACAACTGTAGTTTCATTACTGCTCACAGAAAACATAAATACATCTTCACAGTTGGAGTCTGGGAGGCAGTCACACAATAAACACTGCCTGCAAACTCTACCCAACAATATATGTGCTATTTTTCTAGGAGACACTGTGGAATAACAAATAACAGACTCCTAGCTACCTGCAATATTTGCATAAAAATTAGAAGGCAATATAAGAGCAATCCCAGACTCTGCTTTTCAGAATTCTCATAACTTTTTGAGGCATTTTTATTAAATATGCACATTATGACCAAATGTAAAATTAAGCCCCTAGCCCTCAAATACAGGAAAAGCAGCTGCAAATGCAAGAAGTGAAATCTAACAGATGAAGTAAAATCTGAATGCAAAGAGGACAAAATTGCTGTATTATGAACAAAAAAATTAAAAATTCAAGAAATAATTAAAATTTTAACTTTGCAGTTCTATTTTAGAAAACTCATTTTTCCCTGATAGAACCAGCACTTCATTCTAATTTTCTCTTACGTGTCTTAATTAGCTGACAGAGCTTAAAAACAGTTGTTGAATTATCAAGTAATGGTAGGATAGAAATAATTTCATTATATTTACCTCCCACATCATGGCCAGTATCTTCCCCAAAACAGACAAAGAAGGGGAGCAGCTGGCATCTGCTAAGGATGAACAGACACAATTCTTGAGCGTGTGTTTTGGAGCATGAAGTTTCAGTTGCTGTCAGCACAGTGGCAGCCTGAGTGCTAATTCAAATGGCACCAAAGCTACATGGTTTGTACAAATCCTCTGGGTTGCAGTACAAAAAAAGCTGACAGCAAGAAAGGTTTTAATATTTAGAAAATTCTTGATCGCTACTCTTGACTGCAATCAGTCTGGAAGTACCATCAGGGAAGGAAAAGACAGATACAGTCAGCTTTAGTCAGGATGAAAAATAAGTTTTCTCAAGGCTGAAATGTAATAGTTCACAGCCTAAAGATCAACTCTGTTTCTCAGTTTAGTATGGGAACTTATTTTTGAATATTTACATCCACACTCTTTTGAGATTCTATGAACCTCATGATCTCTGGCCAATAGAAAAGTTCCTTCAGCCTCTGCTGCACAAGATGCTCTTTAAAGTTTTTGAACATGATGAAAACTGAACAGCCTAACCTAGAACACTGATTTTGTGTCTTTCAGAGTGATGTGAGAGACAAACAACTCCCCATCTCAGAGATGTGCTCCCAGCTCAGTGCTGGAATAAGGATTTCCCAGCTCCCAGAGCTCACAGCACACCCTGAGGCACAGCCCCAGCAGAGGTGGGATTCCAGCTGTGCCTGCTCTCACTGCCCAGACCAGACTTTCCAGCACCCACTCTTCTTCTCCACACTCTCCCTCCCACACTGCATTATTTCTAAGGAATTGTATTTATTCCTCTGTCTTGATATCAAAGTACCTGTAGTGCATGCTCTGTTCAGTCTTTCCTCATTCCTCTGCCATAAAACCAGTTCTGACCCAGTCTCCTGCAAATCCCTCCACACATCTCTCTCAAGACATCAGAGCAAGAAAAATATTGGAATCAGCTATGGGTATTACGGGTCTTCTTTACTTCTTTGCTATGCTGGTATTAGACTATTTAGGACACCTCCCCTTACCTCTTACATTTGCACAGATTTCTGTGCAGCTTTAACCTTCAAGATTTCTAAATTTATAAATAGCTGACTTGAGGATAACCATCATATTTTTGTGTTGAATTTTGTCATAAATTACAAAGTACTCTCAAGGTCTCTACATTTAACTGCAGCTTACACTGCAACAACCAAAAGATCTTCCAAGAAAATCCTTGTGACAGTTTACAATCTGAAGGTAGTGTTAGTCTTAAACTGTTTCTCAAAGTTTGCCTTTTTAGTCAGGTTCTTTACCTTTTATAAGCCATTCTGGACCAATACACAAACCAGTAAAGTTTACAGAAATTCTGTTTCCAAATCCAGCTGTCACATGCCTTCTCATATCCCTGTTTCCCCACTTTGTGCTCCAAGCTTTCCTCTCCAAAACTTATCTTTTGACCTTCCCTTCATCTGATGACCTAGATTACTTCAGTGGATTTGTACTCAGCTTATGGCTTCTGCCCATGTGAAAACATTTTAATGTGCTAGGTAACTTTTAGAGGGAAAGGACCCAAAAGGGAAAGCAGAGGTCTCCAAATTGGTACTGTTGGCTTCCAAAGTGTCTCCTCTTTCTCCAGCATCAAGTTCTCGAGAAATCACTTCCACAGCACCCTTCATGCTCCGCAAAATCTGGCAAAATCCAAACATCACACCTTGCTAATGCCCTTCTTTGTCAGCTCAAATCAGCACAATCTCTCTGACCTACATCCTGTGGAAATAAGGTGAAGCTAAAGTCTCTTCTGTGGCTGCACAAGATGAGGCTCTAGAACAGGATGTAACAAGAGAACACAATCTCCTTTACTGGAAGGTGGGATGCCCCTGCCCAGAGAGGAACTTTAAAAGAAGTACAGGCCTGTATGTAAATCAGGTGCCAAGAGTTATTCCTGAAAACATAATATTGGGGTTTCTCCATAAAAGAAAAATACCTGCTGCACTGGGTTCTCCATTTCAGGCAAAGCAATGAGTAATGCACTGTTCCAACACTTTCCATTACAAGAATTCCGTGCACATTGCAATCTTTCGTGTTAGCAGACAGAAAGCACTCAAATCCACTGGGGGAAAAACGCCCTTCTTAAAAACTACCACCTGATGGCAGCCTGTGGCTTCGCTCCTATTGTTCCAAGTGGCAACTGGCAACCATTTTGAGTGAGATTAGCTCTACCCTGAGTCACCACTGAAGAATGCTCTGTACTAGAGAGAAGGACTTGAAAATAAAAAGCTATGCTTAATTCTAACGTAGCACGTCGCTGAACTAGTCCCTGCAAACATTTCACACGCTGTGAAATCCATCCTCCCTCTTTCAGGCCTAATTTGTTTTGTTTTGCACAGGAAATAACCAACACAAATGTAACACAGGCTCCACAATTCAGTCCAGTGCACAATTCATGCAGATCAAAAGCTGACTTGATGGCCAGTTTCACTCCCTGCTCACAGCCTCTGCTTTGACATCCTGAACCAGAATCAGAACTATTCTGCACTCAACTAATTATCACTTCTTTGCTCTTTTTCATTTATCAAAGGCACTTGGCAGGAACTTGGTGCCTGGAGGATTCAATTAATGTTATTTAAAGTCAAATGAACAATAATGTAAGTTTCTGGAATTCTGGAGACCCAATGCACTCCCTTTTCATTACAAGAGGTTTATTACAAGAGTAAAATTAAATTCCACTTTGAATAAAAATCTACAAAAAGTGATCTGTTTTACAGAACAGTGAACCAAAACAGGTTTTCTCAGCTTTTTCTGAGAAATATTAATGTATATACTTATCATATTACAGCACCCTATGTATGGGTTGAAAAAAACAGGTACCAGAAGTCTCTAAGTTAGATTTTTACCATAATTAGAATAATTAAAATAATGAGCCCAATTCAACCTTAAATTTCAGATGCTTGTGCTGTATTTCAGGATACATCAGAAGTTCTTCCTCCTTTTCCCATCTTTTTCCAGATGCTTCCTCCTTCATACAGTCACTAATCAATTCTCCTCTCTTCCTGACCAGCCCTTCACCACTTCACCCCCACCCCATGCTGCCCCCATTTTTCTCATCCAGCTCCTCCAGCCCTCATAGAGCCCATGCCAATAAATCCAGTCAAGCCCATTGGCTTGGGTGTAGTGCTGTGTATCTCCTGCTGGCACACCCCAACACTGAGGTATGCCTCACTGATTGGGAAATTAATGCTGTAAATGCACTCCAAAGACACAGCAGTGAGGGCTGAATGAGTTCTGGCTGCAGGACATTCCCCTCACATGCCAGGAAGTTTGGACAGGGCAGGGAATGAGGTAAGATACTATGAGAAAAGAATATACAGTGTTGTGGTTAAGGCAGCTGAATGCTTCCCAACAGATGGGATTGCTTCCTCTGCCACAGGATTCCTGTGCAATGCTGGGCAAGTCAAAAGCAGCCATGCAGGGTGTGACCAAAAATCCAACCAGCACTGTAACCTATCCCCAACAGTTGCTAACTGCAGAAATTCAGAGAATATGAAAAGCAGAGAAAATAAGGAATGATTATGCTTGAGATACAGCCTCTTCATTATGGCTATCCATGATTAAGACCTCCAGAACTGATATTTCACCCAAAATACTGTGTTTAAGTAAGCAATGCATCTATGTTCCATGTTTTTACCTAATTCCTTTGGAATGACACACATACTTATGGCTTTTACACCATCCTACAGCACGAAGCACAACCTACTGTTTTTAAAATGTACTTTTTTTGCTTTACAGTAAAGCTGTTTTGTGAATTTCACTGAGAATGCTCTGGTAATCATATTGCAAGGACCAACCAATAATTGTTCCTTAATCACTGTCTCGGCATCAGACTACTCCAAGTCTCTTGTCAACAGCCTCTTTTCCAAACTGGTAAAATTCAGGTCTCTTTCAATGAATGTCACACTGTTACAGGACTCAGATGATCCATAACTTGTGATTTACCTGCTCCATTTTCTACTCTCCCCTTCCACTTTTATGATGCACTGCACTTTTATTTGCAGCATTAAGCTCTTGGAGCCCAATGGTGCTCACCAAGTCTTCTGCTTTGCTCTCTCACCTTTCCTACTAATTGCAACATCCCATGAAATTTTTAGTCTAAGGATAAGGTTTTCAGAATACACTTTATTCTTAAGAAGGAAAAGAAATCTTAGCCAAAATTTTGAGATGCTTTTTATGATGCTTCTTATTTCTTCCTGGTGCATTCCTCCAGCTTGTATTACAGTTAACCAAGATCAGCACTGATAACCTGCTGTACATACAGCTGTGACTTGGGAGAATCCCTTGAACCAAGGTCCATAAAAGGCACATTCAACCAGATATAAACAATGGGAAAGCAGAAAATGTGACAGACACAAAAATAAAAACAAAGTCAATGAAATCTCTGCCTAATCATGAAAACAAACAGGAAAGGCTAGGCATTGTGAAAAGAACAACCACACAAGCTTTGTAAGTCCACTTTGCCCTCCACTGCTGGAGAGCCTCTAATTTTGTCTGTAGTATTTAAATAACACTGAATTGGTCTTCATTTGTAAAAGAGTCCATTCCATGAGGCATTTTGAGAATAATTTATCTATCTATAGAAAGCCAATATATATCACAATCACCAAAGGCCACATGAGAAGAACATCTGTGCTGGAAAAGCCATGGTTAGGATGCTTCATTGACTGTCACACAACATGCAGCCTCTTTCAGGTAGCTAACAGCACAGCAAAGTGTTTACATCAGTCTTGAAATACTCATTCCAGGTCAAGAAATCCCAATCCCTCCCAAAAATACAGCCATTCAAGTAAACTTCTCTTTGTATGACCAGGCCACAGACAGAAATACTGTATTTATACCTGTGATACTGTTGTTCTCTATAAAAAGTTAGCACATTTCCTCCTAGATTAATAACCTTTCCTGGTTTCTTACACAAAAGAAAATCTGAATGAACAAATCAGACATTGTAGCTGACAGTGGTAGAGCTCTGTTCCTATATATACTCCTATATACTCCCTCAGGCTGGAGTCTGAGTAAAACCTGTTCATGATCAAACTCATCTGCTCACTATCATCATCAGCTTCCTGTTCATTCATCAGTATATGAATGGTTACAATAGGGCCATCAAGACAAAAGATGGCTTCAGAGGGGATGTCTAACAGAGGAAGAAGTTACATCAGCCTGACACTCCTTTGTTCACAAAGCTCTGACCATTAATAGCAGCTAAAAGCAAGGCAGCTGCTGCACAGAATTAGGAAGAGACAGAAAGAACAATTACTTCCTGGCAACGTTTTTTTCCCCTGCAGCTCAAAAAAAAAAAAAAAATTCACACTGAACAGCAAGAGAATGAGAAAAATTCTGGAGATTTAGTTGTCTTCCCTTCAATCCTGTGAGAAATTTAAGTTGGTACCTGTCAGACATGCCAATAAAACTGCTGTTCTACACCTCATGCACAACATGCACTCCACTGCTCCTCAAAAATAAAGTACAATGTCACAATGTGCATGAATCCCAAAACCAAAACAGATCTTCCCTGTGTGCTCTCAAATTTAGACAACACATGAAGTAATGGACTGAAAAAAATACGAAAGAAAAACCCATCAAGGGCTCTCCTGTAGAACTTGATCCTTATGGGAAGGCCTGAGCCACAAGCTGGCAGAGCCTGGAAGCATGTACTGCAGAATTCTCACCATATGCTTGCTCTAATCTTACATTCCTTCACAAATATCTGCTACTGGTTTCTGCCAGAGTCACTGGAGCAGAGGAACCTTTTTGGTTAACTCAGCATGGCAGTTGTGTTAATTCACTTGGCTGCATGAATCCAAAGGCCACAGATAACTGCTGGCAGAAGGGGCTGCACAAACTCAGCAGAGCATACAGGAAATCAGCTAAAACCTCTTTTTTTTTTCATTCAGTTCCTCACTAGAAGCAAAGAATGGGGATGCCATACTGATGGCAGAACCCATCAATTTACCCTGTTCTATGGGCAGAGAAACCTCTGCTTTATTAACTGTCCTCTACAGACTGGAACAGTCTGTCCTTCACACATCTGGGTGGGATTTCCAAAAAGAATGTATTTTAAAGCAGAAAGCCATGGTAACTGCTAGGATTCCCATCCCAGAATTTTTCTCTAGCCCCTGTGTATGGTAAGGGGAAAGTGCCTGCAGCACTAACACAAGTACATGTCAGAGCCCATCTCAAAGATCTGTAAGATGTGCAAATTTCCTGGTGCCTGAAGGTTTGCTAAGTAAAAACCAAAATCAGAGTATTTTAAGTGTATTGAAGCACTTTCTGTTAGTGTCAAGTATCAAATCACACAGATCTGTAGAAGAAGCATTGCAGAAGAGACATGCAGGAGGGTGAAGAGAAAAAGTTTTGATGCTGACCAGCAAAATTTAGAAATTTCCACATGAGGCAACACAAGAATGCCAGTATCATCCCACATATTCCACAACAAAGAGGATGAATCCCTTTTTCAGCAGGGACCTTACTGCTTGCCTTGTTAAGGTAATAAACTGATTCAGCAGACTATAAATGTAGCTTTGACCCAAGAAGAAAGTATTAAAGTTAATATAGGCAGTCATCTTTCCCCCATGACAGATTTTCAAACTTCAGAGAACCACAATTTTGTGTACTAATCTGAACTGCACTGCAAATGGTCTCAGACCTACGGGGGAAGGAAAGCTGTAGATTTTGCCAGCAGAAACAACCACTTTGATCTCTGGCATCCTGGAAAACATTTTGGGACTGAGATAATCCCATTAAGTCTTTCTTCTAAAACAATCAATAAGTGAAACAATGCAAAATGGTGAAGCTGAGTTTCAGTTTTGGAGTTAAGAGCTTCCCAAAGACTTACAGAGGGACAGGCTCTCCCTCCCATGGACCTCCAGTCTGTACCAAGAGATGCATGCAGGCTTTGCTCACCATCTCAGCAGAAAAGCTTGTCCTGCCTGAGCTCCAAACATGTGTAAAATCAATGCAATTATATTAATTGATATACATAGCTTTTCAGGTAGTAGTCACTCATTCAGGCTTTGAGTCATGTCTTCATGTAACTTTTGGGTATCAGACTGAGCTAGCTTGGATTATTTGCCATGCACCATACAGGCACAGCTTTGGGTGGAAAAGCTGGACTACCATGCTCTAGGTCATAATTTCACAAGATTCCCTTTGAATTATAAAGATGGGACTTTTATAAGCAAAATGAAGGTTCAGAAACACTTCTGCAGCTGTAGCATATAAAGTGAGGTCTGTAACAGAGAAGGTTGAAAACTCCCTCCACCCCTGCACATCTGCTCCAGAAAAGTCCCACCTTTTCTTCCCCCTTTCCACAGATAAAGGGGGAGAACAACTGTTTCCTTCCAATTCACAGCTTGTGCCTGAACAAGCCTCTGCTTCTTGACAATGGATCTGGTTTATCACTTCCCCTCCAACTCCACCTTGCCTGTGCTTAACTTCTTTTCATACAAATCCCAGAAATTTTTAACTGGCATTTTCAAAGAAAACAAAATAAGCTTCCATTTTAATAAGGACTGCAGCCTGAAAACAAGCATTCCTTCCTTTGCCATTTTCCTACTTCGTTCCACATGGACACCACAAGTGAAAGAATATCACATGCAGAAGTTGTGCAAAGTAAAATGAGAAAAACTGCAACTTTACAGACACTTCAAAATGTTTGAGCTCCACACTCTTCATGAAAACCTTCTATATAGTGAGGTATCCCTGCTCTATCTCTGTGGCACATGCTTCACCTCTCTAAACAAACAAGGACTGTCTTTGTGCCTTTGTTTAAATTAAGAAGAAAAAAAAAAACCAACCTGTCTCACAGGCTGTGATTACATCAGCAAGAGCATTCTCCTTTTCTCTATCAATCCTCTCTTACTCAGGCTTTGAAGAGCCTCTGTGTGCTGCTGCCACTTCCTTTGATCTTTCTATTTTATGCCCCAGGGCCAGCCCTGATAATATCTGCTTTGCCTGCACAGTTTTGGAAAAGGCAGCAGCACCCATTCCTGTCCAAGAGCAGCTTTGTGAACTCTCAGAAGAGGCATGTGTGCCCTGTGATCCCGGAGCAGCAGGCACACAGCACACACAGCCCTGCACCAACATGTGGGCAGCCTGCCTGTGCCCTCCTGCCAGCGCCTGCAGCTCCCTCTCTTAAAGAATAGATGACCCTGACAACTTAGGGTTAGTCTTTCAGCCAGGCAAAGCAACTGCAGGAACCCTAGAGGAAAATGCTGCCTGTTTCAGCAACTGAATTCTTGACACTTTTTTTGTTCAAAGATAAAAAAAAAAAAAGGCAGAGGTAGAAAGCTAAAGACTGAGTGGCAGAGCAGCAGGGAGAGAAACAGAGATCCCACAAACAGGCAAGTGTCTGATTCTGAAATGAGTAAAGATGAAAGGACATTATCATTATTATTGCTATTATTATTTTAAATAACTCTAACTTGCAATTTGGAGATCTGACCTGCAGCACTGCCATCACAGTCTCTTCAACAGATATAGCCAGGTATTTAAATGTTACCCCTCATTACCTGTTGGGGAAATTGCTTTTGATTGTCCCTTTAATGGCATTGCTAGAAGGAAATTTGTTTTCCTCCGTTTCAAGTAATGGCATCTCCCAAAAAAATGCATGACAAGAGATTATTAATTCAACAGACAGTGCTGCCCTAGAAAACCAGGGAGCAACTTCAGTCAGTGTAGTTCCATGCTGGTCCTGGCAGGAGACACCAGTGTGTCAGAGCCAGTGTGCAGCAGGTTTTGCCCAGGGCAGGGTTTGCTCTGCAGAAGAGCCCCCAGCAGTGCCATGCACAGCTCTGACAGCAGAGCATGCACAGATTCCCATGCACAGCTCTGACAGCAGAGCATGCACAGCTTCCCATGCACAGCTCTGACAGCAGAGCATGCACAGCTTCCCATGCACAGCTCTGACAGCAGAGCATGCACAGCTTCCCATGCACAGCTCTGACAGCAGAGGATGCACAGATTCCCATGCACAGGGATAGAAACCCATGGCTTTTCCTGCAAACATCATGGTTCAGCTTCCTCCGTGTGGGCCAAGTGCCACTGCTGTCATTCTCCTGTCAGCTCTACACTGAGAGCTCAGCTTGGCTGAGGTGGAACATCAGGCCTGAGATTTCACAGGTTCTGGCCAACTTCAGAAAGCTCTTTCCAGACAAAAGTTTGACCTATTTTACACCACTTGGCAGAGATGAATCCTTCTATCCCAGACAGCAGCAGGGTGCACTTCACTACCAGATCACATCAGAAGCAGTCAGAAGGAACTTCCAACAAAACCCCTGTATTTGTCACACCTTTATGGGAAAGGTTATTTTTAATCTCTATTTCTTGCAATGTGTCCTAATCCAAAAATTTCTAAGAACTAGATAGCATTTGAAGACTTTCAGAAGGATTTTCAAGAACTAGATAGCATTTGAAGAATTTCAGAAAAAAAGACACTGATGGCAAGAGTGAAAGAAAGCCTGACCTTCTCTCTCTGCCATCTCACCCTGCAGTTGCAGGCGGCTGCCTGCTCCCAGCTGAGCCCACTGCAAACTGCTACAACCCCATTCCAGGTTTTACCCTCAGCCGCTCCTCCTAGCACTTCAAAGGAAAAGTATTTTTGTACAGCCCAGCAAGGAGTGTAAACTGTTCAGCTGCTTCCAAAGCAAGATTATTTAACTCTTAAGTACCCAATATCCCTGCCCTCAGCAAGGGATTGCTGTGTAAAGAAAAAAAAAAAATTACCAGGAGCCTAAACATTAATTCTGATGTGTTCATGATTAAACTAACAAGTGACATGCCAACAGTCACATTCCCATTTCCCCTTCCACTTGTTTTGGAGGTGAGAAAGAGGTCAGAAAAATTAGGAATCAATTTGTGAGTGCCACAGATCACAGAATGGTTTGGCTGGGAAGAGAATTTAAAGCTCATCTGATTCCAATCCCCTGCCATGCTCGGGACACTTTCCACTAGACCAGGTTGCTCCAAGCCTGGATGGGGCATCCACAGCTTCTCTGGGCAATCTGTGCCAGTGCCCCACCATCCTCAAAGTAAAGAATTTTTTCCTAATATCACACAGATACTTTCCATAACACATTATGAATTTGTTTAAACAGCTAGAAGACATCATTTCTCTTCAGTAATGTCAAGTCAGCTATAACTATCTAAATACCTTCTGAAGTCAGGCCAAAGGATCCCACAAATCCAGCAAACTCCAGTAAACTAAATGCTTCCCTTGGTCTCCCACCCATTCTCACAGTAGTGACAAGCTGGAGCATAGGCTTCCTAACAAATGAAACCTCAAATAAGTCTTTGCAGAGAATATGAAAATAGCCTGAGAGACAACTGTAAAGGTAGACACTCAATGTTCTGTTCTTAAAATAAAAATGGGATCAATTGAATCACTTTTGTTCCAAAGTTCCCCATGAAGTTGGAGTTTCCAGACTCTGCAGTTATTTCCCCAGCACCTGGAGCACACAATGAGTGGGCACTGCCCACCACTCCCCTCCTGCTCCCTGGGGTCCCAATTTTGCTCCAGGCCCAGATGGTTCAAAATTGTACACAAACACTTACAACCCACCTTCCACCAACACAGAGATCCAGGGAAAGGCACTCATCTTTACATCAACAGAAGATGGGTGAACTTTGATCTCAAACAAGCCACTTGATTTTGTCTGACATCAGCATATATACTCAAGCATATGTACTCATATATTTCAATTACAGAATCTGCAAAAACCATTGGGATTTACTGTATCCAAGCTTCTTTTTGCTTGGTTATTAAACAACAGAGGTTGCCTACTAATTAAAAACAAGACTCTTGCTTACAGTGAGGCTGTCCATGCCATTTTTCTAATCATGCTTTTATTCTATATTTTTTATTTTGCAGCTTGTCTGACTTGTATTTGTACAAGGTTACACTCAAACTTCAGCTGCATCTTCTTTACTAAGGCACATCTGTATTTAAAACACTCAAACCCTGGTAGATGTGCTGCCAAAACCTTCATCCAGATTACAACACAAGATATTGCTGCATTTTTAGTTTGGATTCTATTTTAGTTCTGAATTTTTATTTTTCTCTCACACACCTAGCTGGTATTTTAAATGATTGCACCTCTGTTACCAACACAGAGAATGAAAACTCAGATAGATTCAACTCCTCATTGCTTTGCCAAATGTTATCCTGTATCTGCAGAGTGGAGAAGGGGTTCCTTTGGAGAGTGCTGCAGGTGTATCAAGGCAAGTCCCTTCCTCTGAAGGATAAAATAAACAGTGTGTGCTGCAGCACTGCCACCCCCATTATGACAGTGTTGGTAATAAGGATGTGGGATTTGCCACAGTAAATAACTTCCCACACTGCCTTCTGTCTGGTGCCATTAAAATTTCTCTTTTTTTCTCCCTTTTCTCCAGCAGTTTCACTTATTTTGAGGTGGTCCCAAAGCTCTGAGAGCAGGACAGAATTACCAAAAGGAAAGTCAGGGGTGCACATGTGGAAAATGCAAGCAATAAAACTGGTGTGTGTGTGTGTTACACACCCATACTGTGGGTGTGCAAGGCAATGGGGCACAGCCAAGTGCTTTTGCCTCAGACCTGATTTTGATGAATGGAGGAACAGTCTTGAGTTCTTCTCCTAAAACTGCTAGCAATCTTTAACATCCAGCCCATGAGATACCTCTTCCAACCTTTCTGTGGTTTCAAAACTATGGTTTCAAAGTTAAGAACAGTCAGAACTGAAGAAAACCTGTAAAATTATGACTTACTGTGAGCATTTAATGTGATAAAGTTGTTAATGTCATGATCATAGTTTTCTACAAGACCTGTCTCAGTACACAAGCTGGAAAAATGGAGTAAGGGTTAAAAAATTAGAGAGGTTACAACTTATAAGAACTTCTTATTTGAATGCAAGTTGAAAAGTTACTTGTCAAATGATTCTGTGCAAACCTGAAACTGGCTAAAAAGCATCCCCAATATATATGATTTATATGGCTGCCTAAACAGCTCCTTCATTGAACATCTCTACAAACATGGGTAAGAAACTCACACCAGAATATACAGAAATAACAGCCAGTTCTACATTATTCAGGTTTCTGAGTTCTCACTCAAAATATTGAATTTTCTAGGTGCTGCATTACTTCATTACTACTGGCTAATATCTGCAACAGCTGCATCACTCACTCAGCAGCAGAGCCTGAGGAGTCAGCACAAACTCCACACACAGGAGATCCAAACTTTCAATTATTTTTTCCAAAGACTACGGAAACAGCTTGGGCAAATCACAACAGCAGCCTTCCCAGACAGATAAACCAGAGAGAACTCAGTTGAGCTGTACCATGAAAACACAGCTGTGGCTGTTTGCAAAACTTTGGGGCTGCAATTGACAGCGACCAGGGCAAGTGTGTCCCAGGAATTTCCATGTCAGGCACCAGTGCCTGTGCCTGAATATCCAACACAATGCTCAAAGTCAATTGTCATGCCCAGTCCTTCCCAGTGCTGAACTGGAAGACTGGACAGAATCCAAAGTATTTGATAATAGATCACTATTACCTGGAAGAAGTATTAACTTTATATTAACATTTTTGCACAAGTGGTTGATGCGAGGGGATGTGTCAGGCCTGCAAGAGCCATTAAATCATATTCTAAAAGTTAAATGAATGTTCTAGTATTTATTTGAGGGGAAAACAAAGCTCTGCCTTTCTCATTTTCAGTCTAGAGACATCTTCAATCAATACAGCAGCTTAAAATCTCACACTAAAGTTTCAGAAACTTGATTTGGCTTTGGTCAAGCAGGCTGGGGAGAGGTGGTTGGCAAACACTTCTTATCAAATATGTACTAGAAAATGAAGGTGATGACCAATTTTCAGGATTCTGCTATATGGACTACAAAAGCAGTATATTACCTACCAGACTAGCACACTGATTCATGCATGACCCATCTTTTGGGCAATATTAGAACAAAAAAAAAAAAAGTAAATCCTGCTGGAACTTTGAGATGTGTCTAAATAGCCAACTTTTGGATCTGCTTATTTGCAATTTAATTCTCTCTGTCAGATCCCTAATTTTGACCCTAAGAAGGGCACTGAAGTGATTTCCAGAGCACTACTAATTAGCTTTCTTCAAGAAAAGGAAGGTCTCTTGAGATAATAAATACCAACCCTAGTTTCTCTGCCTGCAACCCATCTGTAAGTAATTTCATCATGAAATATCAGAACATGACAGAAATAGTGCCACCTATAAAATTGTCCTGAAGGATAACCAGACTCAGCACCAGTGATTATTTTAACAGACCCTGCAGGGCTGGGTTGGGAATTCCAAGATTCTACAGCACCTTGGCATTTCCTTTCAGTGTCTCTGAAACTTGGTCCATGTCAAGGCACCAGAGATAAAACACATAAAAATAACACTTAAGTAGCATCACATGCAAGGAATTCTCTCTTTTCCTAATTTAATTCCCTCTTACTGCACTTTTGTGGCTAGATATAACAAACAGCTTTTAACAAATACCTCCAACTGCAGGACTAAACCAATCACATTTCAAATAAAAGCAAAGCTTCCTTCTCTACCCTCAAAGATAGATGAGAAGAGAAATTCAACTACACAAATATTAACTCTGAATTAGTTGGAAGTTATTATAATTTTTCCTGTCTTAATTATTATAGAAGAGTGGGGTTGAAATGTTAGGCTCATGAACTTTTATAAATTCTCTTGCAAATCATTTCCACCTTGAAGTTCAGAAACAGTTCTGTGTTTTCCTGGTAGTGCCCTGAGAATTAACACAGGAACTAAAAGCAATCAGAAAATGAGAATTCAAAGGCAAGAAAAAGGCACCAGAAAAGAAATCAGAGGGCAAACCTGATTTTTTTCCTCCCTTGCTCACCCACCCAGATGTAAAATCAGTCACTGCTTGTCCATCAGGGTTCCTGTGACCATGCTGCCAGCCCCAGAAACAATCTCAGGCTGTCAGCAGCACCTGAGCCCTTCCAGAAGCTGCTCCCAGTCCTCTCCATCCACCTCAGAGAGCAACAATGTGAGCTTGGAAATGCAACCTGTGGGACAGCAGGGGAGAGCTGCTCTGCCAGGATCAGCTGCCAAATTTTAAACACCCTGAATGAAGTTTATTCACCCACTGAATAATCCAGGACCTGCCTCAGTACTAGAAATATGATCCTGGAGTCTTAACATCAGAGATCAGTTCTCCACCAGCTAATGAGAGACAGGAATAGGCCAATATCAGAAAATGTAAATATTTTCCTAAAACATTCATGATTTCAAAGCAGTCTTTTCTAGCATTTCAGTTAGGCAGCATATGCTCACCTGTTGCAAAGCAGAGCATATGTTTTGTTCTAACCCATTTTGCTCATGCTTCATTCACTGTTAGCAGTCATCCCTCAGCATCTGCAAGGACATTTCATTGACAGGTTTCTAAATGGACATTAAAAAAAAAAACAAACCAAAAAACACAGGTACACATTAAGTCCATGTCAAAGAGCACATTCTTAAATGCTTTAAAGATTACTACACAATTATAAATGTACTCTGTCCTTAAGAATTAAGCTGAAGGAGCACTGAAAATGCCTGAAATTACTCTAAAAAAGTATTTTTAATGTAATTTGCCTTATCTCTAAATAGATATTGTTTGGGGGTTTTTTTAGATTATATTCTTCTAGCACTGTCTCATCTTGAAAAGCTAAATAAAACCAACTCCTCCTTCCAGAGGCACAGCCTGTAATGTTAATTCCATGTAACACAAACAGCAAAAATCTGTGAATTCACGTAGAGATTCTCTTTCACAGTAAGAAATGCCGTTCTCTGCTGAGAAATGGAGCCCTGCAGTTGGGCATGGATATGCCACATTATCATACTGATACAAAGATTAAATTCCTGTATCATACAGTTCATGAAGCATCCCTTAAAGCAGAGCAGCCATAACCACCATGCCCCCAGAGGCAGAGCAAGTGCTAGAGGATATTCTCCAGCTGGGCAGTGATTACAGTGTGCTGTACCCAGCAACTGCTTTAGGATGGCTTTCTTCTAAGGCTTGTTCAACTTCTCTCTTGTTCTTCTTGGTTGCTGTTCCAAGTTTTTTTTTTCTGGCAAGAATGTGATAAAAAATTCAAGTTCCTTGCCCCACAACTTTCCATTGACAGACACTAAGGATTCCTATTACTTTTCTCAGTCCTTCCTACCTGGACTAGTCCTAACCTAGATCAAAATTCCACTGTCTCAAGAACATTAATAGATTGCATCAGTTTGTGGATTCTGTTCTAAAGACTGCAGAACCCATTTTATCTGGAATATGTTTATAATGACAAGATTTCAACATTCACCAGCACTTGGATAGTACAACTACTAAAAAATATTTATATATATATAATTCAGCTTCTCAAGTAGTGCTACCTAGTCTGACAAATATCTTTACCTACAAGGTTATTTGCTAGCAATATCCTTACCACCCAGTATGTTTTATCACTTACACAGGAAGCAAATATTTTCCCAGCATCACCAATTTGAATTCTAAGACACCAAGTGCAACTTAAGGATGGAAAAGTCATTTGATTTGCAAAAATTCTCACTGCAATTACATTTAACTAGATGTATGCTACTGTCTGTTACTTCCTACTAAGACAAAAGCACACTGACAGAGGGAATCACAGAACCATTATTAAGATCAAGTCCAACACCACCATGTTCATCACTAAACCATGTCCTCAAAAGCCACATCTACACATTTCTTGAACAATTTCAGAGTCAGTGACACCACCACTTTCACTAGCCAGGCTCTTCCAATGCTGTACAATCCTCTGTGTGAATTTTTTTCCCTCATATCTAATGTAAACCTCCCCTAGCACAACTTGTGGTTGTTGGAGAAATCCTGCCCAGAGACAGAAGTATTGAGTATTTCCACACTTGATAATTTTCCTGTCTCACAAGGATATTTCAGGGTATGCAGGGAGAAGGAATTTGTTAACAACAGTTTGGAGGCAGGAACTAAAGAAAAATGAAGTCACTGTCACATCCACCCATCCCTAGACACAAGCACTGAATGGCACTCCAGCAGCCATCCAGTTGTTTCTCTAATTTTGTACATTACAAAGTTCTGTTTACTGGCATATTTCAGAAACTCTCACTGCTACATTAGTAAGTTACAGGTCTCTGTTTCCCTGCTGCATGTCCATAGTAAGAGAAACCTTACTCTTTGAGCAAACTGTTTATATCACATAGAAAGCAAGCACTTTCCTCCTGTGGTTGATTTCCAGTGCTATTTATCCACCCAGGCAGTGACATTGATTTCACTTGCTGAACTAGAAATGGCTGTATCAGCAGAGAAGTGCAGCTACAACAGAAATGTCTAAACCCACAGACCTTTTCCTCTGCACGCTGTGCATTAAAACAAATTATCATCACTGAAAGAATTTTTTACTAAGTGAAACCATTCAAAATAATACACACAAAAATCTGCTACTTCAATAATGGTGTTCCAGGTTTACCTAGGAGATCATCCTGTAACAGAAAGCGTACAGAACTTCAGAACAAACAGTGAGTGCAGCAGAGAAGGATACAGGAACCTGCCTGAACTACCAGCATCCACATGGAGAAGTTCCAGGAAAAAATGCCACTGCTTTGCTGTCCCAGTTGGCCATGGCAAAGTTTCTGTGGGTCAGGACATCAGGAATAAGGGAATCCACATGATATCCATCACACAGGGCTAAGGGGATTCAGCAGAAGGGAAACATGGCAGGGAAGGAGGAAAAGAGAATCTCACAGCAGAAGCTGAGGGAACATTTTCTTATGACCACAATCTGCCTCCTGTGGCACCATCAAGGTAAAGGTAAATCACAACAAGGCCCAGGACACCAAAGCCAGAGGTATTTGAAGTGCCCAAACCCCACATCTCTGTTTATTAAAGCACAGAGCCAGCTCTGAGCAGCCACTGCCAGTGGAGCAGGGAAGCACTGAGGCAAAGAAGCCTGAGATGGGTTAACACTTGAATGAAAGCTCATCCATCAGGTGTCTTTTTTAACACTCCTGCCCAAGGCTGGTCAAAGTTTCATTCAAGCCAAATGATCCAAGTGGCAATTTCCTTCTAAAATTTTTTTCCATAATTTCTGATCAGCTGCTATTGGGAGCCAAAT
The DNA here is from genome assembly GCF_027579445.1 of Ammospiza nelsoni. Classification (NCBI taxonomy): domain Eukaryota; kingdom Metazoa; phylum Chordata; class Aves; order Passeriformes; family Passerellidae; genus Ammospiza; species Ammospiza nelsoni. Next base: position 5,362,901 of record NC_080650.1, on the reverse strand, counting down.
CTTAAGTTTTCAGTTCCTCTTCACACCACAACCTGCTCCTTCCTTAGGGTCTGTGACAAACATTTCTGTGATTCCTGAGGGTGGTCCAGGTCTGAGCCACTGCAGACCCACCTGAGTTTACACAGGTAATGGAGAAGGATTCACTGTAACTGGGTTTTGCTCAAATTCTGTTTTATCTCTTTTACATTGTGTCTGTAGCAAGGCTCAGACAAGGAGCTGTGATCCAGTTACTGGACAACCCCCAAGCTGCAGGAACTAGAAAGGAAATCAAGTGGTTCCCCCCTTTAAGTAAGTACTTAAGCAATATTTCTGTAACATAAAACCACTCTGATGTCTACAAATCCAAAAGAGACCAAAGAGTAAACAGAGGGAAAGAAATTTTGTTGTGTGAGGAAGAACTTCTGCTCCAGTTAAAAAGAATACACACTGGAGTGATCTGAAGCTGCCTATAAATATTCAAGAACATCAAAGCCGGTCCTGTTAAATTAAAAATGCTGTCACACAGATAGGAACTAGCCTCTAGCACTGCCAGCTTCAACATGTGAGCCTCTGATCTGAGAGGCAGAGGCTCAGCTCTTCAAGAAATTTTATTCAGCAAAAGAAGAGGAAAAAAAGTGAACCAGCAGTTGAGTTTAATAAGGATATTAAATACCTTATGAGTGAGCTAAGTAGAGCTTAACTCTTTCAGGACACTTCAGCCCTTTCCCTGAGAAGGTCAGGAGCTTCTTCCTATACAACTTCCAAGGCTGGGGTGTCTCTGGGCTCCAGGAAAGTTCCCACCCAAGCCCCTGAAACAAACACTTAACACAGACTTTGGAAACAGAGATTCTCTTGTACTGCATACCTCACACACATGTGCATACATTCTGGCTGTTCCTCATCAGGGATCTATGTTTAATACTAAAGCTGTCCAGAAAGATTTCAAATCACCTGCCCATGGCTGTCTGAAGAAAACAGGAGTGGTAGACAACAGAATTTCAGACCACTTCATGTGACTTTTGTTATTTGAGGACATTTAGCTCTGGTGTGAGAAATTAACCCCAATGTGCAACTACAACCATGTTATTTCACTGTAGAAAAAACTCTGCCAATTCCCAGTATCCAAACCCAAAAAGATTATCCCTGATAGCTCAGAATGAGGGCAACTCTGGAAGAGTAGCTTTCTCAAATAAAATAGTAGAAAACCAAAATACTATCATACTTTGGAAGTTCTTTAGCATTAACTAGTCCACAATGTCTTTTTATCAGATGCAGCTTTGGGATGTAAAAGATAGTATCTTCTAAGGAGGCAAAACACTGCTGGCTACCAGACTGGGGATACCTTGTCTCAGAGCAAAAAGAGGTCTCCAGACCTTGGCTCCTCCTAAATACTGAACTCAGCAGCATCCCTTGGCACTGTTTCAAGAGTTCATTTCTTGCTCCCAGCCCTGCAACACATCATCCAGGATATCTGCCAGCTTGGCATCCAATCCTAAAGTGCTCATCTACTCTTTATTCTCACAGCAGGCAAGACAACATCTGCTCTAAAAGGTTTCTAAATAAATACAAATCAGGTATGAGAAAGCATGCTGGACCTACTAAAATACAACACTGGAATGGTGACCAATACCTTTTCCTATTTTATCACACACACCTTTAGAGACTGCTTTAGGAGAAAACCCAGTGTGCCAAAGGAAAGGGCAGCAGCTGCTACATTGCATTTCCTAACCTCCAAAGCCAGCAAGGATGGGCTAACAGAACAGAAAACACTGTGCACACAATTGGCATGCTGTATATAGAATATTGATGTTTTATCTATGAGACACAGGTATTATTACTGTTGCTGTTGTTATTAGTGTAAAACTGATCAAAGCTCAGTTAAGTTGCCATCATTTATCCAAACTCAAACAAGTCTATAAATCTTCAAGGGCAGTCTCTGTGAGGAAAATAAAATAAAATTTAAAAAAACTCATAGCCTTTAAAAGAAGTTCTTCTCCATGAACCACAGAATTGTGAAATTGACCTATGAGTGTAAAAATTTCTAACAGAATGCCTTCTGCATTTCCAGTTCAGGCCTTCAAAGGTACATTTCTTCATGTGTCACCAAAGCAGGCAGTTTAAAAGCTCAAAACTTGCAGTTCCAAAGGTGAACTCAACTGCAAGTTTGGTTTGAGCCTCTTCTGCTTGGGGGAGGAGGGGCAGAGTGGAATGGATAAAGCAAGAAGTAGAGAAGAAGGATTTTTCACAGCCACACTTAAACCACTTTTTATTGTGTGTATTTTTTTAAAGCAGGCAAGCATCAAAAGCCTCAAAATAGGAAAACAGAACTTGGCACAAACTAAGCTCTTTTCTGAATTAAAAGCAATTTTTCAAACACTACAATCAGAAGTATTTGAAAGTTGCTTACCAAGCACATGCAGTAAATTCACAGTAGGAGGCACATACTTGCAACATGCATGCCTGTACAGCTAATTAAACACTTGTACTCAAACCATGACTGCAGACTCTAAACCATGGCCCTTCCTTCTTCTCAGGCCAGTCACCTCCTCACTGCTTCTTCCATTTGCTTCACTGCTGAAAATTATGCAAAATAATAAAGCAGCTTAAGCTCAGGGAAACCAACAGAAAGCTTAAGCTGGCCATCAGCTTTAGAAAACAACTAAAATCCTCACATTAATGCACCGGGTAACATGTGTCTGGGAAGCCCAGAGAGTCTGCATATATTAAGCTGCATATTTAAGGTTGTACTTGTGTCTGGAACATAACAGGCACCTAATCAACCTTTGTAAACTGGCTCTTCATCTTAAAGCCAAGTGCAACAACAAAAGTCTCTAAGCAGCATGAAAAGGAAATTGAAAAAAAATGAATGAAAGCAGTCTGCCACTGTGAAGAGGACACCCTAAGTCACCAGAGGCCTGTTTTCCTGAGCACTGCTGCTCAAGCCTAATGTAAGCACAGCTTCACCAATGGGATAAGTGCAGTCAAGTGCAAATTTTGGGAGTCTCAGTTGGGAATCTGCAAGATCACACTTCCCTGGTCACCTCTGGTTTGTGCCAAGCAGTCGAGAAAAATGCAGAAAATATGATTACTCTTTTCCTTAATATGAATCTTCTGCTGCTGTTTTAACAACTTCAAACCACACCTTTGTTTAAAAACAATCTGTTTTTCCTTTGCTGGTCTCTGTGAGTGTGAAGGGCCCTCCTTTTAAGCCAGGAAACAAGAAATAAGGCCAAGCATTCAAATTGCATTCATTCTGTTTTTATGTGCAGGCACACGCTTTGGCTTGAACATATTTGAATACTGCAGGGCAGATGCCCAAAACAAGAGATAGAATGTACCAGTTCACACTTATAGCTTCCTAAATTGAGCACTTCCAATGTAGTAAATGTATTAATGCAAATACCTGTACCACCTACATAACTGGGTAGAACATACAGCAGATTATTGCACTACAGATTACTGCATCCAGATCTTATCTTTCCTTAACCAGTCCAATGCTGGCCTCCTGAAAGCATTCATACTTTGAAAAACCATTTCTGAAAGTTATTTTGGTTCAGAAGGGCCTCACTTTGCAATTCCAAAACAAGAACTAGAAGACTGTAATAAAAAAAAGGGAGCCTTTTAAAATACACACTCCACCACAAGATGGTATAAACTGGAAGAAAATTACTATGTATGCTAATCAATGGTTTTATCCAACTACTCAAGAGTTTCCTATAAGATCTGCTGGCACTAGAGCTGCCTCCAAGTCTGCCACACTGAATAATGTCCTCTGGACACTTCACCTGGTGTCATTTCAGCCGTGCTGCCCAGCAAGGGCACCAGAGAGGTGCTCAGGGGGGCTGAGGGCCAGTTCCACCCATGGGCCATGGCTGGCCACAACTGCTGGTAACATCAGGAAGCAGGCTGTAATTAGATATAAACCACTGCAGTCACGTAGATCCAGTCTAAACATAAATAAATATATATATAAATGAAAATAAATTCTCCAAATGGATGCATGTTGAACAGTTTTTGAGTTTTCCTACTTCCAACTCTGAAACAAGCCAGAGGAGCACATGGAAAAGGAAGTGGTCAGCATCCTGCCACCAAAGGCAAGGCTTTCAACAGGGCAGAGCTTCAGCATCTGTGAGGAAGTTTAACTAAGCATACGGACACATGCAGAAAAGTTACCTGAACTCCCACAAAATATTCTCCCCACTTGATTCCCCACCTTTACTTGGAAGTATGGAAACTGCACTGGTAGGTCTGAGTACTGAGCCAGTGCTGTGAGCTTTCTGCTTTTATTTACTTGGTTAACCTACTTTATTCCTCTTCCTCTAAATGGGTCACATTAGCATTTTTTGTTCTTTCCACTCTAACTTCTCCATACTTAAATATCTTTTACTGCATTTTCTTACACTGTGCCTCCCACCCTTTCTTCAAAGAACTCCCTAAGTTTTGCAACAAGGTTCTGATAGGAGGATTCTGGTATTGCTGCAGCTCTGTGCAAAGATAAGAGATACTTGAGCTTCCTCCAGAACCAGTAACTCATCACTGAATTTGGTACCTCATCCTCAGATCAGTCCCCTCCCATGTCTTTTCACCACCATTCTAAGAGACATCTTAAATATTGCAATGCTGAAGAATTAATAAAAAATAAGCATCTTTATTTACAATATCACAGCTAGAAGCCAATGGGAACAGGCAACTCCTGGCAAAACAAGCCAGCAATGATGGGACTGGGCTGGAGCTCAGGGTGTGAGGACAGTGCTCAGTGTCAAGACAAAACAGTACAAGAGGATAAAAACCTAAACAAGACACCTTAGCAGGCTGCCTTCAACTACAGCACACAACAGGATAAACCATGATTGAAGCTCTTTTTAAAAAAGGACAGAGGGAGGGATAAAACTGTGAAACAGCTGGACCAGTCTGTCCTGAGATCAAGCCCAAGACAACACCTCTGCTGTGAGCAAGCTGCTGTGCATTACACCCTACAGAGGCTGTCCAGGTATATGAACCATGCAAGGCCACTTTCCCTAAGTGATCTCTCATTTTGGAAGCAAATTATTCTTCCTTTAAGGACACAATGACAAAGCCAACCTGAAGCCCAGATGGATGCATTGTGCCTGATGTCCTCAGGATCATTACTGCAAGCCACAGACTCACAGCTGGGTATGGAAACTAACACAAACCCAATCACAGGCGCCTTCATATTCTAAGAGGATAACTAGCAAAGAAAACATTCAATAAGACAGTGACTCAAAGCCACAAATAATTCCACTTCCTCATTTTGAGAGGCCTTCAGGCACTCAGCAAGAAGAAACTTAACCTGCACGTTCACAAAAGAACAACCAAAAAAATCCGAAAACACTTATTTTTGTCTTCTACTCTCAAAGGACACAAACATTCCCTTGATTCAGCCTCCTGTGATCATGGCTAGACATCTTCTGTATCTGCACAGTTATTTCAAGTCACTCCTTTCAACACCATCAAAACCTGCCAATGCTTCTGAGTGAAGTTTGCATCCTTTGGTAACTTTTGCATTTTGAAAAAACAGAGGAAATATTCAAAGCCATTGAAGTAAGGGGTGGGAGGGAGATGGAAGGAAGGAAGGAAGGAAGGAAGGAAGGAAGGAAGGAAGGAAGGAAGGAAGGAAGGAAGGAAGGAAGGAAGGAAGGAAGGAAGGAAGGAAGGAAGGAAGGAAGGAAGGAAGGAAGGAAGGAAGGAAGGAAGGAAGGAAGGAAGGAAGGAAGGAAGGAAGGAAGGAAGGAAGGAAGGAAGGAAGGAAGGAAGGAAGGAAGGAAGGAAGGAAGGAAGGAAGGAAGGAAGGAAGGAAGGAAGGAAGGAAGGAAGGAAGGAAGGAAGGAAGGAAGGAAGGAAGGAAGGAAGGAAGGAAGGAAGGAAGGAAGGAAGGAAGGAAGGAGCACACAGGCTCTATCTTGCAGTCCAGTTTGAAACCTCACCACCTTCTACAAGAGAAAGATGGGCAATAATTTGCTACTAGGAAGTATCATGCAAGAAGCTGGGAAGTGTTCCACTTCTGTTTTATTCCTGGAGCTTAAAGCACTGAGTTATGCTTGCTCTCCCCAGACTGTTACCTTTTGAGCACAAAAAATATATGCAAGTGGAGATTGTTACATCATCTACACGCTGCTCCAGTTCAACGGCTACGTGAAGTTCATCATTTCCCTGCTGAGGCTTCCAAGCAGAAACAAACCAACCAAAACACAAACTTTCATTGCACAAGAAAAACCACCCATAATATCCTCAAATCTCTCCTCCATGCTGTTTTTCTCCAAAATTGTATATCTCAATAATCCACACATATTACTGTATTCAGCAGTAGCTTTAAGGCAGGAGTACAAAAAAAGCAAGACTGAGAGAAAACTGATAATGATGAATGTGCATAATTTAAAGTTTTTGACACATCACAGGCATTAAATTTGATCCTCTTTCCTAAGCACCTCACCTGAGCAGTGCAATCACAACCATAACTTTATAAGAAATGTGATATTAGATGCTCCACAGCTTAGCTATCAAGCTGAACAAGCAACAGGAACAGGATCTCACCAGTAGCAAGTAGATTAAGATACACAACCTCACTCTGAGCAATAAAGCCACTGCTGTCAAATCAGTGATTTTTACTGTCCAAGCACTGTCAGTCTGTGGCCATGTAACACTGAGTTTGAGACAAGGCTACATCTGAACTTTTGCCCTGAATGGTAGGAGAAATTTCAACCATAGAGAGTTCTCCAGTGATAATTTGTTTCAAAGCAATATATCATTTCAGAGGTTTCAACAAAGTCTGGTTTTCACAGTCACTCTCTAACCAAACATCTGCAACTTCCAATCTCTTGCCCATATCAGTGGCCAGTATACTGCCCCAAGAAACATGGGCTATTCCTGTATGCCAGATACCACCAGAATTGTCAGAGTTTCCAGCAGTTTAAGGACCAGCTGACACAGCAACATGAGGATGAGTTTGCTGAATACAAACTGTGGCCACATGAAAGAAGGCATATGAACATTTCATCTCTCTGAAGAGTTATTCTGGGGAGACACTTGACCCTAATAAGATTCATTCACAATAACTTGAGAAACAATATAATAGCACACCACTACTGGATAGGAATCTGACCAATAACCAGTTCAGGAGTGGATGTATGACCTATCAAAAGCTGAAAGTGCATTGTTTCTTAAGGTTGGGGTTTTTTTGTTCAGACTTTCAAGACCAATGAGTAATTGATGCTATTAACATAAACAAAAGTAAGCCTTTGTGTAGTCCCAAAACCACAATTCCTTTGATCCATTCTTTAATGTGTGCCTGATTTTCAAGAACTTCTAATATTTCATCTTAAAGAAAAATGCATCTTATTCTTGAAAGAGCTGTGTGCACTGACAAAGGGGCTGGGGCCAAGAAGAGCTTGCTTCACTGACTGATGTACAACGAGCTGCTGCTGAACAGGTTCTGAGTGGCAACAGCTTCATGAGCCTTTTCTAAACCTCACAGTGAGCTTTAAATGGTGATCCAGAACAGCAGAGTCAAAATGTTCTACAAAAACACAGCCCAGCTGAAAAAAAGGAGGCAAGACAATGCTGTGAGAATCTTGATCAGTTTTGGCTCTGATAAACTCTCTTTCGGGATGAGATAGAGGAAGCAGGACATTGACAAGAGATATTATATGCAATCTAAAACCTCAGCAGTGAAAATACAACTGAGAGAATTCAGCCTAGCTGCTCTGGAACAGTATCTGCCAGGTTCTCTCCTCTGGAAAAAAAGAGCAGCACACACAGCTCATAAAAAAAAAACAAACCCAAACCCGTGCATGGCATATGTTATCTAGCATGCATCCCGATGAATAAGCAAATCAATTTTTGAGTGATAAATGACTGTAAAAGATTTGCCACACCATGTGACTTTCACTGTAGTTTTTCTTATTTGGCGTGCTGGCTATTCAGGCATGAAGAGGAAGCAGACAGGTGATGTTACAAACAGTAAGGCCTGCCAAAGTCTATTTAATACCCTGTTTCAAGTTGTGCAAATCTGAGTCTTAAGAGAACAGTTTATTTTTTTCTCCACTTTTACTTACAGTCACCAAGAAAGTATGACCTCAGCCTATCTTCTGTTCTTAATACTAACACCTGACACAAAAGAACCTTTGAAGTCTCCTGCTGGCCTCAAAGACACTATTAGGTCTTAAAATGAAAAAGCACTAAAAGGTTAAAAAAACGTCCATGTCAGTTCCAGCCCCTACTAGCACCACCTCTTCTAAATGTCATAATTATAACTTAATGGGTCCATCCCTCTTTTCTCTGAAAAATTACCTTACATCAGCAATTTGGCCTCTTCTGCTTCCAAGAGAACTTTTACAAGAAATCATCCCAGCTGAAATTCTTTTGAAATATCAAGCATTCAAAAGCAGTATCCTTTACTTAGGAAAAAAAAAGTTATTTTGATAGTAATGTATTTGTGTTTGTAGAGCTTTAACAGTGGTTTCTATAACCTACTTGCTACCAGTTAGATTCTTGTAAGTTTTGTATGGATATTTACGTGTGTATGTATGTGTACATATGCATACATATATGGAACGCAAACAAACCAACCCCACAGCTGTTAAAGAGAAATAAAGATTGCTATTGGCACTTGCTTAACAGTCAAACTTACTAAAATACCATTCAAGTAATTTTTCTCTACTTAGCCAAAGGGGGAAAAAATAAAGTCAGCAATTACAAGCAACTACAAAGGAATTAGATAAGCACTTTAAGAGTTTCAATAAGAGTAAAGGGTAGGTGCGTTCAGCCAAAGACAAGAACCATTTCTCTGGTGAGCCAGCCAGGCACAGCTCTGCACGAAGCGTGACGCGGTGGGAGCCGGGCTCCGGGGGACCCCGAGCGCAGCAGCCCCGGCTCCAGCCCCGAGCGCCGCCGGGCGCGGAGCGGTCAACGAGCGGCACAGCCCGAGGGCTCAGCACCCCATGACTGCCGCAGCAATTCCAGCCCGGGCCCGGCCGCCCCCGGAGCGGAGCAGCCCCGCACGGCTCCGGCCGCGCACCGCCGGCGGCTCCGGGACCGGCAGGGGCCGCCCGGCGCGGCCCCGCCTCCGCCCGCCCGCCGGCCCCGCGCCCAGCGCCCAGCGGAGGGGCGAGCGGAGCGGAGCGGAGCGGAGCCCGCCGCGCGTGTGGGGCGGCCTCGGCTCCGCCCGCTCCCGCCGCCCAGCGGAGCCCGCGCCGCGCGCCCGGCTGTCAAAGCGGGGCGGCCCCGCGAGCCGAGGCCGGCGCTGGGCCTTTGTGCGCGGGCGCGCATCTGTCACCGCGTCCCGGGCCGCGCGGCGCACGTGGGGCGGCGGGCCCGGCCCCGCTTTGTGCCGCAGGTGCCGGGCCCGCGGAGCCATCTTGGGGCAGGCGGCGCCCCCCGGCCGCGCTCACCTGCACGATCTCGCCTTCGGCGCTCAGCGTGGCCCCCGCGCGGGAGAAGCGGCCCTGCAGCCCCGTGGTGTAGGTGGTGTAGTCGCCGCTGGGGCTGGACTCGAAGAGCACCACCTCCACGAACGCCGTCTCCTTGCCCAGCGCCGCGCCCGGCGCCGCGGCCAGCAGCACCCCGAGCAGCAGCAGAGGCGGCGGCAGCGGCGGCACGGGCAGCCCCGCGCCGGCCCCGCAGCCCCTCATCGCGCGGCGGGAGGAAGCGGCGCCCCGCCGCCGCGCATCTCTCCCGAGCGGCTCCAGCTCCGGGGCCGGGGTCCCGGGCCGGTCAGCGTCCCATGGCAGCGGCCCTCCCGCCGCGCTGCGCCCCGCTCCTCGCTGCCGCGCTCCCCTTCCCTCGCCCCGGCTCCTCTCCGCCCTGCCAAGCCGCTTCCCTTTCATCTGCTCCACGTGACGGCCACCACGGGGTTATCCCCGCCCTCCGCGCCGCGCTGACCCGCTCGGTCCCTCCCGCCGTGCACACACCGCCCGCAGCCCCGCCGGGTCCGGCCGAGCCCGGCGCTTGCCGTGGCTGCCGGCGGTCCGGCCTGGCCCGGCCCGGCCCCGCGTGGGTCTGAGAGCGAGCGGCACTCGGGACGGCCCTGCCGGGATCGGCTTTCCACGCGGCCGGGCCTGCAGGGCCGGGAGGCGAAGGGCAGCCCCGGAGACCTGTGGCAACCGCCTGGGCCCGCCGCTGCCGGGGCTGCTGCCCGGGGCTGCCGGGCTGCGGGTCCAGGGTCGTGGCGGCTCGGCCCGGCCGCTTCCCGGCGCTGCCGCGGCCGCGGGCCATGGCCGGTGCGTTAGGCGCGGACCCCGGGCGCGGTGGCACGGCCCGGGTGGACGCGCCCCGGCGGGCGGAGCGGTGCCCTGGCAGCGCGGGTACCACGGGCACCCATCCTCCGCGGGCACCCATCCTCTGCAGACACCGCTGCGCTGCCCGCCGGACGTGCCAGCTATTCGCAGGTGGCACCCGGCGGGCTCCTCGTTTGTATCTGGGCTCATCGGACCCTAATCCAGCCTCCTGAATCTGCGTTAGGGAGGCTGGGTTACCTGGGCTCATTTGCTTGGCTGTGAATGCAAGCCTACAAAACCTCCACCAATGATGAGGGGAAAATGTGTTGGTAATGATTTTCGGTTCAGTCTCGCACAAGAACTGGATGTCAGCCAGTTACACGTTTTTCCATTAAAAGTATGTACAGCTAAGTCATGGAACTCATTAATACGTGGTGTTACACAGTCTAAAAATATAACTCAGTGACAAGGAGGATTGAGACAAACTGATCCAAGATCCCTTGTTGGCTATGAAACACAATGTTTGGAAACAAAGCCCAGCCCTAATTCAATGGCAGAAGAAATAATACCATAGTCCACAAATGGCCAGCTCTTTTCCTAAATGTACTTTGTTACAGGTGAAGACACAAGGTAATGTCTTCCTTAGCATGACACAGTGAGCAATGTTAGCTTAACACACCATGGAGGATTTCTTCAGTGGCAAAGGGTCAAGAAGGGATTGCAGGACCATAACTCTGGGCTCCTACAGTAAGCCACAAAACACCCACCTAAGACTGCAGTACAGTGGATCAAAGGCTACAAAACTACTGCATGTTTAGAAAGGGACATCACTGTGGTGCACTATGCAAATTTAGATGTGGTCAGCAGGTGATAATTTTTGATTACAGGTATGTTTCAGTACAATTTCAGAAATGCGTGGCATCTAGTGTACTAAATAGAAGCGTTTTAATCCCTTAGTGCAAATTACCTCTACTTGATTTTCCTTCTCCCAAATGGCTGATGCTTAGCCAACATATGGTCTGCTACATCACAATCAACATAGGAACAGCTTAAACTGTCTGGAAGCTACCAACAGAAAAAATATGTGAATGGGGTTCTATACAGCAAGTGGACAGATCCTATGCCTGAAAAAAGAGTTGCTGAAGATCTGATCCATTCCACTTGGACTACAGACACAGCAAAATTGCCTTGGAGCAGCCTCACAGTCAAATACTGAGGAGTGACATGAGGCACTAGGTCTCAGGTCACCAAGTTCCCTCGACTTGGGCAGAAATCCAAGCAGGAAGTTACAGGAAGAGAATGGACTGTCTATCATTAAAGCATCGAATATTTCTAATTGGCATCCTGCCCAGCTGGCAGTATAGAGTTCACAATTCAGTTGTGCCATAATACTTCAGATATGTTTTCTTTTTTTCCCCCTTAATGACAAACTGAGGCCCAGGGTCTGAATACAGAAGTCTCAAGCATTTATAACTACAGCTGAGGACAGTGAGAGCTGTGATTTGAGCAAAACTAAATTATATGCAATGCCAAATGGTCTGAGAAAGTGTTCTCTAGGCACTCAGTCTCTTGTTTCAAGTAACAAGTGACAGAACCAGAGGAAAAAAACTCAGGTTTCATCAGGAGAGGCTTAGACTGGATATTAGGGAACATTTCTGCATGGAAAGAGTTGTCAAGTGTTGTATCGGGGGGCCATGGATAGAGGTGGAGTCACCATCCCCCTGGGGGATTTAAAAGATGCGTGGATGTGGCACTTGGGGACATGGTTTAGTGGCTTAGCAGTGCTGGAGGAATGGTCGGACTCAATTGTCTCACAGACATTTTTCAACATAAACAATTCTATAATTCTGTCTCAGAAGCAGGCAATCAACACTAGAGGATGCTTTTGACACTGAACTTCCTACACCTCATTTCCCTTGCAAAGAAATTGATATTTTAGAACCCTCCTCCCTCTGCTCTGGAGAGAAAACAAAGTTAGTGAAGTAGCCACATAATACATACACAATGCACACACACACATATATATACACAATAAATCACATAATAAATGTGATGAACATTATAGAAAAAGCCCAAAACAATTTCCTCAGAGCAGACCAGCTGTCCATAGGAAGGATAAAAAGCCTGGTTAACTCATTCACCAGTCCAGGTGTTTTCAGGAACTGATAACTCGGACTACTGCCCACATTCCCTGTATGTTGCTCTGCAGAGCTTATTTCCTAAGTAAATTATATTGGACCCTCTTAATAAGCAATAGAACAAGTGCTATCCTTTTCCCAGTAAATTCAAGGACATGTATACGCCTGCCCTTGTTCCCTGAGACAGAATTGCACAGCAGAGAGTTTTCGGGCTGACTTGGAGCTTTGCTCGGACACACCCGGGCGCTGGCGGAGCTCTGAAGGAGCCGCGGCAGCTCCGAGGGCCGCGGGGCGGGGCCGGGCGGGGCGGGTGCAGCGCGGCACCGCCACCAGCGGGTGGCGCCCGAGAGCCGCCGGGGCCGCGGGACGTGCCCGGGGCGAGCGCGGAGCCAGAGCGGGGCTGGAGGGTCCGGCAGCACAAGGGTTAAAATATCTCCCACAGCCCCGAATCTTCTTCTTCTTCTTCTTCTTCTTCTTCTTCTTCTTCTTCTTCTTCTTCTTCTTCATCATCTTCTTCTCCTTCTCCTCCTTCTCCTTCTCCTCTTTCTCCTTCTCCTCCTTCTCCTTCTCCTCTTTCTCCTTCTCCTCCTCCTTCTCCTCCTCCTTCTTCTTCTTCATCTAGCATCTTCATCAAGCATCTCAGGCAAATCTTACCATTGCCCTTTGGACCTGAAAGCCCATCGTATTTGACAACGCTTTTACTATAGATGCTTTACTAACAGAGCAAATCAGTGAGGATATCAGAGACAAACCATTATAGATTTGTCCCTCTCTAAACACCAGCTGCTACCTCTGGGGAGTCAGCAAATCAAAAATGTAGGAGGCAGGAGACGGATGATTTATGGAAGTGATGGTTTTGTCATTATCAGCAATTATTCTAAATTAAAGTAACAAACCATTGTAGCTTGTCAGCTTAATTAAAGAACAAAAAGAAAAGTTTTTGTCAGTGGATATTTGTACTAAGAAAAGAAATTCGTGCAAAGTGGCTTTGCCTCTTGCTATTTCAGGTTTGGAAACACAATTCAAGTAAATCAGCATCGAAGCAATGCAAAATTACCACTTGACTAGCCACAGCAACTTTGATTGTAACAATTTTTCCTGAACAAAATTTGTAGTTAATGTTTGAATAGTTAAGGCAATGTTTTAAACAATATGTAGTCTTTCAAATCTGTAAAAACATGGTGACTGGGGAATCCTTCACCTCTCTGTACATATAATTGTCCACTGAAGGGAAAAAATAATAATTAATCACGTCTGCAAAACTGAATTATGTAGATTGTACTGAAAATACCCTTATTTAGATAAATTCAGTCCTTTCTTTTTGCAAACTATTCCCCAATACACAGTACAAGCTCAAATTAGAGTTGCAAGAGGTTGCATTAGTGCTTGGTGCTTTCCTTCAGAGTCCTCACCAGGCAGGCACAGCAGATCATGTTACCAAAAGCAGAAAAAACAATTCTAAGAAACAAACGTGGGAAATTATTTCTATATGCTTTTTGGTCATCTAAAATCTCTGCAAGGAGTGTCAGGAACAGAATGGATTTGGAAAAAATGTGGAGCCATATTTTCCAAGATTCTCAGTATTCATTCTGCAAGAAAGACCCTCAAATGCATCCATAGAAATGTCATTTACTGTGCTGCTGTGTTCCTGAGGCTGCTCTGTATAACATCTACTCACTTCCAGTTACAGTTGCACTAATCCCAGACTGCTGTTAATTTCATGTGTTCATTAGCTCAATGCTTAGCAGTTTCCTCATTCATAATATTGAAGAAACCACCAATGAAATTTAATATCAATAACACACCCTGCATATTTCACATATTTATATACAATCTAGATATTGACATTTCTGTATTTCATTCAACATTGTTGTTAGTGTTTCTGGAGTAAATATAGGGTACAAGTTGCTGTTCATGAAGCCCTACTTCAAGTAAAAATATAAAATGAAGAATATTTAAACATTGCAGAATAAATTTGAACCACATGGTTAAAGTGTATGATGTATCAGCTGCTAACACTAATTGCAATATGAATGCTTTATGCTAAAGCCAAAAAATAGACATCACTGCTTCTGAGCACCAAAAGCAAAAAGCACTCTTAAAATGTTATAGGCTAAAATGAAGGAATTCCTACATTAACAATGGATTGATTCATGTGATAGTGAGTTAAGAAACTATTTATTTCATCTTGGGTTATCTATTATATTAAAGACTGACATAAGTTAAAAGATCTGGCTGGCACTTTTAATTAATCACCTTAAAATCACTCATTTTCCAAATTTAACTACTAGAACAGGATCTGTTTAATTAGTAGATTAAGGGCTTTAGCTGTCCCTGTCTGTTTACATAAGAGTTATCATTAAAGTCAGTGCTAACAGAGCAAATCAGTGAGGATACCAGAGACAAACCATAATAGACTTGTCCCTCTCTGAACACCTGCTGCTACCCTGTGCCCCCTGGGGAGTCAGCAAATCAAAAATGTAGGAGGCGGGAGGAGATAGATGATCCTGACAATATCCCCCACATTTGGGGTCCTGAACTTATGGTGAAACAGAATTGATTCATAACTTGACATTTCCTGATAATTTCCCCTTCTCATACAGGGTCACATGACAGCTGGAGACAGGGTTCTGCATACAAAAGGGCACCCAGATGGAAGAATATAAGGAAATAAATTCAAAATTACAAAACAAGAAAGCTTCCAGGACTCTCAGGGGCTCTGGACTTCTAAAATAATTTCAAAGCCTAGGGAAGTTCTAAGAAATAAGAAAAGATTTTCCCTTTTAAATGCTGGCAGTGCTCCAAAGAAGAGCTGGCTTCTGCCAACAGGAAGCAGCCATCAAGTTTTCCTAAGCCTGGTTGTTTACCTCCCTGGGTATTTTCCAAGAAGAGGTTCCAGTTCTGAACCAGGATGCGCAAACAAAAAGACTTACTGGAACAGGAGCTTTTAGGTATGTGAGATTTCAAGTGAAGTGTTTTCCTCAGAGAGCTTGCTCAACATGTGAGACACTGGCACAAAAGCCAGAGCAGCATTGTTGGTTCCCTGGGACAGAACAGCAGCAAGTTCAGCCTCTCCTGTACTGCCCAAGCACATTCTGCAGAACCACCCCAAAAAATGCACTTACTGCATCATCTCAAGTCAGTGTAGGACCTTTGCCTTTTTTCTTTTGCTTGTGACTACCACCTCTAATGTGTCATTGTGCATCAGCATACACAGGTGAGCACAGCAGCTCCTGTGGCATCCCCAGAACCTCCAAATCCTGTGTGCTCTGCACAACTCTCTGGTTCACATTTTCCTGCCAGCAGGAGGAGAGAGCCCTGCAGGGGAACACTGTGCTTGGGACCAAGCTAGAAAGAGAAAAGCCAAGGAGATGAAGTAGGACTACACATGGGAATAGGTACTGCAATCAAACCACAGCAAAGCACCAGAGGTGCCAACAGCTGGACCTTTTAAAGGGAAAGGGAATCCATGCAATGGGAGCAGAATCAATAGAGCAGTAGAGGAATGGTGTGGGAAGGGGATGGGCCAAGCTGGTTGGAAGCAGAGGCCAGAACTACAAAGCAAAGCAATAACAACTACAACCTCCTCTTGACCTGTGGGATTCCTGCAGGGATCAGGGCTGCCCACCAAACAGATCACCTGAGCTGAGCCCATTTTCCTGGCTGAGTGACCAGTGCTGTTTGATTCCCAGCTGGACTCTCTCAGGGACTGGCAGATGGCATAAACCTTCCCAAGGACATCCAGTGGCTATGTATAAAGATCTGTTTACATTACTAATGTTTGCAGAGTTTTCCCAGTAACTTTTCATTCTTCCAGAACTGGGCACAGGGTTGCCAACCTTTCTGTTTACTGTGGTGTGGATATCTTGTCTTCTTTTAAATTCCCAAACCATTCCCAGTGGTTTGCTCCAAGCTCTGAATGTGCAAGAGAAATTTCCTTCTCTGTCTGACAGAAAGAATCAAATCAAGAGATCTTTATCTCAAAATACTGCCATGTTCTTGTAAGTGGATAGATTTTCCCTTTCTATCAGCAATCCTTGGCAGTGTGAGGGGGAATAGGAAGCTGTCTATAGACTGGGACCTCTGCTCCTTAATAAACATGTCAGTTTTCTGGAAAAAGATAGTAAATTGGCAAACAAATGCCACTGTTACAAAACTATATAAATTTGTTAATTTCTGGTCTTGCCTGACACCAGTGAATTCTTGAGTTTCAGAGGAGACTAAAAATGAAGCAAATTGGAATTACAATGCAAGTGAAATTCAGGGGAAAAAAACCACTATGGAGATAGATATAAAGGAACATGCAAGGAATACTGTGAGCCTTTTATAGAGATTGATTGATCTCAAATTTACTGTTATCACTCAAAAAGACAATATATCATTTGACTGTTTTAAGAAAAATCACTGTGTCTTTTCCATGCTTTTCTGGTGGTAACCTGGGAACAATCACAGAAGCCAATGAAGCAGAATCCCTGTAACTTATTAAGTGTTAATGGAGAAGGGATGGGAGCTGAGTGAAAATCACCTTTCTGAAGGGCTTGCTTGTGGCAGGGTTAAGAGAAGGGAAAGCCAATGTCACTTTGGACAGCATGCAGGCAGGGTGGCAGCTCCTTGCTGATGATACAGATTCTGCATATTCCCTGAGTCTGAGAGCACTAAAACTTTGAAAAATGCACTCCTGAATCCAAACGTGTAATGACAAAATTTAAGAATAAGTAAAATTTGTTTACAGGTTTTGAACAACCTTGTTTTAGGCTGCTAAACAGGTTCTCTTCTCATTTAATCAGCTATTGATACAGGTATGGGAACACTCCAGCTGGTGTCAAGAACTTGGGGGCCTGGGCCACCATCCAAGTATTTTCAGACACACATTTGGCAAGCAAGCTCTTTCTCAGATTATCTTCTCTCTATGCCCCCCTCCTCCATTTTACTTTCCTCCCCTATTCCCCCTTTTTTCATGTGTAGATAACATTGAACACACATTTCTTTCTCTGTATCTGAGATTACACAAGGGTAAAGCCTCTCCACCTTCGTTAAACAAAATTATTTCCTCTGCTGGGTTGGCCACCTGGAACATAAAACATAAAGCTGTTTTAGCAGGAACTAATGTGGTTTCTGGCAGGACAGCCAACAGAATCCTCATTGGCACATCCTTGGTGGTGGTGCTGAACCCCCCAGCAGGGTGAGAAGCATTCTTGAGTCACGTGGATCACAGGATTAAATCAAATGACTGAGAAAAAGAAAAATACAAAGACCAGAATGTGTAAACAGTGAAGGGGGGAAAAAAGTGGAAATCAGAGATAAACTTGAAGACTTTTTGTTAAAACTCTCTGAAAGGGTGTCACAGTGTAAGACCAGCTTTATGGACCTTTTCTTAGGCACTCTCTTACCCAGTGACTCAACCATATATTTAATAAAACACTTTACATATCCTAATGGTATATAATATTTGTGAGCCTAAATATATTCTCAGCAACTGCCTCAGAGCTCTCTTAGTACTACTAAACAATTCAAAAGGCCTAGAATGCAGGGTGTCATGCCCTTCTTTTGCTAGCTATTACTGCCAACAATAATGGATGCTGTTATTATATTCAGTAACAATGGACAGCACCAGTGCCAAGGGCAGATTCCACTTTTGTTGGTTACACATCACTGTGAAGCAGCTCAGGCACCACTACTAGCACATATGTCCCTGTACTTCTGTGGGTTATTCATGATCACAAATGTTTGTTGCAAAAGGAAACATGATTTACATGGGCTCTGGTTCCACATAAAATTAGATAGGAAAATTAAATCACCTGCAGACAGAAGGTGAGGATTTTTCTTCAGTCGTAATACCAAGACATATGGATATCTTTATGATAAATCATATCGTGATAAATCAGATCTCCTCAGTACAGCTGTAAATATTACAAATCAGAAGTGTTTACCCCACTTTTCTTGCAAATAAGGGCGACTTTGAATGGATGTCTGAAATCTGAAGCAGTTATTAATACTGAATCTGCATTTGGAAGAAAAAAGTAACACTTTAAAGTGGGAATTAGAATTACAGAAGAAACATGAGGCCAAATCCAGAAGAGACACACAAAAGAGAAGCAGTATCTCCAATGGCCAGTGTCTCAGGGGCTTAGCAGGACCCGAACAAACAATTTTTTGCACTCTGATTAAAAGGCTTATTGAAAAATTGCCATGTTTTTCACAAAGGTGTCAAAGTAGAAAGATGAACTTTCAGCCTTAGCTCAATGTCATGCTGCAGTGCGCAAGAAAAGAACAAACACAAGCTTACAAATGCAGTTTGTTCTCTGTATCATGAAAGCCTGGCAGAACTCCAGTGCTGGAGTAATGCCAAACCAGCACACCAGCATCTTTGATCTTCTAAAGCTCATGTTTTCCTTTAGTGTTTAACATCTCCACTAATTTAAAATCAATGTACAAATGGCTTTCAGAAATAGTTGTGAGCAGCCAAAGTCTCGACATTTCATAACTATTCAGGTCGTTGGCAACTGTCACAAGCGGAAACTTGGAAAGCTGCAGGGGCTGAGCTGCCGGGGGTTCAAACACCCTCGATGCCCTGAAAACTGTGCATTGTGGCCCGTAGGTTGCTGAACACCTGCATTCCCATGGGCAGAGCATTTCCAGGCTTTCTACCTGCAAACCTTCTGTCTGAACCCCAGATTTATCAGATCTAACATCAGCCCGTCAGGGCAGGGCGATTTCCTCCCTCAGACACCACATCAGTGCTCACTTCACTCCCACACAGCTCCGCTGCTCCTCAGGGGACAGCGGTGCGACTTCCCTGAGGATTTCTGCATGGCCTCCTGCAGTTCCACTCATCAGTCACTAACATCGCTGCCTTTTTAGTCTTCTTAGACTAAAAAGTTCATTCTTATGGCATCTGCTACAGCTCCATTCGTGGCACTTGTGTTCCTCAGGATTATGCTTGTGACTACTTGCGACAGACCGGCTCCGGGAAGGAGACCAGAGAGAGATTTCAGCTGGATCGCCACGCTAGGCCCAGCTCACTGCCTTTTCAAGGAATTTCAACTTTGGCCAGGGCCATCGCGGACACGGCCGGGATCCGGCCCGGGTTTGGCCCAGGTCCCCTCGGGCCCCTCCCGGCCCCGCTCCGCCCTCAGAGCCGCCCGCAAGCCCCGCCCCTCGCCAGCGCCTCACAGCCGCAGCCCCTTGTCTGATGCAATTCGCTTCCCCCCTTGCTCGCGACTTCGGGCCAATCACGAGCTCTTCCTGCCGTGACGTCACGCCTCGCAGCCAATGAGCGAGAGCCACGATGGTAGAAATCCGGGCGGGGCGGCGTGGGGCGCAGTCGGCCGCGCTGGTGACGCGAGCGGCGTGTCCGCTGTTCCGCCATGGCAGCGCTGCCCGGTGCCGCGGCCCCGCGGCTGCTCCTCATCCCTAGCAAAGCGGCCGAGGCTCCCGGCACCGCGGCTGCCCGGCATCTGTCCGTTGTCCTGCCGGCAGGAGCCGACCCCGGTCTCCCGGGGATGGAGACCGCGCAGCCGGCCCGCAAGCGGCAGCGGCTCACGCATCTGAGCCCGGAGGAGAAGGCACTGCGCAGGTGAGTGCGGGCAACGGTGGCGGGGCTGCGGCTCTGCTCGGTGGGGGTAAAGTCTCCCGCTGACGGCCGCTCTGCCCCGCAGGAAGCTGAAGAACCGCGTGGCGGCCCAGAGTGCCCGCGACAGGAAGAAGGCGCGAATGACAGAGCTGGAGCAGCAGGTGGTGGAGCTGGAGGAGGAGGTAAGGGGCTGCGGGAGATGCGGGGCTGGAGCAGGGGGAGCATGGGAGCGGCCTCCCTGCCTCACGGCTCTTTGCAGAACCAGAAGCTGCTGCGGGAGAACCAGCTCTTGCGGGAAAGGACGTGTGACCTCGCGAGGGAGAACCAGGAGCTCCGCTGCCGCCTGGGGTTGGATGCTCTGAAGACGGAGGAGGAGGGTGACGAGTTCCAGGTGAGCCGCCCGTGTCCGCCCCCGCCTTGGGCAGAGCTGCCCCGATCCCGGGGCACCCTCGGGACTGTGGGCAGGGATATGCGGGGAAGACCTTTGCCCTCCATGTGGAGGCTGTCCTGAAACTCTGAGTGCCGAGTGGGAAGGGGTAATGTGGGAGGTAGAAAGCTGACTAGTTCCAGGCTGGTTTAAGACAGTTTTCTCTGATTGTCTACCTCATAGGGATGAATAAAAACTGTAACAGTCATGTAGGTTTGTCTCAGATGTGGTGGTGAAGGTCAGGCTTTAATTTAAAAGTATCAAAATAAATGTGCAAGTGTAGGGAAGCTTTGGCTAACTTTGAAATTACCTTACCTTCACGTTCCTACAGAACAAGCAAATAGGGAATTTTGTGTTGGAAACCTTAGCAGAAGAATTATGATCTTGAAGATCATGTACTGTACTGCCTGCCAGAACACTTAAAATGACTGAGTTTTTGCCTTGGTACAGGTTGTGAAGGAATCCCAGGTGGATGAGATCAGATTGGTGACCGGGTCCGCTGAGTCCGCAGCACTCAGACTACGTGTTCCTCTGCAGCAGGTGCAGGCCCAGCAGTCACCATTTCTGATAGTTTCCACATGGATTCTGATGGCAGTGACTCTTCAGACTCTGAGGTGAGCATCCAGTCCTATACAAACTGTCCATGAAATTCAGAATTACTGTAGATTTAAGATTAGTGTTGTAATGTTTTGATGTTAAATCATTTGGTGGTTTCTGTTTATTCCAAATCTTGGAATGCCATACCTTTGCATCAGAACGGCTATGTCCAGTGAGTACAGGAATTCACATGAAAAAACCCAGTCCCCCACAGCTTTAGTCACGTGCAGGTCTGCCTGAGCCAGGTTTTGGTCCGTGCTTTGTGTAGCCAGCAGGCACTGTGTTGTTGGTACTTGATGGTACTTGATGTTGTTGGTACAAGATCTGAGGGAGTTTCTAGTAGTGGCTGTAAATCTCAAATGCATGTATAATTCCCTGGGGATTGTCAGTATCCTTGCAAAAAAAAGCTGTGGGCAAAGAATGACTGTGTCCTGGCCCTGGCAAAGAATGACAGATTGCCCAAAAGGGTGTGGAGTCTCCCTCACTGGAGACAGTTGAGAACCATCTGGTGCAATCCTGTGCCACGTGCTCTAAGATGACTCTGCTTGAGCAGGGAAATTAGACCAGATGTGACCTACTGTGGTCCCTTCCAACCTGGCCTATTCTGTGAATTTCTGCAAGATAGGTAACTGCTTTAACTGTGTATTTGATGATATTCTTGGTGGACCAGCTGTGATTGCATCACTGTATATTAACTTCCACATGGAGGTTAACAGATGCCACATTTGGTGTTTGGCTGTAACAGTAATAAACTGTCTTTCTAAAATTCTTTCATTTTGCAGTCTGATGTCCTCTTGGGCTTTCTGGACAGTCTGGACCCAGAGTTGTTTCTCAAATATGCTGATTCAGAGTCAACGTGCCTGGAAAAGCTGGATGAAGAGATCTCTGGAGAAACAAATTCCATACCAGCCGCCCTCTCTCCCTCTTTGGGGTCCCCATCAGCCAAGCTGGAAGCCATTAATGAACTCATAAGGTTTGATCACGTGTATACAAAACCCCTGGTAGTGGAGATTCCTGTTGAAGTGGCCAACCAAACCAATATGCAAGTGAAAATTGAGAAAGAAAATCTCTCTTCATCTGACGACAAGGCCATCCCTGAAGTCCCAGTGTCTGTGAAGAACGAACCTGTAGACAGCTTCATGCCTGAACTGGGCTTTTCTCATCTGCTTTCTTCTTGTCATAGCCTTGAGGCCTCAAGCTACCTGTTGGATGGCTGTAGTGACTCTGGGTATGAAGGATCCCTGTCTCCCTTCAGCGATACGTCGTCTCCGCTTGGCGCCGACCATGCGTGGGAGGACAGCTTTGCCAAGGAACTCTTTCCCCAGCTCATCAGTGTCTAACCTGTAGTGTTAACTCCCTGTCAACAACTGTCCTGTCCTGGCAGGAAATCTGCAATGCCCCTTTGGGGTGTGTGTGGGCAAAATCAAGCCCATTCAGAAAAGTGTTTCTCACCTTTACCATGCTAGTTGATGGTATGAAAAAGCCTGGGGTGTTCTGTCCTGCCCTGGCTCCCCCCAGTCAGTGTTGGCTTAGGAGAGAGGCAGGTTTGTTTCTCAACTTGCTCATTCTCTCTGAACCTGAAAATGTTTTGTTTTCCAGTTAAAATTTTAACACCAAAAACTAAACTGGGATATTCATGTATAGGCAACTGGGCTAGACCTTAATAGTTTCTAAGTCTTAAAGCTTCACTAAATGCTTGTTTTCCATTTGCTATGTAGAGTTGCTTTGTCCATTTAATATTTAACTATATTGGTGCAATTAAAATGCAGTGCAGCTCACTGACCCTGTTTTGCCTTAGAACTCACTGGGGAGGGGAGAGGATCTGGAGAATTTAAGTTCAGGTCCCTCAGTTTCTCATCCTGCCACAATATATTGGGGAGCACTGCTCATAAGGTGTCTGCAGCTGGGTGCTTCAGCAGTTCCCTTTTGGGGATGCTGGATGTGGTAGATGGGTTTGTATGAGGGCCAGAGCAAAACCTTCAGCCTCTGTGAGGCAGGCATGTGGCAGGAGCTTGAAGTGTGAATATTCAAAAGTCAGGGCAGTTGTGGCACCCTGGTGGCCAGTAATGCTGTCCAAAATTCTCCATCTGAGAGGAGGTGGGTGCACAGACATGGTATGAAAATGGTTGCAGGTTCTGTATTACCACAGGAAATCCTGAAGCATCAAATGGACTTGTCAGGAGCTCATTTCAAATACCACAGCAGGACTTCTCATTGTCCACATCCATTTGCTCCAGTATCCAGTATTTATCACAATATTTAAAAAAAACTTGGAGAGACAGAAGAAATTTTATACTGAAGATAAGAGAGTTGTTGCAGGTGTTGGCACAGCTGCTCTTGGTTTCAGTGCTATTTCATGTTTTGCATTCAGTTTTGGCAAAAATAACTTTGGGTGGGGAAGAAAGAAAACCAGAGATGTTTCAGTCAGTAACATTCAAGGTGACAGGACTGCTTTGGATTACAAGCTTGAGTAACCTAGTTTATAATGAAGGATTCCACCTGAATAGTGGGTAGAAGTACAGGCTGCAGCTGTGCAGTGCAACAAATTTAGATTGAAAATCCAAGTAGTCAGAAGAATAAATTGCTTTACTTTCACGATAGAAAATAGCAATGACTGCAATACTGCAATAGTATCCAATTGTTGCATGTCCAAAAAAAGCAGAAGTGAGGATTTGATCTGTAGCTTTGCAATACATTTTGTAAGCACCCTTTTATGAAGCCCCAGCTCTTTCTGGCAACCATGAACAAGCCATTTCAACATCTAAAAAATCCAAAGAAAATTGTTTTACATTCTCCTTTTCATCACAGTAGGACATGGGATGTGCTTAACATTTCAACCTCCTTAAGCACAGGAGACAGAAATGGTCAAGGATGTGGTCTTTACTCTTTGCACTGTTTTGCTTCCCCTTCTCAACAGCTCTATCCTGGCATGCTTTATCCTGGCTTACTGCAAACACTGGTGTTAATAGTTACTGAGACCTCTTCCACTAAAACCACAGAAGTAGTTCTTGTTTGGCATCTGGAAGCCTACTACCATGGAGAATCCTTATGTGCACTGGTATTTTCTACTAGAATCAAGTCCACTAAGATGGTACACAAAAAAAGCAAGTCTTACCTTCCAAGAAAATTACTAAAATATGAATTTAAAACTCTACTCAAACATTCCTTAACTTTAAAAATACCTAGCTTGCTTAGTTCTGAGTCATTTTATTCTGAAGTAAAATAAAAGATCTCAAAACACAAGCTATAGCAACATTAATTGGTATTCCTATTGCTTTGTCAGAGGTCTTTGGATCATGACAGACTTAAAATAACTTTTCCTTCCTGGCAGCTTCAGGTTTATTCTATTCTGCTGTTGCCTTCCCTTGTCCTGGTGAATATCGTGGAGGAAAAAAGGGGAATGCCTTTAACATAACATAGTTAAATTCAAATCTTCTTAAGCCAGAAGAGAACTTCACTGTCCAGCTGAAGGACTACACATGGACTCCCAAGGTTTTATCACTCTTACCAGGAATGAAACAGTCGTCTAAAAAATATTTTAGAAAATTTATTGAAAACTGACATACAAAGGGTGATTTGGTCCCAAGAGAAGACAGACCAGAATCAGATCTTTAATATTTCAAAATAATGTTTTTCCTAATACTGCATCGCCTTTGCCATCCTGTCTGTGAACAGCATTAATAAAAGTCTTTTAATGAAGACAACAACAAATGAAACTCACAAATACAGAAGTCTGTAAATGCCCACAGCTTGATCTCCCATCCAGTCACCCTCTCCAAGTGATTGCTGCAGCAAAGGTCTTGCTCAGTGCTCCTGTCACTTGGTTCCCACTCTTCCATCAATTTAAGCAACTCAACCCCTCTGTCTCCTATCACAAGGGCAGAAATGCATTGTGAAAAAATGAAAGCAAATGTTTTCTATCAAAGCAAACTTTTTAGACAATTTTTTTTCTCCATCTCATAGTCTTTGTCAACAGTGCACCACTCTGTTCTTGCTTTAGATGGCAGTAACAGGTCAGTGATGCCCTACTGGCATTGAATTAAGAGGAAAAACACCTCTGAAAGTCAACCTTTGGTACAAACCTAGCAGGAAAAAAAGTATGCTTAAAAGCCATCCACAACAAATTCTGCAAATCTGATATGCAATTTGGTGTTTTTAAGAGGAAAATAACTGCATCAATTGATGTACTTAGGCCTCCCAGATTTTTTTTTTGCATCTTCTGTTGCAGTTTCAGTGTTGCTGAGATGGTTTCATAACATTTTTGAAATTTTTATCCTTTTTTTTCCATTTATTTAGGATTCAGAGCTTTCACCTAAAATACTTTAATCCAGCAAGCTGAAAACCAGTCACTTACTTGGAGGCATCACATTTTCTACCTGCAGTGACTACAGCCTTCTCCAAACTGACTGCTTTATGTTCTGCTCAACCACTGGAGCACATCAGAGGCTGTAGGTTTTAAAAGATGTTCAGCAACTTAATAATACATAAGAAATTTTCCACAGTTCATGCAAAAGATTTATAGCAGACCCTGAAATGAAATTAGGCATTATAGCAAGATAGGCTGCACATGTTCTTCAATTTAATAAACCTTCCAGAATGGTACAGGTGTGCACTGGTTTCCAGAGTAATACCTACTCAAATGCTGGAGTGTTTTTAGTGAAACTCTAAAATGTTTTACCAAGAGACAGGAAATTTCAGACAACCTTCAACAAAAGCAGCAAGATAAACAGGGTTCAACAAACAGGTATGTTTTGAACAACCAGAAGGACTGCAAAAAGAGAAGGCTGATTTTAAGCTTTGAGCTATGGGTTATTCAACAGTGAAGAATATTATCACAAGGATTATCTTTTAGCTGTGCAGAGAAGAGTAGATTTTCTGCAGCTGCATTCCTGTGTACTTGCTCCTTTATGTTAGCAAGATGTCAAAACCAGATTGGGACATAGGACTCTGAACAGACCCTGTTACTTGGAAAGGATTTCTTATAAAAGCCTCAGTTCAGGTATCTCTGACAAAGCTCAAGGACTTAAGAACAAAAGATAAAACCCTTAAACAAGTTAGAAAACCTTAAGTATAACAAACTGCTGTGCACTGAGAAAAGGTACAAGCAATAGCTCATTGTGAGCTCCTTTCCTTGGCACCCTTGCAGGGTAGAAAATTCTTTTGGCAAACATCTGTATAAACAATGTGAGGCTATATTATTGGCACATACTGTGGCTTATATTTTATGTCTAGATTCTCTCAGGAAAAAGACAGGCACCTCCTTTACCTTACCACCAAAGCCATCAAAGGCTGGGACTTGGTACAGACCCAGCATTTGACCCTCCCATTGGCAGCAAGCACCATAATCCCTGTTAGCTGATTTACTTATCATGTTTACCCAAATCAATGGATGCCATTCATTTCAGCAGAAGTTACACTGTCCTAACTGACTTTCCAACCCCATGCATACAGAAAATCTCTGCACAATGTAAAATCTCTCTGCTGAGAACCACTTTGGGGAAGGGAACATCAAAAACCCACAAATAAAATTTAGAAGCCAATGAACCAAAGATGACTGAAGTCAGCAGGTATCCTGCAAGTTACAAGTGCTGGCTTTACTTTCTACAAAGCAAAAGACTTAAGCTCAGCTGTAATATTCCTTCCCTGGCACCCCGTGGACTGTGTAATTTCTACATCTGAGTTTACATAAAGTCCAAACAAATAAGATGGTGTGAAAAGCTGTATTACCAGAGGGACTGCTTTTCTATCCATGACTAGATTTGAAGATGTTTCTTCCTTTACATTTTGTAATTCAATTTAAACCAAATGGCCAAGAATAGTATGTGCACCAGTTTCAATGGCTCAGTAAGACAAAGGTGTGGCTTAAGCCACAGTTACATTCAATATTTGGATTTTATGCTTTACCAAGGGCAATTAAGAGGATATTTCACCACTAAGCAAGATGGAAAGCTACTTCCCTGTTCCAAAGGCCTCTGAATTACCTTTTCAGTAAAAATAAGAATATTTAACAGATTGGAACACAGAAATCTTAGGGTGTTTCCTGGCCACCCTATGATTGTGGTGTGCTTATGATTGTTAGTAAGAAAACAAAAAAAACAAATAATATAACTTCAGATTCACACATCAAACCAGAAAAAATAATCAAAAAACCTCAACAATAGGCATCAGAAGCTCACCACTTCCAGTCTAAAGTCTGGCATCTACAACTCCATTTCTTCTTCTGCACACCCAGATATTCCCAAACTAGCATATGGATCTGGAGACATGGCAGTCTGTTGTGATCCAGGGAACGTTTCAGTCTGTGGGTCAAAAGGAGCTCTTGGTATTGGCTGCTTAGCTTGACATACTTCTGTACTCTGCTGCTTGAAGTTCTTAACAGAAACAGACTTCAGTTTATCTGTCATAAATTCAGGAAGAGGTTTCCAAAGCACGAGTTCCATAGAAGGACGGCTCCTAGAAGGGATGGAGTTTCAGTAAATTTTAAGTTCTCCAAGCACAGCTATTAAATGCAGAAGACCTTCATCCTTTGAGCTAGCCTGGAACCATAGTCCAGAAAATAAACACCTTTTTCCCCCCCCTCTATTAAATTTCCTCTTCCCTATTCCCTAGTTCCCTTATTTCTAGTTCTAACCTTGTATTTCCTCTCCTTTTTTTGCACCAAACTTGACCACTGTTGGTCACACTTCAAGATCTCATTTTGGAAATTCATATACATAAACCCAAAACTGATACTGGTTCACTCCACAAATTTCAGTCTGTAGAAGACATGAGGAGTACAAAACACATACTTGATGACCACTACAGTCACACTTATTTCTTTTTTACATCAGGACAGTTTTTCCTCTTTGAACCACATGAATGGTCTGTTACACAATGCTGGCTGCATCATGCAGTAATCAAGGACATCTCCATAAACATGAAACGAGGTCTCTCTTTTCATTTGCACATGTTAGCTACATAGCACCATGATTTCCTCCAGAACTTACATAGATTCTATTATTTTCTTTGTCAGGACTTCACCAAAATCCCTCTTCATCCCTTTCTTAAGGGTATCTGACAGGATAAGAGTGGGCAGATTGCTAACATTTCCATCAGCATGAACTTCCTCATCTTCATCAATTATCCTAGGAATGGAGGGGGAAGAGGGAGATAAACACTATTGAGCATACTGTTATCAGGAACATCCACTGCAGACTACAGTCACATCTACGTGCTCTGCTCTGTGCACATCTCTGACCTGGGCTGGGCACCAGGAGCAGCAGGGCCATGCTAACATGAGTGAGTCTCTCTTGGGCTAAAACACCCTGAGAAGGACTCACAGAAGCCGCTCAAACAGTAATGCCACTCCTGGTACCTGAGCTAGCTTTGTTACCCCTGTGCTATCCCAGCAGTGTCAGTACAAACATACACTGAGAGAAAAAAATTAAATTCCCTCCAAGGGAAACTGAATGATTCAGTCACATTACACAGGTGAGTCTCAGCTATGCAGCTGCTTCACCTGCTCAGTTCCCCAAAACTGGAATTGAGAATTATTGCAAAGGTACTGGAGATACTGAAAATAATGCTTCACTTTTCACAACGCTGTGCCAATTCCTGAGATTAAATCAGCACAAATTGGTGAAGTGTTTAGAACAAATGGAAGCATCTCCTTTGTTTTTGGTTTTTGTTTCACAGAAAATTTAGCAGTGTAGCTGGGAAGAATAGGGAACAATCCTCCAAGAAGACCAAAGCAGACACAGACAGATAATAGAGACAGATTTCACTACTCTGATTTATCCATTAAAAAATAACAGTCTAACAGTACCTTGCTTCTCCTTATGCATCATCTATGGAATAATCTACAAAAAAATCTTGTTTTAAAATTTCTATAACTTTTGGCTTTTCTAATCATCTGCAGTGGTCATTTTAGATATTTTGGAATACCAGCTCACCTGCAATCACCTGATACATACACATGCCATTCCCAGAAATCTTTCAAGGACCAGAATGCACAGTAAATTTATTAAAACACTACAGCAGACTCTCTATAGCCACCCAATTGCCCACATGACACCATCAACAAGATGAATCTCAGCCTTATGTACAGAGAGACCTCTTTGGTTCATGCTACTCCCTCCACTTACAAATCCACATCTATTTTAAGTTTAAATCACAGAACAAGCTGCAGTTGGTTGAAAAAAAACTGAGCTAAAGCCTGAGCAGGTAAATGTTAGAATTTGAGCTTCTGGACACTCACAGAAGAGCATTAAACCCAATTATGGTATATTGGAGCTGCATAATGATTGTGACCAGGGTGTTATTTACTCAGCATCTCCTGCTCTAGCACCCAAAACTTCTGATCAGCCTGAAGAGTCACAGGACCACAGGCAGCCTAAAATTAAATAATTTTAACAGAAGGTTCACCTCAGACTTACAGCAGTGTTATCACACTGCTAAGTGCCAGATTTACCCCTGAATGCCCACCAAAAAAGGGAAAGCTCAGCAAAGCCAGGCTACTCAATCCCTGCATTTACCTGTCCTCAATTTCCTGAAGTTTCCTGCGAGCAACCTCGCATTGCTGTTCCCCCATTGTCTGATCCATTTCTTCACAGGGACTTTCTAACATGGCAGTTTCAGGACCGCTGCCACCAGACTGACTTGCTACCTCCCCAGCTGCCTGCTGACCTGCACAAAGAATCCATTCTTCAGTGCTGGGATTCAAAGGGCAATTTTTGGTTCCTGTCAGTCTCTTCTTCCGCACAGGACAGCTAGGAAACAAAGTAAGTTTACAACTGTCAAAAAAAGAAACGTGGCATTCTACAGGAACAAATGTAAAGTGCATCTCAGCAGCTTTGACATTCTGTGGCAAAGCAACCTCAACAAAGAAAATAAATCCACATTGCTCTTAGTAAAATGTGAGTACCTATTCAGGAAAATCAGTGCCACACAATTAATTAGGTAACAGAAATGGATCTGGGCTCATGTGCAATTCAAGGGAAGAGTTCCAAAGGGAAACAATGATAGATTTCCTTCCTGTTTGTATTGTAGGTGAGATGTGCTCAAACAAAACAAAAAGCAAATCAGGATTTTTCAGGCTATAAAAGACAAATTAATTTACCCTTCTGCCTCTTCTTCTAGCTTATGCTTCCTTCCACATCGCACAGAGACACTACAAAAGAAAAACAGTTACTTAGCTTCAAATTGTATCTTTTGGTTATACTGATAGTGTCAAACAATATTTTCCCCCTTTTAAAATTTCATCTGAGATCAATGGTGACAGTGTGTCACCAGCTGTGATGGGAATAAAAGTTTGGGACAACAAATAACCACTTTGTTACAAAGGAAGTCAAAGGCGGCTGTAATTGCTCAGTTCTCTGAACAGAATTCCATGCTAATTTCTTCATTTCTTCTCCTTTATATTATTTAGTTTTCCACAAGGGGCAAGACCAATTTTTTGGTCTAAAATTCAAATGCTTCAAGAAGCAATACATGACCCAGCTTATGTCTCTTAATACTCTATATGATGGGACATACTGAAAAAATACTAAAACAAATAAATGAATTTGAAAGTACGCAAATACGCTGGCTCTTGCCTTTTAAACGGTTCCCTCATCCCCCCCCAGCCAGCTTCAAGGTCCTTAACCGAGAACAAGACTATTTTCTAACCTCCTACCAGCGCAACACTGCTACAAGGAAACAAATCCCGAAGCAAAGCACCCGCCGCAGTTCCCCCCTGCCTGGGCCCTGCGGAACGGCTCCGGCACTTACTGGCTGCGGCTCCTGGTGAAGGAGCTCACCGGGGCCACCGTCAGCCCCTGGCTGTGGCTGCCGAGCGCGGCCAGCGAGGCCAGGTCGAAGCTGCTCTGCAGACAGAGGCCGGAGGGTCCGTCCACGCCGTCGTTTCCGATCCCTGCCATGACCATGCCGGGTGGCTGCAGACGGCCGTGGCCGCCGGCTAAGGGCTCCGGGGCAGCGGCCGGCGCTGTGGGGAGCTCCACGGCCGGGCCCGCCGGGATGCCCTGGAAGGATCTGCCTAGCGCTGCCATTTCCTGCTGCGGGGGGCAAAGCGCACATCAACGCCGCAATCCGCGCTGCGCCACACGCCGGCCCTGCCCGAGGCGCTCCCGCACGAAACCTCCTCCGCCCGCCGCGCTCACCCGGGCCGAGCCGGGCCCGCGGCTGCGGCCGCCGCTACAGCCCGGGTCCTTCCAGGCCTTTCGCCGCGATCCGATAAGGACCCGCGGGCACTGTGGGAGCTGTAGTCCCGGGCTCTGGGAGACCTCTGGGAGTTGTAGTCCCGAGTGCTGTGGGACCTGTGGGAGTTGTAGTCCTGGGTGCTGTGGGAGACGCGCTCTGAGAGCGGGCGGGCTCCCCGCCGCAGCCCGTGAGGGGGCGCCCACCGCGGGCTCTCCGCCGCCGTGGCCCGTGAGGGGAGCGCCGCGGTGTCCCCGAGGGTGCCCGAACAGCCCCTCTCTTGTCCGTGGCCCGTGAGGGAGCGCCCACCGCGGGCTCCTCGCCGTGGCCCGTGTGGGGGCGCCGCGGGCTCCCCGAGAATGTCCGAAAAGCCCCTCTCTTATCCGTGACCCGTGAGGGAGCGCCCACCGCGGGCTACCCGCCGTGGCCCGTGTGGGGGCGCCGTGGGCTCCCCGAGGATGTCCGAACAGCCCTTCTCTTGCCCGTGGCCCGTAACGGCACTGTGGGCTCCCCGAGGATGTCCCCGAACAGCCCCTCTCTTGCCCGTGGCCCGTGTGGGGGCGCCGTGGGCTCCCCGAGGATGTCCGAACAGCCCTTCTCTTGCCTGTGGCCGGACCTAATCCCCGCAGCGGGGCGGGCACGGTCCGGCAGCCAAATCCCGGTCAGCTGAGGAGCTCAGGCGGGCTCGGGGAGGTGGCGAGCGGAGCGGAGCTGAGCTCCGGGCGGCAGGAGGGAGGGATGGCGCCCCGGCACACGGTAACCGCCCGTCCTTGTCTTTGGTTGCGGGAGGCTGCGGGTTCTACGCGGGGTTAGAGAAGGACAGTGCATGTACACACTGTAAGAGGTGGGAAAGCTCCCTGAGGCTGCTGTGAGGCTTTATCGAAGTTGGACATCCCTGTCACAAAGTTCGGAACCTTTCAGGAGAGTCCCAACGGGCGGGGAGAAAAAAAACACAAAACCAATCAAACAAAACGACAACAAAAAGTAAAGCTATGTCTTAATACAGTAGTAACTTAAGTTCTTTGGCACTTTTTTTTTTTTTCTGTAACATAGTTTATTAAATTTTGCAAAGGAAATCTAATTTGGCCCATGCTCAGAATGGAGCACCAGCCCCTGCTCAGAGGGTCTAGCTCGCCCTGCAAGGTAAGCAGAACCATCCTGAAGGTGGATCCTGCAGAGGTTGTGGTTTTAGCAATGGTGTACAGATGTGAAATGTGCAAGAATTTTATGTTAGCATTTGAATAGAAATACATTAAGTGATTAGACTTGTAAGGTTTTGTGCTTTCCTTGGACACCTGGCTGTGTTCAAAAAT
Organism: Ammospiza nelsoni; assembly: GCF_027579445.1. Taxonomy (NCBI): domain Eukaryota; kingdom Metazoa; phylum Chordata; class Aves; order Passeriformes; family Passerellidae; genus Ammospiza; species Ammospiza nelsoni. The sequence continues at coordinate 5,330,469 of NC_080650.1, read as the reverse complement.
GGAAGCTGCAAAAGCAGCTTTCTGATTCTGGTGTTTTACACTGAATACAAATAGAATTTTTTTTGTGTCATGTTTTCGGAATGAAGTGAACGCCCTTATAAACTGTCAGGAGCTCAGAACACATGAGGTGATTATCTGTGCTCTCTCCTAACTCCAATGTCAGACAGCATACCAATGTCACGAGCCCAGCTGATTTGGGCAGGAAGAATGAAAGATCTGTCACAATAAAACCTAAGTTATATGATGTATGTTCATTATTTTGTGTGTTTGTTTGTTTATTTTCTGTTCCTTCTAGATTCCTGGCTGTACCCATAAAACACCCAAAATAGGTTTACAGTACTTAGTTACTAAAAGGGTCTGAGTGTGCTGTGCCAGTATTTACCACATCAATTTTGGTGTTTTCTACCATACTCACTGCAGCCCTTACTTATAACTCTTAATTGCTTTGGTTGACATTCAGAGAAACACTTTTTATTCTTGGAAACTGTAAGGAAATGTTAATTGGATTTTACTTTAATAAGATCAATTTCAACTTGCAAATTTCAGGGAGGGAGGGAAGAAGGAAGTGTTGATGAATTATCTTTAGGAAGGACACAGCTCTGTCAGAATACAGTAAAATATCTGGAATAACTCAGCATTTCTGGGAACTGGACCAAGAATGAGAATGATGAAGAATAAGTCTACATACCTAACAATGAGAAATTCAGGGAATAGAAGTTTATTAAAAGAAATATGTACAGCCTTTATATATGGAGAAAGGGGAAATTTGATCACTGAAGTGTCTTGATTTTCTTTTGCTCCCCAGCTCCCCAGCTGGACATTGTTCCTGGCTGTTTGTGCTGTTGGAATTGGAGGCACCTTTCAGTATGGGTACAATGTCTCTATTATTAATGCACCCACTCAGGTAAAAGCTCATCTTTTATTCACTGGGCTGTTTCCTTTCTGAACTCTGCCAAAGCCAAATGTGCTTTTGCTGTGATCACAGAGGGAACTGAAGCAGTTCTTCCTCTCTTATGAAGGAATCTTTTTCATTTCCTAAGTGGTTTCATGTGCATTTGTTTGTGAGTACCCCCTGTCACAGCTATTCTGTGTCAGACTAAAGTGTTAATATGCCTTATAAATACCTTTATTATTAGAAGGATTAACTGAGTAAGTAATATATTTTTTTGATTACTAAAATAGCCCAGAACACTAAGGGTAGAATAGACCAGAACATTTGCAGTTGGAAGGGACCAACAATGACCATCTAGTCCAACTACCTGACCACTTCAGGGCTGACCAAAAATTGTGTTACTAACAGCAGTGTCCAAATGCCCTTGGAGGATTGACCACTTGTCTGGGAAGTCTGTTCTTCTGCTTGACCACCCTTTCTCTAGGATATCACCACTGTTTCTCCAAATATCAAGTTTGAACCTCCCCTGACACACCTTTGAGCCATTCCCATTCTTTCTGTCACAGGGAGAAAGCATAGTTATTATTTACAGGTGTCCATCACAAGGCATATTACTGAAAAAGATCTCCTTAGGGAATTAAAATGTTCCATCTGTAGTGGCTGAGTATCTTGTAAATATTTTCACTTGTTACTTGAGCATTCTTTGCTGTAGCCTCCAGGATTCTGCATATTTTGTGGATGACTCAAGGATCTGAGCAAATGTTCTTGTGAAAGTGGTGGGTATCAGTTTTTTGCCACCAGCTGATTTATTTGCTTGGGAAACTGTGAAGACTGAATTTGCTTCAACATTGTATACTTTTTACAAAATTTAAAAGGAGCTGTCTGTGAAAGAACAGGTCATATGCTGGGAACAGAGGGAGAGTCCAAGAAGTTTGTTCTTCTGTAGTCTTTGTTTGCAGGCAAGGAACAGGAGCCTCTGATTACAGATACATGCCAGTTCAAGTGTTTCTAAAGGCAAATTTTAGAAAACCAAGCATGTGGAATAACAGCCTCAAAGTTCTGACACATGAATACTCTAAGAAAGGTGGAGTATTATTGGAGCTGAAAAAGGGATTTTACTATGACTCTTTGGATTACACTGAGGCAGGGAGATTTAGACCAAGTGTCAGAATGAGTCCCCTGACAGTAAAATTTTTTAGGTTGCAAAGCCTCTGTGCTGTGAGAAGTTCCTAAAAACAGTAGGGCCAAGCATCCACCCTGTTCAGAAGGACCTCAGAGCTCTCTCATGGCAGTGCATGTCAGGGTTGTGTTTCTCCTCTGCTGCAGCACCTGAGGCAGGGCACAAAGCAGAGCTGCTCAGCAGCCTTTGAGGTGTGTGGGGAGTAGGAAACACAAAGTCTTCCTTGTGGTCAAGGAAAATTCTGCCAGTCAGCTGATATCTCTTAGAATTAACTCCCAGAATTGATTTTCAGGGTTGAGGTGCAAGTTATTTGTAGTGCTGTGTAAAATGCTACACATTCATCACTCTTTTCTCCTGCAGCATATACACAAGTTCCTAAATGAGACCTGGAGCAGTCGTTATCACAAGGAGCTAAATGCAGATTTGCTGACTTTTCTTTGGTCTGTCATTGCTTCCATCTTTTCCCTCGGAGGCCTCTGTGGAGCCCTGATTGGAGGCAGCATGGCCATACGCCTGGGCAGGTCAGTTGCAGCAGCAGGCATCAAAACATGTTTGCTTTTCCTACCTTCCCACTGGAATAGAAAGTAAATAAACGGGAAAAGAGTGGGAGAAAAGAGTATTTTTTTCACTTTAAAGCTGAGTTTTCTAGTAGAATTTTACAGTTTATTCCAATGTGGCTTTCAAGGATGAGCCCTGAATTCTGACCTTTGTCTTTGCATTACATTTACTGAAATCTGAGTAGGGGAATGCACACAGAGTGTGTTGGAAACATGAGTTTCCCCTGACACATTTGCAGCCCTTGTGCCAGTAAGGATGAGCTGCTTCATCTGTTGCACTTCATTTGTCTAAATGAAGAAACCCCACTCCTACCTTGTCAGGCGTTTCTGTCATATTTGTACATTATTCTTATGTTTAGACATTCTAAAAACATAAGCAGTTGTATCAGATATCTGGGTTTCCAGGGAATAGCATGTTTCTTCAGTATAAAGTCCATTTATCCCCCCACATTATCAGAAAAAGAAAACTGTTTAAAAACCCACATTATTACAGATTTCCATAATGTCTGGTTGAGACATCAGGAGTTTTTGTTTGTTTTAATCAGTTTTTGTTTTTTTCTGTGGTGTATCATTATTATTATTATTTTATTTTATTTTTCTTCCTCCTTTTTAGGAAAGGAGCTCTTTTGATGAATAATGTTATAGCAATACTAGCCTCCATTTTAATGGGGATCAGTTTTCCTACAGGATTGTTTGAGTTACTGATTGCTGGAAGGTTTTTGATTGGCATAAATTCAGGTGAATGATTTCTTATTCCTACTATCAATAAACTATGGTGAATGATAAATTATTGTTATTTCTGATCCTTTAGGTTTTTGATGAAAATATTCTGTAGTTTAGCTTGGAATCTGAAGGCAGCTAAATGAATAGGAAATTAATTAAGTCCCATTTTGCATGTGTTTTGCTTTAGCAACTCTTTGCAAAGCAATTTATATGATAGGAAAATTATTTTTCCATTTACTTGCAGGTGTTGGGCTCTGTGTGCAGCCTCTTTATATTGGGGAGTTTGCCCCAAAGCACCTCAGAGGTGGTTTGGCCATGGGGACTTCAATCTTTCTGACTGGGGGAATTCTGACAGGACAAATAATTGGTTTGAGGTAAGAAATATTTGAGGTTTTTTTTCCTGTTTTGTGTTATTCCTGTGTAAAGAATTCCAATTTCCTACAGCTCATTGCAGCACATTCCTTGTGCCATTGCAGCATTAGAATTCACACAAGGTCCTCCAGGAGAAGAAAATCTTGAGTCACCCTATTCCTACAACTGCCATCAGTGCTGTGTCCTCAGGGGAGTAGTGTCAGTTCAGATGGGTCACCAGATCAGCATCAGTAAAGCAGCCACATCTGAGCTGAATTCATGTTTTCTACCAGTTTCTTGCTGGAGACAGTGGATGTTGGAAAGGACTTGAGAGCAAAGGACTCACATTTCTGTATCACAGCACTAGCACTGTTTTTGTTCCCTGTGTGATCAGAAGTTGCTCAGGCCTTCATCCAGCTGGAACTTAGAAAGTTCCAAGAGCAGAGACTGCACTAAATAGTAACCAATAGCGAATTATTATATTTCTTTGCCTTCTTTTTCCACATTTCTCACAGAGAATTATTGGGTGGAGAAAAGCATTGGCCTCTGTTGCTATCCAGCAGCTGCATTCCAGCATTAGCCCAACTGTTATTCCTTCCATGGTTTCCTGAAAGTCCCAGATATCTTCTTATTGACAGAGGTGATGAGCTGAGCTGTGCCAAAGGTAATATCTGTACTTTTTGTTCTCCAGAAGGGTACAATGAATATATTGGGTTCCAGATTCTCCTTTTCTCTTTATCCACACAGCACAGTTGTATCCTAGTGCTTTTTGGCCCATGTTTTACCTCAAGAGAGCTTCTATGGAAGAAGCCATTGAGGAACTCAGGAACCCATAATGGGTTATGAACAAAACTTTTATTATCCTGTTTCAAATATAAGTTCATTGACTGAAGCTCCAAGCTGATTACTCTCAGTGGAAAGTTCATTATCAGGATCATCAAAACTCCTACTGTTGACCTTAAGAAGACCGATTGTCATTTGAGATATATTTAATCATGAAGGTTTTAGAGGAACTGATGCTGTATAGTCTTTAAGACCATTTGTAAAGATTTTAGTCTGGGATCCAAATGAATTCTGATTATATTTGCCTTAGGAGAAGAATTTTCTGTCTTTGCTCTAGCTCACTAACTGCATCATTGGCAACATTAAAGTCAGGGCCATAACAAAGGACTCAATATCTCCCTAGAATTTAAGCAAAACTAACCAAAATGGCAAGAGTGTCCTTTAAGGAAAAGACTATTTGAAGGTCTGAGGTTCAGATATAAAATATTTTGCCTGGTGAATATTTCAAGGCCAGATATTCCTCTAAAAAGAAGGAAAGAAATGCCACAGAATTCTCCAAATCCACCACAGCAAAAAAATGTTAAAAAACCAGCAAGGAACAAGCAAGTCACAAAGCAAATTTTTCCTATCCTAACAAAAGCCAGATCTTTATGAAAAGAGATTATTTCCCAGGAGCTGTGGTTAATAGATAAATGCAAATTATTTTTTTCTATTTGTAGCTTTGAAGCGATTTCATGGTTCCTCAGAGTACCGCAGGGAGCTGGAGGACATCCAGCGGGAATGCTTTGCCTTGGAGGGGGAGAAGCCCAGGAAGCCCTGGCAGTTGTTCACTGACCCTGCTGTGAGATGGCAGCTCATCACTGTCATCGTGATGACCATGGGCCAGCAGCTCAGTGGCATTAATGCTGTAAGAGTGAACAAACAGCTTAAATAATTATTTCATTTCCACCTGTTGTTCATCTATTTATTAACACAAAGAATCCACATAGAGAAGATCAGTGAAATGGGATAAGTGGGAAGGAATGTCCTTGCATTATTTTGGTGTTTCTCTTTAATTTTTTTTCTCATTTCTGTGTTTCTGGTGTGAAAACCTTTCTAAAGAATGACTTGATACTTCCTCTGAAAAATAAATAAAGGTGGATCAGTTTATCAAGTGTGCCTGGTTTCAGAATATAAAACATATTCAGTAAGTTGAATAATCCTCTTGGCTTTTATGATAGCAATATGTTTACTTAGACGTTAATTTAACAGATTGTAATTGCTGCTTATGTTGAATTAGTAACTCACAACATAAAATACACTGATCTATATGTTTAGTATGAACATGACTTTGTTTCCAGACAATGTTTTAAATACCAGAAAAATCTCATTGTTTGTTTTTGGTGTTTTTTTTTTTTTTCCTGTTGTAGATTTATTTCTATGCAACTTACGTTTTTGAACAAGCTGGGATCGTGGCAGAAAAAATCCCGTATGTGACACTTGGCACTGGAGTTTGTGAGTGTCTCACAGCCCTCTCCTGTGTAAGGAGCAGTTTGTTCTACCTCCCAGTACAAACAGTAATGATTCTTCTTGACGAATATTGGTAAAAATGAGATCAGTATATTAACAGAAGGTTGTATCTTGTCCACAGGGTTTGCTGATAGACTATGTGGGAAGAAGATGCCTTATCATTGGGGGTTATCTCCTCATGACTCTCTGGTGCACTGTTCTGACCTTCTCTCTGACTTACCAGGTGCAAAGGACTCGTTCCTGTTACCCAGTGTGACTGAGGGGTGGAAAGGGCACGTGGTGACTCAGTAAGGGGGAATGGGTTTAAACTGAGAGTGGGGTTAGATTAGGCATCAGGAAGAAATTCTTCCCTGTGAGGGTGCTGAGGTCCTGGCACAGGGTGCCCAGAGAAGCTGTGGCTGCCCCATCCCTGGAAGTGTCCAAGGCCAGGTTGGATGGAGCTTGGAGCAACCTGGGATAGTGGAAGGTGTCCCTGCACATGGCCAGGGGTGGGATGGGATGAGCTTTAAAGCCCCCTTCCAGCCCAGCCCACACTATGACTACAGAATTCTATTATATGATTTAGTAAAAATCATTGAATGAACACTATTTAATTTCTCTGAAGCAGAACTGTTAAATAAATTAGCTGTAAAAGAGTCGTGAAAGACTGCTGGTCTTAATTGAAATAAAATACAGAAGGAAACATAACTGTTAAGCCAGACTTTAAAACTGGATTATCAAAATCTGAACTAAACCTTCTCATTGTCTTCTGTTTCAGGAGCTGTACTCCTGGGTGCCTTACATGAGCATGATGTGTGTGTTTGCCTTCATCTTGAGCTTTGGGCTGGGCCCAGGTACTGCACAGGAACGTGTGTGAGTGGGGAAGGTCTGGGGGGGCCGGGGTGTCACACAGCCCAGAGGCCTCTGCAGAACCCAAGTGAGGCCATCCTGTAGCCCAGAGCTGAGGCTTACCATGCATGAGTCTGGGGGAGCTACATGTGAGGGAGGGCTTAGTTCTGCCCTTCAGAGCACAGGGGTTCCACACTTGTCAGAAAAGGCCTGCTCCCTGAGCAGTGCTGCTGAAATTAGGGGCTGTGTCTTAGTGGGAAACTTCCTGCAAGGGCAGCAGCCTCAGAATTATGCTGTGAGGAATTATAATAGATCAGCTGATGGCATATTCAAAAGCAATCAATCTTTTGAAGCTTTGGAAGTACCTCAGATGGACATTTAGCACAATTCTCTGTTTCTGAACCATCCCCAGGTGGCATAACAAACACCCTGACAGCTGAGTTATTTGTGCAGTCCTCACGTCCTGCTGCCTACATGATTGCAGGCACTGTGAGCTGGATTAGTTTCTTCACAGTTGGGATGCTCTTCCCCTTCATAGTGGTGAGTATGAACAGCACAATTTCCATTGCACCTGCTCCCAGCTTCCATCCCATTGCTTGTATTGCATTATATACACTTGTATATGTAACTGACACTTGACCAGGATGCACACTGGCCCTCAAATGAGTTTAACTAGATTCAGTCCCTCTTAAAAGTATTTTTTACACATTAAAAACCCCAATATAACACGATAAATTAAAAGGAATGCACCGGAGGACATTGCTTATGTTCAGATGAAAAAAATCAGAAGGTAGCAAAAAGAGAAAAACTTAATCAGATACTGAGATTTACACAAAACATTTTTTAATAGTGCCTTGTGCTTTCATGGCAAAGTAACGTTCAGGTGGCACCTGTGGCAAATAAGTCACATCCCTGAGAATTTGCTGAACTGACAGAGTTCTGTAAGCAGATTATTAGGAAAGGCAAGACAGGCTTTCATCTCCAGCTTTGTATTTTTAGTTTTAGCACATGTTCTTGACAAAATGTGCAGGAACAGCATGAATCTGGGTATCTGGATCTGCCTGTCCTTCCTTCATGGTTTAGCTCTGCTTCTCAGTAAGACAGTTGGTTTTTTGTAATGCACAGCATTGAAAACATTAACATTTACAGAAATCTAAATTACATATTATTTAAACTATGTGACAGATAGTAGCAAATGCTGACTTTTAGATTGAGACATTTGTTTAAATGGTTTATCTTATTTTTAAAATAAAAGTCTATTGCACAGCCCTTGACAGTCTTATGTAAAAAGTTACAGGTAAAGATTAGGTAGAACGACTCCTTTTAGAAAAACATCTGAGCAGCAATGTTAAGTGTAAATGGAAACAAAAAGCTTATTTTCTCAAACCTACTATTATTACACTTGAAATATGTTGCAATCACATTTATTTTCAGAATGGACTGAAGCAGTATTGTTTTGTGGTGTTCTTACTGGAGTGCTTCTTTGTTGCTGCCTTCATCTTCCTCATAATTCCTGAGACAAAAAACAAATCTTTTCTGGAAATCAAAAAGGAATTTAACAAGCTTAATTTTGGAAGAAATGCCAGGAAAAAGGAAACGGAACTTTATGAAAGAAGACAACTCCAAGATGAATTTTTAAAGGTTTCTGCATAATTTCACAAATGCAACAACTTCAGTGAGAATTATGAACCTTGTAATACATGATCAATGGCTTATTAAATCTTCCTGTGTATTTAGAGGAAGTGTAACTAAAGGCAAGTTACCACTGCTGTTAAAACACGTATTGCTGAAATACCATTGACAACTTATTGTATTATCCACAGAAAACTTGATCTTTAGCTGTAACCTGGTGCTGTAGGGATGCAGAAATGCCAGGGAGGATGTTCAGTGAGCCCCTCTGGCAGATTTCTGCAGAGAATTCAGCAACTCTTCTTGCATTTCAAAGCCCTGTGTTCAGCTTGGGTCACTGGGCACATCCAAATGCTTTGCTGAGTGTAATATTCTGAGTTCTTGTTAAAACCCATACAAGAACTGATAGCTGATATTTGAAATATTCCAGTTTATGTAGAAATAGTGGTATTTAGTTTGTTTTCCAGTTATGTAACTTTGAAAGCCTTAAAGACATTCCTCATCCAGTCCTACTACTGTACTGTGCAATGAAAGTACAGCATTCTGATCACTGGTATTTGTAATAAAAACTTTTATCCTGATAAAAGACTGCCTGGGGTTTCAATTTGGTTTATGTTTTCCCCTAACCTAGCATCTTAACATTTTAAACTATGCAACAGGGTAAAGCTTCTTCTAGTTTTGGAGGTTAGTTCCCATCAGACTGAGATCTACATACCCAAAAGCATGAAGTAGCAGAGAGGACAGATGACAGGAATTAAATACTTTTTACCTTTAAATTCCAGGAGACATGCTGAATGAGCCTTCTGCCCCCTCTCCAGTATTTTTTCATGGACTCTTTTTCAACTTAAAATAAATTCTTCACACGTTAGGAAGTAAGAAATCTCATATCTGGAGTTTGTTTGTGTGCCTCTCTGATATTTGTTTCCACACCTGCCACTACCAGGACAGTGGCTGACCTTACCCAGTGCAACTTTTCCTGGCTGTAAGCATTTCCAAATGCCATTTGTTACCCAAGTGCTGCAGCAAGCATGGGATTTCTTTTCTATTTATTTTCCTCCTCTCAGAATTAAAGCTTTTAATGGAAGTACAGGAAACAAACACCCTTGGGTCTGATTTTGCTAATAGAACCATTTGTTTAATTGAAAATAACACTAACTCTGAATAGCTAACAAGGCAACATCAGGAAGGGATCTTCTTGGCCTTTAGTTTATCTTCTAAGTTGGCAAAATATTTCATTTTTCCTAGCAGCTTCTTGGCCTCTTGCAGATCATCTGAAATGAAATAAAACATTACTGGTTTACAGAGGGAGAGGTGAATTTGCATTTTCAAAATCATCTCAAGATTTCAGTGACAGCACCTGTTTTAGTAGCAAGAGTTGTGACCTGCAAGGACTCAGACTCCACTAAAACCATGCTGCCTATTGTTTTAACCTCAGATGGTTTGGGAACATTTCAAATGTTCCACAAAACCTGTAACAATGAACAATTTGGAAAAGAAATGTGGATGAATGCCCTTTAATGACTCTACCCACCAGGCAAGACAAATGTTTTTGCTTGAAATGTGTATAAATAGACCAACTGACATAACTGAAAAATGCAAATAGGAGGAGTCTGGTCTGGATAGTGCCAATTCCAAAACTGATGTTGAAACAATTTCTGCTCAGGGGGAGGGTGGTTTATGACCTCCAGACAAAGGCAACACAGTCCTTCTCATGGCACAGAGTAACAGAATGTAATTCCTCATGGGCAGGGACAGCCAGCACCACTAGGATATTTACAGTTACACACACCCCGACCAAAGTGCAGCATTCTGGACCTGGCACACAAACACAAAGTTTTTTTCCCAGCTTCAGAAGCTCAGGAATGGTTCAAGCCTGTGCCTATCCACTGGCTGTAGAATGAAGTGATGTTGATTACTGCACAGGAAGTCCCAAATGTTGTGCTGAACAGGCCTTTACTTGCCACACAGCAGCTGTGGCTTTCACTGCAAAGAAAGCACTCACTGCTCTGCTGCAGCTCCAGGACTGCAGAACAACTTCGCCCAAATTCAAGTGTCAAACCTCAGGACATGTCTAAGATCACATCTGTCCTTCCCAGCATTCTGGGAAACACACCAACAATTTCCCAGCATCCACATTCCCACTGAAAATTGTTATTTAGATGCAAGATGAATGGAACTTTTGTACTGGACTTTGCTTTTAATGTGAGGTCCTGAATTTCCCAAATCAGCAGGAATGTCAGTTTAGAAGTACTTATTCTAAATACCTAACAAAGAACCCTTGTCAATGCAGTATTTCTATTCCATATCTCAGGAAATATTTGCCAGTAAGAGATTGTGGAGTTTTAAGCATTTGACAGGTATGTATGGCAGCTAAAAACTTCATAAAATCAGGTACCTCTTTCAAAAGCTGCAGTCACCTCTCTGGTCAGTTCTTCTTGTTTAACTGCAAAACAAATTATTTCATTTACTTTTTGTCATACTTAGGATATTTGATACCACTGCATTCTAACTGCCTGTGGTGGGAAAGCTCATTACTACTTTCAGCCTTTGGGAGCCAAGTGAGTTTTTCATTATACTGCTGTCAACGTTGTTTTAATTATAATTTCAAACATGTATTTTTTTATTTAAACAGGTATACTGACAGCAATTCCAATGCACATCAATGGTCACTAATTTCCCAGCAATCTAACTTATTTTTGGTGTATCAGTTTATCCTGCTACAGTTAACTTTCTCCTGTGCTACTCAGTTTTTATTCTAGTTATTGTAATTGCTTTTAGCACATAGCTGTTAGTGAAAAGAATTAAATATATCAGTGAACCAAATGTTTTTGGTATCACAAACAATATAAAAAGAAAGTTGCTTGTGTGAGGAGAAGAACCACTTAATATAATGGCTGCCAGATGAAGAAGGTGAAAGAACTACAATGCCTTTATAAATAACATTATTTAGTGTGGTCAGACAAGCATTTTTTCAACTTAATTCTGACAGGTTTTTTTTTTTTTTGAACAATTGACTAACCCTCACCTGATGAAGGTTGAGTAAATTCCTTTTTATTGTCTATATATATTTATTTTGACGTCAGAATAGGTTCTCTTATGCAAATGTTCTCAAGACAGATTTGATGTTTAGGTGCATAAATAGGTAAAGACAACATTGGAAAAGAGGGGAACAGGGCAGAAGATCCTGCAGTGAGTCAATTCCAGACTAACACAAATTGAAGACATTACAAGAAATATACCAAGACGGTTTAAAGCTTTCAGACTGATGTATTACACAAGATTCAGTTCATTAATTCTGTACAAATTCCTCAAGTCATAACCTACCTTTAATGGAGGTTTCAACTTCTTCGAGGTCCTTGTTTTTGGACTCTGCTAATTTCTCATTAATTTCCATGACTTCCATAAGGAACGCTGAGTCTGCATCACAGTCTGTCTCTTTTGCTGGCTCCACTCCATTCAGCTCCAGCTGGCAGAGGAAATGGGAATTTGAAAATAAATATTCCCACATCCATTCCTATGGAAATGATTTTCTTTAACATTAAGTCTCTTAGTGGGGCATACTCAGATATTCGATAAACCTACAGGGCACTGAGTCAGTCTGAAAATTAACTCCATACATAGGCTGATCATAAACCAAAAAAAAAAAACATAAAAAAGGCTGCCATGGGCCAGACTGAAATTCTGAATGAGCAGCCATGGCCAAACACCACGTGTGATGTGAAATTACTGTAAGATGAGTAGTAAATGAGATAATATGCTGATTAAATTTTGGACAAACTTGGTTCTGGTCTCCCTTCTATCTCTGGTGATCCTCTTCAGGGGAATTAGCGGGAATTAGCACAAATTAGCACATTAAGGACTGAATGGAGGGTGGGATCCCTACCAGCCCCCAGGGTTAGTTACAGAACACTGCAATTCCTAACGGGGACCTTACTAGATAGAGGCCTCGGCTCAGAGGGTTCAGCAGAGTCTGGTAGGCCTTGTTGATCAGGGAAGAGTGTTGCTCAGAGTAGTGCTGCTCTTTCTGCAAATGGATGGCAAATAATTGGAAGCTAATTACAAGTGGCGAAACACACTTTGTTACATGCGGAACAGCAGCGTCCCCACAGTGTCCGTGTGTGAAACGGAGAAGGCTCCGTGCGCCTGGCGGCTGTGGCACTGCGCTAAGGCATCACGAACCGCAGCGGCCCCGCATCGTCCGCTCCTCCGCAAATCCACGGCAGAGCCTCTCTGAGCACCGAAACACAAACACAGGCGGAGCCCCTCACTCCCCGAGCGGGAGAGACGTGGGGACTCCACACTGCGACCCCGCCACGCAGCCGAAGGCTAAAGGCGAGTTCGTCCGGCGCTCACCGAGCCCCGCGGGCCCCTCCCGGCCCGGCTCTCCCGCCCGGCCCGGGGCTCACCGGCGGCCTCTTGCCGAAGCGGTCGGGGTGCACGGCGCGCTGCAGGCTCCGGAACCGCCGCTGCAGCTGCCCCGGGTCGACGCGGAAGGAGCGGTCGCTGTAGGACACAGGGCGGGTGAGACCCGCGGCCGGCCGGGCTCGCGGCCGCCCCGCCCACACTCACCAGTCCATCAGGCGGAAAAGGTCAGGCCGCGGCGCCGGCGGCTGCAGAGCCTGGCAGCCTGGGCAGAAGTGGGGCGGCCCATCGCTGCTGGGGAGCGGAGCGCCGCAGCTCCAGCACGACGGCCCCGGGGCGCGGCCCAGCGCGGCCCCGCGGAGCGCCAGGCGCGCCCACCCGAGCCGCGCCTGCAGCGCCGCCAGCATCGCGGCCCGCTCCCGGCGGCCCCCGCGCGGGCCGCCCGCTCATTGGCTGCGCCCGGGGCGCGCGCGCGGCGCGCGCGGCGGCCCCGGCCCGACGGCGCGAGCTCCGCGAGCCCCGCGAGCCGTGAGTTCGGGCCCCGCTCCGGCCCCGCCCCGCGCTCCTCTCCCGGCCCGGCGCCGCCGCGGGCTGCGAGCCCCGCTTCTCCCGGGACACACACGCCGGCCACGCGGTGCCGCAGTGCTCAGTGGGGGCGGCGGGGCCGCTGGTGCCGGTGTCGGTCCAGGGCAGCAGAGCTCCGGAGGGCAGAGCCGCACGGTGCGAGGCGGCTGCTGGGGCACGGCCCCGCAGTGTGAGCGTTCAGAGGGAGGATCAGCTTGGACACGAGGGAAGGCGCCGGTATGGAAAGGGCTGCACGGGTCAGAGGTGGGGTCGCCATCCCTGGAGGGTCCCGCAGCCGTGTGGCAGCAGGGGACACGGCACGGTGGCTTTGGCAGTGCGGTGGCACTCGATGGCCTCTGTGCTTCCCAGCCCCAATGGCTCCGTGGGTCTGTTCCGTCTGCGGGCGGAGCTCTGGGCCTCGCCCGTGTTTGTAAACACCTGCAAGGAACGGGACGGGGGAGGGAACTTGGGAGCTGCCGTGGTTTTATGGCTTGTAATGAAATGTAGCAAAGGATAAGGAGAAGCGTACATTAAACTGTATGGCAACTGGCTAAAAACCCCACATACAGCTGGTAAGGTTGGAAGGCTCGTGGGCATTGCTGTGCTGCAGGAAGCTGGCTAGAGAGGGAGCTGGGGCAGCCTTTCAATAGAGAAGGAGGCACCAGAGGCTGTGAATTTCCGGGCTGTTTCCTGCATTGAGTCAGTCTGAAAATTAACCGGCAGCTGCCGGGCAGTGTCTGAATCTGGCAAGGTTTTGTACACTTATTATGTACAGGTGTGATAATTCTCTCGGAGGCTTTCACGAAAACCTATGTGATTTTACAGTTCTTACTCCTTTCGGTTTTCTCTGTGTCGGGACCAGCCGTGGTCCCTTGCTCCGTGCGGGGATGCTCTGTCAGAGCACAGCCCATGCCTGTATGACCCTACGGGAGCGCTGAAGTGCTCGGTAGCAATCCGGGAATAAATCAGGGCTAGTTCTGCTTTAGAACCAGCAGAGGCCGCCCCACGTTGCCTTTTAAAAGGAAAACCATCCTGTTTGCACACTTCCTGGGAATTTAGGTATAACCCAGATATGTACGCTTTGGTTGTAAGTTTTACTTCTTTGAGGCTGCGAATGGATTTGGACATTATTAATGCAGCGTGTGAGTGTTTGCCAATTTTACTTTGGTGTACTAATTGTGGTTTTTTAACATTCTCTTTTAAAGCCAGCATGTCTCGAGAGACTGGAAGTGAAGCACAGCAGTCTCAGAGTGCCCAGCAGCCTCAGAGTGGGACCAGTTCTTCCAGTGGCTCACAGAGCACTAGTCAGTCCTCCTTAAGTTCTGGCACTGTCAGTTCCTTGGACACTGTTCCCACTCAGGAGCTTCCCTCCATCCCCGAGGACCAGGAATCTGAAGAGCTGGTTCCTCAGCCCTGGGGCCGACTCTTTGCACTTGGAAAAGGTTTCAGCAACTGTGGTAGGTGTAATAAATCTCTTGGTTTCTTTGTAGGATCTCAGAAAAGTTCTGAGCAGCTTGTTGAAGAGCAGCGTCTTTTCATTTTCAAGTTAGGTACAAGCAAATTTAGGTATGGGGTTTTTTGCTATAATGTTTTATTCCATACTACATCCCAGTGTTAACACTGACTTCTCAGACACACGGCTGCCACAGACTTACAGAAATTCTAGGGTGTTCATATTCTTTGTTACACGCTTATTAAAAAAAACTATAATTTATTTTATTTAGTTGTATGTCTCTATATTGCTGACGGTGAACTGAAAAATACCACTGCTGAAGAGGGTAAAATTATTAAAGGATTTGACAAGGTGTGGTCCTTTGCACGAGTTAACACAAACTTGATTCTCTAGGAAGAATCTTGTCTCTGTTATCCTATCCATTGCCATTTGGACTCATTCTGTGGTGCCATAGTTATTAACTTTCTGCAACATTGTCTTCTCTCTCTGCTGTACCTTCCCCTCCTCTGCAGACTGTGTCAATGAGGAATACTGGTTTGGGAGGGACAAAAGCTGTGATTACAGTTTTTCTAAGCTGGGATTGTCTGAGACTGGCTTCTACCAAAACTATAGCAAGAAGCACTTCCGAATTTTTAGGGTAAGTGCTAAAAATGTTAATTCTGTCTGTTTTGGTGTAATTTAAAACGAGACTTTGGGGCAGAGATCCTAAAGAAATCAAAGTATCTCCAGGATTAACTCCTTTAATGTGACTTTTGGCAATGCCCCATTCAGGTGGTTTATGAAATAAACTCAGTCTCATTTCTTGACTCAACAATAGTAAATTTCTAGTGTATTGTGTCTTTATTGTAAAGTCATTTGTTCTTTACTGTCATCTTCCCCAATTTTTTTCCCTTTGAGGAAATGGGTCCAAGAAATTCCTATGTTGCCTACATTGAAGACCACAGTGCAAATGGGACATTTGTTAATAGAGAGCTCGTTGGAAGAGGGAGGAGGCTCCCACTGACACACAACTCTGAAATTGCACTGTCTGTACTGACCAATAAGGGTAAAATGTGCTTTAACTTAAATAGATTTTTTATGTATTGACCAGGAGGTTGTTTCTGCATTGATTTGAGTGTGTTTCTTGAGAGCTGAGCTGCTTTGTGAGCACATCTCATTAATAGGTGTTTTAGTACTCACATAAAAATTATCCATGTCAACCCTAGAAAAAACCTGAAAAAGAAAACTTAAATCTGTATCAGGCAGCACCTTACTAGAGTATAAACTTTTATAGGTTTTTTCCTTTGTGAAACCCTTTTGGGCTTCAGTAGCTGTGCATATGATGGTGGGAACAGGGGAAACAGACTATTCAAGAAACGTTGAAAAAACCCTCCCAGATACCTAACAAAATGCTGCACAATAAATAGAAAATCCTCTTAAAAATAAACAGGGCTGGGCTTTTGTTTCTTTGTCTTTGATTTTCCACTAAGATGCTGTCTTGTTGGTTATTACTTCTCTCTGATCTTTGCTGGAACATTGAAATTTTTGCTCCTTTTGCTCTTAAATGTAATTAATTACTTAAAGACTGTTGTGAATTGAATCCCAAAATGCAATTTTTTAGCAATTAGATCACCTTGCTAACCCATAGCTAGTAAAATTCATAGCATATATTTAGTTTTTCCTCTAGCAGGCACTATTTCTCAGTTATATTGTTGACTATAAAAGCTCACAAAACATAGCTGTTTGTTATAATAAAAAATTTAAACCTAATAATGGGAAAATGATGTCCACTTGTCTTCTCAGTGTTTGTATTTTCTGATCTTACGGTGGATGATCAGATGATGTTTCCTAAGGAATTCAGAGAGAAATATATTATGTCAAAGACTTTGGGAAGGTAAGCTCCTTATTCAGAAAGTTAGAAAATAGTCAGCTCCTAATTATGCTTTCAATTGCCTGCATTTCTTGTTACACAGATTTTTGACAGAGCTGTGCTCTTGTTGTAGTGGTGCCTGTGGAGAAGTCAAACTGGCATTTGAGAAGAGCACCTGTAACAAAGTTGCAGTGAAAATCATCAATAAACGGAAGTTTGTGGCAAGTGGCCTGAATGAAGAAGTAAGTATTGTCTGTCTGTCTGTCTGTCTTGGCCACCTTGCAGCAGTCTTGGAATATTTGGTAACTTCTCCCACTCCTCAGCTGTCTTCAAATGATGATTTTCTTACTTAATGTCTTCAGCATTTAATTTAAAAATGCTTTTTGATCTTGTATGATGTACAGAATTCTTGGTTTTATTCCTTGACCACATTCCATTAGGTTCACCATTTAGGACTTCTAATGGGATTTATCCAATGGGTGGTGTGGAGTGTTGTGGGGTTTGGTTTATGTCCTAAAATGCATCAGATAGACACATCATAACCAGTCTTGACCAAAAGTGTACCAGCTAAGCTAATTTTGTTGAATGCTCCATCATAATACATTTGAAGAAAATTGGATGAAGCTTTTAGGGAAGGTCTAATGGCAGAGGCAGAATTTGGAGAAGTACAAAGACAACTGGCTCAAGATGCTGTTGTGAATTATAATTACTGATACATGGCATTCTACAAAACAGACACAGGAGTGTATCTGGAATGTTGTGTATGGGTTAAGTTGTGTGTTCCAAGATTGATTTGGATTGGAAGAAGAGCAAAAAATCCCTGCTGAGCTGATTTCATTAGCTGAGCCTAAGCCATGGGTTAGAGAATCTGTTTATGTTATCTTGCAAAATAGTAGCATGTAATTTTAGGTTGGCCCATCTGCAAAGCATCTTGGAGGGAGAAAAGCTGTTTAAATACAAGTATATAAGCAAAAATAATTTAATTTTTTTAATTTGGAAGCTAATTGGGGATTTCTAACCTGCAGTAAAATTTCATGTCAGAAGCAATATCTTGCTTCAGATAGTGACAGCGCTTTGTTTATTTAATTCACTGAAGGTATCTGATCATTTTATGGAAAAAAATTGTATGTTATGGTCACTTAGAGTAGCAAAAGGCATGGAATTATGTTTTTCCTGGTATTGTCTCTTATTTCTCATGTGTCTTATTCCAGAACAGCTCTGTCTTACCCAATATGGTATTTGATTCTTTTACTAGAACCCAGGTTTAAATATCAATACAGAAATTGAAATTTTGAAGAAAATAGATCACGTGAGTATTACTGTACATTTTTATTATTTTTTGCTCCCTCCTGTATGTACTTGTTTAGTTTACTGACCTTAGTGTAGCAATGAAAGCAATTTTATCCATTCAGAAATGTATTAAAATGGATATATAATTTCCCTTGTAAATTGTTGAATGGGTCTTTTTTTCTTCTTTTAAGTGTATTATATCCTAGCAGATTTGAGATTTTAAAGCTTTGGATAACTTAGATATACATTTGAGAAGAAACATAACAGGAGAAATTTTAACCTGAGGCACTGTTGCAGAAATTTTTCTTTGATTCAAGTTTTTGTAAATGCTGCAAAAGAACTGAATACAAAGACTAGTTTTCACTGGCAATTTCTTGAATTTGTATCCCCTCTTTCCTCTGCATGTAAAATAGATAAAATATTGAGGGTGTGGTCTGGGGTGCTTGTAAGTCACTTGTGTTGTGTTAGCTTAAGTGACCTGGTTTGAAATACTGAAATAAGAACTTCAGGATTACTTTTTACAAATTATTCTATTTTGTGTGTCTCTGTTTGTGTTTCCTTTTCTGTTAGCCTTGCTTAATCAAGATTAAAAACTTCTTTGAAGCAGAGGATTACTACATTGTTTTGGAACTGTAAGTAACCTGTTTGAAAGTAAATGCATAAAATGAAATGATTTTTATAGCCACAATGAACTGTGGAGGTTTTGCTTTTTTATTTTGTTTTCCTTTTGCTGGTCTGCCCTTTTCTCTAAAACCTTTGTAAGATTAGGAGCTAGGATAACCAGGAGAAATCATTCTTCTATGCTTTGTAGGCACTCAGGGCCTGGGCATTGCTTGCTCTGCTGCTGTCGTGGATTGCTGCTATTTTTTTTTATTTTATTTTTGAGCTTGTAAGAGGGGTCTGATCAAAAATCATGTAACAACTCCCAGTGCAGACTCATGAGATTGACCCTAACTCAGCCATGCATGTGCTGTGTTTAGGATGTTCACTCATTTTCAGAAATAAATTATTTCCCTGCAGCCAGAATAGCCAAATGTTTTGGTCTTAGTCTTGTCTAATGAGATGAATCTCTTGGAAGTTACATGTTGGTTTGTTAGCCTGCATTTGTTTTAGGATGGAAGGAGGAGAATTGTATCACAGAGTGTCAAGGCCAGTCAAGATGAAAGAAGAAATCTGCAAGTTGTACTTTTATCAGATGCTGCTGGCAGTAAAGGTACAGCATCATGAATTCTACCCAGAAAAAAGTCACTAAGATGAATTTTTCTGTCACTTGTCATTGCTGAAACCCATGTAAGCAATCAGCACAGTGTTCTTAACAAGTTGGTTTAACGAGAGAGAGACAGAAAAGCAGAATTCCTGCAAAGGTGACACAGAATGTGTGTCTGCACACTGTGCTTGCATGAGATTTGACATTTGAAGCATAATGATTTCTAAGGTGCTTTTTTGTTTTTTGTGATGGTGTTTTGGCGTGGGTTTTTTGTTTTGTTTTCATTTTACTTTGTTTTTTAAGGGACAGTCCCATGTTAGGAAGCTTTAAATATTTGCCCTCCTCTTACACAGCTTTCAGTTATCCTGCCATTGCCATGAGAAAAAATGGAAAGCTTACATTTTAAAATAAGTTAATAATCTGTTTTTCCTTAATTGCCCATCTGTATGTATTTAGTATCTTCATGACAATGGAATTATACACCGAGATCTAAAGCCAGAAAATGTGCTGCTTTCATCTACTGAAGAAACATGTCTTGTAAAGGTAAGGAAAACTACATTTCTTGTTAATGGAGAAATTTGGGAGTGTTCCTTCACATTCTTCTTGATATTTCATTGAACACAACCAAAAAGATATTATGGAATTATTCATACAAACCATGAAGTAACTTGAAACATAGACTGTTTTTTTTATAATTGTAATTTTACGTCTATGGATATTTCAACCCATACACTACACATCTATTTTCAAATGTCAATGATTTTTTCCCCAATAAAATCTAAATTCTTGACTTACAGACAGCATTCCCACAAATGTCCTGGCTGTGTGGTGACAGTGATTTTTTTCTTTTGCTCTTTTGGTTTTTTTGGGGGGAATTAGGGTTGTGTATTTTCTTTTGTGTTGAGAAACCATTGACTATATTTGCATGCTGAAATGCTTATTTTTCACAAAAACTCTTCCAATAGGCTACAATACCTTTATTCTGTAGTTGTCCATTTATATCCATATCTTAGAGTATTTTTGCTAGTGTAAAGTGTGATCCTTTGTCATATTTCTCCCTCTTCCTCCTCTCCCATTCTCACTTAATAATGTTTGGGGTGACTTCTATTCATAGTCATGTACTGGAACTGGCTTGGAAGGAAGAAACTTAATGCTACCTCCTGATGTATGTCTACAATGTGATGTGTTCTAGTACACTCCATCCTAATATGTAATGTGGTGTTACCATTTTTAAATGCAAGATTACAGATTTTGGACAATCCAAGATTCTTGGAGAAGCTTCTCTTATGAAAACATTATGTGGTACTCCCATGTATCTTGCTCCTGAGGTTCTAAATTCACTTGGGACTGCTGGATACAGCCGAGCTGTGGACTGCTGGAGTTTAGGAGTTATTCTTTTTGTATGGTAAGATATTGTGGAGATGTACCTTCACTGGGCAGTCTTTGACATACCTGGCTTGAGACTTGGCAACTTCAGTGTCTGTCTGAGGAAGTGAAAGTTTAAAACTCTACAAGTATAAAAACACTACAATAGCAGATGCCTTAAAATGTGTGATTTCAGTGTTTCATTTGCTGTGAGAAATTCAGTGCTATTTAACTTCTTTTCTTTTATACAGCTTGTGTGGATATCCACCATTCAATGAGCAAAACACTCAACTCTCTCTGAGGGATCAAATCACTCGTGGAAAATACACTTTCATTCCAAAAGAGTGGCAGCATGTGTCAGACATGGGTATGACTCCAACACAGTGGGTAGCAAAATATCTACCTCTTTTCTTGTAGTTTTTGTTTTCCTTTATCCTCCTTTCAGCTGTGTGTTAATATGTTTATTTTTTAAGCTAATATATTAAATATATTTTTAAAGTTCATAGTTAAAGCATTAAAAAGAGAACATACTTTATTATTGAAGAGATTTTTTAGTAGTATTTAGCATAATTAACCACACAAGCATAGAGTTTGTGGGCACATACATCTATTTCTCCTTTTTCACTTTTTCTTCTGACTTTATCAAGCTGGTCTACAGACTTTGCCTAAAGATTCTTCAAGTGTTGAACCAAAAATACCAGGAATTTAAGGAATACAAGTTAGAATTCCAAAAAACAAACGTTCCAAGAGAGTCCTTTCATGGT
The DNA here is from genome assembly GCF_027579445.1 of Ammospiza nelsoni. Lineage (NCBI taxonomy): Eukaryota > Metazoa > Chordata > Aves > Passeriformes > Passerellidae > Ammospiza > Ammospiza nelsoni. The sequence goes on along the minus strand of NC_080650.1, from coordinate 5,309,163 downwards.
GCTAGTCTTTGAGCTGAAAGTGTCAGTCACATTTGAGGAATCATCTATTATGTTTGGCCCACTGTAAGTGAAGTAGTCTGTGAAACTGAGTTTTTGCATTACAAACTAAAATGATAATTACTGTCTATGTGCTTTTAGTTTTTCAGGACATTTTATATGCACAAAATAATTGTAGTGTTTACCTTGGACACTTCTTTGTATGTGCAGAGGAGTTTCTAATAAATGATGTGGTCATCCTTTGTCTAAAACTTATCAAATATAACTCCTTCCTGGATAGTTTGGAGGCTATTCAATATTTAGCCAAACATTCATGAGAATGTACAATCTTAACATAATTTCCATAGTCCTCCTTGTATGTATTCAGAATAACCTGATCAAATGAAAAGTAAATCTTGCTGAAATTCCTTTATGGGAGATTTGGAATAATAAAATACAACATAAATGCCATATTTTTCACAGTGTCTACTAAGCAGCTTCCTAAGAAGATGAAACTTTGTTAAGCATACATGTGTATGTCCTGTCTCTCCTCTCCCACATTCCCAGATGGATAATCTGCTTTCCAAGACTCTGTAAACCAGAATAAATTAAGTTGTCTTTGCTTTTCCACAGTAATACCGAAGCTTTTAGGGAAATGCTGAGCCTCCTGTGCATGCTCAGAACATAAACTGTGTATATGCTAAATATATTTCTGGGTAATTCTGGTGTACTGAGAATTACTGAGCTGTGCAAATGTGAAGGAAAGATGAGAGAGTGAGGGAAAGATGAAAGATAGTTGCAGTCTGCAGCCCTCCCCATGCATAGCAAAACCAAAAGGGATCTGCCCAGCCTGCACTTGTGTGCATTGCTCTGAAGGGGTGTAAGGCACATTGTCACACATGGTTTTTGTGTAGGCATATTTCAGGTAATGAATGTATTGATCACATGCCAACCAGCTCATTTTATTGTCTTAGCTCTGGATCTTGTGAAGAAACTCTTAGTGGTGGATCCAAGCAAACGTCTTACCACAGAGGAGGCCTTAGAGCATCCTTGGCTGCAGGTAGGAATTGGGTTTCAAGTGAAAGCTGAGCTGTTTGAGGGATAACTTGTTCATATCTTGTGTTTTCAAAGATTTAGATCCTGTGGAGAGACTGCAAAAGCAGCATGGAGTAATCTCCTGAATACCTTTTGTCAATACAATAAGCAGCTTCTGCATCCCTTCTGAGACACCTCTTCCCAGAACTCTTTCTCATGTGAGATCAAGATTTTAGAGCCCAGGTCTGACTGTGGTTCTGGTAGGATGGACCTCTCCTTCTGAGCATTGGAACAGAGCCCCATCTCCTCAGATGTTTGTGTGGGCAGGCAGTGCAGTTTGTTTCTGGCAAACATCCAATACTAGTTTGTTTTTACTCTGCTCTGCAGGAATAAATGTCCCTGGTTTGGGAACACTCTGAGTAGGAAGTGATGGTTTCCCTGCCTCCTGTTAAAGTCTAGGTTTGAGAGGAATAGTCTTTAGGTGGTCTTTGCTTAATTTTGGCAGAGGTACCCACTGAACCTATGAGCTTTCTTGAATATTTTTGCTTGAAGAGGCTGAAAAATGTCACCCAGCCTAAATCTGAGCCATGCAACAGGTTCTGTTTATTCACACCAAGCACAAGGCTATTCCTGTTCCCCCACTGGGAACAGGAGAATTTCAGATGCTTTGGTAAAGAGCATAAGAAATGGGGGAAGCAAGGGAGTATCCCTCAGTGCTCAACAGCTGATGGTGTTCTGAGACAAAAAACATGTGTGGATGGCTCTTTAAAGTGATTAACTTGTCTTGATTATGCTCCTGGGCATCAGGAAGCATTTCCTGACATTCATGGGTTTTACTTACTGTAGTTTTGCATGTAACATCTACAGTGAGTTAATCAGATACAGATTCTTGCACTTAATTTTTCTGCTCAGATTTGTAATTCATTCAGAAACCATGCAACGCTGATTTTAAAAATTGCTGGTATGCGTAAGGGAGAAGGGGAAATAGATGACTGATTTAAATGAGCTAAGAATTTAAGATATTTCAGTATATATATATTCAAGTTGTTATTAACTTCATTATATTTTCCATGTAAGGACATCTCTTACCGTTACATTTAATTTTGAAGACAGGACAGAAGGTTCCAGAAAATATCACAGCCATAAATCCAGATATCATCTAGCACTCAGCTGCTGTTCTTTGAGCTGTTTCCCAGCAGGGGCTGTTATTAAGAGTGTCAGGTGTTCATAGGTGATGTAGACTGCCTGCTTGGAAGGCCAGCATCCAGCATGCTCAGTTTAGGGTATCACACATCTCATAGCACCAAAGGAGCTCCCCAGTCCTGCTCCTGTGAGCAGTGAGGAGTTACTGGCTCCTCTCTCCCTCTTGTGTTGTCTGCAAGTATCGACTTTACAAGTCAGCAGGAAAAACTCCATTGTCTCTGTGACCAGCTGATGCCTGTTAGCCCTCTGATCATTTTGGGAGCACTAGGAAGTTTCTAAATTTTTTACTAGAAATAAGCATGTTCTGCAGATTTATTTAAACTAGTAGTGCTTTCATATTAGTGTTTCCATAAAAGTTGTTTGCTCCATTTTTTGTTCAAATCTAGAACTTTAAAAACTTGTTGAGCTGTGTAAACCTAAGTACTGCTCAGTGGAAATGTTTTCTTACCTGTATTTACTTAATAAAACATTTTTAAAGGCATATAAACAATTATTGCTGTTTCTGCCTCTGAAATCTTCACTGCAATTTTTTGAATGGTGCAAGATTAGTTTGGTTGCATGCTGAAGAAAAACCACAGGTCTTTGTTACATCAGTGGAAAAATATTTCTTACCTTATCCATCAATTCAAATGTAGCCACAATCAAATCAGGTGAACTGGAAAAGAAAAACAAAAAAATTCTACATAAAATTAAGTGGATATTCAAGTCAAATCCTTTTTGTAGCACTTAGGAATAGTTAAATAAAAAAGGAGATACTGCAATACTCCTTTGTTTAGGAAAAGGGACCTCTCCACTACCTTCACCTAAAAAACTCAGTTAGCTGAAATCCTTAGGACCTCAATGATCTTTATTTCTAATTGTCTTTAGCACTGAATGTCCCATTCACTTCTCTTTGATTTTCATAATCTTTGCTTTTCCCTTAAATATTCTATATACTACTTAGATGCTGGGTTTTTTTGCAGGATGAGGATATGAAAACTACATTTGAACAGATCCTTGCTCAGACACGTACCAATATGAACCCACCAGAAACATCAAAAATGGTATGTGCAGTGAATATTTGAAGATTAATATTTGATGCACAGAGAAACTAGATTTTGAAGTAATCTTTAATAAGAAAATCAGTTGATTTTGAGACTTTAGAGAAATGTACCGTTGGGCTGTATGTGGCAGACTGCTGGTTAGTTCTCTTTCCTTAACAATGGATTTCCATGTTTTGTCAACACTTTGTGTTTACAAAATGTTTAAATGTATAGAAAAGTGTTTAAATGTATAGAAACACTTGCCTAGGCTTTAAAGGATTATTCCAATATTTAGAATAAAATTGTTGAATGTATTCTTTTTTAATGGATTCAAGTCACTAATGTTTAGTATTCAAGTAAAAATTCTCCTGCTGGTGCAAGGTTAGGACAGCATTGTGCCATTCATCACCAGATGCTAATTAGGAAAATTGTGAACAGTGGCTGTCTCAAGCTGGGAGCAATGTCTTATATGAAAACCATCAAGTATAATTAGATGGATCTTGGGAGAGAAACATGGGTTAGTTTTTGGTCACACTGTCCAACACCTGTAGTTCTGGAGCAAGCAGAAAGTCAGCTTCTGCCTTACCTGGTTTCCTGGAGCCATCCTCCTGTGTTTTTCTTCCAGCCAACCACAACGAGAAAGCGTCCCCATGACAATGATGAAGACAATGGCTCTGCTAAACGTGCTGTTCCTTCTACCTCCTATCAGAAAATGAGGTGAAAAGCAAGAGAAAATGACTTTGTTAATGACAGCTTTTTTATGGAGAGCGGAATTTTTTATTAAGAAAAATCTTAATAATGGAATAAACGGTTGAAGATGTAAAATTTCAAATAAAAGTAACTTTGTAAGACTGAAGTGACTGTTGTAAATGCATGAGAATCTGCACAATTAGTCATGTTCTAGTCCATCCAGCTGTCTGACTCGAGGAAAGTATCAGAAAAACTCCTGAACTAAGTTACTAACACTTTTTTAGGCTGGCTTCATCCCCAGCTACATTCTCTGTTTCTTCTTTTCCAATTTCTAGGTTAGGCATGGAAATAATTCTTAGTCCTAAGAGATGAAGAAGGAATACTAGACTTGCTGAGCTTTTGCCTGAGACACAGCATTACCTGACACAATGCTACCCACAGACTTCTGAGAACACTTAGACTATTCAATTCAGATGTAAAACTTCTGATGGACCTTGAGGTGCTCTGGGCTTCAGGTAAAGCTCCCCAGTAAATGGTGGACTGGCAGAATCACAGCATTGTGCACTGGGGTGGGGCTGATTGGCTTCCAAAGCAACAATTACCATCTGCGTGGTGTTGTAACGTGTGTACCATGTTTATTTCCCAGAGGAGGGATGAGTAAGAGGAAACATGATAACAAGAGATGAAACAAAGATGTATAAATTCCTGTCAGGGAAGAACTAGGAATTGGACTGAGAGGAAAAACTTGCTTGCCTGTTAGGTGAAAATTTTCATCTGTGTGCCTCTTATTAAAGGATTACTGGTTGTTATCATTACTGACTGAAACAACAGTTTAGTAACTCTGTTCTCCAACATACATTTTCTGTTGAAAGGCATCTACTGTAAGATTGTTGATTTGTAAAGAATAAAACCTAATGCATTATGGAATAAACCCATGTCAGGTAGGAATTAAAATATCCATGAGTCATTTTCCTGTATGTGCCCATTGCAGAGAACTTGTGTGTTTTGACATATTTCATATTAACCAATGTAAATGATAAAATGCTGATTCTTGTACATTGATACCTTTCTTAATGGATTGGATGGAGAAACATCTGTGGGCATGTGGATGGAAACAAAGCTACTGGTTCCACTGCAGATGCAGTGGTGATGGAACAAAGGTGTGTCTTTCATTGGGGAGGTGCCCTTTGGTACAAGTCTGTTGGTGGCACATCCTCAGGGAGTTCTGGTGCTTACTGTAGCTCATGTGAAGTAGAAGGGAACACTCAGCTGCCATTTGCTACATAAAAGAATCACAGGATGCACTGAGCCAAATTTGCATCCTGTTTTACTGCAAATGCTGATACCTTTGGGCTTTGATTACCAGTTACTTTAAAAGACCTACATTGTGGCTGATGAGACGGTAATTCCCTAGCTCCTATTTACACTGCCAATTTGTTTTTAGATAGAAAACTTCCATAATTCATTCCTCCATCTTTTTTTACATCCCAGAGTTGTTTGCTAATCAGTGACTGCTTTGTTTGGGTCCTTTCCCTGGGTCCTGACTAACACCTCCTTTCCAATGATGTCCTAAATTTGATCTCACTCATTTGATGGCACACCTTTGGGCTGCTGACCATGTGTTCATCATTTGATTGCAGAAAGCTTTCTAAAGTTTCAGACTCAATTTTTTCCACGGAACAGTAAGTTTCACTACGGTGAAGCGGCATCCACTTTTCACATAGATAAGAAAATATTTATCACTTATCTGCAGCACAAGAGTCTTCAGCATAATGCATTTTGTTCATTTCAAGAGGCAGGATGGGTCACAGCAGTTGGAAGGTGGGTTAACCAAAGTGCTGAGGTTCGCTGTGCCCGGTCAGTGCGGTGTCATTAGTGACCAGCATCACCACCTGCGGTCCGTGCGGGCCGCGCTTACTCTCGAGCTCAGGCTGCCGCTGCTTTTGGCCGACGGTCCCCCACCCGTACGGCGGCAGAGCCGTATCCTCCGTGAGGACCGAGCCCGTCCGTGTTGGCGGAGAGGCGAGCGCTGCTCCGGCCGGAGCCCTCGGAGGTGCGGCCGGGCCGGGGCAGCCCCGGCGGCAGCTGCAGGACGTCCGGCGCGGGCCCGGCGCCGTCGGGCGGGGGTGCCCGGGGTCCGGGCGGAGCCCAGCCCCGGGGCGGGGCCGGGGCACTGCGGGTCCCACTCAGCCGGGCCCGGAACGTGGCGCCGGGGGCCGGAGTGGGATCGGCCTGGCGGGGGCGGCGGCCCCGGCCCCCGCAGGAGAAGGAGGAGGAGGAGCAGCAGCGCGATGGAGCAACAGGCGCCGCCGCCCCCGCCGGGGGCCGTGGCGGTGGGCCGGGCTCGGCGGGAGCAGGACGCGGAGCCTCCCCGGGTGAGTTGCCGCGGGACGGACAGCGCCGGAGCGGCCGGGGAGGCGGGAAGGAGGGAAGGAGGCGCCGGGCCGGGCCGGACGCGGGCGGCGGGGGAGGCTGCGGGGCGCGGGCTGGCGGCTGTCCCGGCCGGAGCGGGACGGGGCTCGGCGGGGGCGCAGGCCCGGTGGCCCGAGGCGCGGCGTGGGGCCGGGCGGCCGTGGGGCAGCTCCCGCCGGGGCTCCGGGAACGCCAGGCCGAGCGCTCGGCTCCCTTCGCCCTGGGCACGCTGGGGTGCGAGAGTGACCCCGTTGCCTGGGAGCCCCGGGGCGGGCGGGGGTCCCGGCCGTGAGGAGCGGCGGAGGGCCCGGGCCCGGGCCGGAGCGGGGCTCTGTGCCCCGAACGCCGCCGGCCGCCGCTAGCTGGAGCGGGACCCTCGCGAGCACAGAGCTCGGATGTCGGCATGGGCATTGTGCTCGCTCTGGCGCCCCCGTAAACAAACTCGAGCTTCGCTGAAATCTACAAAGTTTGGAGGTGAGCGTGTCAGGTGTACTTGGCAGCGCTGCACAGCTCCTTACCCTGCTCCAGTGGTACAGAAAGTTGTTAGGAACTTGGTTATAAGGGCTTTGTCACTGGCAGAGCTTAGAACCCGGGGATTGGATTCAGTCAGCGCACCAGGGGTGACAGCTGATGTCACCAATTTGTCACCGATGTGGCTTTGCCCGTGACCGAGCACAGACTGGCGATCAGCGATGCTGCTCCGGGCACAGCCTGCGCTCCCCGAGCTCCGTGTTGCAGCCACCGGGATGCCCCTGGCTGTCGCTACTGAATTTAGAGTTGAAATCCAGAGAGCCGGGTGCCTGTGCCTTCTTGTCCTTCCTCCTCTTCTCTTCTGGAGTTGTTCATAATTTTAGTGTCTTTCCTTTTTCTTGGAGGTTTTCACAATCTTAGATAATACCTCTGCTATGCTTTCTCCTGGTGTGGAACAAGAGCTCTTCAGGTGCTAATGGAGCCCTTTATGGGCTCTTTGAAATGGATATGTGGCAAATGGATAAATTCCTAAACGGATGAGTGGATGTGCCTTGAACGTTGCCCTAACAGGTGTTCCTCGAGTGAGCGAGGTTACTGTTCATGCCTGGCTTTTGCTGAATTACTGGTCCATCACTCCCTCGGGGCTCACAGATCAGAGGGAAAGGTCTGTTTCCTCACTGATAGTTTGTGATTAAATTATATTTATATATAATTATTATTAACAATAACTAGCTTAAAAAATTATGTATGAACCAAAAAGTACTGTTTAAATTTAAACTATGGATTAATTACAATTATTAGCAACATGTTATTACAATTACAGTTGTAATTATTACAATTTTTAGCAATATGTAGCATGCCTTAAATTAGGGTGGATCTAACTGCTGTAACAAGTGCAGATCTCTCCAAGCTCAGTATTGGAAGATCACAACTTTTTTCCATTTAAAAAAAATTCTTTAAGTAAAACCATTTTCTATAGAAAATTTTGTTTAAGCTCCAGTTAAGAAAAAAATCTTTTTCCTTCCTTCTGCAGTGGCTTAAACCTCCAGTTCTGGTGGTCTTTCATTTCTTTTCACGATATTTCTGTTGAAATTCTTCTCTGTTTAGGGGAAGGTTTCATATCTCTTCAGGAGTGTGGTACAGCCTGGCTGAAGTGCTGGCTGCTGGGAGGTATCAGGGACACACTTCATGTGCTTTATTTGTTCTTGGGCTCTTGTTGAAGCCAATTTCTATTGCAGAAAAACAGTAATTCCCCAGAATATGCAGAGAAACCATAAAACCATTTTACAGATTAAAATATAAGTCGTGTAGATGTTTTCCTAGAAAGGGAAGCTCAGTTACAGATTTAAGCTGATTTTGGAAACCTGTATTTAGCTTAAGTTACTGTCACTCCTTTTTTTCAGAATCCATTAGGAATGCCAGTTTTTCTGCTTGACTCTTTTTGTTTTTTTCCTCTTCCTATTGCTTCTATAAGTATCTTGAGCTATTTAGATAATTTAAAATATAAAAATTATACATATCATACAGTATCTTTTTTGAAAAATTAGAAATAATTTTTTAAAAAAGGTGTCTTAACTATGGACTTGCCGCTCAAGACATCATCAAATCAAATAAATTATTTGCATTATGTAGCATTAAATAGGAGGAATTACATACCAACCAACAAGCTCTGAGGTGTAATGCTGGTGTTTTGATAAAACATTTACTTCTGTACCACATTGTTTTCTTTAGTCCTCTCAGAGCAGAATGTGGATTTGCTGTTGTCTCTTCTCATTCTCACTGGGACTCACTGGGAATCTGTTCCCTGTGGCTGTTCAGAGGCATCTTTCAGTGTGTATGGACACTTCTTGTATTTGATGGATGCTCTGTAGAGAGGACTAAGTCCAACAAGCTTGATCAGTGAAGACAAAAGTTCTTATAGGAGAAGTTTTGCTGTATATTCAAGTTCCTGTTTGCTTTGGGGGCAGTTGGGAGTTAATTTCGTCCTGCAAAAGACCAAGGAAGGTTGTGTGTGTTTTAACACTCCACTTGCATGGCCAGCATGGTTAAATCCTGAGCACCTTCTCCCAGAGGAGAGGTTCTCACCAGTGAAGGAAATTTGTTGCTGAGTCTGATCTGAAGCGGATATTGTGGAAGCTTCTGTCTGACATGACACTAAGAGCTGATTTCTGCTGTCTTATGCTGGCTTGGAGAAATAGTGTTGAGAAGCTCATGCCATCCTCTAATTTATGAGAAATATGAGCTTCTAACACAGACTTTCTCACTAAATCCTCTTCTGCACTTCATTAGAACCTGATTTGTTCTTCTGCACTAAGAAAACTTCTTCTTTAGCATTGGTTTAGTACATGCAAGCACCTTCTGTAGCAAAATAGTAGGCAGCCCAAAAATGTGCATTACCATCACCTTCCACTGTGTTAACAGGAGAGGAGCAGTGGTGAGCAGTGGAAAGTGGGGATGACTTTTTAATGAGTACTTTTTGTGAGTTGGTACCATAATCATAATCTCTTTTTATTTGTGGTTTGAGTGCCAGAGTGACTCAGTTTTACTGTTTCAGGGTTTTTTTCTTTTAGCTCATGATGTTTTACTGCCTTACGTAGTTCTCATGATAGCAGGAATTAAACAGGAACATGTTCCACAAATTACCATCATAGCTTCCTTTTTTCTTTTTGATGAGATTGTTTAGCGTCACAGGATATTAGAGGCAGAAACCACTTCACTTGGATGCAGAGGATGTGTCCTCATGGATCCTCCTTGTTGTTACAGACTCCCAGCGTGATTCTGGAAGGATCATTACCAGCTTTGTGCGTGCATTTGTTTGTGCGTAATAAGCTGCCAGAAAAGACAGCTGTTGTTGGGCTTGTGTCACTGGTGCTCCTCGAGGTTTTGTGCCCTTGCAGAGGCCCCAGAGCTGAGGGTTCAGTAGCTTTTGGTGGTCCTGGGCTTGCAGCTCCAGCAGAGCCCCTGTGGTCAGGCAGAGGGGTGGGTGAGATGCCACTGATGCCCCTGAGCTCTCCAGAGGCAGCTGTGCCTTCACACCAGGTCGGCCTCCTTCTAGTGGACTTATGGCCACAGCTGGTGAGGAATCTATTTCTTGAAATATTTATCTTCTGAATAACTTAAGTTCATGGCTTGTTGTCATCCTGCTTGTAGAAGCTGCAGTTGTTCACTCTGAATGTGATAAAAGCGTGGGAAATAGATGACATTTGGTATTTTTCATTGTCCCTGATGCAGGTCAGTGACCAGGAAATACTCAGGGAGGGAGGGAGGCAGCAGCCACCTCTAAAGACACATGGAGAAGCTGCTGCCCCTGGCACCTGGGTTCTCACCTTTCCTGCAGTACCTCCAAGCCTTCTGCTGGCTAATTACCTTGCTCAGGGTTTCCTCAGCTTTGTGTTTGGACACCTGCCCAAATAATAGCTGCTGGATCTTCATACTCAGCTCTTGCCCTCAGGCCACAGCAAACTGTCCATGGGATGAAGTTTATTATCAGATCTCACTGATGTGTGAGTTGTTGCACTGCTTGAATGAAGCAATGTGTTCAGTGCTAGCATTAGCAAGAATACTATAGAAAAAACAACCTCACAGATGAAATGAAAAGAGGTTTTGGTTCAGTCTACTACAGGACAAGAAACAGTACATTTATTGACACAAAGGAGATTTCGATATTAGGAAAAATATTTTAATTATGAAAATCTTGAAGCAGTGTAAGGAGATTGCCTGAGTAAAGAATAGAATCTGCTCAATGGAGAAGTTTAGAAAAAGTTTGGACAAACACACAAACACTGTCAGAAAAGAATGGATATAATAAAATAAATAAGAAATCCTTAGTTTCTAACTTGATGCTTTTCTATTGTTGTTATTTGACTTAAGGAAGAAAGGAAAAACAAAAGTCTATAGACCAATTGATCCTTGTGACAGGATGTCAGTTTGCAGCTTGCTTCCCTTTCCACCTTTAAAAATATTCCCCAGCTGGCTCTGGTAATGCATTTAAGCCCTGTGGTTGTTGTGTTGTGGTAACAAAATGTGATATTCTTAAACTTTTTCAATTTGCAGGACTAAAACTAGATGACACCAATCATAATTATAGTACTCTGAACCTTTAATGAATATTTTCAAGTACTTTGTATGTTACCATATGTATTGTGTTGCCTGTTGCCAGATACTGTTACTGCACAGCTCCCAGTGCGTTGTGATAAGAGTTGGACTGAGATGTTCTGCTGAGTTCTTGAGTGTCCTTGGGAGAGAGTAGGGTTTGCATGACAGAAACAGTCACTGACTGCAAAGGGGACTGCAAACTAGGATTTTCTGCAGCTCACTTTAAAAAATGTCTTATAATTAGGAGGCTTAAATATTTTTTCTTTGTTATTTTGTATTACTTGAAGTTGTCAGTGTGGGAGGGTAGCTCTGCTGAGGATGACTGTTCTGTTGTTACAATAAATTGTATGTCCCACTTACTTCTGTGAATGTATATGGTTCTAAAAACTCCTCCTTCCCTTCCCAAATAAGAACAATTTGCAGCTGCATGTTGTTGGGTATGAGGTTTGTGAGCAGAGGTTGCAGGGCAGGTTCTTTGGTTTGGAGAGGTTTTACACATTTTTCCATTGTCTGCGTGTGCCTGTGCTTCTCTGTGGTATCAAACTTCAGATGTACCAACATCATCTTCATATTCACAGCTGCCACCTGTTCTCTACCTGGCAGCTCTGCTTGGTGCTGTAGAATCCAGTAGCATGGCTGAGGAGAAAAGCACTTCTAAATATGTGGAGTGCAGCATATGTAAACAGACTGCAGCTGCTCTTGTCTAGAACATTCATAGGGAATGATGTATTTTGCAAGACTCTTTCTGGTACTCCTGTACCCTCAAAAAGAGATTCAATAGATAAACAATTTACTTTTTTAAGAATCTGGTTCGGAATTCATCATTTTTTCTACAGTGATGCTGGTGGCTTTAATTTTTGCTGTACAGTTTCTAATAGTATAATCTCTTTTTTGAGTAGCATTTCTTAACACTAACACGCAATTTCTCCCTTTCCCCCCCCCCCCCCCCCCCATCAGCTTTCTTTCTGTGGATCAAAATCCTTGAGAAGAAAAAGTCCCGAGAGTCCCATGTTGAGCAAGGCCGAGTTTGTGGAGAAGGTTCGGCAGAGCAACCAGGCGTGCCAAGACGGCGACTTCCACACGGCCATCGTGCTCTACGGCGAGGCGCTGGGCGTGGACCCCCAGAACTGCATCCTCTACAGCAACCGCTCTGCAGCCTACATGAAAATCCACCAGTATGACAAGGCCCTGGATGATGCCATCAAGGCGCGGCTGCTCAATCCCAAATGGCCAAAGGTAAGGAGCTGTGTTTGTCTGCTTTGTGTTATTGTCCTCTAGGGGAAGGTGGAAATCCTGTTGGTCATTTATACTCACATAGCGACTTCACCTTGAACTTAAATTTCTGCCAAATAGGGAAGGCTCTCCATTCATTTGCTTGTGCACCAGAGAGTAAGGCAACATGCACGCATGCTACCTCAATGTGTCTTCCAAATATGCCTTAGCAGGATAATTAGATAGTAATGGCTTAAATCTAAATCACAATTTAAGCAACATTTTGGATAAAGATTAGTATCTAGTATATGTATATTAGTATATGTAGCACCCAGTGTAAAAGAGGGCATGTGTTTCTGTACTAAAGTCTGGTTTTGCTAAAAGCTCCAGATAATAATGTTGGGGAAGATGAAACAGGAAAGCCTTTTAAATATGATTGCCTGGCAAAAGATTTTGAGAATATGGAAACTATACGTGAGGTAGAAATGAAAGCAAGCTTTGAGATACCTTAATTACTAAACAGCTGGAAAACAATGGTGTGGCCAGCTGAAGTTAATGCCCTTTTGATGAGACAATACCCTTGTGGAGGTGTTCACAGGGGTCCCAGGACAAGAGAAGAGATGATAATCTTCAGTCCATGTTTCAGAAGGCTGATTTATTATTTTATGATAGACGTTATATTAAAAGAAAATTATATACTAAAACTATGCTAAAAGAATAGTAGAAAGGATTTCATCAGAAAGCTAGCAAGGAATAGAAATGGAATGAAAAGACAATAAAATCTTGTGACTGACCAGAGAGTCCGAGACAGCTGGACTGTGATTGGCCATTAATTAAAAACAACCACATGAGACTAATCAAAGATGCACCTGTTGCATTCCACAGCAGCAGATAATTGTTTTTCTTTTCCTCTGAGGCTTCTCAGGAGAAAAAATCCTGGCAAAAGGATTTTTCATAAAATACGTTCATGACATACCCTCTGCTTGCAGGCAGATCCAGGGGTCAGAGCAGACCCTGCCAGCTTGGCAGAAGGAGTCCAAAGAGTAGATTTTAGGATTTAAAATGTAACACAGTATGATAATATAATGATTCTTATAGGCTGTATGGAAATGCTATAGGATTTGTATCCTGGACTAGATTGGTTAGTGCAAATTAGAATATTCAACACAGAAGAAGATTTATTGTACTGTAACAGGAACCTCACTCTCTCCCATCTTTTTCACGACACTCTTGCCTTCTCTCTCTTTCCCACTCTCTTTTCTTCTCTCAGGCCTGCTCTGAGCTGTGGCTGGCAGCTCCCAGCAGGGCCCTGCACCCAGGCCCTTTGCAATAAACCCCAAATCCCAAAAGGCCCCTGCACCCAGGCCCTTTGCAATAAACCCCAAATCCCAAAAGGCCCCTGCACCCAGGCCCTTTGCAATAAACCCCAAATCCCAGCAGGGCCCAGCACCCAGGCCCTGTGCAATAAACCCCAAATCCCAGCAGGACCCCAAATCCCAGGCCCTTTGCAATAAACCCCAAGTTCCTGAGCTGGCTGCAGAGATCTCTCATCTCTGTCTGTCCCGACCGTGCTGCGCCCCGTTGCTCCTACATAATAGTGTATTTTCGCTTTAAAAATTGTTTGACTTGAATTACCTGTTGGGTATTAAACAGTTTTTCTGTGTAAGCATACTGTTCCCCAATGGGAGTATGCTACTATTTTACTGTTTCAACACAGCATGGTTCCTGGGTTGTGAAGACCAGACATCTGTTTTAATGTTTAATGTAGTCAGTATTCATCAGCATCCAGGAACATGTGGTTCCAAAACTTTGAGAGGTAGCATAGACATTCTTATTAGTACATTAGAATGATAAGGTCTTTCAAAATACTGTTCAAAGAGTGTTTGTGTGTAGTATAGTTTGGACAAACATTTGAAGAAATATGTATCTTGGCATTCTCAGTAAGACTGACTATGTAAGGAAACATTTGTAAAGAGTAAATGATGTTGGTTGCCTCTTCCTCCTGGGCTTGCTTCCCACCAGCTGCCATTGATTGCTCCAGTAGCTGCCTGGCCTTGGCTAGTCCAGGGCCAGCCCTTTGCATGCTAATTGATTTTAACAGCATCTGCTCCAGATTCCATTTCTCCTGTCTATCCCTCGCCCATCCTTATGAGCCACTTCAGCTAAAGGTGCAGTTTAAGAGCAGACTCATCACCCAGGTTCCTCTCCTCAGAAATTAGAGCAGGTGGCAAGCAGGGTGCTCTGCACCAGCTGGGCTCCAAACTATTGAAGTTTTCTTCTATTTCAAAGCAGATCACTCTTAATTCTTGTATTTTCATTTACAGTTGTTTATTAGCCTCTAGAAAGGCTTTTTCATATGCTTCCTTAAGACTTTAATTAGTCCACACTAGAAGAGAGTCCTGCTTTGTCAGGGAGATGATTTATCTTCACAGATGGAGTGGTTCAGAATGGGCTCCCAGGGAGGTGCTTGAGTCACTGTCCCTGGAGGTTTTTAAAAAAAGCCTTGATGAGGCACCCAGTGCCATGGTTTGGCTGTAAGGTGATGTTAGGTCGCAGCTTGGACTCCATGATCTCCAAGGTCTTTTCCTATCTAGTTTATTCTGTGATTCTGTTTTCCTCATTTTCAACATTTATAATTTCTGAAAGGTGTATTTGTATTTTTATTACATATTTAATTCTAGTTTTAGCCAGAACAAGGAAGGGTGTACTTTGGGGAACGAATTAACTAGTTTGGCATGTTTTGAACACAGGCATTTCAAGAATATCTGATAGCAGAAAATAGGCAGTGGTGTTCAGAAACTGAGAGGACATGCAGATGGTCGAGTGCCAGTTTGCAGAGTGTCCCTACACAGTAAAAGGATGTTTATTTCCTTGTGTGTGTTTGTGGAACTTGTCAGAGATAAAAGGAGAGCTCTGTCTGAAGTTGAAAACTTGTATATTTCAATGTCAACCTTTATTTACCAATTTCTAAAAAATATATTTTTTTTTTTATTGATAGAACAGAACGGGGAAGGTCAAAACTTCTGCATACAAAGTCTAAGCAAGTTTATTAATTAGCCAGAAGAGGGAGCTTAGTAGGGACAACTGGTATTTGGTTTGAAAGGCCTGAGTTTGAAATACAGAACCTGACTTCCTTTTCCTTAGGAAGTAGAAATATTAATTTGAATGCAGTTTTTTTTTTAGTTTTGAACTACTAAATATAAGTTTCTATATTTATTTTCCTCCTTTGGGTACAAACTACATTTCTTAGGTAGTTTGTTAATTCTTAAGTTTTTGTTCCTACTCCACTTAATGCTTGTTAACATCAGTTCAATACAATCTGTGGCTGAAAGTCATGCTCTTAACATCCCCACCCCAAAATTTTTCTTTAAAGCATTAAATAATGTTGGGTAATGAGCAGGTGTGTTTATTCAAATGCATATGCTTATCTATGCAGCTCAAGACATGAACAATGAGAAAGTGATTGCAGAGAGAAACATCAGATCTCTTACAGACCACAAGAACTTGTTGTGTGTGCCTGAACCATGTTTATAACAACAGCACATAAAGCTGTTCATAGCCTTTGTCTGAGAGGGCTGGCTTGTGTGTTCTGCTATTTGAAAAATATTTTGTGTATGTAGCACTGAGAAATGCAAGGATAACAGAATATTTCAGGAATTAAAATGCATTTTGGAAATATCCAAGAGGCAAATCAGATCATGCTCATTTTGTTCTTTGATTTCCCACTGAACAGTTTTCTTTGTTTTGCTGTCGATTGTGCTGTAGAAAATTTTTATTCTATTTCTCCTCACAGCTGCATAGCCTTAGGCATGGTGCATGAAAATGGAGGTATATATATTATGTGACTCTGATACCTGAATAGTCTCTCCTTAGTTCTTGCTGATTTTGAGGTATTTTTAAATCCTCACATTATAGGAAAAATGCTGTGGCTTAAATAGTTTCAATTTGGACCTAATTCTGTGCTAAAATGTGGATTTCACTTCCCGTTGAGTGCTGGCTCAGTGCTGTGACAGCTAACAAAAGGTACAAACAGCCTACTGCTACTGAACAATTAACTGGGTTTTGGCATTGATTTATTTTCTTAATCTCTCAACAGAAAAGTTGTTCATTAACAGGAGATGAAATGACTTTGTCAAACTTGAATACATTTGGCTAATAGGAACATTCACAGCCTAAGACAAATGGAAGCAAGAATCACAAAGATGGATGTTTTCAGCACTCTGAGGGGTACCTTGATTTTATTTGATTTCTTTGTCCTGTGTGAGTAGAAGGATGCTGACTGTACCATTAGTGGCACTGTGCTGTTTGAAGCCCCAGGGACTGGAGCTTGAGGAGCAGCATTCCCTGAAAAGCACAGTGGGGTGCTGAATGAGAGGGGGCCAAGCTGGCAAATTGAAGATCAGGGTTCAGTAATGATCTCTGATTATTGCTACTGTTCAAGCCGCTAGGCAGGGAATAATCTTATTTCTTAAAACAGGACCACCTTTTTGTATCAACCTTTTTTAGAGCTGAAACACCTTTTAGAGAAAAGCTGAATAATCTGAGAATGATGCAAAAGGAATGTGCATATGTAATTCAAAAGTAGCTAGGAAGAATTACAGCACTTTTTATCAGGCACGACTTTCTCTTATGGTCTTTGTTTCTCCTAATTTAAAATTATTGTCTCAATTTAAAAATGTGGCTTAGCATCTCTAGTGGAGAAAAACTATGAAAGAAATGGAAGAAGGGGGAATTGTGAGCTGTGAAGCCTTTGGATGTTTGCAGTGCAAGAGGGGTTTAGGAGCTGTTATCTCACTGTGGGGGAATTTGGCAGAAACCTGCACTGGTATTTTTCAAATGCCTCCAGCTGTCATTTGAGCAGGACTTTTACAAGAAGAAAGGACACTTGCATGTCCACTTGCACTTCTCCTGACTACCTGCCCATCTTTATAAACAAACCTGCACATGCTCCAACAATCCCTAGCAGCCTCAGAGTTTCTCAGTCAATGGCAAGCAGAGTGCCCACCCTCGGTCTCATGTAAAACTTTTGAGCAAAGAATGTGACTTGACCACATAACTTTTTTTCATGAATAGACCTCTTGTTTTTAATTTGATGAGCAAGGAACTTTCCAGTCCTGTCCTTCAGCTTACAGTCTGTCTTTAATTTGCAGAAAGTTGCATTCCAGTTTTTCAGGCATACATAAAACCATTTAACAGACTTTTTTCACTCTGCTAGAACTTGTGTTACATTGTCATGAGATTTGTGCATTTCTTTCTGTCTTTTTGTATTGCAAAACCACAGCAGAGCTGAAATTGACTGGGACCCTTGGAGATGAGTGCAGGGTCGGCTGGAGCAGGTTGTCCATGACTTTCTCTGGTCAGGTTTTGAATATCTCCAAGGGTGGAACCTCCACAGCCTCTCAGTGCAACATGTTCCTGTGTTTGACCACCCTGACCAAAAAGTTTTCTGCTCCTTTTTTTTTTCATTTATATATTTAAATAATGAGCATAATGTAATATTTCAACAGCTTTATGGAGTTAATGTTTTTCCCAACAGTCAGGTTCACTGGGGAATTATTCTCTGCATCAGACGAGATGGTTGTGGCATTGCTGGGAGAAAACTGCTGTGCAGATAAGTTGTGGAGGTTCTCCTTTCCCTAAATTCTTCAAATTACAGAGCAGTAGCAGTGCAACATGAGAGTGGGGGACAGGGACACAGTGGACTGATGACTATAGTGATGTCATCCTAAAAAAAAATATGTATTTTCACATGTAGTGGTTGTCTATCTTAGAGAAGTACACAAGAAAAACGGCTCCTTTCTAAGAAATCAGTTTATTGTCTTAGAATTAGAAAAGCTTATAGAGGTACTTGAGCTCAGCATGCAACAAATCAACACAAATTTTCCAAGCACTTACTGTAGGGTTTCATTATTCCTCCCTTTGTTTTCTGGAACCCTTTTGTATATGGAATAAAGCAACCTAAAATTTTCTTTTATGGAATTAACTGCAGTTATTCTACTTAGTCTAAGTGCTGTAATGTAAATTTCTCTCCTGGAAGGTGGTAGTTTTTTTACCCCACACTTCTCTTGCCACTGTAACTAGTTATATTACAGTGCAGGAATGGTATAGTGGGTTTTATTCCTCCTATATCTGAATATCCAAAGCACAAATGCAGAAGTAATTCTGAAATGCAGAAGTGAGGATTGATCTGCAAGGGTGATATTTAAGAAAAATATCTTGTTACCTGCTCATTGAGATTCAGGCAATTACCACTGGATAGCATTTTAAGACATTTGGACTATTTTCATTTATTTACACAATGCTGGGTTTTGTACCCCATAGTTTCGGACTAGAACCTCAGTGTGTGTTGTTACCTCTTTTTCTCACTTACCCAAACCTTGAGGAGTTAACTGCCAGATGATTTTTCTGCTCAGTTTTTGGTTCTTCAGAGGTTTGTTCCTTCAATTTTGTTATTCTTAAGAACGAGATATATATTCCTTGGTTTTACTCAGTGTACAAGGGTTGAGTTTTCTCATCTTGGAGATTAATCCCTTTGCTAATCTGACCATAGTGGTGACTGACTGTGAAGTTGTGCAGTGTTGCAGTGATGTGTGGAGAAATGAGTGAAGCACATGAGAGGGCGCTCTGTGCTCAGGTGTTCAGCAGGGCCTGGGACCTCATTTCAGCTCTGCAGAAATTCACATTTTTTAGATACTTTTAAGTGGAATTTCGTTGATTTCTTTCCGCAGTTGGTGCTGTTCTTGCTGCCCACTGTGTTTGTCTGACATCAGGCAGGAGTGGCTGGCAGGGCAGTGCTGGCAGATCTGGCTCCTGAGGCTGCAGTGTCACTGATGCTCAGCAGTGGAGGGAGAGCAGCTGCTCTGAGCTCTGCTTTCTGAAATGCTTTGCTTTGCACTCACTTTATCTGGATTTCTTTGCATTTTAATTATTTACTCTAATTGTGTTACCCCACTGTCTTTGTGCCCCGTATCCCCATCTATTTTTCCTTTTGCTACAATTCCATTATTTGCTGCTTTGGTTAATCAGATCACCAACAACTGTGTCTCAGATGTTTTTGGTTTTGTTCTGCAGCAAATAGTGCTGTTTTTCTTAGGGTTTGCCATCCTGGCTTTGTCCCAGCTCTCTGAATTTATGCTGTAGTTCTGGCTGGCCAAGGACTAGAATTTGAGAGTGCCCAAGATGTTGTGGATGATAAGGAATGCATCAAACCCTCCTCTCCTTTGAGAGCTGCCCATTGGCGGCTGAGTGACAATAAAGAACAGAAATTGAGTGGATTCAAGGATGCTGTACCTGGTTTCTCTGTGATAGACAAGAATGCTCTTATAAACCTGCATTTCTTCTTTGGGTATACAGGCTGATACATCATGACCTTTCTGGACAACACTGGATCCTCATCACAGACCTAAAATCTCAACCAGTCTCTGAGGAAATTAAATTAAATTGAGAGTTTATGAGAGCAAGTAGACAGGAGAAAACACTAAAAATGGAGAATGCAGGAAATTGCCTTGACTAGCAAGTCAGTAGGAAGCACTCAAGGATACCATTTACACAGTGTGCTACGCTGTGCCAAGGGCAAGAAAACCCAACCAATTAGCAGGGGCCTTGCTGAGAGCTCCCTGACAGCTGAAAATACATCCAGGGCTTAACATTCCATCTTCCTGGCCTTATGGAGCCAGCAGGGGTTTGTTCAGGTCATTCCATCTCCCCGAGTGAGATGTGAAGTGCCTGTGATCATGTTCAAGGAGGAGATGCAGCACAGGGGTAATTGCTGCATTAAGCGCAGACATTTTCTGAGACAAGAGCATGGTGACAGTTCAAACTAATGCAAGCAGGGAAGAGGTTTGTGGCAATTATTTTTGTTTCTATAACCTGTTGTTCTCTGAGTCACTGCTCCATTTGTGTCTGAGGGCACTGAGGTCTGAACTGCTGCACAAAGCAGGTGACATTTCCCTTTTGCCACAAGCATCTTTGTACATGATTTCTTGTTTGCTTCAAAGAGGAAATTATAAAGCCCCTCGTGTGACATGGAACAACAGAAATAATTGCTATTTATCAGCTATCATCCACTGCTATTTATCAGCTATTATCCACTGACAGAGAATTTGCCCCTGAAGTTTAAAAGAAAGGTTGCACAATATTGTAGTTTCTATCGTGTAGTGAATGGACACTCTAGTTTCAATTTTATTTTCTGGATTTATGTTAGTTTTGAACTCTTCCTTTCTTCCCTTCACTCAGGAATGTCAAGTTTCTGTCCTGGAAGTCAAATAAGTTAATTTCTCTAGAAGTTCTTAGAAGTCTATCATAGACACAATTTTTTATGCTCTTCAGTGCAGTTATTTTTGTAATTTCTGATGACTTTACCAGAAGTTGGCAGTGGTATGTAAATTCCTGTACTGCTTTTTTCATTCTAAAACAGTTGAGGAACCAGCTCATACAAAAAAAAAAAAAAAATCATATTATCATATGAATATTGATATATAAAAATATAATAAAGGCATTTTTCTTAGTGTCCAGTATTTGAAACTGTTCTCCTCAGGCAGTGGATGTGATGGCTTTTGTTGGTCAGGGTCAAAATTCTGTTCCATGTGCTTGGTAGGTCTGGAGCTGAAAACTATTCCTTCAGTTTCTCTTGTGTTAGAATTAATACAGTGCTCAGTTCCCCTAATGGAAAACTTATTTTTTATTTAGACAAGTGTTAAATTCATGGTTCTATGATTCATTTTTAATGAACTTCTTCAAAGATGTATACCAAGCCCTAGATATTCTGGATGCTAACAAAGAGAGAATGTACTTGGATGAAACATTTGTTAATAGAGGCTTCTCTCATATGGGAAGTGGAAAGAAACTTTCTTGAAACACTGGAGAATGGGTAGTTCAGGCATAATTTTCCAACTTTTTTCAGGGTGAAAAAGGAGGTTTAATTTTCGCCAAGTATTTTAGTCATTGTGGCTATCTGCTTGCAGGCTCCTGTCCTTCACAAATAAAACACAAAAACTTCAGTGCAAGACACAGCAGAAAGGGGAATGTGAATTATACAAAATAAACAATTAAACAATTTAATGATAATTTAATAATTACTGATTTATGTAATTAAAGGTGATTTTGTAAACCCACATCCTCACAAGCTTTGGGATCCATGTGTCACAGAATTACAGAATCACACAGAGTCTTCTTCTGCCTCTTTGAGGGCTCTGTTCCCCTCTGATAGGAGGTGTTGGCTCTTCCATGAGAATTACTGTGCTAAGTTTGAAGGGCCACATGGTGGAGTTTAAGCCCTGGTGGGTAGGAGATGTTTAAGGAAAGAGGAATTGTGGGGATGGTTTACCTGGCAAACATGTCAGGCAGATTCAGAGATTTTGGGGCTTTCTGTCCTTGAGGTTACATTTGAGCTCTTGTATCTTCATTATCACTCATGGGCTTCTTAAGAACTGAATTTTTGAGCCCATTTGTCCTGTGAAGCCATAACATCTAGTGGAATCAGTTTCATAATTTTTCTGAATGTGTGAAGAAGCTGGTGAAAGGTGGTTTTAACCCTGGTAACGTTCAGTTCTGTGTTTGCTGGACAGCTCCCCCCTGAGTTGGGCAGAGCCTGGTTGGGTCCTGCCTCACTCCGGTGGACTTTTGCAATAACTCAGGAAAGGAATTCTAGACATATTTTCTTATTTTTATTTTCTGTTTATTTTTTTATTGCACTGTAATTCATTCTTAATTGGTCCAAAATACAAAATATTTTGATTTTCCTTTGCTTTTCCTTTACCAGATGAGTAGGAGCTGGAAAACAATCTGCTATCAGATCTTGTTGTGTCACCTTTAGCCCCCCTCAGTTATCACACAGGAATACCTGTAAGTTCTTGATCAGCTCTTGGTTTTCATTGCTTAGACATCTTGTTTTGGCCCTGATAGCTCTCCTGCAGTGAGCCACAGCGTTACTGGAGGTTTGTGATCACTAATAGTGATTAATTTTAATGACAGTTGCCCTGAATCCTCTCCCATGCCTTTAGAGATACATGTCAAGCTTCAAGGCCTCTTATTCATTTAAATGTTCTCTGGGAAGACAGAGTTGTAGTCTCACTCTGGAGAATTCAGATGTGCGATGTGCTCATGTTTATTTTATGGTGATACATCTCATTCAGTTGCCATTGTTACCAGGCTGTGCAAGGAAATTACTTTTTATCATGAGTAGGGTGGATAGGAAATGCATGCAACTGTATTTCAAGGAGTAAATTTTTCATGGTTATAGCCCATGGGTACTAAATAAAAAATGTCAGCTTCTTGGGTTTGGTTGCACTCTGAAAGTGTGCTGAGAAATAATGGCTTTTGTGACTGTTTGGGAAAGGACAGCTACAGCACTGAGCCCTCCTAGGCTTAAAGCAGCAAATATGTGCACTTAACTCAGATGGAAATGTTCTGGTTTGGTATTGCAAGGTACAGTCACTGAGGCTTTGGAAAGCTGTAAGAGAATAGGGAATGCAGCAAGAAAGGAACGTGGATAAGAGGAGTGTGTAGAGTAAATGTAGCTTTTTAAGGAGCCTAAATTAGTGTTCCAATGAATAAAAAGAAAATCAGTTGCCTGTATGATTTTGTGCCCTCCCACATTTGTTCTGCTTGATCTCACACTCTGCACTGAGTGAGGATTCTGATCCTGGAGTCTGCAGAGGGAGCAGCAGCGAGCTCTCAGTTAATGATCCAAACCAGCAACTCACTCCTGGCTCACACATATCCATTGTCTCTCGTGCTCTCACACAATTTCTCCTCCCAAATACTAATGCTTTTGTTCTTTTTTCTTCTGTGTCCCCACACAAAATTGTTTGTATTTAAAATTGGTTTTATATTTTATTTTGTATTAAATTTTGTTTGTACTAAACAAAAAAAAAATCACAGAAATGTAATTTGTATTGTTTGTTAGTTTAGAGTGCTCAGTACTGTTAAGTACAGTGATAAATCATATCTGGTGTTATAAATATTTTTAAGCATTTGTAAATATGGTGCACATTGTGTTGGGTTTGGTTGGTGCTTCATAAAAACAGGAAAATTTAAAATTTGTATGAAAATAACCATCTGTATTTCACTAATTAAAATTTTACTGCAGTTTCTGTGAATTCATGTTTTGTAAAATCACACTGTAGAACATAAAGAAGCAACTTGAATGTAGCAGATCTACATTTCTCCATTCTGTGAATCTCAGTTAAAGACAGTTTTGCCAGGAAGGTAAATGCAGTGATCTTTCAAATGCTGAGGTTTCTGAAGGGCTTTTGTGTATGTTTAACTGAATTTTTTTGCTTTCTACCATGGTAAAGAAGGTAGATTTTACTTTAGGTATCTCTGCGAATCTCTCTAGTGCTACAACCCCCAAAAATTCTCTCAGTACAACATAAAGAAAGCTTGTTTTGTAGTTATTTTGCTTTCTTTGGGGTTGCCCCAGTCCCTTGGCCTCTGAAGTGAGCAGTAGTATTGTTCAAATATTCACACTTCCAGTATTGTGTAGCCTTCAGGTTCAGCCTGAGGTTGTGTTTGAGGAACTGGCTCTGAAGGTCAGGTACTCACAGTTGTGTGGGAATTCCATCTGCTGATTTTTAGTGAGGTTGCAGTAATAAAGGTGGAGAAACACACACTGTTTGTGATCTAGAGGTACAAAAATTTTATTGCTGGAAATAGACAGGAAACAGGCACAATAAATTTTTTTTTACTCTTGAAGTATTTCCCAACTTCTGAATAGCTAAAAAGCCTTGAACAATGTCTGGCAGGTTTTTATTTTACCTGAAAACAAACGGAGGATATGAACATTTGTCTCATAATCTAGAGAAGGCTAAATTTGCAGTCAAAAATTTAAGCAGATATCCAAAACAACTGGTTTTTATAACCTAAAGGACCCTGGGACACTTGCACCAACAAAAGTTGTTTTGTTTCTTATTCCCTGCTCACAAAAATTAACCATCTGCTCATTAGAAGTGTTACAAATGGAAGAGCTGAAATGGGGCTGGTATGGCTTGCAGCTTTTTGGCAGCTGCTGAGAGCCATAGTAGGGTTTAGCAGTGCTTTTCCTAAAATCCAGAAGGGTTTGGGTTGGAAGGGAACTTAAAGCCAGCTTGTTCCAGCCCCTGCCATGGGCAGGGACACCTTCCACTGTCCCAGCTTGCTCCAAACTCCATCCAACCTGGCCTTGGGCACTTCCAGGGACGGAGCAGCTGCAGCTGCTCTGGGCAACCTCTGCCAGGGCCTCAGCATCCTCAGAGCCAAGAATCTTAAGTGGCATGGTGGTGCTGATATGAAAAATAACAGAATGTGTGAGCACAATTCACATCCCAGCCATGCTGTGCCACACACACAGTGAGGTCCCTGAGGGAGCCTCTGCCACCTGTCACAGGAATGTTCTAGAGTGCTCATCCTTGAAGGACTGTTGTGAAATTTCTGTTGTTCCTGCCAATGCAGGACTCAATCCTTTGGGAGCTTCAAGTCCATATTCTGTGCTTATTGTAACACAGAGTTCACATGAAATGGCTTGGGTGGGATGGCACCTTTGGAGACCATCAAGTCTTTAAATGTGCATCTCTAGGAGGTGTATGGTTTTTGGAGCAAGCTTTGATACAACAAGATATGGAGGAGATTTTATAACTGAAAAATTTTAATTTTGGTGCCTGACTGGGACATGTGCTGAGATCCTTCATGCAGTTTGCTGGTTGTAATGTTTGAGGAGCACATGGACAGTGTGTTCAGGTCCCTAATATTTCATGGCTATACCCTCATTGGGGGCATCTCAGAGCTACAAAAAGCGACAGCTTTCAAGATAATGCCTTCATAATAAAGGTAATAAACTTTAAACAGCTGTAGGTTTACATGCAGTCTGCTTTGCAAATAGATTTCAGTTATCTTTGCAGTCAAATCTCTTTTCAAGATGTTCTGAAAAGTAAAATTCAAGTAGATACATTTTCAGCTCTAGTTTTTTGATACTGCTATAACTGGGTGAACTGGGGAATTGGCTGATGCATTTCAAAGGAGTAATTGAGATAATTTTTGAGTTAGTTTGATTTGACATGATTATAAGCTTAGCTGTGAAATGAGAAGATTCCTGTTTTTACATAACTAAATAGTAGTTGAGGCTGAAAAACTCATGCTTAGATCACTGACACTTTCCTGAAAGATAAATATGCTAAGTAAGACTGACCTTGCTGTTGAAATGAGCAAGGGTAATTGCTAATAGAGAAGATGATGGATTAAGATTATCATCTATTGAGCTGGCACTGGCAGCACCCACAGCTGTCACAGTGGTGGCCAAGCTGCAGGGAGGGAGAACACCTCTTGAGAAGGTGGAGGAGGTGGGTGGACTCAGCTATTAGAGGACAGCCTTGATAGCCCTCTCTGTTCTGCTGCAGCCATTCCAAGAGGGTAATTAATCATGTTGGGCTATGTCTCAATCTAGGGTTGATGCACTGCATTCTAATGAAACTCATTAGTGCTCCATCTTTATGAGCACAGGATAACTTTTCTTTAAAGCTTCTGTAAAGACTCTGTCAGGAATAACTTGCCATGAAAACAGACACAGAACTGAAATTCAGGAACATAAATTTCCTTGCATTGCTGTTACAAGTGAGGAAGGACCAGAAATATTCAGGACTCCCTGAGTCAAAACAAACCACCCTGTAACAGTCAGAGTAGGAGTGCCAGATTGACTCTTCCTTCTTGCAATGCTTTTTAAATCTACCTTATTTCTAAGGTATGTTACTTTATCTACAGTTGGGATTCTCTTTATACCATGTATTTCCCTACCAAAAGTAAAAAGAAAAATACATTATCCCTGGAGTATCATATGTGGCAATTAATTAATCTGAGATATTTTCAGGGGAAAAGGTAGTATAAACAAAACATACATTTCAGTGTGAGAAACACATAGTTATGTGTATATAGCATGTTTTAATCTTTATTGATGTAAAAAAATACTTAAACACTGGTTGTCACTGGAAAAAGTACTAAAATAATAATTATTTTTTAATTATAGTACTGGATGTAAAGAAATTCAAGGGTGTTTACTGGGTGACCTTTCCAAGAGTGCTCTGAAATGAGTGGCAGTAGCCACAATTACTGAGTGCAGTTACCTGATGCCAAACACAGCAATTGGGCTTGAGAACCTTCAGTCAGGGGGGCAGGCAATAGGAAAAAATTGCTTTTTCATTTGAGAGTGCAGTGACTTGAAATCATTCAAGTGCCCTCATTTTTTCTGTTCTGGAACATTAGACTGATATCTGGAAATGCTCTGGTGGCAAGCAAAGGAGATGTCAGTGGAATCACTGTATCTAGAAATGCAAGTACTGTCTTGGGGGAAATGGATTTATGGGCTGCTGCTGCCTGGAGCCAATGTGCCTGGTAATTTGTGACAGACCTGGCTTCTGCTGTGTCCTGTTTCTGTGGGTAACCTCTGAGTGACCCTTGCCTGATGAGTGAGTTGGCTCTTTTGCACGAGACCACTTTACATGAGAAGAAAACTGAAATTTGTCATTTTGAAATATCAATCTGTCGCAATTTTTCTCCACCCTTTGACAATTAAGCCCTATTTAAGAGGAATCAGCTTTAGAGACCTTGTTTTTCACCTCTGTTAGTGAAATTATTGTGGGGAAATCTTGCAGCCTTATCTCTCATTGTGACTTCATGACCAAGTTGCAGTATCTGTACGTCTATTTCCTTCTGGCTGATTGGTTTGGGATTGATAACAGGAGTTGGAGCAGAGAGCCAGTTTTGGTAAATTCCAGGGTCTAATCGTGCAGCAGTTCTTGGCTCCAGGTCTCCCCACCAGTAAGTGTGTAAGTCGTGGATCTTTGGTCTTGGCATTTGTCTGCCTTTCTTTAAATAGTTTTGAAAGATTTTGAACATGAACGTTTTTCAGGTAATAGAATTATTTTTCTTCTGATTTGCCCTACAGTGTAGAACCTATTTTCTTAAGTGTGCCAGAGAGCTTCTGTGCTGCTGAGGCAGTGTTAAGTAATGAGTATGACACAAGATGAGCCATTAATCCCATCTCCAGAGAACAATCAATCTGTACAGTGCCACCTACTATTACCCAGAGCAAAGAAAAACAAAGGTAGGTTTCTTTGGGAAATACAGATTTCCCAGTTTTCAGGTTGTTAAAGAGTTAAAAACCCACTGTGAATAAAAGGAAAAAGGGTTCTGCTGAGAAGTAACTGAGTAGTTGCAGCCTTGTGCAAAGAAAATATCTTTACAGGCAGGATAGAATAGAAGCAATTTAGGAATGATTTGAAAACTGCTTTTGAGTAATGGATGTGAGTGGGAGAGAGTGCAGCACAACAGATGAAACACCGAACAAGATTTTGCAAGGGGAAAACTTTTGGGGCTGGAAGTTATCCCTGTTCCCCCACAGGGCTGCTGGGGCTCTGTTTTGGTGGTCTGTAGAGCAGAGCCTGCTCCTTGGCAGGCTGAGGAGTGCATGATGTCATGGGATGCAGAACACATGCACCGAGAGCCAGGAACTGCTGTTCGCGCCGCGGCGCTGCCAGATGTGCGCTCTGAAAAATGGAAAAAGCAGCTTTGGAAAGATGCTGAGAAATGTCCTGTGCTGAGCCTGGGCTCAGCCACGCTCTGTGCACACTACAAATACACTCCATGGGGTTTCTCAGTCCTGGAGCCCAAGTTCTGCTCTTGGGAGTAGCCTGTGTAGAATGCCTTTCCCTGTTTCTGAGAAAAACAGGAGAAAATCCTGTTTTATGCAGAAAACATACTGAGGGCTTCTTCCTAGGAGTTACTTGCAGCAGAGGAGAATCAAAGGAATCTCTTTACTCCAGTTTTCACAATTTTCACTTGTACTTCCTATTAAGGATGGTTCCACATTCCAGCAGAGGCTCTGGTGCCAGACATTGCTCTCTTTACTGATCCTCAGCTCTCTCTGCAGATTAACTGGCCTCCAGGAATTATTTGAATCTCTTACCCAACAGTGTTTCTCGTGCAATAAAGCCAAAGGTGGGTTTAAGCTTTTCTGTATTTCAAGGTGAAAATATGAGGTTTTTTCCTAGATTTTTTTCCCCATGGATTTTGAGGTCAACTAAAAATATTTTTATTCAATACAGAATGTGTTATCTGGTCATTGGTGTACAGAGAGTTAAATATAGCTTTGCTTCTCCCTCCTTTTGCACAGGCTCTAATTAAAGGGAGGAGGGGAGATGCTGGAAGGCAGCAACAGGAGAACGCCTACAGAAAGTCAGGAATTCTTTATCCAAATGGAACATTTCGAGCTTGAGAGATTTTTTCTGTTTTATGTATTTTTTTGTGTTTACTGATGATTTTTCCTGCTAAAAGGATCATTGCTAGCTAATAGTATTATAATCTTGCTGGTCTGTGTACAGGGCTACAAAGAAGTCTCCTGTGGTTGTCACAGAGGTAAATTGCCACTCTGGAATCTTTGGAACTGTGCCATCCTGAGGAATCTGCTTAAGGGTGCTCTGATGGTTCCTCTCAGAGGAATGTGAGATCTGTGAGTTGCCAGAAGGTTCTTATTGTACACTTGTTGAGTAGAAATGATTCTGCTGAGCTCAGAGACTGTACCACAGCAGGGATCTGGTTCCTCCTGTCTGGGATTCCCAGGCATTGCTGCCGTGCTGGCAGCGAGACCCTGGCCTCAGCAAGCCATGGAAAACTCAGGAGGCAAATTGAGTTCTGGGCTGTTTTCATAAGGAAGGGCACAGCTCTGTAATTGTCCCTGTGCTTGGATAGGTCTGGTTACTGCTCCCAGGCTTCAAGGCATAAACTTACAAGTGCCATCAGGAGTTTTCTTCCTCATAAACAAGATGCACCATTTGCTGTCTTCTTCATGCTGTAGAAGATGGATCTACCACAGGTATGTTACCAGATTTTGTCTGTTCTCTTAGAATGATCAGGACTCCCAGCAGAAAAAATCAGATTTAATAGGCCAGGCTGTTTGATTTAGGGACCAGCTTGTCTGTCTGATATGGGGTTCCTGTATCACTTCAGTTGAGGCTAGCAACAAGAGCTCTTTAATTTTCTTTATTTTTAATTTAATTTTCTATTTTCTATATTTTATTTTTTTATTGTTTTTGTTGAGCCAGGAATTATTTGGAATAAACCATTGTAAAACTGTATCAGTTTGAGGACATTAAAGTCATGGTAATTAGGCCTAAGCCTTTATACAACTTAATTAGAAGGAGAAGAATAACAGCACACTTCTCTGAAGTGTAAATATGAGCTTATTGGCAGCATTTTACCTAACTCTGATGTTTGTAGAATGGAGGTTGGGTAGCAAAGTGAAAACCTGACAATCACTGCATTCCTGACAGCCTGCTATGATGTTGTGTTGAGCAGTGAAAGTCTGTGCCCAGGCAGAGAGAATATCAAACCAATTTGTGTCTCTTTTGTCTGTCATTGCTGGTACATGCAGCATATAAAGGAGGCATCGTGTGTAGCAGGGTAATTCAAGATCTGTTGAGTCTTTTCCATTTCTCTTAGACCTTAATAAATTGAAAAGTTTTTGGATAATTCTTCCCCTTTGTTATTTTTGCTTATTTCATTCAGGTAATTCCTTCCCACACTTCTTTTTTAGAATATTTCTGATTCACATTCAGAACCTGCTATTAACGCTACTGTGTATCATGTTAAAAATACCTACCTCAATCTTTTTTCCAGCTATAATTACTTAATTACATTTCAGTTCTAATTGAGTTTTCTCTGCTGCATGGTGGGGCCTGGGCTTTGGGGTCTGTGGGTGACACCAGAGTCCTTGTTCCAAGGGGTCCAGACACATCAGCAGAGACATTCTGGGAAAGCAGATAATGTTATTTTTTCCTATTTGCCCTGTGCCTGTGCAAAAAGCCTCAATTTCTAACGTATCTGCTGCTAATATCACTTTTTTAAATGGAAAAATCTGTGCTGGAGAAAAAGAAAGGTGAAGTGAGTACAGGTTTCAAGACTGGGTTTGTGCTTCTGGGTCTGCTGTGGGGTCACCTTTTGTAGTAAAACTTCAGTAAGAAAATATGCTAATTGAAAAAATAGATTATGGAGTAATCTAATATCTAGTAATTAACTTCCATTTACATAACCTTCAAAAAAGTATTTTAAACCAATCTCTTATCATCAGTAAAAACTTTTATGTAGATGCATATTGAATATTTTTTTATTTTTGGTTCTTGCAAATAATTCACCCTTCACCTTTCCTGTCAGGCATGAATGGAAACTGCTGCATGGTTGTCTCCTTCTGTTTCTCCACAGAGAAAAATTTTAGTACCTCTTTAAGCCTTCTGCTTTTTCAGTGCTGGATGTTTGAGCAGATGAAGGTAAATTAAACAGATGTGTTCTGCATTTTTAGGCTGGAGCCAACAGCTGTCCTGGTTATTCTTAAATGCTCTCAGAACTTTATGCAGAAAATGCCATCGAAGTCAGGTTCTGACTGAGCCTTGTGTGCTGGCTTCACTGCTGCAGGACAAAGCTAATTGGGGCTGCCTTGGTCACTGACAGGGGCTCAAGTTCCTATTTTGGTGAGCTCTCCTGATTTTACTGTTTTTAGTAGTGAAGCTAACTAAAATTGCATCAGAAATCTTCATTGTAGTGCTGGGTTGGAGATGCTTCTCCTCAGCAAACTGCACTGGGTGATTGTTTCAGGTCCCTCCCAACTCGAACTCTTCTATTCTAAGGATCTTGGATGTGACTCCTCAGAGAGGCCAAATTGTCTCTGCTCCAATGATTTCAGTGGTGCTGTAGGGTTTTACAACACCTTAAGGTTGTTTCCCACTTTTGAAATGGTTATCTCTGACATGACAGTGACAAGGTATTCTTCAGATTAGCTGTAGAAGGAGTTGCTCCTTGAACATCTGTCTTTCTGAAGAAGATTTATCTGATTCTGGTTTTGAGGGTTCACTGGCTGTGTGTAGAGACTCTGTCATTGTAGAGGAGTTCAGTTTATTTCTTTCCTCTGTTCTCTTCCTGCTGCAGCAGTGAAAAGGGCAGCTGTGAGATACAGCATGCTGTGCTTCGGGAAGATATGGTGCTGCATATGGATAAATTGTGTCACATCTCTTATTCATACAGTCCTGGCTGAAAATGTGAACAGACACAAACAAAATTCCTGGTACACGTTTTACAAGGAAGTTCAGCAGGTGAACTGCCTATCATTTAAATCAGTAAGAGAAGAGTCCTTAGGGAGTTTTAAGGGCTGTTTCTGACAGTTACAGGATCTTTTGTTGAGTGGCTCAGGGCTCAGGTGTAGGATAGCTTGGGTAACATGCTTACATTTCCACAGTGGGGAAGAAGAATTGAGAATAGACAAAACAGATCCTTTACAATACAATAGTTTTATTGTGTAGCCCTTTCAGACAAAGCTAAAAAAGAATTTTTATTAAAACTTTGCATATGCTCCTATGATTTCTTTAAATTGAGAAGGTATGTTCTGTATCCTGAAAATGGAACAAATTTAATGTGCAGAGTATGTCACCAGACTCAAACTCCCTCCCTGCTCACCTGTGAGCTCCAGAAGAGCTAATTGTTAAAGCAATAAGTTTGGCTTTAATTTATTTTATCTTTCAGTTTCTTCATGTCATTGTCAGGTGTATCTGAAATCCACCTCTTTAGGAGAAGTGTCTAAGTGGGGATGTGATTTTAAACCATAATTGAAAGGTTTCTCATTTAATTTGCTGCTGGGGTTTGGGAGTTTGTTAGTTCCTCTAGTGTATTGATGGATGTTTCGTCAGTGCAAGAGTGTCCTTAAAGGTACCACAGGCATCCTCCATCCTGCTTGATTTTATTTCATATTCAGAAATTCTCAGAATTCCTTCACTTCAACACAAACCTTTCCTTTGAATCAATTGCTTCTTCCAGCAAATTATCATCTCAGGTCTTTAGTCCAAGCAGCATCATACCAGGAAATGCAAGATTGTTTTCAGTCTCACTAGTGTCTGCATGTAAGATAATAGAGCTTGCAACTGGGATTTCTGTGAAGAATTCATAGGAATGTCTTTAAGGTGCAGGAGCAGGCAGAGGGGCATGATCTTGGGGAATAAAAACAGTGTTTTGGTTCAGGAACCTGGTAATATTGTAAGTATACCTTAAAAACTATTTAAGTTTGTATAGCCTTCTCCACTAAATTAATATAAATCTCCCATTTTGGGCTATTAAGAGCTTATTTGAGGCTGTTATGCCCACAGAGACACTGAAGATGTGAGTGCTGGCAGATCCTGTGAATAGCTGGAGTCACTGGGTAAGGTGGGGCAAGGGAGGAAGAGCAGCTCTCCTGGTGAGAACTTCCAGGTGTTAGAGGTGATTTATTTGGCTCCTCCTTACCTGAGACAGCAGATGGTGATGGAAGTTGGCAAGGGAAGACTGGGAGAAGACCCACAGATAGCAGAAAGAGTGTTTGCTTTTCTGTGAATCTTTGCCTTCCAAGTATTGCTTTGACCCACATCTTGCCTGAATTACACTTGTCTCCATAGCAGCAGTAATTGTACTTCCTATGGAAAAAAGGAGGGGCAAGTCATAATTAGAAGCAGGTGCCAAACATGGTTTTCTGCTCAGGATCATGTAAGGGTAGAACTGAAGCCTCCAAAGCCAATAAGAGAGTCTCAGTAGTTCTGAAGGCAAACACCTTCCTTGGTAAGATGCAGTTAAAATTTGGGATATGTTTCCTATCCATGGAAGCACAGAAATACATTTTGCCATAGGACTATCACACAGATATTTCACAGCACATCATGTTTATATAATAGTCACAACTGAGGTGCCAGCAGAGACTCTCACTGTGCTGTGAAGGGAAGGGTGATGGAACAGAGCACTGAGGGCACTGTGTTCTCTCTCTCTCTGATTATCACCTCTCTTCCCCCTGTTATCCCTCATTTTCCCTTCTCTTTTCCAAAGCATGGAGTAGGGCTTTCATTTGAAACACCAAAGGATGGATAATGATGGAGTGTTGACCTTTTATTTCCTGAAGGGTGTGAAATAGATGGAGTTGTGTCACAAGATTTGGTCTGGTAATTAAGGGAGAATTCCTGCACTTGAAGGGAGTTCCCTTCTCCCAGAGCAGAATTTTCTGAACTCCTTTTTCCCTTTTGCAGGCCAGGCTTGCTCAGCAGCTGCTGTAGCTCAGTCACTCATGCAGAGTCTCATCTGTAAACCCTTGTGAGGTGCTGTGTCTGCCTTCAGCACTCTGGCTGGAGGGGGGAAAAGTGGCAGACACAGAAGCACTGTGTAATGAATTGAAAGCTGCTTTATTAAATTCAGAAATAAAAGGACTTGATTTCATTATCCTTCATGAATTTGCCAGGGGACTCAGCTGTTAGGAGCTTGGAGCTGTTAGGTGCTCTGCCTGTGTGGGTGTTACTGAAGTGCTGGCATCTCACACTGCCAGGGAAGTGCAGGTTGGTGCTCTGAGTCTTCATGGACCAGCACTGACCAGTTTAGCTGCTATCTAAGTAGAGTGACACAATGAACTGAATTCTCATTCTGCTTGGATAGCCTGACCTGCAAACTGCTCAACAAGCCATCTCCAACAGGACCTTTTCCTATTTGCGCTGTGTGATTGTTTCTGAGTGATGCTTACTTGAGTTGAGCAAAATGAATTTCAAAGTGTAACAAAGATATCAACTTAGAATTTATTGAAAAGAAAGGATTATGCAAGAAATGTGGTAATACATCAGACAGTTCTAGGTTCTTGCCAAAGATTAATTTGAAGAGGACACTTTAAAAGGTTTTTTATCCATTGAGCTGTAAGATTGAGAGCTATCAGATATGTCTAATAATGCACAGCTTGCTTCTGATGTTCACTGAGTGTAGGAAAGGAGGACCGTATACTGGACTGTCAGATCTACAATGCAAATTTAAAAAATTTACAACCAGTAAATCAAGGAAAGTAAAAAAATAGAAAGTATTGGTGTAGGCTGTCATTGTGCTGGATTATTTTGTGCTAACTGGCCAAAATTATGACCATTATTCACTCTGAAGTAGTAAAAGGAATAAAATATGTTTTTTTATGTATTTCCTTGTCACTGGACCTGAGATGATTGGAAATGGTGTCACCTTTATCTTATCTCAAGTTCCCTTATGCTTCAGTCAGGAGTCACATCCAGGGAGGGGTGGGCTTTGGTGGTCTCAGCTTCTTTGCACAGTGTTGCCATAATGGGCAGTAAGTCCTTCATAACAATGTTTAAGCCATTAACTGTAACATTACAGTCTCTCATGACAGCTCCTGCATTGCTTCCACTTAATTATCCTTACTTGGGAAGAATTTCAAAAACCTCCTGTTGATTATGTCAAAACACCACATTTTGTAATCTGTGTGAATTTGATGAAGCTTCCTTCTGACAGCCACGTGGAGACTGGCATTGTCTGATGCTGAGCACTTATTTTCTTGACTCAGGCACCAACTGCTTTGTACAGAACTCTTCAGAATTGTCAATACCAGTTTTTCAATTTATGGAAATCTGAGTTCCAGGGCCCACTGCTCTGCTGAAGGGCAGAGCTCTGTGAGACACTAGGTCTGAGGGGTAAAACCAGCAAGAGTTCCTGTTCCAGGCCACACCTGTTCTTTTCAGTCCTTGCTGCATTTCAAAGCTTTATTTTTCACTTTTTACACCGTGCTGTCACATGCACTCAAACTTCAATAATCCAGGGGAAGGTGTGGGAACAGAAACACAGAGCTCATGTTTGAAGGTAGTGGGACAAGATGGGACCTGCTGAAAGCAGCTTTGGGTCTATAGCTGAGTTTTGTGTCACTGTGGAAGGGAGTGGCATCTAAGCATCAGGGTTGGATCTGAAATACCCCTGTCAGTGCTCTGGTCTCCCTGAGACCCAAGGCATGCTGTCCTTTAGGACTGAGGAGCTGCAATGGAAAGAAGCAAGTGCTGTATTTCCAAGGGACTTGGCAGCGAATATTTTTTGACCTGTGTTTTGATATTACATTTGCCATTAAATTTATTGTTTACCTCCGAGATGCTGCATTGTTGGTCATTCCCGCAGCAATGCGCCATTTCAGTAACGTAAGCATGGAATTAAACTGTACTGTGTTCATGCCCTAAGGATTTGTAACTCTCTTGAGCCTATTAGAACAGCCTCAAAACAGCCCCAGAGCTCAGGCTGGAGCTGTGTGATGTTGGAATAACCGGATCCTTGGAGATGGCCACAGTGCCCAGCTGTGCTGCAGCCCCAGCCCTGGCAGCGGCAGCGCCACGGGAAAAGAGCGTGAACAGAGGGCAGAGCTGGGGCTGCACAGCCCTTCCTGCTGCTCCTCCGTGTGCCCGGGGCTCACCTGTGTGCAGGACACAGGGACTGTCCCCGTGTGCTGGGCTGTCCCCGTGTGCCCCTGACACGAGGGTGCTGTCCCCGTGTCCTGATGTCTCCGTGCCCGGACATAAGGGCTGTCCCCGTATGCCCCTGACACTGGGGGCTGTCCCCGTGTGCCGGTGCCACACGAGCTGTCCCCGTGTGCCCCTGACACTGGGGGCTGTCCCCGTGTGCCGGTGCCACACGAGCTGTCCCCGTGTGCCCCTGACACTGGGGGCTGTCCCCGTGTGCCGGTGCCACACGAGCTGTCCCCGTGTGCCCCTGACACTGGGGGCTGTCCCCGTGTGCCGGTGCCACACGAGCTGTCCCCGTGTGCCCCTGACACTGGGGGCTGTCCCCGTGTGCCGGTGCCACACGAGCTGTCCCCCTTGTGCCGGGTGGCACCGACAGGGGGCGCCAGAGCCGCTCCCACTCGCAGCGCCCCCTGCCGGCCCGGTGCGTCCGTGCCCGCTCGCGTGCGGCGGGGGCGGGGCCGGCGCGCGGCGGGGGCGGGGCCGGGCGGGTGCCGCCCCTGAGCTGCCGCGCGCCGGGCGGGCCGGGCCGGGGCCGTGTCCTGGTTCGGGTCTCGCCGCCCGCGATGCGCCCGGGAGCGGCCGCGCCCCGCGGGCCCCGGGCGTGACCGGTGCGGGCGGAGCCGCCGGCTGGGCACAGCCCCCGCCCATGGCCCGCGCGGCCGGGCCGGCTGCTGTCCCGCGGGACGCGGCGCGGGCCTGGCGGCGGGGCCGGGCAGCATGACCGCGGGCTGCGGCCCCGCTGCGCCCGCCGCCCCAGCGCCACCTTGATGCTGCACGTCCCCGCTCTACAAATATGATGAAATGGCAGCCCCGGAAGAAGGTGAGTGCCGGCGGGGTCCCTCGGCGCTGCCCCGGCCCCGGCGAGAGCTCTCGGAGCCGCGGGCGGCGCTCGGACCGCGCCCCGGCACGGCCGCGGCTCCCGGTGCCCGCGGAGGGCCCGCCCGGCCGGAGCGCGGGGTCCGTGCGGGGCCGCGGCCGGGACGCTGTTCCGTGGCGCTTGGCAGCGCGTTTTATGGATGTTCTTTGAAGGGAAAACCCAGCAAAGCGAGTGGGCTGTGCCGCCCCTCTGCGGCAGTGACCCTTTGCTCCTGGCAGCTGTGGACTATTAAACTTTTTATTTTCTTTTTTTTTTTTTTTTCCATTTTAGTTTTTTGTTTGGTTTTTAGTTGTTTTTTTTTCTCGTTTGGGAAAGCCTGCTTGAACCAGCAGGGCTCCTTCTGTAGCATGTTGTGTGATACTGTGTCTTACATCAGGGAAGAAATCGGAATCATATGTGAAAGGCATGAGAGTGTCTCTGGCTGTGAGTGTGAGACGCGAATAAACGGTGTTAGACTGTCCTGGTTGGAACGTGCCTTGTGCCACTGCAGCTCCGGCTGATCACTCAGGCTTTGTACACGGCTACCTCATCTCTTTTCAGCTAGTCTGAAGCTCTTCCTACACGTTTTTTTCAAGCAAGTGATTGTACCTAGTGAGAGGAGTTCTTATTTCAAGTCATTGTCTTGTAAGAAGGATAAACAGATGACAGTCAAGCTTGGTGGGAGTGTTGGTGCATTTTTCAGGTCCCTCTGTGCCTCCTTTCAAACTGGTTTTAAGATGTCTACAAGCTGTAGGTTTTTAAATGTCTGTTTTTACTATTTTCAAGCGAATGTGCAGTCACTCCTGTGGTTACGGCTGTGGAAACCCCTCCAGGCCATGGTTACAGCTGTATTGACTGAACCACTGAAATATTATTCTTGGCTGTTGGCTGGACTCCTCGGCTCTGGAAGATTCTGTTCGGAGTGTCAGGATTCACTCGGCAGTATTGGCTCACCCACTTATGCTTAAATCACCATGTCAGATGGTTCTTTTTTTTCTCTGCATCATTGTCTGTGTCCAAATCGAGTTGATTTGGGGCAACCAAATTTGATTGTGTAGAGGGCACACGAGACAGCTGAACTCCTCTGAACTGTCAGGCTTGCCTGAGCAAAAAATAATTCCTGTTCCTGATGTGATGTGATGCAAACTGTGTTCGTGTTGGGGTAGGCTGTGTGTTCAGCTGTAGTCCCAGGGAATCTCAGCAGAGGTTCCTCAGGCTGAGCTGCCAGCAGCCTCACGTGAGCACGGCTGGGATTTCTGCTGGCCCGCTGCCCTTGCAGCGCTGCCGTCATGTGCTGCTCGCAGCAGCCTCAGCAAAGGGGCTGTGCACACCACGCTGGGGATTCTGCTGCCCCAGCTCTGAGTGGCACAGAAGATGAGACAGGGCAGCTCTGAGTGGCACCACAGCCCCTGGTACTGCTGGTCCTTTCCTCAAGTGACTTCCGAGAAGTCATTTCCCTGTCTGGTCCCTGTTAGAATACCCAAATAGGAGCTGAATGCTTGTGCTGCTTCACTGAATCGGGAGTCTCCCTTGATTTATTTGTTTATGCTTGTGTTCTTTTGCTTTACCCGTGTTTTTGTTATTAAATGTTTTAGGTGTTTTGCTCATTGAAAGATATTTGCCTTCACAGCTGTGAAATGGTGCTGTGTAGAATCTCATGCAGTTTATTAGTCCTGTGTGTAACCCTGGAGTATGCTCCTTTGTCTGGTGATTCACAGATACAGCTATTGCCTGGAATGTGTAACCAGTTCTCTTGCCTTCAGCAAGTGAAAAACTGAATTTGCTTGTGGCTGAAATACTCCTGTTGTAAACCATGTGTGTTTTTAAGTTTAAAAAAATGACTGTTGTTTACTGATATTTTCCCTCAAGCATCAGAACTAATAAAGACTCTTTTCCTGTGGACCTTGGTGACTCACCTCTGGCTCCACTTCCTTCCAGGTTCCCCCTGCATCCTTGTCTTCCAGTCCAGAGCAAGGTCCATGCTGGCCAAGTGCCCTGGGATGCAGGCACTGGGCCCAGGACCAGGGGCTGCCAGGGCAGTGTGTGAGTCTGTTGCCTTGGGAAGTCAGGCTGGAATTGCATCCCCTGCCTTTGGGTGAGCACAACTGCACTGACAGCGTCTCAGGAGCCAGGAATTATGCAGGGTCTGGCTGCAGCCATGACTGATTCGTTACATTGATCATATTCTTTGAAAAGCATAAAATCAGCCATGTCAGTGTGTTCAGCAGCTCAGATTTTAGGAATTTCATAGAATTGTTATGTTTGGACGCCAAGTCCAACTGTCAACCCTGCATCACCATTTCACCACTAAAGCATGTGCCCCAGTGCCACATCCACATGGATTTGAACATTTGCAGGGATGATGACTCCACCACTACCCTGGGCAGCCTTGCCAGGGCTGAACAACTCTTTCCATGAAGAAGTTTTCAATAATATCCAACTAAACCTTCCCTGGTATAACTTGAGGCCATTTCCTCTTGTCCTGTCATTTGTTATTCAGGAGAATAACCCTCAGGTGGCTACAGCCTCCTTTAGGGAGTTGAAGGGAGGGAGAAGATCCCCTCTGAGCTTCCCCAACTCCTGCAACTCCTTCAGCTTCTCCTCATCAGATTTGCTCCAGACCTTCCCCCGCTCTGTTCCCTTCTCTGATGACCTCTTCCATGATCTTCTCTGGCACTGAGGGCAGGCTGGCAGTTCTTGTAGTTCTGGAACCAAATCTTTCCTTTATCAAAACCTCTTTTTGAAATTCTGAAATCAAAAATCTTTTTGAAGATTCCTTTGGCTCCAGGGTACAGTTTGCTGCCAGAGCCACGTGTGCTGCCCACAGGATGCTGGCTCAAGTGGCTCCCTCCTCAGTGAAATGGTGATTTTTGCCCTGTACTTGCCTTGGGCTGCTCTGACCTGTTGTTGGCCAGGGTTTGCTGCTGCTCTGGGCTAAGAGGAGAAAAGAATGGTGTGGATGGTGGTGTGGTCGTGTTTGCTGATGCAGAATAGTAAACCTATGGATAATGATAAAAATATCATTATAATTGTGAGTGCCTGATGAGGTACTGGAGTTCAGATGAAAGCCCTTCTTTCCAAACTGTTCAAGCCAGCAAGTTGCATGAAGTGGTGCTTCATGTTTATGAAATGTACCTTGTTTATATGTAGGAGCAGTGTGGGAAATTCTGCCTGCTTGAGCCTGATAACAGCAGCTGGTTTAGATACTAAACAAAATTGCACAGAGGAGTCAATTGCTAATCAATTCTGTGACTAAATGCTGGACAAAACCTGAACTGACTGTGGTGGGTGTGGATGTCATGAAGCATTCAGTAAATCATCAATAGCAACACAGGGCTGAGCTGAGCTATCCCTTTGTTCCTCACTGCCACAAGTTAGCCATATTTACCAAGAACATTTCTGTAAGAAGATTCATTCATGTGTAATGCCTCTGTGTACAAACAGCTTCTTCAGTTTTCCTGGAGTACAGAAGAAAATATGCTCTTAGGAAATTCATGCAAATCTCATTATCTCTCTGCCATAAGTTACTCTCTTGGAGATCAGTATTTGTTTTTTGAAATCTGAATGTGTATATGATGGTATGTCC
Organism: Ammospiza nelsoni; assembly: GCF_027579445.1. Classification (NCBI taxonomy): domain Eukaryota; kingdom Metazoa; phylum Chordata; class Aves; order Passeriformes; family Passerellidae; genus Ammospiza; species Ammospiza nelsoni. The sequence continues at coordinate 5,269,314 of NC_080650.1, read as the reverse complement.
AAGTCCTCTGTTTGTATTTTCAGTTCGTGCTGGAGACTGGATTAGTGCATTTCATCTTGGTCACTGTGTAATAGTAGGATCCAAAAGCTCAGATTTATGTTTCTTTTTCCTTGTAATCTGTAACTTTGTGCCACCATTCCTGGCTCCATCTGTTCCTGCTGCTGCTGAATCTGGGCACACACATCATGTTCTCCATGGGAGAGGAGCTGTTTTCTTGCTGTGCCATTTGGAGCTGAAATGGGGTTGAATGGGAGTGTTTGGGTTCCTGGGACAACCTCTGTTATTCACTAGAAACAATGAAATACCTTTTTGTGACCTTGTTCTTGTCAGTAATGATGTCTGTGTGACTCTTACAAGCAAGCACTGTGGGGAATCTACAGTGATTGCAATCTGTATTGTGCTGCAGCTAAAATGTCACAGGCTGTGGAGTCTTTTTCCATGGGGAATGGAATGGGCAGCCCCTGGGTGGGCCATTGGTGTAAAAGTCACTTTTTCACTCTGTGTTGCGGGGTGGAATGGATTATGCTGTGGGAAAGGGCTGGGGAATGCTTGCAAGGCTGATCATTCCTGCAGAGGAGCATGAGCTCAGCTGACCTTGGTGTCCTTCCTTCTCTGGGCAGGTTGGCAGGTGATGGGCAGCACTGGGATTGGTTGCATGAGGATTTACTGATGTGGCAAATACGATGATTTTTCTAAGCTGGAAAATCAAACTGATTTCCAGAATTCTGTTCATATTAGATGAAAATAAGCAAATTAATTTTTTAAAAATATTTTCCCCCTTTTTTCTTCTTTTCCTTTCTCACTCTTGCTTCTTTCCTTGCTTTCATAACTGGCAGTTGTCAGAGAAGTATTCATGAGCTTTCCTATTTTATATTTTTAAGAGACTTTTAAAATCTAAATCTACCCTCTTATATGCTTAAATAAACAGAAAAGGATAGTATTCCTGACCTGTTAAATATTGCAGATCTTTTCCATTTAAGGCAATCCAGTCCTTGGCTCTGGAATGATGTTATGCCTGAATTCATAGCGATCTGAGCTGGTAATCTGTTGTTCTGCTGGGATGGACCAGTGTCCTGCCTTCCTCCTAACAATGACTGAAATCAAAAAGCTTCTTCCAGAGAGGGGAGAGACTGAGGGCAGCTCCTTGAAGGGGAGGCTGACTGGGTGGGAGCAGGGCTGAATTGAATATTTCCAGTAGAAAAGTCTGCAAAATCCTGATAGGTCTTACCCCATTTCACACAAATTTCTGTTATGAAATGTGTACTTTTTAACTATAGTGCACTATCCAAGATTTTTTATATCTGATGAGAATTTTTATATCTTCACTTCCAGTCCTATGGGCATTGTAAGATACCTGACACCTGCTTGGGGTTGCAAGCTCTTTTTCTGTTTCTGTATTGTGTACAGCAAAGACCCAGCAACTTCTGAGAGGACAGTCCCCCAAAATGTTATCATTTTATATCTTGCTATCAAATTGCCGTTTCCTTTCTCATCTCTTGTGCTTCAGGGTCTCCTGCTGTATGGATGGTTGAGTTTCATCTGTCTGTGACCATTTAGAGTCTTTCAGCACACTAAACACTCTTTGATAATACTGTTTATCTGTTGGGTCCGTCATTAGCTCTGATAAACTTGCTCTGAAAACTCTTGTTCTGGAAGATGCTGTGCTTTGAGCAAGCTCAGCCCATCACTGCAGATCAGTGAACACTGTGCTCCCTTTCCACAGGCTTGGAGCAGGATGTTCTGCTGTACTGCTGGAAGGCTGAATTGGGATATTATGGGATAACAGAGATGTACGGGGGCAGCAGCAATCCAATGGACTGTGCTCTCACAGCTGGTCACAAGAGATGAGGGATTGTACATATTTGCTTATGAAAAATGGTGAATAACTGACATTACATGGTCCTGACAGACATTTTCCTTATGCACAAGGAGAACAGCTGACAGACATTTTCCTTGTGCACAAAAGCAACAAATGCAAATATTAGTTTCTCGTAACCTCTGGTATTTTGTTTGCATTTATACAGTTTTTGCAAATACTGGAGCAGCTGTTGCCATACTTGTCCTTATTGCCCAAAAAGGAATGCATATCCAAATGCTGTCTTGGAGCATTTGATTCCCTCAGCAGAACAGAACTGTATGTCCAATATGCAGTGCTATAACTGATCTTCCTTTGATGTAATCTGTGGATATGATCTATTCCTCTTCTTCTGCATGCACTTCTAAAAATCCATATATTTTAGGCTTTTATGAAAACCTAATTATAGAGTCATTAAGTAGGGTTTAGTGATTCTGTTAAGGTTATCAAAGATAGATGCATATTTTGGCAGAGCAGAAATGTGGGTTAATCAGTGTGATGGCAACATACAATTCACCAAGAAAAATATTCCTCCTCTATTTCCTAAATAGAGCATTTGATAGGAATGTCCTTTGCAGTAAGTGCTGCACTGCAGAATTTCAGTGTAGAAGATAATTATTACTTGTAATTATGGAAATTTCTGCAAGGGAAATTGTTTGAATTTGTTCCTGTTAGGAAATGAAATTGCTCTACTTGCAGTATTTGAATCCTTTTAGATGATTAATTCAATCTTCCTTAATTCCTGTGTATGGGCATTGTAACCTTCTGATACACCTAAAATCATCCCTTCAGCCCTGCTCATCCATTTGAATTTCTACTAGAGCTTACTTTGGTTTAGAAGAAAAATCCATGACATGTACAAAGCTTCTGTTAGACTGGGTCTATTGCTTCAAGAGCTGACAAAAGAGGTTAAAAATGAGCATGAAGTTAGATGTAGGTGGAGGTGAAAGAAGAGGATGTGAGAGCTGGCTAGGGTCAGAACTTATGCCTTATAGCAAGGGTGCATGATGTGTACATTGTACCTGCATTGCACTCTGGAGTCAGGTTGGATTTGTAAGCACTGCTCTGCACAGCTCATCATCTTGCTGTGTTTGTACATGTTTGTCAGAGGTCTGTATTTGAATTGAACACTGGAAAATAATTTCATGATTTGAAGTCTTTCTGATTAGTTTCAATGTCACTTCACAATGTTTTGTGGAAAGAATGAAATCTTCAGCTGCCAAATGATGTTAGTGCTTTTTAGTATATTTGTAACATTCTTCTCTGTGTTACTTTATTCAAGTAGAAATACCCTGCTCTGGTAAATCAACCCTTGTAATAGGGATTCCTGGGTCAATTTGTAAGAGAAGCAGCAGCTTGTATTGCTGAGTGTATTTTACTGGAACTTGGAATATTAGCTTGACAAGAGCAGCTAAGCATACAAATCTGAGAAAATACAGGCAAAATGAAATTGTAGAATTTCTTGATACAGAATTTCTTGATGGACTGGTTCAGCCACAGAGTGTTTGGGAAGGAAAGCTTGTCTCTGGAGGAATGGAAAAGGATTCCCTGTGCGAGGCAAACACAGTGGTTCCTAACTGAGCCTAATGTGGGGTAACAGCAGAAGGCCAGCATAGAGGGATTTTTTGCAGAGATGCTGATTTGAAAAGGTTTGGAGTAATGAATAGAGAAATGCTCTCAGATTGCTTTCTCCTATGCTGCAAAACCCAGGGCTTTATAAATAATAAAATACCTGTCTGTGTCATCAGCTTAATTGGAACAATCTCTGAGACCATTATGCTTTGGTTAGCCACAGTTAAAAGTGTCAGTAACATTCCTACTGGGATATTTATTAAAGCTGTATGGATTGTGCTGTCAGCAGAGCTTGGGTTTGTTCCCCAGGAGCACAGCTGCCTGGCCAGAGCTGCTCCCTGCTCCTGCCCTGCTCAGGATGCTTTGTGGATCCACTGGCTGCTTGGGAGTGACCCTTGGAAAGTGTGTTTGGTGACAGGGGGCTTGGCTCCTCAGCACCTCTCTGCCCTCTGAGCCTTGCTGGTACAGTGCTTTTTAAATTTTTTTATTTTTTGATAGAGAGTAATAAGTCATGTTTAAAAAAAAACACTTTTCCCCCATTATATAAAAATACATGTCTTTCTGTCAAAGTTACTTATTGTTTCTTTTATTCTTCTTTTTATTATTTAGTAGCTTACCACATTTAATGGAGTAAATGAGGATTGTGAGATGAACGTAAGTGTGGCAACCTTTTGCAAGCTATGATTACATGCTTTCCAGGGCAGCACTTACAATTCAGTGCCTACAGCTATTTGAATAACCCAGATCTGGGCTTGTGTAGTTTCTTGCCTACATTGAAACAAAATTGCACAGCTGAGGTGGGAATGTTTATGGGTTAGGCTAGTCTGAGTCTCTCAATAAGAATTAAGTGCAGTGGCTTCAGTTGCAAATAATTTCTGTCCTTTTAATGGAAAACAGTTTGTAGAAGCACTTTGTGTGGTTGCTGTGCAAGTGATTGAATCTTTCCTGGACACAGGGTGCTGTTTGGACGGTTGGGTATTGAATTTGGGTATTGCAGTGATGGGTTGAGCTGAGCTGGAGCTGGCACCTCATGAGCTGGGCAGGATCTGAATCCTGGGCTCTGTGGTGTTTGGAGGAGGCAGGATCTGAATCCTGGGCTCTGTGGTGTTTGGAGGAGGCAGGATCTGAATCCTGGGCTCTGTGGTGTTTGGAGGAGGCAGGATCTGAATCCTGGGCTCTGTGGTGTTTGGAGGAGGCAGGATCTGCAGCCTGGGCTCAGTGCTGTGGTGGTGGACATGCAGAGAATTTGGCAGCCAAGATGCTTCTCTTGGCCATTGCTCTGGTGCAGGGTCCAAAGGGATTGTGCAGATCTGGGAGCTGCTGCCACCTCAGATTAATTGGGATGTTGTGTATTTGTAAAGAAGCATGGCAGATTGTATTCTGAACTAAACAGCCATCACAGGGATAAAATCAACTGTCTGCCCTCCTGGTAAACCATGCTGTTTTTTCTTTCAGATTTCTCTGTATTTTTCTTTGTACTTTGCCGTTACTCTTTCCTTTTCTGATTATCTTGTAACCTGTCAGGTGATGATATCAGCTGATCTACTCTGAAACCCAAGTCTGGGATGGAAGGAAAAGCAATTCCTTTGATATCTGGCAACTATTCACATTTCTCTGACAAACCTCCTCTGCTGTGACTTCCTTCAGCAAACACCATTTAGACAGGCTGTCCTGTATGGATGGCTGCAAGAGTCTATTCTGCCCTCACTTAAAGTGGAATCACACCTAAGCAAGCATGAATTAACCTCCATAAAACATTCAAATATTTTTACTCTTAAGTGGCAGGAAGGAGGGACTTAACTGATACATAAAATATCCAGCTGTGTTATTCATGTTAATTAGGCCTTTGCAGAGACTCTTATGACTTGGCACCTTCCCATTTTCCATAGAAATGTTACTCTGTTATGGTTGGAGAGCCCTTTCATGAATTTCTGGGTTCTGAGTATTAGCTCTTGCTCAGATGCAGACTTGTGACAAGGATATCTGGGCTCAGAAACACCTTTGCCAGTCTCTCACAGCATGTAATGCAAACCACAGCTTCCCCCTCCTCAGACTTGCTAGAAATCCTTCCATGTGAATGCTGAGGCTCTGTCACAGGTTGCCCAGAGCAGCTGTGGCTTCCCCATCCCTGGAAGTGTCCAGGGCCAGGTTGGATGGGGTTTGGAGCAATCTGGGATAGTGGAAGGTGGAACAGGGTTGGCTTTAATGTCCAAACCATAGAACCAGTGATTCTGTGAACAGTTTCCTTCATGTGGAACAGTGCAGTCCCTCAGCCTCAGCAGTCCATACAGATCACTTTGATGCTGGAAGCACCAGTGCCTTGTTATAACTGCTGCACTTGAAAAGTCTGAGGGTAAGCTTTGTTTGGTGTAGAAAGAATGGAGAAATCATTTTGAAGCAGTGTTTAACTTCTGTCTGGGATTTTCTAAGATCAGATCAATGCAGCTGAGATTAAAGAAAGGAAGAAAATATCTTCCTTTCAGGAAGTCAAGTAGCTCCCACAGTAAGTGTTCCTATTGAGCTACAGTTTTCTTCAGCATGCCACCAGTTATTAGCAACACTATAAAGAATAGATTTCTTAGGTTGCATGAAAAGCAGGTTGAGCTGTAGAGTATTTTGCAGTGAAGAAATGTGCTTGAAAGTGAGCCAAAAGCTGTCGTTTCCCTTTTCATCTATTAAAAAGTACATTAACACTGTCAATCACCAGGCTTCAGAGGTTAGGCAAATACAGTCAGTATCTGCCAGTAAAATCAAAGATTTAACACATCTCACTATCAAAGTTAGATTAAAGAGAGAAATTTGCCATATGGGCAGGAGCCCCAGCTGTGCTCCAGCTCGGGTGACTCTAAACAAGCTATGATCCTTTGAAATCAGCATTGTTCCTGCAGTTAAAGCAGTGTGAGTGGCTGGGCAGCAAGGCCAGCACCCCTGGGTGTCCTGCATCTTCTTGTCCTGGGGAGGGGTGGGAAGGCAGCTGTGGGAATCAGGGAAATCTGTCAGCACTTGCTCCCAAGGTGTCCCAGTTGTAATGCAGTTGATTGGATGGTGGTGAGTTGTTTGAATACAGGTGTCACTTTTGTGTTTTTCTGAGACATAAATTCTGTTTTTTGTGTAGCTGGCAGAAGTTAAAAGCATTTGGTGGATTCTCTGTGCTGCTTGCCTTTCTAATTGGCATTATCCTCTGAGCAGTAGCAGCAAAGTCCGTCCAGCAGTCCAGGCTAAAAGTCAGCTAAGTTAGCAGAGAAATTCCCATTATCCTCAGTAGCTGTTGGAACTGGGTCTGCCCAACCATTTTATGCCAGGATTGCTGAAGACAGTAGTGTTGATTAATGTATATTATTTTTCTTACACTGCAGATTAAGCTTAAGACCTTGTCAAACCTTGCTTTTACTATCTTTTCAGAAACAGGTTTGTGTGTGTGTTTGTTTGTGGTTTGTTGGAGTTTTTTTTAAATAGACCTCCTTAGAAGTCTTCAGAGTCTATGGAAATGTTCATTTCCCCTCATACCTCCCCCCTCTCCCACCACAGAGCTGTATAACACTTCAGCAGCAGTTGCTTTGCTCTCTCTGCTGCTAACTGGATATTACAGCAAGAATGTTGGAGTTTGTGCATGCTTGTTTTTATGGGAAAGTGTTTCCTGGACCCCGCAATCTCCATATTGTGCATTACTCAAACTTCCTTTGAGCTAAACAAGAGCTTCTGGGGTAATAATATTTTTTTTTTAATGTTTCTTATAGTTTGCAGTGACTTTGAGGGTGTGCTGGTGGCTCAGGATGGCCAGTCTTGCCACTTGGATCAGGGAGCTTTGGAGAGCTGTACCTTGTTTTTGAGTCTTTCCCCATTTTTGCCTTGAAACTGGATTTTTTTATTTGTCCTGGTTGGGGAATAAGACATCTAGATCAGATGAAATGAAATTGTAAACATGCTACAGCTCTGTGAGTTAAAAGCAGTTCAGCTGTTTTAAATGTAAATGGTGTAGGATTATATACTTGATTTGTTATAGCCTCCTAATTCTGCCTGCCTCAGCACTTTACTGGCAGTTAATTGCATCAGGGCTCGGAGAAACATTCCACAAGCTGCTGAAGACAGCTTTGCCACAGTCTGACACACTTCTCCCTTGGTTACATAGCAAATGGACACTCTGGGATAATTAGTGAGGAGGAGTTCCAGTGGCCTGGGTACTGTTCTCTGCAGCCTTTTGCCTGTGAAATCCTCTCTCTTCCAAGTCTAGATGTCTTTTATTTTGGATATCAGTGTGTGCAGTGATTAGAATGACTAGGTCTGTGTTTTAGTGGGTAAAGAAATGTAGGGAAATATTTAATATTTTGTACAGGCACTCAGTGAGGGAGATACAAAGTTCCCCAAAGCCACAATTACTTAAACTTTCCCCTAGTTTTTATTCAATGCACAGAAGTAATCCTGCAAGAGTAGTAATGCATTTAGGTTCTCTCTGTTACAGAACAAAGGTCTTAGCAGCAAAAATTCCCTGTTCAGTTTGATATCAGACAAAGAGATCCAGTTTGATGGCACTGAGATGGGAAATGCCCAGTTACAGTCATGCTTAGATTTGAGGCTCTGGGATTCAGGTTGAATCACTGTCTTTTTTGTCTTCATTTTCCCATCTACAGCATTTGTTTTCTTCTGTAGGTCGGCATCCCTCTGAATAGGTTGTCTTTGTGCTCTCACAATCCTGACTGGCTCTGTACATGGCTTTAAAAACAGAACGTGATCAACCCCAAACTGTTAACAATTAGTGCAGCCTGGCAAGTTGCTCTGTGTGGTAGGCTGTCTGATGTGAAATAATGCATTAGAGGAAAATTTTCCTGAGGGAAATTAGACTCAAATATGCAGGTGGACCATGTGTCTGTCTCTCTCTCTCCTGGAGATGATGTGTCTTCTGAGGCATAATTAAAATTCTTTACAATTGTTTTCACAGTACACAGTGAATGGATAAGTGTGACAGTTGAATGACAGGCAGATATGCAGCCTAGGACAAGCAGAATGGGTGAATATAGTTTTCTGACTCAAACTTTTGTTATGAGCTGAATTCACAGCTGTTAAGATATAGACATGAAATTGAATCTGCCATTCTAGATGCTGATTTCTTTTCTTTGTGCTTCTTTTTCAATGTTGAACCTCTTCCTAGTTCTTTCTTCCCAGATCCTACCCCATCTAAGGTTGTGGTACATTGAGTCTGTGGCAGTGGGAGCTGATGGTCTGTGGCTCACTCGGCTGAGTTTAGGGAGAAATAATGTCCCTTGTGATGTGGCAAGGCAGTAACAGATCCAGTAACCTTCACACAGAGCTTTTGGCTGCCTCCTCTTTGCTTAGAGCATCTACACCCTAGAGGCTTAAAAGACTGATGACCTGCCAGGTGCCACATTTACTTTTTAAACTTCTGGTTTTAACCTTAATCTTATCTTGTTAATCATCTGGGCATTGACTGATTTATGGTTTTGTTCCAATAGTTGAAACCAGGATTCACCCCGTTATAAATGTTAGCTTTGTTAACCTGGACTCATTTGCATTGCATTGCAGCAGAAGTGACCTCAAACCTTGCAGTCATTTCCAGAGACACCATTAACCAGTCTGCTGGAGTCCTTATGGTCCTGATAATAGTTAAACCATCTACTTCCATGAAAAATCTGTGGCTTCTGTAAATCCTACAAACTCTGAACCCTACCCCAAGGTAATGGTGCTGTGTACACAGATGCTCTGGTTCATCCCTGGGGAGCTAGGGTGTGTCTCATGCCATTTCACCCAGTGTCCAAAGGACCACCATCTTCACCTGAAGCTGTACCCCATGTCTGTCTGGGTAGTGACAGTGAGTGGAGTGATTACAGGGAGGTGTCCCCACTCTCTGTATTGCTGCTGTTTCATTTGCCATGTCCAATTGAATCCATTTGACCAGTGGGACACAGGCATTTCCTTTCATTGGAAAATACTCTTTCACAGAATCACAGAATAGTCTTGAGGTGGGAGGGACTCAGAAGGATCATCAAGTCCAACTCTTAAGTGAATGGCTCATATGGTGATGAGCCCCATGGCCCTGGCATTATTAGCACCATGCTCTGACCAGCTGAGCTAATGTCACAGCTAATGTCACTCACTTGACCAGCCTTGAATCTGTTGAGGTGCTCACCTGGTCTCATTAGGCACTTGGAATGAAGACAGCACTGTTGCTTTTGTCTTGTGCAAAAGGTCACTTAAAGCTGCACTGAAATCAGTTTCCCAGTTTCCACCTGGGCCTGTTTCAGGGGTTCTTATCCTGGGGTTTTTCCACTGCAGCCCTGTGCCTCCATCTGATGGGGAAGGTCTGAGGTGCTGAGGCTCAGGACCTGCCTTTGTTATGGACCTACTTCAGGAGTGTTTTCATTTCCATTTATCTCAAGTCTCTCATTTAGGGACACATGAGGGAAAGAGCCCATCTGCCACTACTGGAGCGTGTCCTGCTTGGCCTCCTGTCCCCTGGGATTGGGGCTGTCCCTTCTCCTGCCCTGGTTCCACCTCAGTCCCCGCTGCCATGGAGACGCATCACCAGTGGCCATTACAGTGGTGCTGAGATGGCAGCTCCTGCTGTGCCTGCAATTCCCATCATCCTGCTTCCATCAGCACTTCTCTGGTTTGAATCCTGCTTTGATGAATTCCATCTTCTCCATGCTCGCAGCACAGTGCCCTCCCAGACATACAGTCTCAGATGTAATGCTTTGTGGCCCAACACAAGCTGTCTCTCTCTTATTCTGATACCTCTTAATCATTGAAATGCAGCATTTTGAGCTGTTGCTGCCATCTGTTTTTTGCATTAGGCTTCTTCTGGCTCTCACATGGTGTGTGAGAAGTCAGGAGAGCTGCATCTTCCCCAGAGCAGAGGTGGTGGTGTGCCCATGGGATCCAGCTTGGGGTACCTTATCATACTGGTAATTCCAGTATGATTGGGGACCCAGTCTAATCCCTGTGCCTAAAATGGGAAGTTTTCTGCAAGTCATGTGGATTCTGATGTACCTTCCTTTGCCAGAACTGTAGCAAAGAATGCACTAATCAGGCAACACATCTGTGGGTAGAATTTAATGGTTGTTTACTTACTGGCTGTCAGATTGGAGTAAATTTGTTGTATTTCAGTTTGGAAATTGTTCAAAACTGGTTCTGAATGATGACAGACAGGTCTTGTGTAGCCTCTGGAGGCTCTCAAGCTGGCCAGGGCCTTTGGTGGAGGTGTGAATAGTGTCTCCTCCTCTGGTGGGATGCCAGGGACTTGATCAATATAAGCAGGGCTCAGATCACTTGCAGCTGCTGCAGGGTAACTGTGAAACAGCTCTCAGGCTGTGGGCAGGGCACCATTTTCTTGGGGTATTTATTTATCATGAAGCTGCTACAGGAGCTGTAGTTTTGTAAAACCCTGGGACAGCCACCCTGCCTTCTTCAGAGCATCTGGCAGGAAACTGCCCTGAAGTCCTGGTGACTGTATAAAGCACTGATCAGTTCATTGTTTTAATTTTCATTGTGGTTCCTTTAGCTTCTGGCTCTCCAGCATTCACAACACAATTCCATCTTTGTTTCAGTGTCACTGTCTAATGTGTGGTGGCTGGTGACAGTGCTATGCACAGAGCTTGTGGAGTCTCTCTGAATTAGTTTGCTTGCATCTGTGGGGAGAACTGGAGCCAAAACCCTCTCCTTTCAGAGGATTAGAATCACATCATTACTGGAGGGAGTTCAGAGAAGAGTGAAAAAAGTGATTAGGGGCCTGGAGGGACTGATGTATGAGGAGAGATCAAAGGGGCTGAATTTGTATCATTTGGATAACTGACTGAGTAGGGAACATAAAAGTCTGTGATTATGGAATGTGTATAAACAGGGATGTGTCAGGGAGAGATTATTCAATGTGGGATGATGAGGGCAATGGAATTACAGTAAAAAGGGGCAAAAAGCTGTTAAATAGGAAAATTTCCCAACAATGAGGTTGGGTGTTCAGTTGCCTTTTGCTGTAAATCCAGTGACTTGAGCTATTGCTTTTTAATTTCCTAATGAATGCACATAAAAGGTTTTTAATAGAGGGAGAAAAGTGAAGATTGGTGCAGCAGTGGCTCTCTGGTTTTATGTCCCTTTGGCCTCTGTGGCTGCATCTGCAGGGTCCATCCAGCTTGGGTGGGACTCCCTGAACAGAGAGCAATGAGCTGTCAGGAAAAGCCTTTCCTGGCTTTTTCATCAGGTTAATGTGATCAGCCTGAGAAGAGTTCACCTCTCTGTGGCATCATCCTGCTGCAGGCTCTTGGGATTTCAGGAGATGAATACTCACACAGTCAGTAGCTGTGTTGCTTTGGTTCAACAGTTTGGGCTGCCTTGACTTTAAAGTGGGATCCAGGACCTTACTTCCAGAACCAGCAATTGCAGAAATTGGTGTTATTTTAGATAATATTTCCAGGATGCTGCTTTCATGCCTCCTGCCAGGTGTCTGTGCTCTGCATTTCATGGCAGCTACATTCCTACTTCTGCCACTGAATTACATTTTTAACAGTCTTTACATGAGTGTGGACTGCTGTATAAATTGACTGGTTATCTTCTCTACTGATGTTAATAATATCTTAAAAATTGCAAAACATGTTTTAGAAATTCCAGACTTCAGTTGTAGCCGAATCTTTCTTTGCCTTCAAGCTAAAGACCTATTTTAAATGAAGTGGTGGCTTGAAAGTTTTCTTTCCCACCTGCTTATAATACCAAAGCCTGGGAGGAGGGTTATTGTCATAATTTTCTACCTTGTTGATGTTTAAAGCAAATCTTTTACATTATCTAACATATCTTTGCCAGTAAAAACTGTGGTAGCACTCTATTTTTTCTTGTGTGGCTGAGAATAATAAATAACCGGTTTGAGGCAGTGCCCTGTGTCCTGTGCTTGTGGGTGAGCTTTGTCCTTGCTCTTGGGGGCTGAGCTCAGCTATGTGGGGTCTGGCATGAGCCAGGGAGATGGGGCAGGTGATGAGTGATGTAAGGAGATGCTTGGTAGGCAATGTACTGAGTCCTGTGTGTGCAGAAGGAGGATCAGAGTGTGGTAGGGTAGGGATGGGTGTCTTTAAAGGCATTGGGAAAGTGTATTCTCTTGGTATTGTGTATTTCAGAGCACAGGCTTCTTGGCTCAGGTACATGAAATAGTGATGCCTCCAAGCAAGATTTCCTCTGGGAGCAGTCACGTGAAAGGGCAGAGGGGAGGTGATTGAAATTGAAACCTTCAGACCCTGCTGAATTACTTTTTCATTTTTTTTTTTTTAATGGGACTGAATTACTGAAGGAACATTTACTCCTACCCAGGTCTGTAACTGCTGTGTCCCTCTCTAGGACAGATGTGAGATGAGATGTGGCAGGGCTGAGGTGCTGCACGTGGCATGAGAATTGCTGTGGCTGGAGCTGCTGTGTCTGCTGGGCATGGAGCAGATGTTCTTGTAGGGAATATGGTGGCTCTTGGCTGCTTTCCCCCTGGATTGTTGTACAGAATCTCCCAGCTGTAAATGAAATGCACAGCCACAGAATTACATGTCAGCATCATTGTTTATAGACTGCTTTCCTCAAAGGAAGGATCTGGTGTGAGAGGTGCCTGTGTCTGAGGTGGTGTTTGCCAGGGTAGGACAGCAGCTGATGGTGGCTGACAAACAGGCAATCTTGTGGAGGCAGGTTTTCCCAGACAGGAATTTTTTCAGATTTTTTGGTAAAAGTTTTTGTTTGTGCATTTTTTTGGTTTGGGTTTTGTTATGGACAGACTTGTAACACAATGTCAGAATGCAAATGCCAAGATGGTCTCAAAAAGTTTGCCCTAGGCAGGCTTAAGAGGCTTCAGGCTCTAAGTAAGTTTTCTGAAGAGACTGGTAGAGAATTTCTTGATCTGCTAAAGCAGGTTTGACTTATTTTGTGGCTGTAGGCTGCCTTGTGTGAGAACTATCACATGGCCATTTTTCAGAGCTTGGCTGTGTGTTTGCAATTTTGCCACAGTAGCATGAACGTGTGCATAATCTGTGTGTTCAGTCCCAGTAAGGGATGGCCCTAGCACATTCCTTATCAAATTATAAATATAAAAATATCATTTTTTTGTTATAGAAAAAATTAGAACATCTGGTAGTGAATGCCTTATAGTATATTTATAACAATTCTCTGTATTATATTTAGTGTGTGGAGATCTGTGCTCATTCCTCACAGATCCTCTGTTTTTCTCATGTATTTATACCCAAAAATTGACCAGGAAAAGCTTTCAGAATTCAGATTCCTGAATATGTTTACTGAGAAGTGCCTTGTGGCACTGAATCATTGCTAATGGCTGCCAGGCTGCTGCAGACCTCATTGCACAATGCCATTAGTAGCCAAAGAACTCTTTATAACCAAGCAAAGATTTTACAAGGTGCAGTAGTTTTCATCATTATTACTCTGTTAATTGTGTTACACTTGCTAACAGAGTATTGTTTCTTCTTTCCTCTGTGAAATAAAAGAAAGATGATGAAGAGTAGGTTGTTATCCTTGCCTGTAGCATGAAGGGGAGCAATGAAATATTGATGGCAGTGCTGATGTCTGAGCACAGAGTTCACTGCCTTGACCTTCTGCTCCCTGGCTGCAGCTCCAGATGTGGATTCAGATTCTGTGAGCATGTGGCACATCTCACTTCCAGCAGCACGCAAGCTCTTCATCTTCTGACAAGGCAGAGCAGGGTTCAGCTGTTTCTCCTGCACAACTTGGTGTGCACTTCAGTGGTTTGCCTGTGGAGAAAGATAGAAAATTGTCTGCACACTCTTCCAGCCTATCCTGGTCTTCCTGCAGGTTGGGTCTCCCTTCCCAAGTGTGCATTTCCCCACTCACTTTGGGGTCCCCAGCAAATGTTGTCAGGCTGCCCCTCTCCACCACTGTGTTCAGAATACACAGTTCTGGAAGCTTTTCCTGATTGAGTCCAGTTGTACAGAGGTGGTTTGAGGAGTGAAAAACTGCATGCTCAGGGGCTGGGCTGAGAGGGACCCACTGGGTTCACTGATCCATCAGATTCTGTGTCATCCAGATTCCAAACAGGCCAAAATAAGGTATCAAAATACATTTTTAAGAAAATCTTGATGCTTGGTCACCCATCTTTTGCATGTTTAATTAACTTCTCCTTCATGTGGTTTCTGAGTGCCAAAACAGTCCTTTTAAATTGTGTCATACAATTGTCTTTTGTGCCCCTGAGACTGTTTAAGTGGAAGGAGCAGAGCATGGCTGGAATTTATAACCTGTGACTCTCTTCACTGAAAACTGTAATTTTCAAAGCAAATCTCTGCAAGGGGACCATGTTACTGTGACTTGTCATGCAGTATAAATAATGTTCTTTTCAGTTTACATCAAACAGAGCAGGCCATTGCTTCTTGATCCAGTGGAAGCTCTGGTAATTGCTTCTGTAGGTTCCATTTATAGATTAGACTTCTATGACTAAATTTAATTACTTACAGCTGAATCCAGTGGAAGTAATAAGTTCAAAATAACCTGTCATGCTGCTGTGAAAGCACCATGTTCCCTGAAAAAGGCACTTCCTAATTGTTTCATTTTTCAGGAGAAGTTTTTAACTTTCACCTATTCATTGTCCGGTTGAGTGAAGAATGGAGCTTTGCAGGACTCTCCCTCTCAAAGCTGTGATGAATCTTCTCTTTTGCCATTTCCAGTTGTACTGAGTCACAAATAGGTGACTGCAGGAGCTTTTGTTAGAGCCAGTGTGGTGGTTGTCATCTTACACAGTGGTGTCCTTCCTGAGCTGTGGCACCCTGATTGGGAGAATATTTGGAGATGTGTGATGAGAAAGAACAGATGCCTTGAAAGATTGTCATATAATGAGAGAAAAGCTTGGAATTATTTACTGAAGTGTTAACAAAGACCTAAAGGATGATGTTCTTGTTTTTCACTTAATTAGGCAATAATTGAATGAAAGACTGCTTAACTGATCTGCAGAAAAAATTGCTGCAGGACATTGCAGGGACACAGTGACACTGGTACAGTTGTGGCAGTTGTACCTTTGTTTATGTCTCTTTTTCTACCCCACTGGATGCAGACTATCTCAGACCTGCATTTTCTGATGTTCATATGGTCTGTTAGCGTGATTGATCTGTGGCTGGCTGTCTTTTTCCTCTTGCATATGCATGAGTGCACACACGTGCTCACTTAAGTGAATTTGATTTCTTCATTCCTTGTCTTTTGCCTTTGTCTGGCATGTTGTCATTTAAATGACCAGTTCTTTCCAGACTCTTGTGTCACTTTTTTTTTTGAAACATTTCCCCTGCCTTTTTAGCACCCAGGTGTTTCTGACTCTCTGTATCCAGTTAATTACAATCACCAGTGCACAAATCCCACTGTGTTAGTGATGATACCAAGAGCCTTTGAAAAGTTTGTTGTATCTTACAGATAATGAATGGACATAATAATGCCTCAGGAAATTTACTGCAATTTAATCCAGACTCTTTCATTTAAATTATATTTTTAAGAGAAACATAGAAAAATTTATTATTGTGAAAGCCGAAACGATATGTGCAAATGTAGTTGTATTGCATTTAATTTTTTCCCTCCCAAATAATCCAATATATTACAAATTTCCTGTCAGCATAGGTGGAAAGGGGAATTCCTTGGTGGCTGCTTGCCTTTTCCACTGGGAAAGCTCCAGGCATGCAGCTCTGCTTCTGAATCCTGCTCCTTCTTCCTAGGGAGGTGCTCAGGGGAATATCTCAGCTGGGAAGGATTCCTCTGTCATTTAGAGGATGAACTAGGAGGTAATTACTCATGCTGCCAGGTCAGTCAGTATTGATGGGGGCTGTTTCAGGATATTAGTACGTGGGAAAGTCTTTGATGGTTGGGAATTGATTTAAATCCTACAAGCTTTGTTGTGTGTGACCTGCCTGTGTGCTCATATTATCTAAAGCAGATTTCTAGGAAAGCAGATTGCCCAGACAGATTGAGCTGTGCTCTCTGATCCCATCATGGGTGGTTGGGTGTGGCAACTGTGGGATTCCACTTGGAAATGCAGGGATTTTTACTTGCTGCCATATTGTTATTGATTAAACAGGCTGGGTATGGATTGCTGCACAGGTACCTGCCCAGCAATGAATGCTAAAAATGAGAAATAAAATAACACTAAGCCAATAAAATCTGAGTGCACACAGCTACCTGGCAAGCTCCAAATGATGTCTGGGCAAAGGCTGTGCAGTGCTCATCCCCTGCTCTGCTGAGGATTTTAGTGGCACAGAGTGGTTTTTAGTGTCACAGAGTGGTTTTTAGTGTCACAGAGCTGTGTCTGGGGGCTTTGAGATGCTACAGACAGGTGAGCCTCTGGATCTGAGCTGCATGAGCCTGAGTCTGGGTGACAGGGTGGCAGATGCCAGCCTGAAGCCAGCACAGGAGAGCTCCCTGGTCTCTCGTGCTCAGGAGCAGCACTGGGGCAAGGTGGTGCTGGGCAGCACTAAAGCAGGGTCAGAACCTGTGGGACCTCATGCACTGGGCATGACTGAGGGCTCTGCACATTTTTACCTGAGCTTAGTGTTTGGAAGAGTGAGTGGGTTGAGTTTTCATCACCTCTTCCCTCTGGACCCTGTTCTTTAGCCTGTTCAGACCCATTCAAGTGTCTTGAAGCGTGCTGTGAGTGAACAGCTGATGACCCAGTACTGACACACAGATAAATTATTCAGTGTGTCTTATTTGGGAATTCAAGGCTTCATGATGAAACCTACAAAACTGTATTATGCCTCTGACATTCTGAGATTTCATCACTGTATCTTCAATTATTCACTAAGCCTGCTTGTTCTCCTCCTGGCTCTCTGACAGGGCTGCAGGCCGGTGGCAAGCAGCAAGCAGTGCTTCCTTCTCTTTGTTCTCCTGCTTGCTCTTGGTACCTTGTGGAGAAGACTTGCCTGGTGCCTTCTGTATTAAACCTCTCACACAAAGTTCAAATTTGTACAATTCACAGGCAGGGAAGAGTCTACAGCCATCCCCATTGCTGGAGGTTTCTCAGTGAGCTGTAATTATTGTGAGTTTCTCCTTCCCTAGGGACAGAGCTTTCACTGTGGCTGCATTTACCCTGCACGAAGTCCACAGATGAACAGCCATGACCTGGTTGTCAGAGCATCCTCTGGGAAATGCCAAAGAGAGGCCAGTGGAAGAGGAGGTTGCAGGAAATGCTTAAGGAAGGGTTTGTCCTTGGGGGCACAGCTGAGGGGGTCTGTGCCAGTGGTGCCTGCCTGTGCTCGAGGTTCTGCCCATGCCCAGGGGCTCCTGGAGTGGGGCTGTTACCATGGGGTGCTGTGTTACAGAATGCTGAACAGATCCTCAGTGCCATAAACCTCGAGCTGTTGGTTTTGTAGGGGCGGTTGCTGTGTCTGTAAGTCAGGAGAGAATTAACACACCAGATTCTGTGAGCTGGGACTCCCCTGTGCTCCCTCCAGGCTGTGGTCCTGGAGCAGGGAGGGCAGAAAACTGCTTGGTTTTCTCCTCCAGCATTCCTGAACTGTGCCTCTGGAAGTGCAGGATCTCTCTTGGCTTACACGTCCCCTCGTATTTGTACTTCTACACCTGGCACCTGCCTGCATCAGAGTCCAGATGTACTGATTTCCCATGAGCTGGAGGGAACTGTGACACATCAGACATTTCTCTTTGGTTTTGGTCTCTCTGTAGCTATTTCTGCATGATTTGCAGTTTCTATAAAGCCCCGATAGCTTTGTCAGGAGTCCAGGCTTGAGGCAAGCCCTGCCTTGTGAGAATCCCTTCTGCTGAGTGTATCCTTACAGAGCACTGCCCCAGTATCTGCTGTGTGGAAATTTTAGTCTGTGGTGGATAATTTTAGAAAAGAGAACTGAAATTAATACTATGAACTCATTGCCTGACGAAGGAGAAATTTTCCTGTGGATGTACAGAAAAATATCTTCATTTCTCCTGGGATTCCTGGGGATGGAAAGTCTGAATCAAGGTTGGAGTCACCATACCAAGGCATGCCAAATACCTCAGAACTTAGAATATTTTCTTCCAAGCCAAGACCTTACACAAGTAATGGAGTTCACAGGTTATATGAGAAAGACCAGAACTTGTCTACATAGACACAGCTTTTGCTTTCTTTGTCATCACTTGAATAATTTCAGCCAGATGAAGAATGGAGAAGAATGTATGAGGAGGGAACAGAGCCTGCCCTTTACTGGCTTGCCCTGGGCACAGAACTTAGGCATGGTTGTCATTAGAAAGCATGCAGCCTCTTAAATTCAGGTATGTTCCGTAATAAAATGCTCTCTCCTGCTCATTCCAGTTATTTGAATTAAGTACAGTTGTAACTTAAAGGTTACTTAAAGATAACTTTAAATGGAAGTTAAATATGTTGGAATAACAATTTCCAGGTGATGTTGAAGAGACAGAAGATGCCTCTGCACAGGGGAGCTGCTCATGTCCTCCACAGAGAGAGCCTTGCTCCTTAAACACACATTCAGTAAATGGGAATAATAAGGAATTTGGCACTTTTATGGAACTGACACAAATCCAGTGAGTTCAATAGCAAAGTTGGAAATGCAGCCAGTACTCCTGCTGTTCTCCTGGCCTGTAGGAATAGAAGCTGCTAACTAGCATTTGGAGCCTCTGGTGCCATTTTGTGTATGATGAATAAAGGAAGGTAGATTACATTGTTTTCTGGTAGTTCAGTACAGGCAGTCCAATGTTTTCTGTTCCTAGAGCACAGACCCTTGCTGGCAAGGGAGACTGTATTTCTTGGGGTTGCAGAGCTGAGAAGAGCTGGGTGCTTGCTGAGAAGGGCAGGGTGCTCTTCTACTGCTGTTTTGTCCCTTTTTTGAAGCCACAAGTGGATCAATCTGATAGTTTGTTCATCTCATGGCTGGTGCAAGCAACCATGTGAAAACCCTGGGGATCATGGTGAAAACCAGCCCTTTGTGTTGGTTATCACTGCCTCGAGTTGGTGCTGATGTGAGTGAGAGGGAAGAGTCCCCAGTCCTTTGCTGTTCTGCGCTCAGTAGGGCTCCATTGTTTGAAGGATTTTCCAGTGCATTAGAAAATGAAAATCGCTATTTTTGGACTTGGCTCTTGCAACCCCACTGAAGAATGACACCTATTCTGGAGTCCATCCAGATACTGTTCTAACAGCAAAACAGAGAAGTGGTAGGGCAACTAAAATAAAGCAGATGTTTAGCAGGGAAATAATTTACAATTGGCCAGTTTGATGGTACCTCTTGACCCTTTCAGGGCTGTTCAATAAAACCAGCAGTTTCCATAGCAACTACTAAATTACTTGGTGCTTCAGAGATCTGTGATAAAGGAGGCGAATCATTGTAGGGAAACATGGTGTTGATGTTTTTCCCCTTTGCATTGCAAGAGTAATGATCTGGCAAAACTTGCTAAATGGGACGCCCCTGCTGAAGAATTTTTCCCACGTTCACTTGGGCCAAAGAGATTTATATGTTTAGTACTTTTGCAAATTTGATTTTTCCCCTCTCCCCTGTCATCAGCTTTGTCCTTGGCAGGCGGAGCTGGCAGGGTGAGCCAAGAGGCAGGAGATGTCTGCAGTAGGTGTGTGCTGGGTTCTCTGTCCCAGCCCTGCTGAGCATCAGCTGCTCCTCCAGGGAATATGGAACAACTCCCCACCTGCAGTCACTGCTATCCTGTGCTCTAACTGTGTGAATTTCATCTTGCTTTTGTTTTCTGGGGATTGTACTGCTCAGGTTTTTTTTCTACTTCACCGGTAAGAAAAGATGTAGCTTAAGATCAGGGCAGTCTTGAGAATGGACCCATGGAGGAGTGTGATAAGGAAGTGGTTTTGGGACTTGTTTTTCACGAAGCCCAGTGTAATTCTGGTGGCTCTTAGGGTGTATTTCACTTCTCTTTGAATGTTTGGTTGCATGCAGAGTGCTGCTCTTGTGGAGTCTGCTGTGTTGGGAAAACTAACTGTGTTAAAATCCTGAAATGCTAGTTTAAAATACTGCACTTCACTCATTCTTGTGAGACACAAATCACCATTTGCTGATCAAACTTTATCTGACTTCCAGCAGTTACAGAGGTTTTGAGTCATTTGGGTGAATTACCTTCACCAAAGTTGTTAAAGGGTTGTTAAATGACCTCTGCAGGATCTTGTCTCAGTGCAGACAAGAGTGCTTCCAAAACAGCCCTAAATGCTTTTCAGATTCACAGCAATCAAACAGCAGCTAAGACCAGGAGGAGGTAGGATAATTGGGAAATACAAGACACAGGGATTTTACAGATGGAGAGTGGAGCCAAGAGGGCTCAGTATTGGGGTCCAGAGGAAGAGTACCTGAACTGGGGAAAAGAACTAAATTTACAA
This sequence comes from Ammospiza nelsoni, assembly GCF_027579445.1. Lineage (NCBI taxonomy): Eukaryota > Metazoa > Chordata > Aves > Passeriformes > Passerellidae > Ammospiza > Ammospiza nelsoni. The sequence continues at coordinate 5,248,585 of NC_080650.1, read as the reverse complement.
TTTAAATAATGGTACAGTGCTGAAAGTAAACTAAGCAACAGGTAATAATGGTGTTCAAATCAGCCCTGCCTCTGCCCCAGGCTTCCTTGAGAAGCCACATACAGGTGTAGGCTAATTAATTTAGTTTAAGTTTTGTATAATACTGTATCTGTTAAATATCTAATAATATCTTACAAAGACTGGTGTTACTTCTGAGCAGGATGAAAGGTGGCCCATCTTTTCTTATGCCATTTCTAAAAGAAGCTGTTCAGCCAAAAGTTGTGCCAAACTGTCCCTGTCCTCCTCGTGGAGGAGCTGCAGCAGATGCTGCAGTGCTGTCCCTGCTGGCCTCAGGCAGAAGAGGCTGGTCCTGTTTTCCTTGTGCTGTATTGGGCACTGACAGGTTGGTTGTTAATCCTCCAGAGCACTTTCCTTCCTCCACTCATAGCTGGTTCTTGCTGTTAAGTGGTGGTTAAGAGTTGTTGCTGATAAAGACAGGAAGATTGACTGCTGGCACCTGCTGTTAGAAATGGAGAGGGATGTCCTCTGAAGAGGGGTTCCAGGATGTAGCTGCTGTTCCTAGAGTAAGCCTGAAGCATGTGAGAAAGGAGCAGCAAAGGTAAGATCTCTGTGAGAAGCTGGGCTGTTTACTTCAACTAAGTAAACAAAGGTTTGACTCATTATTTACTGATAAATTCGATTTTTTCCATGTGGGCAAGTGAGCTGTGCACAGAATCCCATTAGCAGGTAGTGGAAGCACAGTTAATAAGAATGATTAAATGCTCTTTGGATAAAACCAGGCAAGATATTTTACACACACACCCATCTTGTTTTTCTCTATATTCTCCATGGGTCCTAGAGGAAATTCCTATTTCTGTGTAGGGTAGTTCTGTAGGAGGAGTCTTGGAAACAGGTAGAAGATAAAGAAACAAAGCTGCAGAGACAACAAATCTGTTGTGCTGATTCTCCAGGGCAGGCTGACAGCTGTGGCTCAGGTGTCAGCCAGATGTAGGACTGTGAAGGAAAAGTGTTACCTGGGGTACAACCTTAATTTTGGGAAAGCAGGAATTCAGCTGGTGTGGTCAGCAGCAGTATTTATGCATGTGCTACATGTGTTCTGAATTAAAGTGCAGTCTTCCCTCTCCTCGCATTCCTGAAATCCCACAGCAGAGATTTGTCCGTATTTTTCTCTAAAATTTGGCTGTAAAACAGTTACAAGGGGAGAGGATGGATCCAACCTGGTGCTTGGCCCTGGGAAGCTGTGGCAGCTGTTCACACATCCCCTCCCTTGTAAGCTCTGCTCGGCCCTGGCACAGCTGGCACGGGCAGCCCTGGGGGGCACCTCTGACTGCACAAGGGGTGTGCTGCAGACTGAGAACAGGCTCTGAATGCAGCAGAGATTATTCCTGCTGTTTTTGGCATCTTCTCCTGCTCTGGCAAACCAAGGGAGCATTATGGAAGAAGCATTTTCTGTGTGTTTGCCTTTCCTGTCACCATGGCCGACTGTCCAGGATCTGAAGCTGACAGCAGCACGAGGGTGGCTGGAGTTTCCTCCCCTGTGTACAATGGCAGCCTTTGTCTAAGACCAAGGTGGTTTTTTTTTCAAGTTTTCCATGTTTGTTTGACAGGAATTTTCTGCTGCAGAAGCTCTTCTGATGCTGCTCCAATTTTGTTCCTCTATCTCAGTTATTCAGTTAATGTTGGCCAGCATTGTGCCATGTCCATGAGCCTGTGGGGTGAGGTTTGGTGGCAGGGCAGGGTGGCCTGTGATGGCTGTGGGGATCCTGCAGAAAGGGAGGAGGCACAGGAGCTCCTGAGCAGGGAGGGGAGATCCCAAATGTAGAATCTGTTGCTGCATTCCTTGTGGGCAGGACCTTGACTTGGTTTTATTTGGCAAAATATTGGGGAGCTTAAAGGTCCTATTCATTATTTACATGCTGTGTCTTTGTACTGTATTTTGTCTTCATTGTATATTTTGTATTAATTATAAACCAGTTACTGTTGCCTGAAACAGTTCTTGCATATTGATATCAGAAGATTTAATAAAAATTTCACCTCCCTTCTTGATATTGGCCATTCAGTAATGACATTTGCATTCTAATCCTGTTTGAGATTGCACAGGGAAATCTAGTATTCAGGGTCTAGCCAGTTACCTAGATGGGATCTCAAATGATGAGATCAGAAAAGCTAATAAGCATATTTATTTGTGTTCCCTGGACACTGCAGCCATCAGTCCAGTGGCAGCTCCTGGTAGGGAAATTCTCCTTTTACATTAAATGGGCTATAATAAACACAGTGGAAAATACTGGAGTGTACAGAAACTACGTGGGTCAATAAATTGGGCAGAAAACTTAAGACTTGTGCTTAGAATTTCAGAGAGGGGCTGTGCCTGCCCAGGCAGATGCTGACTGTGCCCCAGAACTGCCCTGTGCTCATCTCATGCTCATACAAGTTTGGTAAAATTATATTGAGGGTAGGAAAAGCAGTAAAAAACTTCATTCCAGCCATGAAAACATGGAATGTTCTGAAAAACATGAGGCAAATCTGCAAAAATGGGTGGCAAAACCTGAATGGGGTAGGAAGCCTTATTCCCCTTTGGGTGCTGTGCTGGGAGTGATGCCACTTCACCTGGCTGGTTCTGTCCTGAGGCCAGCAGTGTGAGCAGCATCTGTGTTGTGCATGGCTCAGAAGTCTCAAGTGCCAAATATATTTTGCCAGTTAATTAATTAGAATAATTTATTTTTGCTTCCAAAATATCAAGAGTGCTTTCAAAGGTATTATGGATAAAAAGTGCTATCTATTCCTTGTGCTCCCTCCTTCCCTTGGCTGTATGAAATTGGTAACTGGGCAGAAGCTCAGCCTGGCTGTGAGAGCCTGCACTGGTGTTTGATTCTCAGAGATGTCTGGGAATCTCACTTCACAGCCTCTCCAAGGTAGAATCAGGTACTTGATGAGATTGGTTGCTTTGTAGAGCTGCTTTGGACTCTTTAATCCTCTTCCCTTCCCCAAGGTTCCTGCTGGCAGGAGCTGCTCTCCCTGTCCTGCAGGCACTGGCTGTGCTGGGCAGAGCCCAGGCTGGAGGGCTGGCTGCAGGTGCTGGAACCCCTGACATGCTGGGACACTGGGGGTAGGGACAGCACAGCTGTGTCCATCCTGCTAAAACAAGGACAGGAGAAAACAATTCCCATTGAGGGAGACGCATCTGGTGCCAAATTCCAGCTGAGAATGAGGCTTTCTTCTTGCACAGCGCCTTGTTCCTGGAAAGTGTGGTGCAGAGACTGCAAAAATGAAAGGGATGGTTCCAGCTGTCTGTATTGAGACAATGAGAATGCAGAGAGCCAGGTTAGAAAACACCTGCTGTTTCTGTCTTGTCTTTAGTGAAACAGTGTCTCTCTCCTTGCTTTAATCTTCTTAAAAGGAATCGATAGTTTTTTCTTATTTGCAATCACTGGAAAATTAATGTAACTGTTCCTCTAGAGTGAGCACTGTAGTATCTTCACATAATGTGATTTAAAATTTAAAGCTCTCTCAGTAGGGGAAGGCTCTGTCCGTGTCGGGACCAGGAGCTGCTCCTTGGCTCGTTCCTTCAGCTGCAGCTGCTGGCTCCCTGCCTTCCCTTTTCCTCTCCTCTTCCAAAGGGTGATTCTCACCATTTCCTCTTTGCAGACTTTTCCCCTTGATACAGTGTCTTCATTCCAATGCTAAACTAACTTGTGAGTGCCTCTTGAGGAGGAAATAGGTGATGTGAATGCTTTTTATTTATTTAGTTAAAGGCCCGTGGGGAACACAATGTGCAGAAAGCATTCTTGTGTATGCTGGAAACTAGAAGAGGAAGGAAGGAAGGGTTTTTTGCAGGAGAAAAATAGGCCAAAAAATGTACTTTCTGCTATGATTAATAGGGTTCTCTTTTGGGCTTTGAATGTTGTGTTTGTATTCAAATTAAGCAGTTTCCAGGGGCACTTCCAGGAATAGATGTGGGGAACGGATAAAAGCCCATTCCATAAAGGATGTTCAGAATGTGCGGAACTGAACTGGACATTCGTGGGTCTTGTCTCCTCCTGTCACCTGCAGCCTGTGTGTCCCTCCATGTGCAGGGTTCAGGGGATGGGTGTGGTGTTTGTGAGGTCCCCAGGACGAGGCAAGAGATGAGAATTTGACTCCAAGTTCTCAGAAGGCTGATGTATTATTCTATTCTATTCTATTCTATTCTATTCTATTCTATTCTATTCTATTCTATTCTATTCTATTCTATTCTATTCTATTCTATTCTATTCTATTCTATTCTATTCTATTCCATTCCATTCCATTCCATTCCATTCCATTCCATTCCATTCCATTCCATTCCTAAAACTATACTAAGATAGAGAAAGGAGACATCAGAAGGCTTCACAAGACTGAATAATAAAAACCTATGACTCCTCAAAGCCTTGACACAGCTGGACCATGATTGGTCATTAAATTAAAACAATTCACATGGAACCAATCAAACATTCACCTCTTGATAAACAATGTCCAAGCCACATTCCAAAGCAGCAAACACAGGAGCAGCAATCAGATAATTATTGTTTTCATTCCTCTCTGAGGTTTCTCAGCTTCCCAGGAGAAAATCCTGGGCAAAGAGGATTTTTCAGAAAATATCATGGTGACAGATGGGTGGGGGTTCCATTTGTCAGCATTCAGGATGTGGCAGTGAAGCACAAGGTGCTGAAGATGCCCACATGGAGCTCAGTGCTGGTGGCTGTGTGTCCTTCTGAGCCAGGCAGGCACGGCTGTCCTGACCAAGCAGCCTTGTGGGCAGGAGAGGTCCCAGTCAGGGTCGTGCTGTGTCCAACTCCCTCTCTCATCAGGTAGTGAAGAAAGCAATTAGATGGTAATTCTGCAAAAACAAGAGTTAATAGTGTACAGTGTGATTTAGGTGACAGTTCACACTCTGCTGGGAGGACTTGTGCTTGGTGGCTGCTGCATGTTGTTAGTTCTTTGTATTTTCTTTGATTTAAATCTTCATGCTTGTAATCTAGTTAACAATGAATTGGGTTTCCAGTACAGTGGCTTGTTTGGTTCAATAAGAACACATTTATACTAAAGGTTAATGAAAGCATTTTGCTTTCATTGAATTCATTAAAAGGGGTTCTACAATCAAGACTTACTAATGGAAAAGAGATTAAATATTCATGTCTCTGAATTTCTCACATAATTTCTGATTTTCCTTAATCTCTGCCTTCCTGGATTGGAGTCCAAAACTGCCTGAATGCTCTAATGAGTTCAGAAATTAATTAAAGATTTCTCCTGTTTAAGTAAAAAGACTTCCCAGATGTATACCTAATGTATCTTGAGTGCAGATCTCTGTGCTATTATGGACCAAGAGAGAGTGATGAGGTCCTAGCCAAGAGAGCCAATCTCAAGGAGCAGTATTGGTTCTTAAAGCACTTTTAAATAATACAAATAATGCTTTATCCTCTTTATTTGTGCTATTGAAATAGGTTTGAATGAACTCAAAATGCAGCAAAATTTGCATTAGAAAGGTATTGGCTGGGCATGAAGATAAAACCTGAGTAACAGACATCAAAGGTGCTTAAAGATTCAAGACCTTTTTATAGCACAGTGTCCAGATGTGTGTGCTACAAATACTTGAGTACTTTGTAAATACTGGATTGTGGTTTCTGTGGTCTTTTTTCCCAGTGTCCCCCAGGCAGCTCTGGATACCCCTTGGGCCAGGGCTTTGCCTGTGCTCATTATGTGAGCAGGGTGTGTGTCTGAAGCTCCTGCTTTGTGTGTAGGTTCCTGGTATGCCAATTTGTGCAGATTTGGGAGCTCTGTATGGGAATGCTTTGCAGCTGCATTTTGATGTTTCTGATGTAGAAATGGAGATATATGGTGATAGGAGATACAAGTTACTCTGAAGGTATTGCAGGTTCTCATAAATGGTTTTCTGGAAAATAAAGAAATGAAGAAAAATGGTGTTGCAAACAGTTTCAGAATTATGAGTGTCTTTAGTCTAAGAAGCTTGTACAGATCAATGTACACGTGTGTGTGTGTGTGGGTTATATTTATAGTGCACTTAGCAAGTGGGGCAGTGCTGGACAGTGTCTGGGTATGAATGGAGAAAGAAGGCTCAGCTCCTGGCTGCATCTTTGTTGTGTTTCATTGCAGCTTGAGCTCTCAGTACATTTTGGGCCCTGCTAGTGCTGGGTGTTGATGCTGGCCTCATTGGCAAGAGCTGATGAGAGAGGAAATGAGTTGCTTTTATGCTGTGTGAGCTGAGACTGGAAAGGAGGGTCTAGAGAAAAAGCATCTGGTTATAAGTAGTTAAAACCAGTATTTGGCCATATCCAAGAGGAAAGCTTTGCTTTCCTAGAAGTGACCAACCCTGGTTCCCAAAACAGTTCAGAGGCCTTGCTAAGGCTCAAAAGGTGATGACAAAGCTCAGAAGGTGATCACAATGAATGGGTCCACGCTGGTGGGGTTCACAGACCAGACTGCAGTGTCAGTGGCAGTGATTGTAACCTCGTGACTGGAGGTGCCATGGTGTGGCCTGTTGTCCACCAGCACGAGGTCAGGAGGTGTGTTATTGTGCCTGTTTGTGATGGCTCAGTGATGGGCATTGCTTTCCCTCTTTTCCTGCAGGAGCTGTGTTATTTGTTCCTGTTTGTGATGGGCATTGCTTTGCCTCTGTCCTTTCAGGAGCTGTGTTATTTGTTCCTGTGTGTGATGGGCATTGCTTTCCCTGGGTCCTTGCAGGAGCTGTGTTATTTGTTCCTGTGTGTGATGGGCATTGCTTTCCCTGGGTCCTTGCAGGAGCTGTGTTATTTGTTCCTGTTTGTGATGGGCATTGCTTTCCCTCTGTTCCTGCAGGAGCTGTGTTTTTTGTGTCTGTTTGTGACTGCTCAGTGATGGGCATTGTCAGGAGCTGTGTTATTTGTGTCTGTTTGTGATGGCTCAGTGATGGGCATTGCTTTCCCTCTGTCCTTTCAGGAGCTGTGTTATTTGTTCCTGTTTGTGTTTGTCATTGCTTTCCCTCTGTTTTTGCAGGCATACTTCCGTCAGGGCGTGGCCCTGCAGTACCTGGGACGCCATGCAGACGCTCTGGCCGCCTTTGCCTCGGGGCTGGCGCAGGATCCCAAGAGCCTGCAGCTCCTGGTGGGCATGGTCGAGGCCGCCATGAAGTCTCCCATGAGAGGTAAGCACATGGGGAGTCCCAGAATGTGAGCACAGCAGAACCTGGAGGGCTGAAGGGAAAGATTTCAACATTTGGCTTCTCTGCCGAGTCAGGAGGATGCCAAGAATGGAGCCTGAAGTTACAGGAGGAACAAAAACTATCTTTCTGGTTAAGATGGTGATAGCCAGCTTGAGGGACACTGGAGGTGAATCAAACTGGGTTTGTACAGCAGTTCCCATGGAGTCCTTGTTCATTTTTCCTTTCTCTATTATCAGTGCATGCAGAGGTGTGTGCTGCTGTGGTGCTGCCTGTGTTGTTACTGGAACAACTTCCCAAAATGTTTAGGTTGGGAGCAGCACATCTGAAATGCCCCAGGCCAGTGTTTGCCCCAGAAGAGCACATCAGCAGCTTTTCTGTGGTACTGCTGTCTCTGAAAACACAGCATTCCAGAAGGCAAAAAGGCTGCTCTGCTAATTTGCTTCTGTTCAAGCAGTGTTTGCAATCACAGAGACCTTGAAGCCATATGAGCTGTGCAGTGTTTTTCTCTTTCATCGTGTCCCCATTTCCAAGATTTTTTTCTCTAGAGGAAGGGGCTTGTCTCCTCCTAGCTCTGTGCTCTTGCAGGCTTTGTGCTGCAATGCCCTAATGCTGTTAGTCAGGAGGGAACATGGCAATTGTCCTCCTCAGCAGATGGTGCTGGGGGCCACAGGGCTTAGGAGCCAAGGAGCACTGAAATGAAAAAATATCCTTGTTGGTATTTGATTTTTTACAATATTTTTCTCCATCCTCCAAAACTAATTCATTGGGAAGTTTCTGTCCTATACAGCAGTTACCTGGTGAATGCAATTTGATTTGCTACACAAAGGTGCTAAGGCTGCTGCTTAGATTGCAGGCTACATGGTATTCTGTGGGAGCATCCCCAAATTTGGCAGGATGATCTCTGGCTGACTGCCCTGCAGCTGTGTATCAACTGTGCTCCCTGCTGCAGTTAGACAAATTGAAGCAGTTGGACAGGTCCAGGGCTATCATGCCACAGGAGCACTGTCCCCTGTAGAAGGAGCAGCTTCTTTCTGCAGTTTTGGTCACCTCTCTTAGCACACATCATGTGCTTGGGTATCTGGACAGGCACAGACTTTGCAGACATTCATCTGAAGATTTGTGCTCAAAAAGCCAGAACTGCAATGCTCTCAGACACTGCAGATGGTCCATTTCCAGTCTCCTACAAAATTCCACAGATATTCTTCTGTATTCCTTCTGCCATTAGGCCAGACTTCAGAGCTCAGGATGAGACTGCTCTATGCTGAGGCTGCTCTAAGCTCTATTTTTATGCTGCCTTCCTGAAGTGCTTTCTGCAAGGCAAACAGCAGCTTGCCAGGTGATCTGTCTTGATGTGCCACATCTTAGATGGTACCTTTGAGCCACAAGCTCCCTTAATAAATCTTCGTTAAATCTGGGCTGTCTGGCCCTTAAGTCCTGTGTCATCTGTTTATAAAAAAGTCAAGATGAGTTGTGAAGGTGATTCCTGATGCAAATATCTTGGTTTGCTGAGTACCTCTGTCTTCGGTTTTGCGTTTCAGAGTCCCTGGAGCCCACCTACCAACAACTGCAGAAGATGAAGCTGGACAAGAGCCCCTTTGTTGTGGTGTCTGTGATTGGCCAGGAGCTCCTGACTGCAGGCCACCACGGGGCCTCTGTGGTGGTGCTGGAGGCTGCCCTGAAGATTGGCACGTGCAGCCTGAAGCTGCGGGGCTCGGTGTTCTCTGCGCTCAGCAGCGCCTACTGGTCCCTGGGGAACACGGAGAAAAGCACTGGATACATGCAGCAGGACTTGGACGTGGCCAAGAGTTTAGGTAAGAATACTCCTTTCACTCCTGGAGTGCTGGGTAGGCACTGGTGAAGCAAATCAAGAGCTAGGTTAATGATCAGCATCTCTCTGGAATGCTCTGTGGGTTTTTACAAGGTGCTCAATCTGATCTGAAGCTTCTGAAATGTGCAGCCTGCAGGTTTGTGCATCCCTGTTTGCCTGCCTGTGTGAAGGGGCAGATGATCAGTGAGTGTGCTAAGGTTTTACTGGGTCTTCTAATTACCTGATGTCATGTATGTGAGAATTGCTTTTATTCCCTGTGTTGACTTGGGCTCAAAACCCTACATGTGTCTTAAATGAAGCCATCTGCTTTTCCAAGATGGACAAAAGTACTTAACCTGAGATTCTGGGGCATTAGCCAGGGAAGGAACAAATCAGTAGTGACACAATAATGTAGAAAGAGTGTTTAAAAATAAACAAATCCAAAAATCCCCCTTGAGTTCAGTATATTCTGCACAACAGTGAGAGCATTTGGCTTCATGGGATGCTGTAGGAGAGCAGACAGGTGTGAGACAAAGCCCTGGCTGTGCAGAGCTGGAGAGACAATGCCAAAAGCTTGAGCCAGGATTGTTCACTCAGAGCATAGGGACTGCTCTCTTGAAGATGGTTGTAGGTGTACTTTGTTCATCTGAGCTGAGCTGTGCTGCAGAATTGCTTTCTGGGGAAAGCTGGCATGCTTTGTGCTTATTCCAGGCCTTGGCCATTGTCTGACCTTCACAATGTCAAGCAAGGAATAAACAGGGAGGAATGGAAAATTGCCAAGTGTTAGGCCACAGAAGAAAGTAAAACAATTCTAAAAATAAGATTGATGGCTACTTAGAAGTTTCTGAAGGCCAGCAAAGAGAAAAGTTTGGCTGTGTATTAAACATAAAGATGAGTTTGTTCTAATGCTGGTTCTCACACCAGAGCTTGTATCCCATGTTTCAGTCTTCCCACTGGATGCTTCCAGCAGTGCCTGTATTAGCTAATCTTTGTTTTGTTTGCATGTGACACAGGTGACCAGACAGGAGAATGCCGAGCTCATGGAAATCTGGGCTCTGCATTCTTCTCTAAAGGAAATTACCGGGAAGCCCTTACTAACCACAGACATCAGCTGGTGCTTGCCATGAAGCTCAAGGACAGAGAGGTAGGAAGCTTTTTAAACAATCAAACCTGGTAGTCTGCACTGCATGGTTTTCCAGAGAGATCAAAATTACTTTTCTGTCTGCTCTGTTTTACCCCGAGAATTTGGGAGCTGTGACTTCTCCTCCTGGATGTCCACTTGGCTTTTGTTAAGGAAAGTCTTTGTACCAGTAGATAATATGTGAATGTGAGGGGCAGGATGCTTGGGTTTCCCATTTGCCTCCCCCATCTCTGGGCTCTGAGCAGGTCCTTTTGCCTCCCTGTCCCTTACCATCCATGTTCCTACAGCTCAGAGGCTCTGGGCTCCAGGGCTGGGAGCTGCTGCTGGGTCAGTGTCAGTACCACGTTGCTGCAGCTGAGCCCTCTCTGTCCTCAGCACATTTCCCAGTGTTACAGGTGCTGCTGAGCTGGACTCTGCTCAGCTGCCTCCTAAGTTGTGCCTTTTCCTGCCAAGAAATGGGCAAGATCCCTGTCCCCAGTGCTTGCATAAAATACACTTAGTCTAAACACCAGTGAGAGCAAAAAGAACCCATGTAAACCTGAAAACAAATAGTGCAGGATCTGCTTTGCCTTGACCATTCAGTTATGCTGGGCTCCCTGCCAGTGCAGGGAAGTGGCTGCATGGCCTGAGGAGGCTGTCCCAAGGCATTTCTACTGAAAGTTCACTGTAAGGACAGAATCATATTTTAGTGCACCTATCCCCTGCTCCAGGGATTCCCTTCTAGTGTGAGTGGGAAAATGGAGACTGATGATTGCATGGCAGCAGGGCAGGTGAGAATTCCTGTAGGCACAAGTGGTTTTGGGGGAGATCTAAAAGCTGAGGAAGATCATTTTCCCATTGGCAAGTTGCGGAAAAAATCTGCTAGAATTTGCTGAATGCTTTACTGCTTTACTAGCTTGGTAAGTTAAATATCAAGTAAGCCTTGGAAAAATGCATCTTTAGTAGGTTGTGGAAGGACTGTGGCTGGGGAAGGCACTTGCTAGACATTTTCTTGATTATTTTACCAGCTGGAAAACCTCCTGAATCACTCCTGATTTCCTTGTTTCTGTTCATGAAGAGCAGAAAAGCTGTTACTTGTCATTGTGGAGTTTTCTTGATCAGAGTCCCTGTTGCTGCTGACAGAGTAACCTGTGTGGCTGCTGCTCTTCTGTGGGGTTTCTCGCCCCATAGAAGAGCCCCATTGGTTTCATCCCCTGGTGTGGGGCATGGAGGCAGCAGCAGGGGAGTTGATGTGCTGGCAAGAGCACAGCAGCCCCAGAACCCCAGGCTGGCCTGGGATGTGGGGCTGGAGCATTTTCCTGGTGTTCAGCCCACTGATTTAAACAGATCTCGCTGAGGGGAGTCCAGGGAATGAGGGCTAATGGTAATAGTCCTTAGTTCATGACACATCTGGGCACATAATTAACAGTTATTGACAACAAATGACTACTTGGTTTAGCAAGAAAGCTGAGCTTCTTGGATTTCCTGTAGGATGTAACCACAGGAAATTAATTTGGCGCTTTCTGATGACATCATTTTGACCACAGAGCTTCCTCTGAACAAAAAACTGTTTTTCTTGGCCTCCTTTGCAGACATTTTTATAATGCAAATGTTATAAAGTTGCAGTAGGGCTGATGTGAATTCCAGCAGAAGGGAATTTGGTGTGTGACTGTAATGAGGTAATTGTTTTACCCCTGACTATACAGAGAATTGGCAGAAAAGGTAAAAAGTGCTCCTTTGTATGGGATAGTGCTCTCTTTGCAGGGGCTGTCAGGTTCTGAGGCTGCTGGAGCAAATGTTTGCTGTGTTGTGCTGCCCATAAATGGAGGAGGAGGTTGCAGAGGGTCTGTTTGGAGCATTCAGGTCTGTCCTCCCCCATGCAGGCCTGGAGAAGGGGAGCTGTCAGCTCAGCTGAGCAGGGAAGCATCTCAGCTGCTCACAGAGACTCAGGATTTCACATGTTTTTCCTCCTTGGCCCAGGGAGTCTGTGCAGCCCCTGTTACAAACACAGGCTCTGTGTCCAGGCAGGCCATTTGCTCCTTCAGTCAGTGTGGGGAGAAGTCAGAGCTGTTTTGCTGTACTTGTGTCCAGAGAGAGCACGGGGCAGGTGTGTCTGGGATTTGACATACCTGTAGTGTCTCTAAGAGGGAATTTGGGGGATTGAACACAAGTGTGGGTTTGGTCTGTGCAGGTGAGAGAGAAGATTGGATCTTAGTGAGGTGCTGTGAAGGGCACCATGAGCAGACACCTCAGGTAAGGAATGGGATAGAATTTTTAACCAGCTTCAGCAGCTGGTCAGGAAATTCAAATGAGCTAGTTCTGTGGCTAGTCCTGTCCCTGCTTCAGCCTTGTCACTGGTGGCAGGGCGGGCATCACTCATTGTGTGCCCCATGGCAGCAGAACAAAGTGTAACCATCCCATCCTGAGTGAGGAGGGTGCTCACAGCCCATCTGAACTCACAGGGAACACATGGGCAGGGGGCTGCAGGACCCTGCTCAGGGCCTGTGTGCACCTCAGGAGCTGATCTTTGGGCACCAGCTCCAACTAAGGCCCATGCAATCTGTGCAGAGGTGGAAAATCAAACTTTCCTGGGCTGGGGGACCCCCTGGTCTTGTCTTTTCCTCACTTGTTCAGAGCCAGCTGCAGGCTGTTGGAGTTCACCCTCTCCTGTCCTGCAGGAAGGAACTGCTACCTGTGCAGGGGTCATTGCCACTGAGCAGGAACAAGAAGGTTCACTCTGAGCAGACCTGGCTGCAGTGAGTGAAATGTAGTCTTTATTCCTTGCTGATTGATAAAGATGGATAAAGAGTCACAGCCCTGTCCTGGAGCAGCAGCAGCCTCATGTTCTTGTGATGTTTTCCATGCTCTCTGTGTCTGAAATATCAGCACTACTGTCCAGCAGTCCATGTGCCAAGGAAATCCCATTCTGCTAGCTTGGGCTGCTGCTGTTTTTTCCAGTCTCTGCTTAGTGCTCATGAAAGTGCTGGGAGTTGAACAAAGAGAGGTTCCCCAAAGCAGCAGCCAAGGTGCTGGAATGTGCCAGAGGAGGAGTGGCAGATGATGTTAGCAGGGAAGACTGCATCACATTATTTAGCTTGTTGTCTTTTTCTTGTCACAAAAGCTGGCTCTGATGAGCAGCAGAAGCTTGCAGCCTGTTTCTCCTCAGAGTGGTCTAAGGGCTGCAGTTACAGCAGCCCATAATGCAGGTGCTGAATGTTATGTCTATATTCTATTTCTGAATTAATTGCTTTGGTTTTAACAGCAGGTAGCCTAATCTCCTGGAAACCATCAGGTAACTCATGTAGGTAGGGGTGTGTTGATGCCACATCACAAGCTGTGATTTAGACAAGGATTATGCAGCTGATGAGCTATGCCAGGATCAGAGGAAAGAATAGAATCAAAATGTAAATGTGAAAGCTTTCAGTGCCTGTAAGATTAGTCCCCTGTGTCCCTTTTCATTGCTAGCTGCTCCTCAGGTGTCCAGAATTGTCTTGTATTAGGAATTCTGTAGGGCCAGAGTGCCATATAGAGCCAGTGATGTGTGATTTCTTGGGACAGGTTGGGGTGACCCTTTTTGATGACCCTTTTGAATGTTCCTTCCAGAGCATTTCATTTAGAGAAGTAACACTTGAGTTTTGGATGGACAGGAAAGAGAAAGCTGTGGAGCTCCTTCTTGGGTGCAGTGTCCAAACCCTCACAAAGGCTGTGCTTGAATCCTGCCATGCAGAGCCCATGGACACCACAGGAACTCTCAGTCTCATAGCTCCCTGCTCTCCTGGGCCCTCAGACGCCTTCGATTACAGCCCTGCTGTTCAGAAATAGCAGGGCAGCGTGGCAGGATCACAAACCAGCCATCATGAAATGAGTGCCTGTGCTGCCAGCAGGGAGCTCTTGGGGAGGATGCTGCTGCCAGGAAGCCACGGGGTGCTGGCAGCCCCTCTGTGTTGGCTGCCAGGCATGCTTTGAGCTGAGCTGAGCCTCTCCCTGGGCTGCAGCATCTCTGCACCATGCAGGAGTGAACACAAGGGTTGGGTGAGAAAGAGGATTGTCTGCAGCCCTGAATTCTCCTAGGGCTGGGATGAAGTTGCAGCTGAGCAGTTTCTGGTGTCTCTTTTCTCAGCAGTGTGGCTGAGGGAAGGGAAAGAGCTGAGGAGTGTTATAGGAACCTCCTTGAAGTCTAATAAGCTCTCAGAAGTCTATAACACACCCAGGATAGCTCAGCTGCCCTTGGAGGCATAAAAATCAGCAGGATGGCTTCTGTTGCAGTGTTGGAAACAAAAAGGTTTAATAAAAGGCAAAATAATAAACAGAGAAAAACCAAGCCAGGTGCAAAAGGTCCTTGCACCTGGTAAAACACCTCACAAAAGTGATTAGTTTCTTTGTTCACTTCTTTTTGTAGTAAATTGCTCAGGTGGGACTTTTTGGCTTCTGTCCAATTAGCCATCCTTAAGTTTGAGGTGAAGTCCTCCAGGCCTATCAAATGGTTTTTCACCTAATCAAGGAGATAAACTTCTGGGCTTCTTTCCTTTTTGAAGGGACAAAAGGGTAGTTTTGTCACTCTGTTAACAGGGGGCACACTCCTACAGAGGACAGACTGACGGACTGTGTCAGTACTGTCTTGCCCCTGGGTTGACTCATGATGACCGACAGCTTTCAGCAACCATTCCTGGCCTGGTTTTGAAGGGATTTCCCTCTACCTCCCTCTGGAAGCAGCTGTTTGTGCCAGGAAAAGGTGCAGACCTGCTGTGGCTCAGTGCCCTCTTGTTACTGACCCTTGTATCAGGCTCTGGCTGCTGCCCTGGACATCTCCATGAGCATCTGGAGCTCTGGGAATTCTCTGCAGCAGGTGGGTGTGCTCAGTAACTCGATGAGCCAGGTTTTGCTGTCTCAAGATGCTTTTTAAAGCGATTGCAAATGTAAGGCAGAGTTCATGTTTGCAGCTTCAGCAGATTTTGTTCAGAAAGGCTGACTATGTGCAGGAAATGGGGATGATGAAGATGATAATTAGAACTGGGTAGTTAAGTAGCACAGAAGAAAGATGTTTATTAAGCAGGCTTTGGTGGGTTTTCTGTGTCACCTTGCTATGGAATATCTATGAGGGTTCCTGTGTGGCAGGGGGAATAGCAGAATGCAGAAATTCCCACTGGAAAGAGAAACCATGGGCTTGGTTTCTCAGCAGAGGGCATTGCCACGGAGCTGGATGTACCTGGGATTGCTGGATGTACCTGGGCCATGGCTGGGAGGGGTCACCAAGCCCTGGAATCCCTGGAGAAGGAGTATTATTGAGTATGGTTACTGGGGCAGACAATCCTTGGTTGGATTCTGTTGGGAATTTGAACATTCTGTAACTGTCTGAACATACTTTGTGAGCATCACACAAAGTAGTTATTTAGGTTTGCAGTTTTGGTCATTTTTCCCAGTCTCCTTCAAAGCAATGAAACTCAGTATAAAGCTCCCACATTTGGTAAAGTGCAGCTCCTTGCTTGAGGCTGTGCAAATCAAAGATCAAATTTCACCCTCTTGTTTCCAGAAGGAGATGCAGAAGGAAAGATAGATCATTCCTTTCTAATGAAATCTGTAAATTCTGTAAAGCCAAGGTTTTCTGCCCTTTCCTGAGGGGAAGGGGAAATGCTTTCCAGGTGTCCCTCCAGCCCTGCTTTGTCTGTAAAGTCACTTCTTCAGTCAATAGCAGGGCTGTATGGATTCAGCCTTCTCCCTGACCTTGTATGAATTCTGGTTGGGGGCAGCAAAATTTTTTTTTTTTTTTTTTTTTTTTTCTGTTGTTCTGAGTTAAATCTCATAAAGGCTGTGCTCCTTACCAGCAGTCTTGGATGGAGTGTGGAGAATCCCATCCATTCATGAGCTGCACAGGAGGGAGCCCATGGCAGTGTCCCTGCCTGTGGGATGGATGTGTGTGGCTCTCAGTCATACAAAGAGGTGGTCTGGCCCTGGGGCTGCCACATTTTTCAGAAAGGAAAAATCTGAAAATCTTAACGACCACAGTTGTTTTGTTATATTTGCAAACAATCTGGAAAATGAGGGCAGGATATAAATACCTTACAAATGAGAACTGGAAAGAGTCTTCAGGCTAAAGCAGTTTGTCATGCCTGGAAACATAGACTAAGATGTCAGAGACAGGCTGTGATGAGGAAATGATTCCAGCCTCTCAGTGCAGACAGCAGTGTTGCTTTATTAGGGATCCAGGGCAGACTGCCTTGTACCCTGGAGGAAGGCTGAGTGCCAGCTGCTGGGAGAACACTTACCTTTGGAGTTCATTTCTAATTCTGGGTCCACTGGTGCTGCATTACAGCTCAGACTGAATCACCTGTGTGCCTCAAAGGATGAGTTCAGTGATGTGAATCAGCCTTAGTGCCTGACCTTCAGCATTTGGATTTATATCTGAGAGTAGAAATTCTTTGCCTTTTTCTGTCTTTAGCAGATTTTTTAGAGTCTACTTGACAGGATTCATACAGGTTTGTCTGGTTCAAAAGTGATAGGATTAAACAGAAGGAAGAGAAATCTGACTGGTGCAGGAAATTTGGGAATGCACTAAAAGGCCATATGCTTTGTTTTGTTTGGACTTGTGACTCCAGAGGGAAATGTAATACTTCCTGAGGATCTCCTTTAAATGTCCCCATTTGACCTCCACAGCACATGGATTTTAGCTGAAGGAAATGCAGTCTTCTGGTTTTACTTTCACAGTGTCTGCAAAGCTCAGCTCGCTGCTGAGGCCTGGACCTGGCTGCAGGAAAAGAAACGAAGCAGAAAACTCCTGCAAGAGCTGCAGCCGCAGCACTGGGTTTTCAGGAGGTCCACTTCAGCCAGGGCTTTTCTCCTCTGTGTTGAGTTTGCAGAGAGGGAATGTCCAGCTTGTGAACAAGAGTAGCAAGGGTTGGCACAGGTCAGCACGCTGCTGTAGGAGTTGATGTTTTCTTTGCCTGCTCTGAACTTGTTAGATCCGACTTTGTGACTTGCTGGCTTATTCTTCCTGACTTTGACCAGGGTATGAGTCACTCCTCAGGGTCACCACCATGGAGAAGCTTGTGGTTTTAACTGAGGAATACTTACATCACCACTAAAAATGTCAAGTCAGCCATCCTCCCTAAAGTGATTGCTCACAGCAGCCTTTCAGATTATGTCCAGAAAGCGACCAAATTTGGGCTACTTGCGGTGAAGATAGATCAACCCCAGGTGATGGGTAGGCTTGATGATGAGATCTCCTTTGTAGTGTTCTTGGGCTGGTGTTTTTTGTGTGATTTCTTTGCAGAATGAGTGGAGCTTTGCAGAGCCCACCCAGAAAGGCAGCCCACTCCCAAGGTCCCCAGCACCACGTGGTGAGGGGTGTTGCACCAGTTCCCACAGTGAACAGCCTGGTCAGTAAGGGTGACATGCAGATTTACTCCTAAAAAATGGAATTAAATAGTTGTTGCTTCAGCTTTCCAGCAAAACCCTGCTAACTTGGTCAAAACTATTTGTAAAATTACTCTGTTAAGGGTATAGCTCAGGTTTACTTTTACAAGTGTTCTAGGCAGAACGAGGCACCTTGCTCCTAAATGATAATGGAAGAGATGGAGTTAGTGGAATGGAGCAGCATTATTTTGATCTCTAAATGATCAGCTGAAAGTCAGCATTATCCTTGAAAAGGAGCAACTGTGAATGGCAGTCAAACCCCCAGTGCTGCTAAGGTTTGCCTGGATTCATGTACTTCATGTGATGCTTTTGCCGTGGAAAGGGAGGATGAGAAGTCCTCTGAAACATGAACAATTTCCTGAGCAAGTAGAAACAGACAGGACTGGGAGCAGATTGTCAGCACAGTCCATGGCAGGCTCTGTTGTGAGCAGCAGCTCTGTGGATTTTACCCATTAATCAAATGGGAGCCAGGACCATCTCTTAATGCTGTGTGTTTTGTATTGTATCTTTCTATTGTGTCATTAATTCCTTGTTGTTCTTTTTCATTTGGTAGGTACAAAGCTCCTTTCAGGCTTTCAGATATTAGTGCTGCTGTTCCATGGCTTTGGCTTTTTTGGGGTTTGCTCTTTGTTAAAGACTGAGATTTTCTACAAATAAATAAGGATATTGATTGTCAGGGATATTGATTTCAGTATATTTTGCCCTCAGTAAATAATTGTCTAAAAGCAAATCCATTCCTTCTTTGTGTGTATGATCATGTGTGAGAGGGGAGGGTATTGCCTGCTGCTTCCTTTCTGATTTTCTAAAGCATGGCACACAAAGGCAACAGCTAGATGTGGCACTGGCACATCTGCCTCACCTTGAAGGGAGGAGAGAAGGACAAGTTTTAATTTTGATGGGGCATCTGCTCTGTTTGGATGTGAGACTTGTCTTTGTGCATAAATCAGGCATTGTCCAAGCCAGGCTGAGGCATACTTGAGGATTCTGAGGAAATGATGAAGGGGTTTAATAGAAGTGGAGCTAAAGTGCAATTTACAGCAAATTATCATTTTAGCAGGTCCTGGAAGTACCCTCATCACAGTGCTGTCCTGTCTGTGTACACTGCAGTTCCTTAGTCCTTACCTATAAAACAAACAGCTCCTGTAGAGAAGGAGCTGGGATGTGTCCCTGGGGTCAGTTATCCTGAGCCCTTCCTACCTGGAGCAGTTCCAGCAGTGTAGGGCACAGTGAGATTTTACTGAGTGTGTTTACCCACAGCACTCAGCCTGTGCTTTCAGAGCTCTGTGTGTGTGTTTGTTCTGGAACAATCTGCTCCCGTCAGAGCACTCTCAGTGCACCAGCACAGCTTTGCCTGCATTCAGGAGCAAGGGCGTGCAGGTGAGGGGTGATGGGGGCGGGTGAGGAGGTGCAGTGGCTTTCAGGGGTGCTGCTGCCTGCCCCCAGTACAGCTGGGATGAGTGTGCATGGTAATCTCCTGCATACAGCTCCACTACATCTGTGGGATCAAGCTGCTGTTACTGTGTGCCCACAGGGAGAAGGGAAGTTGAAAGAAGCAGCATGAAGCAGGGATGCTCCATCTCTGATCAGTCTTAATTAATGTCTGTGTTCAGGGATTAAGGGTACCTTACAGTGAGATACCAGGCAGAACATTTTCCATTACCTTGTCCATTTCAGGATGATTATGGAGTGTTCTCATTTAAGCAGGCTGTGCACTCAGGTGAAGGCTTGTTTAAATGTTACATGATTGGGAAATGACCATTCTCTAGCAAAGGTGAAATACCTAAGGAATGCATCTCTGAATTGTCAGGTGCCATTCTGTGATGCACATCTGTTTAACATCAAACTCTGCCTTACTCAGCTGAAAAACCTGAGCTGGCTGTTGCTTCTGAGAGAAAGAGAGCACTTAGGAACCTTTTTCAGAACTCCCTTCTGTGCCTCAGCTCAATGGCAAAAGAATCTGCTTTCTATTAAAGTGATAAATTGCTTAATTGGAGGTGTAAGCAACCCCCACTGTAAAATTTGTCTTTGTCAGATACATAAAACATTGATTTTCTTTGTTTGCTGTTGCAAGCCCCCTGTGGTATGGAGCTGCAGTCTCACATCACCCTGCTACCAAGCAGAGGTGTATGCTGGCAGAGATGGAGTCTGTTTGCCATGTGGCAGCTGTGTGCTCTCCCTGCAGTGAGGAGGGAACACCCCATCCCTCTTGGGGCTGAGCCACTTGGGGTTCCCAGTGGATCCTGTAATGTGGAGGATTTTATTAAATACACAGTCATGAATTTATCTTCTGAATAAATTCATATTATATATATTCCTAATCCCTTGGAGTGAGTCACTGGAGTCACCCAGCAGATGCTATCACCAAATTGTTCCTAAACACTGCTGTAAGGGCAAGCTCCCCTTACTGCCCCCAGAGCACACAGAGCTCCGATGGGTATCTTGTGAGAATTGCTGCTGCACAATCAGCCCCAGCCTGAGGAAGCCAGGAGTGCCACAGGCTGCCCTCACGCTGACTCCCAGGGGATTGAGAAGGGCTGTTCTCAGGTCAGGTAACAGTGGAAGCTGGTGCAGAATAAAACATGAGGACCATTGGAATGAAGGACACATCAGACGTGGCCTTCCTGCCTTGTCTGTGTGTCTGGGTGAGCCACAAAAAACAAAACAGCCTCAGCTTTGTAATCAAGTTGTGCTATTTTTCATCAGTTCTTCACCCTTTATTTTCTATTTCTCTTTTTGTCTCCTTCAACTTACTTTTCTTTTCTGCTTCACTAGTCCTCCTGCCACATCCTTGTTTAGATAATCCAGCCCTGGGCACTCAAGCATGTCAGCCGAGTGTTTTTGCACGCTCTGAGAATGGTTGCCAAGCTTGTACCCTTCATTCTAGGTCTTTAATGTGAGCCTGGGCATGCTCTTGGGCTAAGGGATTAGGAGCCCTAAGAATAAACATTTCCAGCCTCACAAATTTCAATTCCTATCATCTGCTTCCCATTCTAGGAGACATCCTAAAAATTTCTTCCCATGTGCGGGATGCGCAGTCCCTGCTTCTGTCAAGTTTCTCTTGTGCACACACAATCTGAGATCTGCTGCTTTCCATTTATGCCTCTTTTCCCCAGCCATAGCCCATTAACATCATCTGAGTCTCTGCCTGATGGCTCTTGGCCAGAGCTCATCTCTTCAGCGATCTGCACGCATGGATGTCCACTTTTTTTTTTATTTTAGCAGCCCCAGGAGACACCAGATTTCACTGACTCCTTGTTTTCCAGAAAGGCATTTCTATTCTCTTCCCAGCAATAACAGAAGTGCTGTTGCTGATGGTGGCCAGTCTTGCAGTATTTCTGAACTCCCAGGCTGGATGAGTTCTCACAGCTTTGTACAGGATTTTTCTTGGCCCAGGGGGTGCTGCTGCCTTGTTCCATAGCAGTGGGCATGATGCTTCCTTTTAGGATGAAGGGAGCTCTGATGCAGCTTGAGGCCTGTAATGGGCCCCACTTTGGTCTGGACCTGTAAAAGATGGCTGCTTGTATCTGGTTTTCTCCCTTTTCTTCCCTACTTAGATTGCAAGTGACTCAACACTCTGTATATATTAAGCTTCATGAAGATTTGTGTAAAAATGGAGTCCAATTCAGAGCAATAATTTTTGTCTTGGTTTTGTAGCAGCCTCCAAACAGGCCCCCACAAAGTCTCTAAGAGCTCTCCCTCACATTGTCAGCCAAGAATTTATGTCACTGTGCTGCTGAAGAGCCTGTCCAGGGCCAGACCACCCCAGTTCTGCAGCCAGTGTGACCAGCATGGAGCAGGAGCCAGTCCCAGCTCTGCCTGTGGCCACACCAACAGCAGCTGCTCTGGCTGCACTGAGGAGGAGCTGGGGCCACTGCCAGGACTGCCCAGGAGCTGTGAGCGGCAGCCCTTGGCCAGCTGCTGCCCTCACCCTGACAGCTCCTTTTGGGAGGTTTGGAACTGGGTCACAGCTGGGCAGCAAAGGAGATGCACACGCAGGAACTGCAGAGGAGTGGGGGTCAGCACGCTGGGGTGAGCAGCCTTGCTGAGGCAGCAGTGTGAGGAGCACATCCCTGCCCTTGGCTCCTTGCCCTGCTGGCTGGTTGGGAGCTCTGGCTCTGCCAGGTGGAAGGCAGGTCTGCGTCCTGGGAGATGCAGAGGGCAAAAGAATCTGATTCTCAGATAATTTCTCTTATTAAATACAGCTGTTTCTTGGTGGTAGGAACTTGGGTTTTCACAGCACTATATTTAGGTAGGGTGTGCCTAAGGGACAGAGGATCCAGCTACTGAAATGCTGTTGTCTTTTCTGCATTCTCAAGGTTGTGTGGGGCTCAGGACCCTGATGCTGCACAATAAGAGCTGTGCTCTTTGGAACATGGTGTGCTTGGTGAAGCAGAGGTATGGAAGGATGTTGGTAACTACAACAATGACTCTGTCTCCTCAGTAGTCTCTGCATCTTTGCAGTGCTGTCCTTCCCCTCTGCCAGGTACAAACACACTGCACACATCAAAGAAAGAAGTAGTCCAACCCCATGTCCTCCTGAGGCAACCCCATCCCTTCCTGCTGCCTCCACAGAAGCTGCCCTGAGCAGATCAGAGCTGCAGGGAGCAGGTTTGCTAGTTGGTAGTCACGTTCTTTTGCCAGAATGGCCTCTCACGGTTTTGATTTCTAGGACTGGGGCCATCTGACTTGTTGCCATGAGTGCTTGTACTTACATGGTCTCCCTTTCCCCTGCAGGCAGCATCCTCAGCACTGAGCAGCCTGGGCCACGTGTACACAGCCATCGGGGACTACCCCAACGCCCTGGCCAGCCACAAGCAGTGCGTGCTCCTCGCCAAGCAGTCCAAGGATGAGCTCTCCGAGGCGCGGGAGCTGGGCAACATGGGAGCAGTGTACATCGCCATGGGGGACTTTGAGAACGCAGTGCAGTGCCACGAGCAGCACCTGAAGATCGCCAAGGAGCTGGGCAACAAGCGGGAGGAGGCTCGAGCCTACAGCAACCTGGGCAGTGCTTACCACTACCGCAGGAACTTCGACAAGGCCATGTCCTACCACAACTACGTGCTGGAGCTGGCCCAGGAGCTGGCTGAGAAGGCCATTGAGATGAGAGCTTATGCTGGCCTGGGCCATGCAGCTCGATGTATGCAAGATCTGGAGAGGGCTAAGCAGTACCATGAAGAGCAGTTGCACATTGCTGAGAGCCTGCAGGACCGAGCTGCTGAAGGCAGAGCCTCCTCCAATCTAGGTAAGGCCCTGACACAGAGCAGAATTTGTCATGGGATGCTGAGAGCTGCTGCTAAGATAGCCAAGATCTGCTGTGTGCTCTCTTCTTAGTCACCCCAGTTTGACCAGGCTGCCTTAATAAATTAAACAGGCCCTTGGCAGATTGTGTGCTGCTGTACTGCATTCCATGTTCAATTATTAAATTCCTTAGAAAAACACTAGAAAGCACAAACTCACAGCAAAAGGGAAATGAAAAGATAAAATGCATTTGAAGAGCTCTTCAGCAGTTAGGGATAAAGTAATTCTTGCACTACTGCAAGAAGTGATGTGGCTTGTTACCTGGCCATTTCTTTGGGAGCTTGTCAGCAAGATCTGTTGATATATTGCTGCCTTGTCAGTTGAGAGACACGTGGATCAAATCAGTTTACTGAGTTTGTTTTCCAAATATACTCACTGAAATACTAGGGTGTAGGAGTCTTACATTCTCCTAAGGAGCAGCATTGGCAGGCTAGGAGAGGCTGAGTTCCATTCAAGTGAAGCCTAATTTCTCCTGCTGCCTCACAGCACCAGATGTGGGAGTTACCAAGGATGCATTTCCATCTCTGCCATGGCTGTGGCAGTTGTGCTGCCAGTGTTCCAGCTGTTATTTGGGATGTGTTCTCAGTTGGCTGAGAACAGCAAAGCAGGGCTGGTGCTGGGATATCAAAATAAGTGTTTGTTGGCAGCCCCTGAATCCCAGCCCTTGCAGGCTGCCCCACGCTGTAAATCAGCTCCTGTTTCTGCTTGGCAGTTGGCACTTGGTTCATTTGTAGATGCTAATTGTACTCTGATGTTATCAACAGCAGGTAATTGAAAAGAGCTTGATGAATTACTTAATTTCTCTTAGTAGCTGAGTCTTCAGGAGCTGAATGAAGAAGATAAGGGGAACTGCAGAAAACAAAACAATCACAGCTTTTTAATTAGTGTTGCAAATCTCCTCCTTTACACAAATTGAGGCGGATCCTTGGGGCAAAATAGGTTTGTGATGCAAAAATGCTTGTGGGCAGCTTAGCATGAGAGAGCAGTGAGCATGAGCAAGGTTTCTGTTAATGTGACAGCACCCAGCAGGCAGGAAGGCAGGGAGAGGAGGCCTTGCATGAGCAGCAAAGCACAAACCACATTCCCCATCTCTTCTCCAGTGTGGGACCTTGTCTTGGGGACCCTGTGGCTGCAGTCCTGGGGAGACGCAGAGATGTGGGAGATCGACTGCTGCAGCAGAGAATGTTTCTCAGTGTTGGATTTTAGCCTAAATATAACTTTGAGTTGGTATGCTGACTCAGCCACTCCACACTTTGTGTTAGAATAGTTCTCTGAGCACAGGGTCTCACGTTTCAGCTGTTATTTGGCTGTATTTTTTGTCTTCTCTGTCAGAGTTAAGTTATACTGGAGAAAGGGAACATGCAGTTCTTGTTGAGACACTCTATTATTGTTGTTTAAAATGCATCCAGTACCAATCAAAAAGTCAAGTTTTAATTGTCTCTTTCATCTAATCCACATGCAAAACAAAACCTCATCAAAATAACCCTGCTGACAGGCAAAAAAATGTATCTAAATGTGTGTTTCTAGGCCAGAATGTTAGAGTTGGCCTCTCTACTGAAGCAACAGACATTTTCTGTTGCATTTCCCTAATGCAGATGGAAAGCACCCTTAAGCATGTGATCCAGTGTTAAGCAGGGCAGACATGGAGTGTAACAGAGCCCAGCTGCTGCAGTGTTCTGCAGGGAGATGCTCTGCACTCTGGGATGAGGTGAGCAGGAGGTGATGGACTGAGGATGAAGCACAAGCTATCAGCCTTTCACACGACGTGGAGTTTAACCAGAAGTTTCAGGTTCTTAACCTTTGCAAAGCATCTGGTATTTCCAAACACTCAGGCTCCATGTAGAGACCAGGCTTTCCAGCCTCTTCAGTTTTAAGGGTTCTCACTATGATGAAGAGAAGACAGTTCACATTATTAATAGAACACAATTTAAAGTCTCTTGGTGCTGCCTCTTTCCAGCTCCAAGAGAACTTCTGTACTTCTTCTCATGTGCTCATCATGTTGTCCAAAAATGGCAGATATTTTCTCTTTAAGCTTTTGCAGTTAATGTCAAAAAACATTTGCAGGGCCTCCTTCAGTGGCTCCCAAACCTCCAGGCTTGTTCCCAGGTGTTTGCAAAGTAGCCACAGGCATTATTAGCACAGAGTTTAATTGAAATGTAGGTGGTATCATCAGCAGAACCAGAGCTCCCATTCCCATGTCTCATAACAAATGCAAGATGATTCGACTGAAATTGGAAAGCATCTGTAAGTGCTGTCTCACTGAATGTGTTGAGTCTGAGCTCTGGAGCTACCAGGTATCACTTCTGGAAATAAACAGTGATTTTATAGGGCCAGACTGTGTCTGGTTGTTGTGGTGAATGGGTGCTTTTGTATAACATGAAACCTAAACCTTCCCTGGACTTTCCCTGTTAGAAGCAAGGAGGAAGGTTTGTTCAGAAGGGCTGTGGAGAGCCAGGGAAGGAGCCAGGCTGCAGGCAGCCCTGGCGTGCAGGGTGCTGCAGAGGTTTAGTACAGGGCCCTGTGTTTGTTGAGCTGGTTTCTGCTGTTTTCCAGGAATCATTCACCAGATGAAGGGTGACTACGACACGGCGCTGCGGCTGCACAAGACACACCTGTCCATAGCGCAGGAGCTGAGCGATTACGCGGCCCAGGGCCGGGCCTACGGCAACATGGGCAACGCCTACAACGCCCTGGGCATGTATGACCAGGCCGTCAAGTACCACCGGCAGGAGCTGCAGATCTCCATGGAAGTCAACGACCGAGCTTCTCAGGCGTCCACACACGGCAACCTGGCTGTGGCTTATCAGGCTCTGGGGGCCCATGACCGCGCTCTGCAGCACTACCAGAATCATCTCAACATCGCCCGGGAGCTGCGGGACATCCAGAGTGAGGCACGAGCCCTCAGCAATTTGGGCAACTTCCACTGCACGCGGGGAGAGTTCGTGCAGGCGGCTCCATACTATGAGCAGTACCTGCGCCTGTCCCCAGAGCTGCAGGACATGGAAGGAGAGGGGAAGGTTTGCCACAACCTTGGCTATGCCCATTATTGCCTCGGGAACTATGAGGAAGCTGTTAAGTACTATGAGCAGGATCTTGCCCTAGCAAAGGATCTTCATGACAAGCTGAGCCAAGCCAAAGCCTATTGCAACCTGGGCCTGGCCTTCAAAGCCTTGATGGACTTCAACAAAGCAGAGGAGTGTCAAAAGTACCTGCTGTCCCTGGCACAGTCTCTGAACAATTCCCAGGCCAAATTCCGAGCTCTGGGGAACTTGGGGGATATTTTTGTCTGTAAAAAAGATGTACATGGTGCAATAAAATTTTATGAGCAGCAGTTGAGCTTAGCCCATCACGTTAAAGACAGGAGACTGGAAGCCAATGCCTATGCAGCCCTGGGCTCTGCATACAGGATGGTGCAGAAGTGTGACAAGGCTTTGGGTTACCACACACAGGAGCTGGAGGTGTACCAGGAGCTGGGGGATATGTCGGGTGAATGCAGAGCACATGGTCACCTTGCTGCAGTGTACATGTCCCTTGGGAAGTACACCATGGCCTTCAAGTGCTACGAAGAGCAGTTGGAGCTGGGCCAGAAGTTGAAGGACCCCAGCATCGAAGCCCAGGTCTACGGTAACATGGGCATTACCAAGATGAACATGAATGTCATGGAGGAAGCCATTGGCTACTTTGAGCAGCAGCTGGCCATGCTGCAGCAGCTCAGCGGGAACGAATCCGTACTGGATCGGGGCCGAGCCTATGGGAACCTGGGAGATTGTTATGAGGCTCTGGGAGATTTTGAGGAAGCTATAAAGTATTATGAACAGTACCTGTCTGTGGCTCAAAGCTTGAACCGTATGCAAGATCAGGCCAAGGCCTACCGAGGCTTGGGCAGTGGGCACAGGTAAGGAGCTGCACATGTGTTGTGGTGTCAGTGAAGTACGAGTGCAATCAATGCAGTGTGGTGCTGATGGGCCTCACACACACACACAAAGTGATGTGACGCAGGAGTGAGGTAGAGTCCTGTGGATGCTGAGGACTCTGCTGACAGCTCAAATTGTGAAGTACTCAGAGAGGAGGAGGAGGAGGTTGATTCAAAAGTGCTGGGGATGTCTACTGGGGGAAAGCCCCTGGCCTCCAGGGGAAATGGCAAAACACCTTCTCTCGAGGAAATACCAGCAAAATAAACACTGCTGTTCTCTTCCCTTGTAGGGCCATGGGAAGTTTACAGCAGGCTCTGGTGTGCTTTGAGAAGAGGCTTGTAGTGGCACACGAGCTGGGGGAGGCATTTAACAAAGCCCAGGCTTACGGGGAGCTGGGGAGCCTGCACAGCCAGCTGGGCAACTACGAGCAAGCCATCTCTTGCCTGGAGAGGCAGCTGAACATCGCCCGGGAGATGAAGGACCGAGCCCTGGAGAGCGACGCCGCCTGTGGCCTGG
Source organism: Ammospiza nelsoni (assembly GCF_027579445.1). Classification (NCBI taxonomy): domain Eukaryota; kingdom Metazoa; phylum Chordata; class Aves; order Passeriformes; family Passerellidae; genus Ammospiza; species Ammospiza nelsoni. Next base: position 5,221,346 of record NC_080650.1, on the reverse strand, counting down.
GCGGGGTCTACCAGCAGATGGGCGAGTACGAGACAGCCCTGCAGTACCACCAGCTGGACCTGCAGATCGCCGAGGAGACCAAGAACCCCGCGGGGCAGGGCCGCGCCTACGGCAACCTGGGCCTCACCTACGAGTCCCTGGGCACCTATGAGAGGGCTGTGGTGTATCAGGAGCAGCACCTCAGCATCGCCGCGCAGATGAACGACCTCGTGGCCAAAACCGTGTCCTACAGCAGCCTGGGGAGGACTCATCATGCTTTACAGAACTACTCCCAGGCTGTGATGTACCTGCAGGAAGGTGAGAGGATGAGTTGCACAATAGAGAATGTAGGGTCAGAAGGGTGGAAGGGAGATCTGAAGGCAGGGAGAGGTGAGGTACTGTAAGCGTGGCTCAAAAAGGATGTGTTTGACAGTGGCCTTTGATCTCTTCTGGAAATAAACAGAAGTGCAGAAGCTCTTGCAGACATCCACAGCTACTGCTGAGCATCTGTGAGTAGCTGTCTGTGGAGCTGCTGCAGCCAGTGTGCCATCTCAGTTGGAGCCTTCTTGGTGTCCTCTAGACAAAGCATGATCTATGGCTTCCTCAGGGCATCTTAGGTGCTTCAGAGCATGAATCTAGACTGCACCTAGCAGAGTCTCTTTGTAAAGCTCATTTGTGCCTGAAGGTGTAAACCTTCTGTATAAATGGCATTGCATACCAGGATCTGGCTCTGGGGAAACCACAGAGGATTCTGATGAATCTCTCTGATCCTGAAAGGTCTGTTAGGAGAGATTTATGCCTTGCTCTTCTTACATGTTCACCTAGGAGTGAGACAAAGTGGATGAGTTTCCCTAAAGTCTGAGTTAAAACAAGTGCTGTTGATAGAAAGGTGAGAGAAATTCAGCCTGAGGTGTCCAGGAGCTGTTTGGCACTGCTGAGTGCTGGGTCAGTGCTGGCCTGGGAGCTGTGCTGCTGCAAGGGGGTGCAGCATGCAGGCAGCAGCTGATCAGACTGTGGGCTCTGATGCAGCAGATGAGCAATGTAGCTGGAGTGTATGAAGCTGGAGGCCGAAGGATGTATGACATCAGTTAGTTTGGTTTTCATGAAACTGACCTTGGCAGGATTCCAGTATGCTGTTGGAAGGGGAGAGATGAAGCACAGCTCCTTCTCCTGGTGTGCTGCAGAATTCCTGCATAGCCTGGGAGTGCTAGCTGCTGCTGAGCTGCGTGGTGACAGCCAGGGCCCTGCTCCCCAGGCTGGGGGAAACCCGAGGTACCTCAGAGGAGGTGTCCCTGTTGTCAGCAGGGGCCACCAAGGCAGAGGTTTGGAGTGTGTGGAAGCGGGGACAGCACAGAAAGTGCTGCTGGAAGTGAAGTGAGCTCCAGGCCGTTCAGGCCAGCCCCTGCCCTGTGCTCAGCACATAAACCATGCAGAGCCTGCCAGAGGGCTGGGGAGAGCTGATGGGAAACAAGCCAGGAATGTGGCAAGAGGTGTCTTTTCTGGCAGTGTTTGGCAGCTCAGTGTGATTTTGTTTCTCTGTATGGCTTTTAGGGTTTAAAAATTGAACTTTCTGATAGGGGCTTACTGAGTGTGTCTCAGGGGCTGGTGCCTTAACCTCACTTATGGAGGGCTCAGTCCATGGAATTGTCTGTCACCTCTCATGCTGGTGATGATGTGAGGGCTGGCAGCAGCTGCCCAGCACTGGTACTGCCCCACTTTCTGTCCCAGTGCTGGCAGCTCCACAGCTGTCTCTACCTGCACTGTCTCTACCTGCACAGAAACCCCCTGGCACTCTCTCACTCTGACTTCTTTCCAGGACTGAGGCTGGCAGAGCAGCTGGGTCGCAGAGAAGATGAAGCCAAAATCCGTCACGGCCTCGGCCTCTCCCTGTGGGCGAGCGGGAACCTGGAGGAGTCCCAGCACCAGGTACGCCATGGTCTGCCCCGTGTCCTTCCTGTTCTCTGGGAGGAAAATGTCCAAGGAGGCTGTGAGGCTGAGCTCCCCATCCTGAGGGGGTGGCTGCCGGCCCTGGCAGTGCAGTGTCCATGAGGAGGTGACTGTGGCTGTTTTCCCTGAGGGGGTGGCTGCTGGCCCTGGCAGTGCAGTGTCCATGAGGAGGTGACTGTGGCTGTTTTCCCTGAGGGGGTGGCTGCTCGCCCTGGCAGTGCAGTGTCCATGAGGAGGTGACTGTGGCTGTTTTCCCTCCCAGCTGTACCGCGCCTCCGCGCTGTTTGAGACCATCCGCCACGAGGTGCAGCTGAGCACTGATTACAAGCTGTCCCTCTTCGACCTGCAGACATCCTCCTATCAGGCCCTGCAGCGAGTTCTTGTCAGCCTGGGTAAGAGATGCCTTCAGATGCTGAGGTTGAGCCCCAGGCTCTTGCCAGGAGTTCAGCTGAACCTGTGGGGTGGCAGTTCCTGACGTGTCCTTTGCTCCACAGCTTTCCAACAGCACAGCATTTCTGTTCAGGACAGCAATATGGGTTTCTCTCTTTGGGTTTGGGGCACCTTTGGTTCCTTTTCTTTGCTTCCCCCATTGATTTGCCTTTCTGTGGCTCGTTGTGTTATTGCCTGCAGCAAATATATTCTGTGAGACTGTTCCAGTGCAGAGACTGCTCTTTTGGGAAATAAGTGGCACTGCTTCCCCAGGTTGGGATTGGGATAGCAGCTGTCCCTGTTCCATGAATGTGGCACTTCAGAGCACACTTGTGTCAGGTGTGAGATGGCTTTGTTTTTCAGGTCACCATGATGAGGCACTGGCAGTAGCAGAGAGAGGACGAACGAGGGCTTTTGCTGACCTGCTCGTGGAACGTCAGACTGGGCAGCAGGACTCAGATCCCTACTCTCCTGTGACCCTTGACCAGGTCCTGGAGACTGTGAATGGCCAGAGGGGACTTGTTCTCTACTACTCACTGGCTGCAGGTTATCTGTACAGCTGGCTGCTGGCTCCTGGGGCAGGTGAGCTCCTTCTTGGACACAAGGGCCTGGGAACAGGGAGAATAGGAGAATAGAATTGGGACCAGAGTGAATGTAGGAGGGAATAATTTCCATCTAGTACCTTAAAGCTGAATAGACTAAAAGCTATGGCATAGCCACAGCAGTAATGACTCAGAAGTGCTTATTCAGGACTTTGATGCTCACCTGGAGATGGAAATGTTTAATATTTTCATTTTTCAACTTCCATTCTGTCTATATTTCCCACAGGGCAGAAGAGTAATGAAATTCCAAGTGTGTTGGCTCACTGAGAATCTTCTCTGCTTAAGAATCCCTACTTTAATTATAGTTCTGTGCTTTATTCTTCCAAAAGCTTTTGAGGTTTATTCACTGAAGTGGATTGCAGAAAACAGAAGGGCATCCCCACTTCCTGATATGCCATTGAGCTGCCTGATCCTCACATGAATGTGGAAACACTTATCACAGAGGAGCAAGGAGGATTAATTTGAAGAGGATTGCTTTTTGCAGACAGCTGTTATTCATTATCTAATAAAGTGATGACTGTAAATTTTAACAAGTTCTTTCTGGATATAATTTAATAATTGCAGCCCTTCATCATGACAAAGCTAGGGAGATAAAAAGCACTATTTAGACTGCATGAAAAATGCTTCAGAAAGGGAAGGAAGCACTAACACATGCCTGATTTAGATGGGATGACAGTGGTTGGAAGAAACACTTTTTGGGAGTGTTTTGCAATGTCTGAGTGAAGATGGGATTGTCCTGCTCTGCATCCAGTCACTAATTGGCTCTTCAGGGCTGTAGTTTGCACAATAAAATGTCAGTAATTCTATAGTATCACTATCAGGCTGAGCTTATTAAAATTACATGGATCAAGTGTAGGATTTGCCACTGGGCATCATGATCAATCTCCTCCTTGCCCAGAGTGAGTCTTGGAGAAAAGCAGTGTTTGAGTCCATGGTTTGTGACTGCCTCTTTGAAGGTTCTGTCAGGTGATGGGAAGGGTACAGGCTGTGTGTTTTGCTCAGGAAACTTTGCTGGGAGCCCTTCAGTAGTGACTCTGGTCCAGCCATGGTGACCTGTTCTTGTTCACTGACAGAGGGAGCAGCTGCAGTGGCAGCCCAGGGTCCTCATTGTCCCACTGATGTGGGACCCTCAGAACCTCTTGGCTGTTGCTGTGTTTGCTGCTGTGGCTGCAGGAGGAGTTGCTTTATTCTTTGTTCCTCTGCTCTTCTCTGACTGTGTGTAATAATTGATGCTGCTAAGGCATCCAGAGCAGCCTTTTACTGTTGATCACAGGCTGCAGAATTAATTATCTCAGGAAGAATAGACCAGTCTGAAAGCAGGAAGGTTTTATCTGCAGTAGCAGTGGAATTCTCAGCAAAACAGGAAGTGGCCTTTATCTGGTTTACCCATTGTGAAATGCTATCTTTTAATAATTCACTGTGCTTTAATCCATCTTCTTTCCTTTTATAGAGTGAAATCACTGTGTGTGATGTGAGGAGATTCTGCTGTAGTAACAACACTCTTGTTCAGCCTTGTGTGTTCAGTTAATTTTCTCAGAGGCTATTAATAGGTATTTTTCATGTGCATCAATTGAAATGTGAATTACTCTAGTAGGGGCTTGTATGGAAGATCTGGTTTATAATTTATATGAGTGCTGCAATAGCAAAGGCATTCTGAGCATCTCGTAAAAGCTCTCCTCTGCCTTTGTGCCTTTGAGCCATTATCTGCAAAGTACAAACCCAGATTTTAAAAACAAGGCTGGAAATGCTGGAGAAGTTCAGTGGAGACCTGGCATAGAACACTTTGCCCCAGTTTTGCTGTGAAATGCCAAATGCTTGGGGCTGTGCCATCTTCTTAGACAGCTGCTGGCAGCACTGTTGTAGCCCTGCAGAAATAACTCCTGATTCTGGTGCCTTGCAGGAATTCTGAAATTCCATGAGTATTATCTGGGTGACAGCCTGACAGAAAATGCTGGGGACTTCCATGAAGCCAACAGCGTGGCCCTGCAGACACTGACAAACTCAGCACTGGAGCAGCACATCTCCAGCGTGAGGGAGGCTCTGGGGGTGGATTCCTACTACACCAGGTGAGTTGGGATCAGGGGTTCTGAATTTAAAACATTTTGGGATGAGCTAATTGACTGAGAAGTCTGAGAACTGAGAGTCAGAGAAGGGGCAAATTTTCAGTGCAGCAACAACAGCAACAAAAGCTTTGTTTTTGTAACCGTGATTATTTTCCTTCCAAACAACTCCATGCACATGCAAATAACATCCAAACCTGCAGGGTGTGGTGAATCTGTAGCCTGGATGAGGAGGCAGGTGTCATGTCTGACTGCATATGGACAAATTTCATCTTGCTTACAGTTTCCAGTGTAATTAATTCTCTTTCAACGATTTGCTTTGAAAAACTGCAAATACCATCGAAATTCTAACCACCCCCAATGTGACTTGTGGCTATAGCTGAGTGAATAATTTAGAACCCACATGTTGATTGTTGAGTCTTACCCTGCAGACATGCAGATACACAAGATCCATAACTGAAATCTGCAGTTGGGCCTCATGCAGCAATTTTGCAGATGCAGTTTTTAGTTTCCTTAACTGTTTGTCACCACAGATTCTCCTCCTGGCAAAGGCAGTCCTTCAGTCTTCAGGTTCTGGGATGAGTTTTTAATTTGCTGGGATGTCAGCTTCTTCCTCACCTTGTGGTAGTGGTAGGGGTATGGTTTTGGTTAAGGATTCTGGCTTTAATGCTTGTTTCCAAGATCCTTGGACCAGTGTGGTACAATCATATACAGACGCTCTTTCCCCATGTCAAAATCACATGCAGGGGATCAAGCAAACAAATCTTGGCTGTTCCATGTGGGTGAGCATCACTTTCTACTTTGAAACCTCTTTCCCTCAGCCCTGCTGATTCCACAGCCCCCCAGCAGAAGCTGCCAGCCTCAGTCCCAGCCCCAGGCTCTGCCCAGCAGGGTGTGAATCTGCACAGCACATGTGAAGGAGCTTGACTGCTCAGTCCTGGCTTGCTGGAGGGCTCTGGGGTTCAGGTTGAAGAGTTTGTGTGTCCACACTGCTGTGAGCAGGGTCAGAGGTAGTGCTGAGTCTCCAGAGCATGGCTTCACACTTTCTGGAGGGGAAGGGATGCACAGGATGTTCAGTTCCACACTGCAGCCTTCAGGTTCTGCTAGAAAGGCTTCTTTTCAGCTGGTCTAATTAATCCTCAAAGTAATGCATTCTTGCAAAAAAAAAAGAAGTGTAAGGGATTTTAAAATCTGCTTGAACTTGTGTCAGAACAGACTCCACTCTCTTTAGGGAGAGCATGTGACCTGCTCTCTTGGGTTCATGAACTCAAGATTTTTGCCTCTTTAAGGAGCTGTGAGTGTTACTCCAAACTGTGCCAGGACTCAGAGCTGAGCATGCCTCAACTGGAGGAAAAATGTGCAGAGAGAAGCTGTTGACAACATTTTCTTCTTCCTTTTTCCCCCTTCTGTTGGATTTTTTTTAATCCCCGTCTGTGGTTCAGCTGTCCTCATTTCAGTGTTCATGAAGAGATTGGCTTTTGTCAGGACTTAACAGGTTATAAATCATAATGATCAGGAAATTCACTCACAAGAGATCCATGATCCATACAGCAGCAGAGATGCAGCTCTGGTTGCCTGCACAAGTACAGGTTGTGTGTTCATTTAATTCCTGTGCTCTTTATTGGGAAACATGCCCTTGAGGAGAGGCTTCAAGCTGTCAGGAACCCAAAAAAGAAGCAGAAATGGGATGCAAGGAGGCTTCATCAGGTAGCATCCTAAGTTTATCCTAAATGTACAAATTCCAAGGTTTGTGATGTGCCATTGTTGTGGTTTAGGAATGGTACTCCCCAGTTTGGTTCTCCCACTGAGACTCTCCAAACCCCAATACTGCTTGCTTCCTCCCTCTCTCCCTCCTGGTGGCTGGAGAAGAGAATTGGAGGCACAAAAGGTGAAGATTGTGGGTTGAGATAAGAACAATTTATTGGAAACAGGAATGAGACAAGGAAACAAGCAGTAACAGCAACAATATTAACAAAAAAAGTGTACAAAATAGAGAGAATGATTCACATGCAAAATTCTCACTGAGCCCAACCCAGCCCACCATGAACACCCCAACTGCACTGGGAAAATTCAGATATTAATGTCAGGAGACTGGGAATTCAGAATTGTTGGGCTGTTTCTCTGTATTGCTGCTGCACTTGGTGCATTGATAGAGTAAATCTTTGTGTGCTTTCCCTCTTTGTGTAACAGGAGTGGCAGCACAGCTCCCTCTGCTATGTGAAGGAAGTATGTGGAGCTGTGGAGATTTGGAAAGGATGTGCTCACACGTGTTCTTAGGCAGATAAGGGTTGAGCTGGTGTTTCCTGCAGACTCAGCTTTTCAGTGTTGTGCTGCAGCTTTAGAAATCCCTGCAGTGCACAGAAAGGGTCCTGCACTCCCACCTGTATGTGCCACTCACTAAACATTGAAGAATCCCAGAAGAGGAGGAAATGAGGCTGGGACTGTCTTATATGCCTGACAAAAGGCAAGCCAGGGAAGTTTTGGCATTAGTGTTTTAGTGTTTGGTTGAGCTTCTGTTTGAAAAACATTTTTGCTCAGACTGGCCAAGCATTTATCATCAAGCTGTTGCTCCTTCTTGCATCAGTGACCCTTCATCTCACTGATTCCCCCCAGAGCCTGTGCTAGCAGCGAGACAGAGAGTGAAGCTGGGGATATCATGGACCAGCAGTTTGAGGAGATGAATAACAAGCTGAACTCAATGACTGATCCAACTGGCTTCCTGAGGATGGTCAGCAGGAACAACCTATTGAACAGGTGAGAACGCAGCACTGCTGTGGGGGTCAGCAAGCAGGAGATGTCTCGTGATGAACTTCTCTCCAAACTGCAAGTTTAGGTGCAGCCAGTGCTCGAGGGCAGAGCCAGCAAGGACTGGTCCCTGTTGTAACTGATGACTGTCCAGAGGAAAAGCTGTTCTGAACTTGCTCTTCTCCTGGCCAAGGGCTGATTTTGAGACTCCAAGCAATTGTTTTGTCCCTGCTGTGTGTGACATGCAGAGCCTGGAGCTCTCTCCTGCACACTTGTTACGGAAATACATGTTTCTGTTGTTCTCAAGTGTTGTACCAATTAGGTGGGAATATGCTGCATTTCCAGAGTTACAGGATTGTACTAGCTGCAAATCTCCACTCATTTTCTGCCTCTTAAACCTTGTTCTCAGCCTTTCACATGACTGTGCTGATTAGGGCTTAAGGCAACCATTTGGAAAGAAAATTGAGGACACAATTTTTCCAGTGTGGCTTCGTGATGCAACCCAGGGTTTCTGACTGGATCTGTGCTCGATTGTGGTTTATGAGCACAGGACACCCTAGGCCTTTCTCAGCTGGAAAAGAAAATGTGATCAGCCTGGAGTGTTGTGAGCCACCACTGGAGCTTGTGAACTCTTACAGCATCCCCACAGAACTGGGAGCTGCCTGCTGGCACCAGCAACTGGCCTGGTTTTCTTTTCAGAATCCAGAAGCATTTCTGTTCAAGCTGCTGCACTGATGAAGGACTATGAGTACTTGCTAGTTTGGATCACACAGGCAGATCCCCAGAATTGCTGAGGTGTTTTGCTATTTTATCAGCCTTAGAAAGAGAGGAGATTGTCTTTCTGATTACAGGGGAAAGTAGGATATGGTTCTGTTCCAGGGAATGCTAATCTTCAGGAACACTGCAGTGGCCAACCATGCCACATGTGTCTTTCTGCTTCACAGGAGCCACATACTTTACTTTGAATCCCGACCTAGGAGCTTAGCTCAGGTGTCTTGTCAAGTCAGTAGTTTGCAGCTCTTAGGAGCAGCCCAGGGATGGGGCATCTTGGGTATTTAACTAAAAGCACCCTCAGAAGAGAAGCAGGGGAAGCATTAGAAGCAGTCGTGTCTGTGATGTTCTTGCAATGAGCATTGAGGTGAAAAAACAAGGAGACACTGCTGGATGGGCCTCCCTGTCTGCCCCTCTCCCTCTGCCTGTGCAGGGGGACCTGGGAATGGAGCTAACATTGCCACATCTGTTTGCAGCTGGCTTGCTGAGCCCTGAATTCAGGATAGATGGTTTTATGCAGAGAACAGTGTACTTGTGGATCCTTGAAAGGATCTACAGGGAGCTCAGATCTGGCTGTTTTCTGGAGCTCCCTGCAGCTTTGTATGTGTCAAGGCCCTGATGTGGATTTAGGGCTGCATCTTTGGGAAGAGTCTCTTTGAGGAAGGATTGATGGGTATCCAGCTTCCCAAGGCTGTCAGACCCCTGCAGCACCAGCCTGACTTCCAGCCCTCCCAATGGCCATGGGGAGTATTTAACTTGTTCAAAATCCTAATTAGTGCTAAGGCAGGAGCAGCTCTGTGCTGGTTCTGGGATGAACCCCTCCTTCTCCCTGGGCCCAGCCACTCATCCTCAGCAGGCAGGGCCAGCACCTGTGAGGCTGCTGGGTCACTCTGAGCCTGTTCTCTGAGGCTCTGCTTTGTTCCTGCATCCCCAAGACAAAGGCAGGGAGCAGAGCTCAGCCCTGCCTGTTTGTGCTGTTTCTCTGCTTGCTGCAGGCTGGGCTGCCTGTACAAAGGGTTATAAATCAGCAGCACTGCAGAGTCTGAGCAGAGGCTTCCAAACGAGAGATTTCACTGTTCAGACATCAGGGAATCCTCTGCATTGCAAGAGCAAGGTGCAAATCATCAGTGCACCTTTTGTTGGCTTCTTTGGGAGGAAAGGATGGGCTGGGCAGGGCTCCTGGTCAGCTCCACTTGCCACAAGAGATCTGTCCATCCTCCCCTCTGGATTTGCTCACTCTTTGCGTAGAGTATATACACACACACAGAGGCAGGAGATGTGAGAGATTTATGGTGCTTCCTTGGATTGATTCTCATAAAAAGCAATCTGAGTGGTGAAGAAATAAATCTGGAGCTGCTTGGCTGGGAAACCCAAGATGCAGGAGGGCTTTGCTGATGGGAGTAATGAAGCCTCTATTCCCTGCAGTAAATTAGATTGTAACAATGGCTGAATATGGGCTGTGGGGCTGGCAAGTGCTGCCTGATGGCAACAAGCCACTCAGGGAGGATCAGGGCACAAGGTCCTGGAGACCTCTGGATATCCCTGCACAGATATTTTTCCTGATATGATGTTAAAATCTGTGCTTCATAAAGCTGAACTCTGCAGTCAGGTGCTGCAGTGAAGTGGGGCAGATGGGTATGAGGGGTGCAAACAGCACCAAGCCTGTGCTGATCCCCTGTTGCACAAATGCCCCAGATGAGTTTCCAGCGGCTCTAGGCAGCAGCAGGAGCAGCATATTCATACTGTCACTGGAATCTCTGGCTTGGAGAGCATGGGCAGTCAGACACCAGGCTTTTGTTGGCATTCTGAGGTTATTCCTTGTGGGTGGTAAGAGCATTTTTCTCTTCAGAGAACTGTAGGTTTTGGCATGATGTGAGCCAGGTCAGGAGGCTGGTTGCAGCAGCTGAGGAGAGAAAGAGAGAGAAAAATGCAATTTCTGAGTCTGTGTGTTGGTATGTATCAGAAATGGCTGGGGTATGTTCCAGGCCTCCCTACCTTTCCTTTGAGGTTCACCTGCTAAAATGTTTTGGAAAGTTACCCTTTTCATGTAAAATGGTCCCAAGCCAAGGATAACAATTCTGGGGAGCACAGCTGCTGGACTAGTGAGCCCAGAATGGGGCAACTTCATTTCCAGCAGGGCACTTGTGGCTGCTGATGCCAGGAGATGACGTGCAGGGCTCTGTGGGACTATCAGAAATGGGCACCTGGTGTTGCTCAGCAATGGCAGAAGTGCAGAATTTTGATGTCCCCTGGTTTGCCTGCTGTCACATTTCCTCTGGCATCACCAGGTCAGTTTGTGCAGATCCTCCTGTGGCTGTGGTCAGTTGTCAGTGGGTCTCATGCCTGCCTGCACACAGCTGCTGCCCATAGGTGTGCAGGAGCAGCTGGGAGCAGCACTTGAGGCACTGGAGCGTGGAGAGAAACTCCACACAATGTCATGTGCTGTCTGCAGCTGATTCATCCTGCCATTAGTGTCACTGCTCACTGAGGTGTGAAGCTGAATGGGAGATTCAAGTCCTCCATGAAGCATCTTAGAGAGCAGAGTGCCCTGGGTGACAAGGTCACTGTCAGAAGTCAGGGCAGCTCAGATTCCTGCAGCTAACCTCTCCCTTGGCTTTTGCCCACAGGAGCTGTCAGAGCATGACCAGCCTGTTCAGCAGTACCATGTCTCCTGTTAAGGATGGAACATCATCACTTCCCAGGAGGCAGACTTCTTTCACCAAGCCCCCTCTCCGTGCTCTCTACGACTTACTGATAGGACCCATGGAAGGAGTAAGGCTTTGCACAGGCACCAAAACCCTCTCAGTGTGGGAAAGCAAAAACAGACAGCTTGGGGCTGGTTTCTGAAGGGTGGTATTTTCACAGAGCAGTCTTGGGTGGAAGGGGTCTTAGTGACCACCTAGAGACAGGGATCTACTCCTGCCTTTTTTTGGTTTTGTGGGCTGCCAGTGTTTAAGCTGGAGCAAATTGCAGTGCTTTGAAATGACTCTTTCCTGGAGTGAAAACTAATTGTTTTTATGATACACTAGATGAATAAATTTCCACAGTTACATGGGAGCAAGAGCAGTTGCCACATTTTATGCCCTGCTGCATGTTCCCTATTGACTGATGTCTCTGCTTCACTTCCATCCATGAGATGCTTCCTGGTTAGATCTTCTGGTGACTCTGGGTTGTTGATGATGTCAAGTGTCGGGAAGTGCAGGCCATGGACACAATCTGTCTGTAGATGGTTGGCTCTTCAGGGGAAATGGCTTTTTAGAAATTCAATATCAGAAAGAATATTCTCTGACAAAGGAAAGATGATGACAATACTGACAAGGCATATGTGGTTGGGGTTAGCCAAGATTTCAGGCTGGAGCAGAAGGGGCTGCAGTACCAGGGTGAGGCTGGGCCCGACGTGAACTGAGGCCAGGGTGATGACCCAGAGCAGACAGGTCAGTGCCCTCAGTGCTCCCTTGTCCCCATGGAGCTGGCTGGGCACAGGTGAGCAGCAGCCCAGCTGCACAGGACGTGCCCATGTGTCACACAGAGCGTGGTTCTGGTGTGGGTGTTTCCAAACAGGGTCAGAGCAGAGCCTGGTGCTTGTGAAATGCAGGTAGGGACACAGGTGCAGTGAAAGGGCCAAACTAATTCTCTGCTGTTTCTTTTCAGGGTTTGATGCATTCCAGTGGGCCTGTGGGCCGCCACCGCCAGCTGGTCCTGGTTCTGGAGGGAGAGCTGTACCTCATTCCCTTTGCTCTGCTGAAGGGCAGCTCCTCCAACGAGTACCTCTACGAGCGCTTCAGCCTCATTGCAGTGCCCTCCATCCAGTCACTGAACCCCAGCTCCAAGGTCTGGCACTGCTTATGAAACCTCTCCTGGGGGTGCAGGTCCTGGGACATGCTCAGAATGCAGCAGCTCTGTCCTGCTGTGCCAGACACAGCAACAGAAACCACAACCAGGCCACCCTGGCTCTGAGGAGCACCCTGAGCACCACAGCTCTGAAGTAGGTCCTGATGTAGTTCCTGTAGCACTCAATCACCCCAGGCATGCCAGGAAGGACAAGGGGATTGGATCATTTGGAGATCCTTCTCTAAAGGATTGCATGTGCTGGGTGTGGAACTACATGGCAGACTTCAGAGATGTAGGTGTCTGAGATCTGTGCTGAGCTTCCTTGCCCAGCTGACTGTCCTGTCACATTGTTGGTATGTTCACCTCCATTTTAGCATCCTGGTGTCTCAGGGCACCAAAGCTATGAGGGAAAGCAAATCCCACAGGTGAATCCTGCAGAAGTATCTTCATGCTGAGGTTTGGAGCACCATTTCTAATGCCCAGCTCTCTGAGAGAATGCACCAAATCACATTTGCTCTTGCTGGGCAGTGTTTTGTGACACATCTTGGTTTGCTCTGGGTTAAGCACAGTCAGTGGAACAGCAGAAGGGTCTGAATCTTGTCATCATTACTGCTGTTCCATTCAGCAGCACCTGCTGCTGGCAGTGCTGACACTGATCTTAGAAATACAGGTATGAGGAACCACTTAGTGAGTGATTGCAGGTGCTGTTCCTGGAATGTGAGAACCTGGAATCTTCTTTATGTTTTTAGCTCTGCTGCAGCCCTCAAAGGGACCTGGGCTGTATCTGTGATCTGGGGATACAAGTCTTGACCAGACTCAAACAGAGGTGTTCCTTGGAATAGTTAAACAGAAGAAACTAAAGAAATGCACTTTTCCTGTAATTATGACAACCAGACTTATGTTTAGAGCCAAAGGGACAGGATATTTTATTTCCAGCACCATAAAAACCAGGTCTTTGAACTCCATTTTCTCTTTCTTTGTCTAGTCCCATGTGAGGAAGAATACTCCTGCTTACTCCAGTTCTACCTCAATGGCAGCTGTGATAGGAAATCCCAAGCTCCCTTCAGCAGTTATGGACAGGTGGCTCTGGGGACCTATGCCCTCTGCAGAAGAGGAAGCCTATATGGTGTCTGAGTTACTTGGCTGCCAGCCCTTAGTTGGCAGCTCATCAACAAAAGAGAGAGTCATGAGTGCCCTGACTCAGGCAGAATGTGTCCATTTTGCAACCCATGTCTCCTGGAAACTGGCTGCCTTGGTCCTGACACCCAACACTGACAGCAACCCAGCCAGCAGCAAGAGCTCCTTTGGGAACCCCTACACAATCCCAGAGTCTCTCAGGATGCAGGATGATGCCAGTGATGTGGAGAGCATCTCAGACTGCCCTCCTCTCCAGGAGTTCCTGCTTACAGCGGCTGACGTGCTGGATCTGCGTCTTCCTGTCAAGCTGGTGGTTCTTGGCTCTTACCAAGAGTCCAACAGCAAAGTCACTTCTGATGGAGTCATTGGCTTGACAAGAGCATTCCTGGCTGCTGGGGCTCAGTGTGTCCTTGTGTCCCTCTGGCCCATTCCTGTGGCTGCTTCCAAAATGTTTGTGCACGCCTTCTACTCCTCTCTCTTGAACGGGATGAAAGCCAGCGCAGCCCTGGGAGAAGCAATGAAAACTGTGCAGAGCAGCAAGCAGTTCTCCCACCCAGCCAACTGGGCAGGTAGGAAGTCTTCTTCTGAACAAATCAGATGGGTTTCTAACTAGGGAGCTGCCAAACTGTGTGAGCTAAGCAAGGAGCAGTGCTGGTAATTGGGAGCAGTGTGTGCCTTGTGCTTTCCCGGAATTCAGCCCCTGTGTCTCAGACTCTGATTCAGCTGAGTGTGGCTGAATGTCAGTGTCACAGGTCTCACCAGCATTTCACTGGGCACAGTAGGTGGGTCTGGATTGGGTATAATTGGAAGCAGTTGTGAGGTGAAGTGTATTTCATGACTGGAAAGAAATAAAGTGCAGTACAACAATTCCTCTGTGTTTGAAATCTCCAGGCTCACGCTTCCTGTGTCCGTGGGATGGAGTCAGCTGGAGCACACAGAGAAACTTTTTAATGGAAAATTTAGTGACACTTCCACAGGAGGCAGGAGAATAGCTGTGATTTTTGTGACATAAACCTTGTAGGGCTTATTCCTTTGGTCATTTTAGGAGAAAGGTTTCCCTTGCTTCCATTGGGAATGTCTCAGCAGTGTCAGCTCCTTGTGCAGTGCTGGTTCTTGCTCCTTCTCAATTAGATCTGTACTTTGAGATATGGAATGACAAAGTCTTGGAGTTCAGCAGTGCTGTGACAGGAATATGTAGAGATAACCTAATTTTTCTTCCTGGCATGAGGCCTGATTTTTGAAAGCTGCAGGCATTCCCCAAATTGATTTTTGCACAGGCAGCAGAAGCATGTTATTTAGCTCAGGAAACTGTGGTGAATATGGCTCTGGTGTGAACTGCATATGGCTGGAGGAGTGGGAACTTGTTAAAATGAGTCAGGCTGACAGTGATTTCAGGCATGTTGTCCAGCATCAGGATGTGGTTCAGGTAGTACCAGCTGTGAGTTCAGGTTACAGTCCACAGTTCAGTTGGGATTTTATTTTCCTTCCAAGATTTTTCTGTCTCAAAAGAAAAGAGCATTAAAAAGCCCCAAAAGTGGCCACTTCCAAGGCAGAAAAGAAAGTGTGGACATGGTGCTTGGCATTGCCAGCAAGCAGGGGCTTTCAGCTGCTCAGGCTGGCTGAGCACTGCCCCTTCCATGGCACTGTGCAAGTCCATCCCACATAGTCCCTGACTTCCACCACTGACCCTTGGCACTGAGTCTTGGACAGAGCAGCAGAGCCAGGAGCAGCTGCATCCTCCTGCATGAATGAGAAGGGAAATGCAGAGCTCCTTGTGCTGGCATCTGGGGAGCCTGGCATTGAATGGGGCATGAGCCAGGACAGGTTTCTGACCAGGACAGCAAAAACTTTCCATGTTCACAGTTCTGTTTTACAGCCACTGTTGGCATGTGTTGATTTCTGTGGCTGCAGAGGAGACCTGGACAATTTTAGCTGCAATCCAGTGGTTTTCTGCTTCCTTGAACAGGAAGATACTATTGATTTAATAGCAGGGGACATCAAGAAGTATCTAGAAACTTTCTGGAAGTTCAGTCTGCTTGACTGGGCAGGGAGTGGGCAGCAGCTCTGGGAAAAGAATGTCCCTGTGCAGGGTACAGTGAACCATCATTCACTGGTCTGAGGGCAGAGGACATCTGTGTGTGGTTTGAACATTTTCCATAACAACAGGAGGTTGACTGTCTCTCACTCTGAATCCTGCAGGCTTCATGCTTATTGGGAGTGATATGAAGCTGAACAGCCCTTCCTCACTGGTAGGACAGGCCCTGACTGAGATCCTGCAGCACCCTGACAGGGCCCGGGATGCTCTGCGAGTTCTCCTTCATCTGGTAAGGGAAGGGAAGGGAAGATCTGTCACAGCCACGAGTGGCACCATGGCCCACCCAGTCCTGAGACACCCTCACCTGAGGGCAGGAGTGGAACCATGAGTGGAACAGCCACTCCCTGATGTGCAGCCACTCCCACTTGAAAAAAAATATATATACACCTTCATCCCCCCCCTCCCCTGCCATGATGTATCCTCTTGCAAAACTCTGGGTCAGTGTGGAAAGGCTTGGACACCTAAGGAAGTGTTCAGTGCAAAAAGAAGCAAAGTAAGCAAAATCTTAGATTGTATTGTGACAGAATCCTCCCCAGACCCATCTGGTTTGCATTAGCTGTTGAATTGGGTTTCTGCTTAAGGGGTAAGCATTGGGATTAATTGTTTATACAGGGAAATAGCTCTGAACATGGCAGTCATGGAAACACAGAGCACAGTCACTGCTGTCTCAGTGTGTTTGGAAGATAAGAGGCCCTTCTGTCCCCATCTGTGCCACCAGTCTGTCCTGGGGAACAGTGGGACTGGAGCCAACTGCCAGGTGGCTGCAGTGATCACTCATGACTTCTAACACTTTTCTTCCCAATGCATCGTCTGTGGTCTCACAGGAGTGTGAAGTATCCACAGAATGATGGAAACCTGTGAATATTGCTGATCTTCCCAGTTGCTGGGGTTTGTGGACACTCATCTCTCTTTCCTGTTTGCTGTGTGGCTGCAGGCTCTTTGTCTGGTAATAAGCAGCCTGGAACCCCAAGGTGAATCATCTTTAGGGAGAAATGCAGCTGCCAGGCTTACAGGAAACCATCCCAAACAAACTGCTACTTCATTTCTTGTGGCATTATTGTTCCCAGCATCCCAGAGAACATTGACACTCATCACTGTGATGTTGCAGCTGTGAAAGCTCAGTTCCTGGAGCTTTTCTTTCCAAGGCACTAATGTCCTCTTGTGTGAGACAGGCCAGGATCAATCTTGGATTTGCTGCTGTTGCAGTAGAAAGAAGCAGTCAGTAGCAGCATCTTGTACAATAAGGTGTTTTATTTCCCCACAGGTGGAGAAATCATTGCAGCGGATCCAGAACGGGCAGCACAACTCCATGTACACCTCCCAGCAGAGTGTGGAGAATAAAGTTGGTGGCATTCCAGGCTGGCAGGCACTCCTCACAGCAGTGGGATTTCGGCTGGACCCTCCAGCCAGCGGCCTCCCAGCAGCAGTGTTCTTCCCAACCTCAGACCCTGGGGACAGGCTGCAGCAGTGCAGCACCACCATCCAGTCCCTGCTAGGTGAGAGGAGCAGCTGTGGGCCCTGGCCAGGCAGGCATCAGCCTTTCACACCTTTCTGTGGTGTCAGCATGTGAAAAAGGGATGTTTTACATCAGTGAAATCAATGTATTGGGCTGGGAAGCAGTTCTAAAAGTAAATGTTAACTGAAAATTTTGCCACAGATGAGAATCATTGGCTGCTGGGTTGAGTAAGTGTGATGTGACTGTTCCTCTCTCTCAGCTCTCAGACAGGAAATCTGTCATCAGATGCAAGCCCTTTGCTTTCTGGAAATTGCTGCTGCTTCCAGAGCTGTCCAGTGATGTGGGGGAGAGGTTTTAGCAATTAGCCAAGTGTGTGTTCTGTTGAGGCTTGTTGCATTTCTTGCAGTCAAGAAACAGATACAGATGTTTCTGCTGATGTTTTTCAGGTTTGCCTAACCCTGCACTTCAGGCACTTTGTAAACTTATCACAGCTTCAGAAACAGGAGAGCAGCTTATCAACAGGGTGAGTTGGGAGGTTTTCCTCCAGTACCAGGTTCCAAATGGCTCTTCCCAGGTCAGTAAATTCAGAAATATGCAGAAAGGTTGATGCCCTGGTGTATCAACCCAGAGCTTGCTCGGAGACTTGAGGGTTGAAATTCTAAACTTGCCTGTGTGTGTGAATGAAAGTGTGTCCAGAAGGAAAATATGCAGGTGGGTTACTGGGCTGCAAGGCCCTGGGACTCCTTGTTCAGTGACAAGTGAAGGCATGATCCCTCCAGCAGTGTCACCCCTAACTGCTGTTTGGCCATCCTGCCTGGGCCCACGTTGGCTGCTCATTGCCCACTCAATTTACTGAAGTCCCAAGGTTTGGTTGACTTTGGACAATGCAAGGTCTGTCAGAAAACCCCCTGAGCCTGTGCTGCTCCTGTGTGTGCTCACAGCTCCAGGGAAGGGATTTCTGGTCTTTAGGAGAAGGGCAGTGCTACCTGTGGTGATGGGACTTCTCCCTGCTCCCCTCAGCCTCCTTCACACTCTCCCCTCTCCTGTCTCTGGAGCATGCCTAGCCTGACCTGACCTTTCTCTGTGCCACCATGGCTGCTTCCCATTCCATGGTTCTGACTGTCCTGAGTGCTCCTCTAGTGAGGTTTCTCTTCATCATTTGCCTGCTGTAGTACATGGACACACTCACACAGGGAATGGCCTATATCTCACTGTCTTTCCCTTTTCCCCATGCAGAAACATTCCAGGCAATGCTATGATGGGGAGCTGGGATTGGTTCTGTGTGGTGTCAGGCTGCCCTTGCTTTGGTAACATGAAGTGTGCAGAGAAGAGCCCCAATGTTAGCTACTGAGCAGCTCTGGCAGCCCACTAGGATGAGTCTGCTCCAAGGAAAGGGTTCCTGATAGGATCCTTTAGTATCTGCAGCAGTCTGAGATGTTTCCAATGTCCCTGGTGGTGTTTTGCCTCTTGCCTTGGCTCTCCTCAGTGCCTGAGATGTGTGGTTAACTTCAGGGTTATTTCCCTCATGGCCACCCAAGGGAGGCCAGGTCCAAGGGGTGTGAAGAGGACAGGACAACATTCCCATGGCTCAAAAGGCCTTAGAGTGCTAATGAGGTGTCTTCATGATTGCTGCCCTGCCTCAGATAATTCAATTACCCAGGGTAATTACCAAACAAAAGACACACTCACCCTTTCCTTGCTGCCCCACAGAGTAAATACTGGCAGGGATATTGCAAGTTTTCTTCCATAGCCCAGACCCCTGGCAGAGAACTCCCTTTTGCACCAGTCTATGCTGTTACATGTTGGTTTTCAGCAGCTCTCTCCTCCATTATGGTTATTGTTATTTTCCTCTCCTGCCTCTTGGCAGTTCATGGTGAGCAGCTAGGGCTCTGCAGTCCCAGAGGAAAGCAGACTTTGTTCCAGACAGAAGCAGGAGGTCAGAAATGTCAGTCCCTGGGTGCTGCTGGTTGGTTTTCCTGAGTGGGTGATCAGCATCACAGGGGAGTGAGTGCTCTTGGCATTAGTGAAGCAGCCTGAGCAGCTGCACTGGATAGAAAATGCTTATTTTGAGTGCAAAAGAGAAGGCAGGAGCCACAAAAGAGAGAACTTCAGACTACTGCATGTGCAAGGAAAAGTCAGTGATTTCTGCCTGCACTGAGCGCCAGTTCTGTGTCCCAGAGGAAACAAGAGAAGGGCTGGTTTATGTTCAGCCTCCTGCCAGAGTGTGGGCTGGCCTGAGTGTCTGCCTGCTGAGTGTCTGAGCTGTCATGAGCTGGGCACTCCCAGATTCCACTGCCTGTTCCCATGCTGTTGGATTGCCAGCTCAGGCCATTCCCATTGCTCCTTTCTTTCCCTGGACAGAGCATTTTGCACTCAGGGTGCTGGCCTGGCCATGGATGTGTCCCTGCAGGGTTCCTCAGCACAGGCACTTTGTAGCACAGAGTAACCCATGTTCTTTTCTCCTCTTTTCCTTTCTTGTTGCCTGCTGCCCGAAGGCTGTTAGAAATGTGGTGGGAATGGTGAGTATGATGTGCAGGGGGGGACACTGAGGTGCAGGGTGCAGTGCTGGGGTCACTGCACACCCTGCCCTGTGCTGCACCCTGTCTGCACCCACTCTCAGGCCTGGGATTTGCTCCACACAGCTACTGTGGAAAAAGGCCTGTGTAAGCTTTTGTGGGTTCTGAGAGATGGGTGGTCCTGAGGTTAGCTGCTCCCTGATTAATGGCTTTCCATCCTTGCTGCCCTGGCTGTGTTGGTGAATTACACAGGATCCTGGCATCTTAACTTGTGTCAGATCTTCATAAACACATTTTCTCTCTAGCTTGCTACTCCTGTCCCTTGGGCACAGTTGAGAAACTTCTTTCCTGGAGGCCATGGAGATGTTAGGAAAGTCTTCCATGGCTTCATAGGACTTGTTCTGCCCAGTTAATGAGTTTCTTAGGATTTGCATAAGGAGTATGGCTCAGTCGTGGAATGGGCTTTAGTAAATTTCTGTGAGCATCCCCAGAGTATCTCTTTCCTTTTCTTTCCCTTCACAGATGTTCCTGCTGTGCTTCCTTCTTGCTCAGTTTCCACTGGCCACCCCCCAGCCCTCACCCCTGGTCTGTCCCTGCCTTTGCTGCTGTTCCAGGCTGTCTGATGTTGCTGTCCCTGAACTGTCCTTCTTCCCAGACCTTCCCATCTCACTGCTCTGTTCAGGAGCTGAACTGGGTGTCCAGGGAAAGGGTGTGCAGAGGGCATTGCTTTATCAGTGGCTGTAGGAGAAGCAGTGATGTGACTTGTCAGGAATGGCTAATGTCTGTATTGCTGTCTTCAGCTGCATCAAGTCCTGGTTCAACTTCAAGCAGGAGAAAAGGAGCAAGATTTCCCCTCTGCACCAATCCAGGTCTCCATCAGTGTCCAGCTCTGGAGGCTGCCTGGCTGTCATGAGTTTCTGGCAGCTCTAGGTAGGAAAACACTTTGTTCTGTTGTCTCTCTAAACCCATTGCAGGTGTCTCATGTGGTGGTTTGAAACACTGATAAGACTCACAGCTTCACATTTGTCTGCCCCCTGCAGCCCAGCCTGCATTTGCCAAATTCCAAAGTCTGTGCTATTCAGCTCTATTTCTGTGAGAAACCCTGGAATTAATAATAAATTGTTTGGCATGTAGGACATTGTCCCCTGAGATGTGTTTGGTATATAATTTCCTGACAACTCCAAGTAATTTGCAGCTACAGAAGTGTTGACAGGAGTGATTTGTTAATGAGTGTGTGTGATTCCAGTCCAGCACCATAAAGCTCCCAACACCTGGAGAAGGTGTGCTAAACAATAAAAAATAACAAACAACAAACTGCACATGAGAGGTGAAGTCATCCTTCTAAGGGTGCTGCAGGCTGTCATACCTCTCTGTTCTGTCTGTGTTATAAATGACATTACTTTTATTTGAGACAGAGAGTCTTTCTGTGAGCTGTAATTTTCTGTTCCATGTCCCACTACAGGTTTTGACCTTTGTGAAGTTGGCCAAGAGGAGGTCATTCTGAAAACTGGGAAACAAGCTACCAGGAGGACCATGCACTTTGCTCTACAATCCTTGCTGGCACTTTTTGGTAAGGCTGCTCAGTGTGTTTTTGCTCTTGTGCTCAAATCTGATGATTTGATCAGAATGGCTTCTGCTGAAATCTCCCACTTGCATCATTGCAGAGGTCACACACATGTCACACAGACCAGATTTGATACACAGACTGGAGTAAATGTTATTTTTGTATGGGAAAGACTTGTCTGAGTAGAAACTGGAGATAGAGTCCAGCAACTGCAGGACAAATAATCCATTCTTTGTGTTGAGAAATAAAATGATAATGAACTGACAGCTTCCATCTAGGATACTTGGACAAAGCTTCTTGCCTGGGCTGTGCACTTCTTTTTCCTTACCTAAGTATTAGTTGGTTGTTCTGAGGTAGCACAGAGCTTGAGGGCATGTTTTGTAGCATTTTCTCTTAATTCTGCTGGAATGCTACCTGGTTTTATTTGATTTTCTGGAGTATCTAGGGGCATGTTTGTACATACTGTTGTCTTTTCTTTTTCAGATTCTACAGAGCTGCCCAAGCGCCTTAGCCTGGACAGTTCCTCATCACTGGAGTCATTGGCTTCTGCTCAGTCTGTTTCCAACCCTGTACCCCAGTATCAAAACCCTCCATTCTCTCCCACCTGTCCAGAAAGCCTTGCCTCAGATGCCATTTCTGTGTACAGCCTGAGCTCCATTGCTTCTTCCATGAGCTTTGTTTCCAAGCCAGAGAATGTGCTGGATGGGGCAGGACACAGAGGGAGGCAGGATTATGAGAGGCCCAAGAATATCTATCCACACAGGTCTGCAGCCCAGAGCCAGCTGTCACCACAAGCCTCTGCAGCCAGCAAAGATGAGGAAGAGTATGAAGGTTTCTCTATAATCAGCAATGAGCCTTTGGCCAGTTACCAAGAAAACATAAAACCAAGATTTTCCCCTGATCACAAACAGCCCAAAACTAGTCAGAACGGAGGCATTAAAGCATCCATCAACTCCAAAGGGAGCATAAGTACTCCAAATTCTCCTGTCAAAATGACTCTCATCCCCAGCCCAAATTCACCTTTCCAAAAAGTTGGGAAACTTGCAAGCTCTGATACTGGGGAATCTGACCAGTCTAGCACTGAGACTGACAGCACCGTCAAATCCCAGGAGGACAGCAATCCAAAGCTTGATCCACAAGAGTTGGCCCAAAAAATTCTGGAGGAAACTCAGAGTCACCTCATTGCTGTTGAACGCCTTCAGAGGAGCAGCAGCAGCCAGATCAGCAAGAGCAGCAGCTCTGAGGATGGAGCTCCCAGCCCCGGTGGCGTGTCCGCCTTCCGCTCCTCGGAGACCAGCGCCTTCAGCCGCCCGCTCAGCTCCAGCCACAGGAACCAGGCTTCTTCACCTCTTGCCATCAAACCAAAGCCTCCAACGAGGAGTTCATCCCTTCAGAAGGTGAGCTCTGGCTACAACAGCCCCACCACGTCGGAGATGTCAAACAGAGAAGGCACAGGTCAGTACAGTGGGCAGCCGTCTCCGGGTTGTGACTCACATGGGTCCTTGAGTGAGCAGCCTCCCTTTAAACTCAAGTACCCCAGCTCTCCTTACAGTGCTCACATTTCTAAATCACCCAGAAATATCTCTCCAAGCTCAGGGCATCAGTCTCCTGGTGGCAGCACTCCATCTCCTGCTCTTTCCTATTCCTCAGCTGGTTCTGCTCGCTCCAGCCCAGCTGATGCCCCAGACATTGACAAATTAAAATTGGCTGCCATCGATGAAAAAGTGCAAGCAATTCACAACTTAAAGATGTTCTGGCAAAGCACTCCCCACCACTCCACTGGTCCAATAAAGATTCTCCGAGGAGCTCCCGGAACAATGACTTCTAAGAAAGATGTCCTCAGCTTGCTCAATTTATCACCACGGCACAGCAAAGAAGAAAGTGCAGAGAAGCTGGAACTGAAGGACCTGTCCATTGGGCAACACCTTGCTGCTTCACCACAGAAGATCCCTCCAAATGGACACAGATGCCCTGAAACCACAAATTCCATGACATCAGCTCATTCCTCACCTGGCAACACTCTGGGAGCTGTGCGTCCCCTGAGGCTGCCAGCTGGGAACGGGTATAAATTTTTGTCACCAGGAAGATTTTTCCCTTCCTCCAAATGTTGAAATGTCCTGAGTACCAGCTGATGACTTACAGTCTTGTTGAAGTATTTGCTTCTGCCCACTTGCCTTTACCAAAACAGAACCAGTAGCTGAGCAGCCGTGGCCATGCCCTCAGCTGGCAGTGCCCAGGGATGGGACAGGCTGGCCTGCTGTCACTGTGGGGGCACACGGCCTCACACACGTGGGGGTTTTGTTTCCCTTATCAAGACCTTGGCCAGACTCACCTGATAACAGGTTCTCTGTAGTATTCAGTATTTGCAGCAGCAGGTGCAAAGCATCTGCTTGTCTGTTCATTAAACACTGGCTTTTAAGCCACCTCCTTGTATTTCTTAACCAGAAGTTTTACAGCTGGCTTTTTGTACAGAAATTATCAGGGGTTGGAGAGGAAAGGGAGAGGAGGCAGAACATTCCTGTGTACCACAAAGAACATGGGTACAAGTCTCTGCCTGGAGAAAGATGAGCCATTTACTCGACTCCTTGCAAAGGCTGACAGAGGAGAAGACCACATGCCTCTAGATACCTCTGCCAGGTTGGCCAAACCAGAAACTGCTCTCAGTAAAACTCCATAGCAGCAGAATCTGGCAGTTCTGATGCATCATTTAGAGACTGGTGAAACAAAGACAAGAGGAGAGAGGTGCTCCATTCTAAAATCTGCATCTCAGGTAACTTTTGGAGGGAAAGCCCTCAGATGAGACTTTGCTGGTTGGTCTGCTCAAAGGAAATGTTTGGGGCTTAAACCAGGTGAGCCTGTGTGTGAGGTAACGAGTGTGTCAGAGAGACAAGTTCTGGTTTTATTGAGTGCTCTGGTCTCTCTGGCACACCACATTGTGAAAGTGAACTTTTTATCCTGGCAAGTTTTGGGCAGTACTTACATCTCTGTCTGCTCAGTGAGCACAGAAAAGAATAGCAGATGCTGCAGCTCAGAATATTATTTTGCAGTTAGATAGCAGGCAAGAATGTGACATCAGTGTGTGTGATTCAGACATCACCATGCCAAAAAAATCCCTCCTTGATCCTGCTAAATCATTGCCAGGGCTCAGCACAGGCAGGTCTGGGAGCCTTTTCCCTGCTGTGGGGGCAGGTTTCCTTTGGAGCAGGTGTGGAAAGAAGTTTCATTTGGATCAGGTGTGGAAAGAAGTTTCATTTGGATCAGGTGTGCCAGTGTTGGTGCAGCTGGAGGCAGAAGGCGAGGCAGCAGGCGGAGGGGCTGGATGCAGAACCTGAGTGCCCTCTGACATGTGGAGGAAAAGGGACCAAGAGCCCCCCCAGGGCGACACAAACAGTCAGCTTCCCTAGGCTAGGTGGGGTTTAGGAGCTGGGGCAGGCTGGAGATGGTTTCTAGGTGGCTGTGGGATGCAGTGCTGTGATCAGGATCCCAGTGATGGTTTGCATGCACTGAAGCCGTGGGGTGCAGCAGCACTGACCCCACCATGTGAGCTCAGATCCACACAAGGTATTCCCAGGCTGAGAAGTCAGAGCACTGTTTCACCAAGGGTTTGGTGTCTGTTCTGCACTCCCAGAACTGGCTGAGTGACTGAAGGCTAATCACTTCACCTCTCCGTGCCTCGTCTTCCCTTTCTATCTAAATGGGGATAGTAAATACTTACCTAGCTACCTCACAGAGGTGTTGTGAGGCTGAATTCATTAGGCCCTGAGTTTTAGCTGGATCTGAAGTCAACTTCCAGTCTTGCAGCTGGATGGAGAGTGCAGGCAGCTCTGTGGACGTACCAGAGTACGTTGCTGATGCAGAGAATTGTACTTAGCATGGCTGGATGCTCTTGTTGTAAATGTGGATCTGATAATTTGTGATTTTCTAAGGGATCTTAGAGGAAAAGCATGATAGCAGGGCAGAGAATTCAGTTCTGATATGGAAACATGAGAATGCTTAGGCTCAGCTTACTCACAGGCATAATCAGATGCATGCTGTGAGAATATTCTGGAGTCTGCTGGTTTCAGGAGAATTGTTTTCCTTTTCATTGTGGCAAGAAATGAACACAAGCACTAAAGGCAAAGGATACTGGGCTGGGTTGTTACAGCCAGCTAACAAGGGAGGGGAGATCACCAAAGTTTTCAGTGCAGAGAGAAGGAGTAGTTACCTACTCATACACAATGTAGCAGAACAGTTGAGTCAATCTGTTCAACTCTATGGTGCAAGTTATTTGTCTGTATATGACATCTTCCTGTGATGGATTGGTGCTAAACATCACTTTCGTGTCATTTGGCAGGAGAAATTAGAATAGTGGGCCAAAATGAGTCAGCACAGCGTCTGCCCCTTGTGGAGACAGAGATGCTGTTGATCATGCCACTTGCTGTGGTCACAGGACTGCTGAGAGACTTCATGTGACCTGCTCTGTTTCTAACCAGCATAAACTTTTTGAAACGACATCCCAGGAACACCCAGGATGGAAGTGGGCAGCTTTTTGTCTATAGCAACAGCAAATACTCCCTGTAGTGCTGCATAACACGCCAGAAATAAGCCTCTTTGTTGTAGTTTACTTCCATAACTAAAGGATCTTTTAACCTGTAGAAATTCTATGCTGCCATTTTGTTACAACCCATTTCTGTGCTCCAGCAGGTTTCATGCTGGCTTAAAGCTTTCAGACAGAGCTAAATCGGGGTGGGGGGTGTGGGGGAGTGGTTCTTCTGTTGTTGTTTTTAAGGAGGGGGGAGCATTAGAAGCAGGGAAGGGTTCAGATGTAGAGAAAGTTCAGTATTTGGGGAATTCGATGTTGTATAAATATGGAAGGTGAGTGTCACTAGAACAAGTCTTTTGGGAAATGGGTCTCCGTTGACTTGGCACAGGTCACTTCCATTGGCTTGCCAGGAGCCATGAAATGCATGCTTACTCATGGCTGGGAGACACTGCACACCTTGTCCCTCACTCCTCCACCTCCTGAATGAGAAACAACCCCTTTGTGAGGAAAAAAAAAAAAAAAGAGTTTTATCAGGTTTGCCCAATTCGTGGAGAAATTCAGGAAATGAAAATCACATGTTCTCCATTTGCTGTTAGAATTCCTTCTGTGGGTTTAATGCATTTGTCGTTGTTGTATTTGTGCATGGTACAAGTGACAACACTGCATAATACAGTGAGCAATAACAATTAGGTATTGACCACTTTCACATGAAACCTGCCACATGCAACGTTCCCCAAGGCCACAGAATGTTTTGGTTTTGCCCTGTATGTTTTACTGTGTGAGATTTCAGATTTTTTATTGACTGTCTTTAGCTCCAACTAAATGGGAACAGTAAACAACCCCTGTGATCAAAATCTAGTTTAATTTGATTTTGTTGGTTAGCCTGTACCTCTGGCCTGATATTGGTTTTCCTTCTGTATTATCATACCTTACTGAAACAAAAAAAGCATTGAGGGGGTGCTACCCCCATGCATATCACTCTAGGCCATAATTTCTTTCATTAGGGCAAGCTCGTTCTGTGAACATCTCTTCCAAGTTGCAGAACAGATCCAGGGGCACAGAGGTGTCTGAGAATCTGTTAGGAAGCATTGCTAGTTTCAGCTGGATGGTGATGATGGGTTTGAGCAGTTTTGGGTTCTTTGCATTGCCATGCTGCCCAGCAGGGCTGCACTGTGTGTGGGCACTGCTCCCCTCAGCTGCAGAAGAGCAGTGACCCAGAGAGGAGGATGCTCAGCAGAGGCTTCCCAGCAGCAGCCCTTCAGCACTCGCTCTCCCTACGTGCAGTGTTAGCCATGTTTGGCCTCTATGGACTTTCTTTGTAAATTAAAACTCTGTTTCCAGACAGCATTAAACTTTTTATATTATGAAATTTACCATGTAAAAAGATTTTCATATTTTTATTGAAATTGCTAAGGCATTTGGCCTTTTCTTCTTTGTGATTTCAGTGTCTATTAAAGCATGAGTTCTCTCAGTGCCTCAGTCTCTTGATCTGGAAGGATTTGGGAAGGGTGATTGTTGGTTCTCTGCTCTCTGCCCACACCCAGCTCCCCTGTGTGACAGTGTCCTGTGGCAGAGTGGGGCTGAAACTCAGGGCAGCTCTCCTCAGCTCCCTCTGAGGCTTCCCTCCCCTTTCTGTGCCGTGTTCCTGTGGAAACTCAGGGCAGCTCTCCTCAGCTCCCTCTGAGGCTTCCCTCCCCTTTTTGTGCCGTGTTCCTGTGGAAACTCAGGGCAGCTCTCCTCAGCTCCCTCTGGAGCTTCCCTCCCCTTTTTGTGCAGTGTTCCTGTCACCAGTGCTCAGTGGAAATTGCTTTTCCTCCTCCTGGCAGGTGGTGGGAGCACCAATATTTACTTTTATCTCTTGTAGAAGAGGATTGGCAGGGCTGGGAGAAGCTCAGAGGGTTGTGAGAGAGCCCAGTGCTAAAGGGATGAGAGATTCTCCCCATACTGATGCCAGATGGAACTCGATGAGTTAAATCTTCCTGGTGCCCTTGTACTGCAGGGAAGTGTTGGAGACACGTGAAACTGAACCCACAGTGCTGGTTCTGAGCCTGGGCTGGAGCCCTGCCATGAGCAGCAGCTCCTGGGGCAGCATTCCCTCCTCCAGAGGGGCTGTGCTCGAGTGGGCTCAAGTGGTTTGTGTGTGCCAGGCCTGGGCTCAGCAGGATGTGGCTGCCTGTGACACTGGTGTGTGGCAGGAGGCAGCTGTAAACAGAGGCTTTGGGCACTGAGCAAACACCACACAAATGTTGTCCATATGGGGAAGAAGCAGCAGGGCCTGCACGCTGCCAGAGTTCTGAAAAACCAAATAAAGGAAAATCCTGAATGCTTGGGGAAACTGATTTACAGCCCTGATCTCTGCTGCTCCTCATGGCCAGAGCCAGGGCAGGCCTGAGTCACCACTCAAGGACTTCCATGGAAATAGATGCCCATACAGCCTTTCATGTGGGGAAGGAGTGTTTGACAATACTGATTTTTATCTGGATTTCTGTCCTTTGGAGTGTGCCTCGCTGGTTCTGGCTCCTGGCAAGAGGAAATGTAGAATTTCTCCAGGGAAAGAGGAGCTGGGGGGCTGCAGAGAGGGCCGTGGGGTCACCTCTGGGGAAAAGGATGCACCACTGGAACACAAGTGTGCACCTTGTGGTTGCTTCTTTCCAGCTTACCTGGTTTTACATTTGTGTGTGCATTTCAAACAGAGGGAAAACAAAAGCCTGCATGGCTGTGGAAAACATCTGGAGATAAAAATGAAAGGTAATGCTTAGGAACTAGAAAGCAAATCAATATATTTAGAATACATTAAATCAATATATTTAGAATACATTATTTTAAGTAAATTTTGTAGTTTTCCCTGAATTACAACTTTTGAGAACCTCAAAGTGGAAGTATATTTCTTGGCTGCTTTGTTCTTAGGGCATCATTTTGCCACGGGATTAACTTCCATCATTATGTAAACCAGGATAAAGCCAAATTCAACACAAAGAACAGGCCTTAGGTGGTCCCATCCCTCTGCCCCCCTGTGGTATTGGCATGTCCTCTGAACAGAGAGAAGCAAAGAATGATCAAAACAATTCTTATCTCATTTGCTGCTCCTGTGTTTGTGAACACGTGCAATGCGTTGGATTATTTACCTGAAGGAATTTGGTAATTGGATTCTGCTAAGGATTGTTTTGTGGTATTAACACCCCACAGCCAGGAGCCTCGGTAGAACTTGTCCCTGTCACACTGCCCCGCACTGGCCGGTATCACTGCCATTCCTGTCCTCCAGGCTCCTCACAGCCTGAAGGGCTCCTCCACTTGGGCTGATTTCTGCCTTCTTTATATGTTCCTGAGCTTTCAGACCTGCCGACTCATTTCATTTTGTATTTTTTAGCGCCAGCTGAAGGTGGAAGCCCCAGCCCGGCTGAACCTTGTGCAGTTGTCAGGTCATTATTAATCCCTGTCCTTCCCGTGACTGCGATGGAGGCGAAAAGAAATGGTTTCACAAGAGGGCAGCATTGGCCGCGGAAACCGAAGCTGTTCGGATTTTCTGTGGTTCCATTTGTGTGGCAACACAGGGGCAGCCCAGGGTTAACCGCGATCCGCGGGTGAAGGATTTTGCTTGAAGCAGATTGGAAAAGTGTAGAAGGGGATTTGAGTGTGCCAGAGGCAGAGGAGGGGGCGGTGTCGCCAGAGCAGCGGAGCCGGTGTGACAGCGGAACCGGGCTCCCCGAAATTCACCGACACTGCAGCTCCTCACTTCCCACACGCCGCGGGTGACCCCATCCGGCAACGGCGGCGTGAGGGCGGAGCGGGCAACCGGGGTGTCCGGCACCGGCCCGCCCGGCAGTGCGCAGGGTCCGTCCCGCTGCCCTGCAGGGTCGCGCTCGGTACCGGGAACCGCCGGCACCGCGCCCCAGACCGGCCCCATCCCCGGTCCCGTTCCCGTCCCGTTCCCGGTCCCCCTCTCTGGCCCCGCTCCCCGCCGGGCCCCTCACGCCCCGCACCGGCGCCCGGCGATGACGTCACCCCGTCAGCAACGACGGGAGGGGCGGAGGCGCACCGGAGCCGGCCCGGCTCGTTCTGATTGGCTGCCGACGGGTGAGGTGTGAGCTCGCGGGGGCTGCGCGCCCTCGGATTGGCGGGGCGCGGCGCGTGCGCGCCTCCGGGCGAGGCCCGAGCGCGATTGGGCGCGCGGGCGGGGGCGGGGCCTGGCCCGGGAGCGGCGCGTGCGCGGAGCGGCGGGAAGATGGTGCTGATCAAGGAGTTGTGAGTGGGGGCGGCGGGGCCGCGCCGGGGCCGGGCCGGGGGGAGCCGAGCGGGCACCGGGGCCGCCGCCACCGCCGCAGCGCCCGCCAGCGCCCCGCCCGGGCCGCGACCCCGCGGGGCTTTCCCGGCCGCGCCCGCCGCCGCCGCCGGGGCCCGCCCGCGCCGCTCTCTGCCGTGTGGCCCCGGGGTCGCCGCTTCCTGCGGGGCGCGGGGCCGCTCGGTGCGGCGGGGCCGCCGCGACGGGAACGGGCGCTGGGCACGGTTCGAGCGGGGCCGGGCGGGCCCTGCCTGCAGCGAGAGCCGCGGCCGCGCACCGGCTGCTCCGCGAGCTCCGCGCCGGGAGCCGGGCTGGGCCGGGCCGGGGCAGCGGCGGGGCCCGGGGGCTCCGTGCCCGTTCCCCTCAGCGAGCGGCGCCCATGGCAGCGGGGACAGCCCCGAGCGGGGCCGCTGCCCTGCCCGGCTCTCTGCTCGGCAATGGGCAGATCTGTGCCCCGGGGGCTCCTGCCTGCACAGCACGGGCTGGTTTGTTCCTCTGTCCCGGCTTTTGCTGTTTATTTCAAAGTCCAGTGACTGTCAGTGGTAGTGCAGGTAATGTGTAGGTTGAAAAGTTTATAAACAAATTTGGCATAACACGAAGTTATTGTGGCAGAGCTGGAAGTAGATCTCAGATTTCCTGTCTCTTTTGTGCGGGTTCTGACATGTTCCATCCCTTGAGCTTCCTTTTGTGTCTGGCATTGAACTTTACTTGGGTTTGTTGGGTTATAGCCAAAGCCTCCCTGTCACAGAGATTTCTAAAGAGAAAACTTGAATTGGCTCCTTTTGACACTTCTTTCTTCAGCATCTGTGTTATATCTGTTATTTGCAAGTGAAGTCTACTGATTGATTTTACTGAGTTTTCTCTTTTCCTCTTTCAGCCGAGTGGTTTTACCTTGCTCCGTGCAAGAGGTATGTCCTGATCATCCTCCCTGCTTTATTCAGGGCTGGGAGGGGATTTTGTGTCAGAAATGTGGCCAGCCTGAGTGCAAACATTCCCTGTGCTGTGGCTGCACTGACAGAGATGAGTGATGCAGGTGTGATTCCTGTTCTGAGCAAGGAATTTCCAAGGAAGCAAATGCAGCACCGAACCTTCCACTGCCAGCAGTGCAGTTGTGCCCTGTGGCAGCACTTTGCTGCTGGTCCAGCACTGAGGGACTCCAAGCCTTTTCCTGAAGCCACAGATGAAGGAATTGCCTTCCCAGATCTGAAGCCAGCAATTCAATGGCACTGAAGTGCAGTTCAATGAGAGTCATGATAGGATCTCTGTCATGACAGGGTGCTGAATGTGCTTCTGAGGGAAATATCACACTTGTTCTGTAGGGTGCATTTCCTGGCTCCTGTAAGGGCATTTAGTTGGTTGAAAGCGTGAACTGGGAAGGCTCAGAGCTGGAAACCAGTCACTCCAAAATTTATGAACTCCAAATTGACATTTCTTGGTGCACTAAAGAACAACAAATACATTTACCTCTTGGGACAGGAAAAATGAAATTTTGGTGTGCACCAAAGTGTTGGGTGGCTGTGGAACAGCTGGGGTGTAGACCTGGTGTTTGTGAGCTGCAAATATGTGTTGCCAAAAAGTTGTCAGAATTCACTAAAAATCTTTTCTATGGTGTATTTTACTTTGCTGATAGTCTTTTTTGTACTGCTGAATTGTCAGAGGAAACAGCTAATTATTTTTAACATGTTAAAAGGTTTTGGCCAACTTTGGTGCTAACATTTGACTTCTCTTCCCTTTGCAGTATCAAGTTGGGCAGCTTTATTCCGTGGCAGAAGCTAGCAAAAACGAAACAGGAGGTGGGGAAGGAATTCAGGTCTTAAAAAACGAGCCTTATGAACAGGATGGCGAGAAGGGACAATACACTCACAAAATCTATCACTTAAAGAGGTGAGAAAAGTCTTGTAGTCCCTTGGTATTGAGCAAGAAATGTTGAAAGGTGAGGTTTAATTTGCTGAATGGTGCAAGAGTGCTCTGGTGAGTGGGAAAATGTGAAAACTGTGGATTTTAAATATGTGGGGTACTTGTCTGGGACAGCTGAAGGAATTGTGTTTGCTTGCTCTGGACAGGAGTCAGAGATGAGTGGGACATAAAGTTCCTGCTGCAGGTCAGGAGCTGCTTGCCAGGGAGCTGGAGGTGAGGGCTCTGTGCTGTGCTCCTCCTCAGGAGGTGTTTTTGCTGCTCTGCAAGAGGAGGGATAGCACAGCATTCCCCATGATCACACAGCTCCCTCTCAGTCACCTTATCATTACCTTTCCCAATTTTTCTCAACCTGTCATGATCAGAAAGTTTTTTTGAGTTCCTGTGTATTTCACTGCAGGTGACAAGGTGCATCATAACCCCTCAAATGCTTGGGTAGAAAGTGCCTTTCTTACTGGAGTGGGAGGAAGCAATGAGGAATTTCAGCTGGCAGGATTTTGAACACATTGTCCATGTTTGTTTTCCCAGTAAAGTCCCTGGGTTTGTAAGGATGATTGCTCCAGAAGGTTCCCTGGTGTTCCATGAGAAGGCCTGGAATGCATATCCCTACTGTAGAACAAGTGAGTGTCCCCCTGAGTGTTCTTCTGTTGGTGTTTTTATATGTGAAACCTTTCAGAAACAATTGTATCTAATGATGCTCTGTGTTTTCTTTTCCTTTGCATTGCACGTGTTTTCCAACGACTCCAGTTGTGACAGTGAGTATTTGAAAACCTACCAATCATATTTTGGGGTTTTTTGAGATATATTTTATCTGTTACTACCATTACAATTGTCTGGCTCCAGCCTGCCACAAGTGTCTTGCTAGGACTCCTGGTGTAGAGTACAACAAAGCAACTCCCTGTGTTTTATTTGTCTGCACATGGCTGTAATTAGAACTGTAATTTGTCAGAGAAATTATTTCATTTTTTATGTCTTCTTTTATGCTTTTAATTATGATGCATAATGTCTGTCCTGGTAAGACATAATGCTAAGAAAAGTGGGAGGGGAAAAGTGACATATCAGAGCTTCTACACTCCTGAATGCAGGAAGAGCAGAGACATTGAATCAGTCCCTGCCTGTCTGAAATGCCATTGCTGTAAAATGAATTCCTGCCCCAGTTAAAATGGGGTAACTGGGAGCCTAAGTGGATCAGCACAGCTCAGGATTTGGGTTTGTTTTATTAAGATGTATGGGAGACACATCATTAAGATTTTTTTACATGTTTTGGTGACCTGTTTAATGATAACTTTTAGTTAAATGTTAAACTGCTTTATCTGCTCCCTTGCAAACATGGTTTAGATTGTTACCATGTGGATGTGACACAAGTGGGTTTGAGCTGTGGAGCTTGACTCACTGTGGTACCTGAGCACACAGGTGTGTGCCCTCTGACTGTTGGAATCAGCAGGGCTCTGTCACTGTCTTTACATGTACAGTTTGGTGGCAGCTGGACCATTGTGATCCAGCTTTATGATTGTCATTGTGCTGTACAGTAACATCTAACTACAGATTGATAATTGGAAAATTACTTGAACGTGGAGGTAAAGAACTTCAGGGTTGAGGACAGCAAATGGCAGGGTTATTTCTCCTGGTGTGCACAGGCAGAGCTGGATTTCTCAAACATGACTGGTTTTAATTTAGTACTCTAATTTAAGATTATCATGTACTTATTTCTGTCTGTAGGTAAGGGGCTGATTCTCTGGTAATTTCAATATATTGTGTTGCTAGTCAGGGATTAGTAGTGGCATGTGTGTAGATACCATTTATCTGAACCAGATCAGAGAGATGTAATCAGACTTGTGCCTTTTGCTTTTAATTCTTACAGAATGAATACATGAAAGATGATTTCTTCATAAAAATTGAGACCTGGCATAAACCAGATTTGGGAACAACAGAGAACGTGAGTTGGGGTCTGGATGCCAAGCCTTAGTGCAATTTTACAATTAGTACAGATAAAATATTTTATACCTGGTGATGGTGGATAATTATTGCATAAAGTCAATGCCTGACCAGTGAGTAAAACAAGAAAAGCATTTCTCAGGTCCTTGCAGGGTGGTCAAGCTGTCTCATCTAAGGAGATCAGGAGAAGGGGTTTGGTTTTTATGTTTAGAGGCCAATACAGATGCTTGATTTTCATACAAATACTTAAATAGCTTTTCAGCAGGTCCTTTTGTTAATTTCATTTCTTTTGCTGTAGACTTGCTACTGAGAGTTAAGCTGACAAGTTTATTTGAAAACAGATTTCACAAGAGCACTGGAATTGATCTGTGAACACACTATAGTTAAATACTGAAGTTGCCTCTGAATTATCCCAGTTGCTTATGTTCTTGTTTTCTCCCCAGACAGTCACTTTGGTTCATGTGTCACTTCAGGAAAATTTTGATCTCTAGTGACAAACATTTACAAACCATCCAGAGAGGAGTAGTTGTCAGTCTGTGTCCAGTGCTTGGGTGAGCTGTAGCTCTGGATGTGCTGCACAGGAGGGGGATTGTTCTTGGACAGCTGCCCTGGCTGTAACTGAGTTTAGGTGTGCTGGACAGACCACAGGTGTGGAGCTGATTCCATCCTCTGACCTTCACACACCCTCAGATTGCACCTGGTCCACCTTCAAGGCAGTCCTGTGATTCTGGGAACCTGCCAGATCAGGTTATTGGAATCTGCATTTTTGCACTTGGAATTCTTACACCTTTCTAGCTCAAAAAGTTCATGCAGATTATGGAATGGTTAATGACTCTAATTAGAGCTTGATTTCATTAGTGCTAACAAATGTCATAGATGAATAGAGCTTAATCTTAAATGCAGGTTTCCTGAATGCACAAGAAGTGAAGTCTTTGTGTTGGTTTAAAATTGATTAGTGAGTGAATTAAACTGTAATTGTGGAGATCATTCCCTTTAGAAAGGCAGAGGAAGAAGGGGTAGGTTTGGAGAATGCTGCCTTTACAGGATCCTGAAAAACTCCCTGGCACACACATGTACTGCACCAAGTGATCACTGTGGAATTCCCAGCATGGGAATAATTCCTTCTTTTTTTTTCTTTTTCAGGTTCACAATTTAGATCCAAACACATGGAAGAGTGTTGAGGTTGTCCACATTGACATTGCAGATAGAACTCAAGTAGAGCCAGGAGTAAGTAAATGTTCTGCTGTGGGATTGGGATGGAGCATGCAGGTGAATCCTTCTGTGCTTTTGTTTTTAGTGAATAAGTTTAAATGGAATGGATTTCACCCAGTAGAGGCATGAGAAGTGTCTTTAACAGAACCATTCACTGATGTGCCTGCCTTCCTTCTTTGGTTTTACTGCTGATTCTTTCTGCACATCTGGATCTGCTGGGGATGTTGCCTGGTTTGTTAAATTGTAACAGCTGGACTGTTGGATGTGTAATAGTTTTTGGACAGTAGGGAAATGATAGGCACTAATATGGAGACTGTGTTTGCACAATAAATGTGATTGTCTTGGTTTTGTGCAAGGAGAGGCTCTTTATACTGTTTAACTGTTGTTTTCTGAAGGTAGATACTTGGATATCCTACATTCTGGGAAGAGGACTTCTTTGCAGGAAGTCCTTGGAACTATTTTCAGTACAAAATCCTCTTTTCTATTTTGTGTATTTGATCTACAGAGTCTCAAAAGTGAGTGCAGAGTGGTCTCATCCAGAGTCTTAAGTCTCTTCTGATGTACATTTCTACATTGTTACATTTCTACATTTCTGTTTCCTTTTTATAAACTTCTAGCACCATTTCCAGGGTATTTGCAGATTCAAGCTCACAGTTTAGCCCATTTTTGTGTAGGAATACTTGGGATTCATTTTCACCATGTGATTGAATTTTTTATTTCCATTTCATCTCCCAGAAACTCTGTTTTGCTAAGTCCTGACTTCATTAACCAAAGCCTGGCTTTGTGATTAAACTCTTAGCAGACACTGGTAACTCTGAGTTACCTGCAGACTGACATCCTTGCTGGTTACTTGTTTTCCCCTTCTGGGATGAGACATCAGGAATCTTCTGGGACCCACACTTGAAGTCTCTTCTGTTATAAAAGCCTGAAGTTTCTGGCCTTTGTCTTCTCTCTCTTTACTTCTTAGGACTTCAGGAGAGACACTTTCTATTTGTGCTGATATCTTTATCAAGTTTAGGTAGTGGAACTTGAATTTATTTTTTTTTTCTTGAAAGTTCAGCTACATCATAACAAAATTGCCAAGACTGACATGCTGACTCGTGCTCATTTAAGTATGTATAGAAATAATTTAGGTGACAGCTGTGACTTTCTTTAGATACACATTTAACCCTGCCTTCTCTTAATCATCTCCAGCATGCAGTCTGTGTCACTTTATGTTGTTTGTATATAAAAGTGATTTGCCAGGAGAGAAAGACTTTTTAAAGTGTAAGCAAAAATGAGCACTTGATGAGCATCAGAGGAGGCTGTGGTTTTGGAAATAATTTGTAGAAAAGCAGAGTGTAGTGAAAACAAATTGAAATCAGGTTTATAGCTATTTTTGTACAAGGAAGACATTAAATGTCTTGTTTAGGTCATAGTTGATCTTTATTATTTGAAAGAAAGTTTTGAAGTTACAGTTTTGTACGAATGGATTTGGATTTTGGAGTTTGGATTTCTGTGTGCTGTCCATTTTTCTACAGTCTGAGGAAATATATTGGAATATAGGAATTGCTATTTGTAGTCTGTAAGGAAGTGTTAAAAGATTCTCAAGTTGCAGAGCTTGATAGGTGGATCTCTGTCATTTCAGACTTAATTTATCACAACAGGCAGCTAAACAGCTCCATGTTATTAGTGCTGAACCTTGGAATCATCATACAGTGACACATCCCATGGGACAGCCTATCTGTGTACAAATATGATGTGCTTTTAGTTTTGAATCCTCTTTTCATGCTGTTTATA
Organism: Ammospiza nelsoni; assembly: GCF_027579445.1. Taxonomy (NCBI): domain Eukaryota; kingdom Metazoa; phylum Chordata; class Aves; order Passeriformes; family Passerellidae; genus Ammospiza; species Ammospiza nelsoni. The sequence goes on along the minus strand of NC_080650.1, from coordinate 5,184,573 downwards.
AATATTCATCTCTCCCAGCCTGTTCCCAGTGACCTTTGCCTCCTGGCACCACGGTCTGTGTCCCTGATAGCCAGGCTGCTTCCATTCCCATTTGAACCTTGGCATTCCTTCAAAGGTGATCTGATCTCAGGCAGTGGTTCCCCTGATAGCTGTGCTGCAGCTGCAGGACTCTTCAGGAGATGGCAGTGATTGCAAGGCATTTTTTATTAAAAGCCTTTTAGCTAAACTTATCTAAAACACAGCAGTGCCTGTCAGGGCAGTGTACAGTGGTGCTGGTGACTGAGTTATGAGAGATGGAATCATGCACTGAGTTGGGAGTGTGGCATACTTGGATAAACCTGATTCTGGTCTTCTGGTGGGCTGTGAATGAGCACTCACAGAGCTGTGGATGATGTTGGAGGGGAAGTTCTGGTAGGTGGTGCCTTCCTCAGGATCTGTATGTGTTTTTTTTTCTTGATAACACCAGTAGTATGTACTCAAGTATGTTCTCTTGCTTAAAACACTAATACAATACTGAGCTGGAAAGCCAGAATTTGTGTCCACCTACCTAGTTAGTGTGGTGCCACTCCATGTTCAGTTCCATTTTCATGATTTGCAGATCAGGCATCAAACTTGTGTAATTTTCATGTTCTAAAAGTTTTCAGGTTCTAAAAGTTTTCTTAAAATCATTCTGCCCTGTTTGATGTTTTATACAATTTAATAGTGAACCATGAGTTCTCAGGAGCTCTGTTACACTCTGAGCAGGTCTAAAGACTGAGAATGAGAATTGTGAAGAAGTGCCCAGGTTCTGGGTTTGTTGTGGTATTACTTTATTGTGTGTGATTCACAGTCTCTCTCAATCATTATTAATAAGAGGTGGTTGCATTCATGCATATTACACTGAGAATTTGAGCAGAAACTGCCTGGGAAATGCTATTTGTGTATTTCTTTGAAATGGGTTTGCTCCTCTGTCCTGTTATGCTGCTGCAGGCTGATGTTTGCCTGTCTGGCTTTCCAGAGGGCTTCAGGGGTTTGAGCTGTAATACTTGCTCCAGCAGCTGCCTGTTTTTCTTCCTAAGAAGGACTTGTTGTTGTCAGGAGTTAAGCTCTTGCTGCACAGATATTTTCCTTAAACTCTGCAAAGAACTCTTGTTTATTTGTACTTTGGCTCCAGTCCAGTCTTCTTCCCTGCATGCTTGTAGGATCTGTGTGTAGAGAAGAGTTCCTACAATGCTCTCCTGTCCATCTAGGCTTTAGTCTATAAAAGGTTTTTCCTGTCCTTAATAGGATTTGGGTTAACTGAGTTCTAAAAGGTCTTGGTTCAAAGCTTCTGTCTCTAGCATAGAAAACTCCACCTATTTCCTTGGAATTTCTGCTTTCACTCCTACATTTTACTCATAGTTAACATTTTCTTCCTCAGTGTTTCCAGCTGTGGTTATTTTTATGTGGGTCCTAAATGCAAGAGCACAGTTGCTTTTTAGCAATGTCCCTGTGCACAGGGAGGTGACAGCATCATGTGGATTTGAGTGTCCCTGGGGTACCCAGACCAATCATTCCACCCCATAAACCAGGCAGATCAAGGCTGCACATGGAGCTCAGTTTGAATGCCTCATGCCTCACACCACTGCAGTGAGCTCTGCTTTGGCAGGATGCTCACACAGTGAACATAAATTCAGGCTTGTCTCAATGCAGTACCTGCTTTTATTTATAAAACTGGCACTAAGAGGTGGAATTCTTGTGTTTCTGTTGGGCATGTTGCTGCCCCAAACCAGCAGCAGTTCTGCCAACAATTAGTTATATAGAGCAAAATTGTTTATCCATTGCTATAGCTTGATTCACTTCGATGTCTTCTGTCCAGTGGTTGTGTGAAATTTTTAAAATGCAGTCAGGAGCAGGATTCCCTCCTGTTCTGCCTCCTTCCCTCCTGTTCTGCCTCCCCAGCAGAGGCCATGAATAGCTTTGGTTATTCAGTGTGGCAGCCTGAACAGCTCTGGCATGCTGGTTGCTGAATTACTGCCTTCTCCTCCTCTCAGGGGTCACAGAGCCAGAGGGACAGTGCAGATGTCACAGTGTGCACAGCAAGGGCAGCCCTGCAGAGCTCTTGTGTTGTGTTGGGAGCAGGGGTGATGGAGCCAGCCTGTGCTGCTCCCATCCTGCTCCAGCAGAAGCTTAACACAGTGGGATATTGAATCTGGTGGTGTTTTCTGACTCTCAGAGTGTTTTATGTTACAGGACTACAAAGCTGATGAAGATCCTGCATTATTCCAGTCAGTTAAGACAAAGAGAGGACCTCTGGGGCCAAACTGGAAGGTAGGAATACCTTCTATACTAGGAACTGCTGTTACAGCCTTAGGAATTCTTTATCAGCAGAAGAACAAAGTTCATGGTTCCTTCAGAACTTGGCTCAGCTCCAGATGAGGAACAAATTTTCTGTGGCCCAGCACATCCTTCATGTGACATCCCAAAAGCAGCAGAGAACTTGCCAGCACTCACTGCCAGCCATCAGAATCTGTCCCAGGAAGAAATGGGCTGTGTGTGCACACCAGAGATCCCCACAGGAATTGAGCAGCTCACTCCTGTGCCCTGGAGTGAATCACTGTCAGGAACAGCCCCAAGTTCCTGATTAGAATTATGTTTTTCTGTAATAATTCTTAGAATCATATTTTATTATCATAACAACATTGTGAAATTGAATTAATTTACTATAAATTATACTATTTATCATTCTAATGCTCTAATTAGAATTATAATTTCTAATAATAAACTTTTAAAGTATTAAAACTTCTTTTCTATTATTGCCAAACAGAAAGAGTTAGCAACTGATGAGGAGTGTCCCAAAATGTGTGCTTACAAACTGGTGACCATCAAATTTAAGTGGTGGGGACTGCAGAACAAAGTGGAAAATTTTATACAAAAGGTGAGTATTTCTGCCTTCTGGGGCTGTGTTGATGTGGGGGTTTGAGCAGGAGCACTGGTGCAGTTTCCTGTTGCTCACAGCCAGGGAATTGTTGTCCTTTTCCCCAGCCAGTCAAACCATTTGTGTCTTGGTTTGCTGCCAGTGGGGCTTCACTGGAATTACCAGAACAATTCTCTAGGGAAAAAAGGCAAAGTCTTCAGGAAGTGGCTGTTCTGGTTTGGCTGCTGCCACCTTGGAGCTGGAACAGATTTTAACAACATTCTTCATAATTCTCAAGTAATGTGAATGGCTGAACTTTCTTGAAACTCTTTTTTGATAGTGAAATTTGTTCTTTCTTTCCACGTTAAAGGTGAGGTGAATTTGAGAGATGAGGTGAATTTAAGTTGGATCCAGGGTTGTGAGGTGACTGAATCTGTAGCAGTGTGAAGCAGCACTCACCTGAAGATATTAACTCTGCAAACTGAGCAGCTGCTATCACTTCACCGGCCTTTGGCCAGTCCTACCTGTGATCTAATGCTTGTTTATCTTCTTAAAGCAAGAAAAAAGGATATTTACCAACTTCCACCGCCAGCTGTTCTGTTGGATTGACAAGTGGATTGAGCTGACTATGGAGGACATCAGGAGGATGGAGGATGAAACCCAGAAGGAGCTGGAAGCGGTAAGAAAGCTTTTTTGTAAGGCTGTGTGTGCTTCTAGCTGCAGATTTATCTGTGCAGAAACTGAGGCAAGTTGTGTGGTGTCCATGCCTCTGTGTGTGTGTGTTTGGGCAGTGGCTGATGGGCACTGTGGCCCCTTGGGCTCCTGCATTCTGTGCTGATTTAAGGTGAGTACCTCTGATGTCATTAACTGCAGGATGTCTGCCCTGATTATCTCTGTGTTTATGGCACCACACCCACTGCAAAAGTCCCACTCAGGGCCCTTTTGTCACTCTTTGGTTGGAGCTCAAATCTGTCATTGTCCTGTTCCATCTTGTGTCTTGCTTTGTTTCTTTTCTGGTCATCATTAGATCTGATTACTTTTTCTCTTCAAGCAAGTTTGTGTCACCTGTCAGCTGTTCCACTTCTGATTAGCACACCAAACCAAAGTCTTCCAAAAAGAAAGTCAGTAAAATCAGCTGGGATCATGTCAGTTTTCCTGCTTTAGTGGCTGTGAGGGCCAAATCCATGTGGGTGATGTCTGGGAGAAAGCTCAGCCTTAGGGCACTGTCCCTGCTCTCTCCATTCAGAGGCAGAGCACCACCCCAGGCTGGGAAGGAAGCTTTCTTCTGTAGAGTCTTTTTAGACCATGACCTTTTCCATGAACCTTTCCCACGTTCAATCCCACTGGCATTTTTGCCATTCTTGGATTTGCAGTTGTATTTCCTTCCCATTTTGACAATTGCTTCATGCCTCAAACCCAGTCAGGTAACTCAGACAATTCCAGTGTCTTGGTTCTTCCAGGACACAATGTGTCTTCAGCTAAACTTGCTGTTTGCCTGGTTTGAGCCATGCCAGACACCTCTGACCTGACCTGGCTGCCCAAGGCTCCACACCTGGACAGGAGCCCTGGGGCACCTTCTGTGCTCTGTGCCTGGTGAGTCTTTGCTCTTGGTACCAAAGCAGCTGCAGCTCCTCCCTCCCCACTTGTGCCCTCCAGGGGCTTTCCAGGCAGTGTGGAACAGCCTGTGTGGTGTAGGGATGTTTCCTGCATTTGGAAAAGTGTTTCTTCACAGTCCTGTGCTGAGCTGTAGCACCAAATGCTCTTTGCCCATAAGCTGAGGGTTTGGGTGAGCAGCCCCAGAATGTGCTGTGGACAAGGTTGGTGTTCACTCACTCTTGTAGATCTTGTGCCCTCTCATGGGCATTTGGGTATTTTTGGCAATTGTTTTCCTAAATAATGGGGATTTCTTCTTGAATTCTAATTTACACCTGATCCTGTTCTTAGAGCCACCAGTTCCCAGGTGTCTGTGGAGGAGGAAGCATAACAGCTGTCCTCTGTAAACTGAGTTTTGCCAGAAGGGTTCCCTTTGCACATGCATAGTTCTTAATTTGGACTGAAACAGACTTTATCCAGTTTTCCTGAGCAAGGCTAGTGGCAGTGAGGAGTGCACACCAGAGGTGTGCTGGAGAGAGGCAGCAGAATTTGACATACCTGTGTGCATGGTGAGATTTTTCCTTTGTGTCTCTGTGGACTGTGGATGTTTTGTTTCACATTTCTCACTGGTAAGTAGCTCCTTTTAAATATTTTTTTCCAAGATATTTGCTGCTCTTTTAGTTCTTACTTTCAGCCAAACCCAGCTCACATGTGTGTAACATTTATCCTCATTCTTAAACATCAAATGTATTTACTTAATATTTTCTCATTTTGCAAAGGCAAATTGTTTTTTGCAAATTGTTTTGTAAGATGTTAGTGTCAGGAATTTGGAGTCTGTGCATTGTTGAAAAAGTTGGGTTGTTTTGGTTTGTTCTTTTTCACAAGATAAATGTATGATGTTACACTAACCCAGATTTCTGTGAAATGTGAGAGGAGTGAGGACCTACTGTCTTGGGGTTTTTCCAGTTATTACAAGAGGGGTATATACAAACACCTATAAATTATTTAATTTCCATGGGTTTATGGTGCAGTGCATTATTAGACAACCTAAGGGCAAAAATGTCACTGCCAAATAATATCAATGCTAGTTTTATCCAAAATAATTTGTCATCTTGTTTCATATTCAACTACTCCATCCATTGTGCCACCAGTAACTGCCATTACATCCCCAGTACACCACAAGGTGTTTTATGGCCAGGACCTCTGGGAAGTGAGTGCTCAGGGGTGAGGTGCTCAGTGTGACACAGATTTGTCCCTGCAGTGCTCAGGAGTGGCCAGGGCAGCCCTAGGCAGTTCTGTGGTGCTGAGAGCCAAACCTGGCACTAAGCAGGGCTGGCAGTGCATGTTCTTTCCCTGGTTCTCTTCCCCTCCTCATGAACACCCTTTCTTCCTCCTGCTCCGAGCTGATCTTCCTCTGGGTTCTGTGCACATTCCAGTTCTTTTGTTGCTCCTGTGCTTCATCTTCAGTCGATTTTTATAGTCAGGATCTCTGCTTTTGTTACTTTCTGTTACTCTCTGAATCCTCATCAGTGTTCTTCCAGAGTTCCTCTATCCCAACCCATCTTTTTATCACTGTTTATGTTTCACTTGGTGGATTCTGTCTCTGGCTGCTGGAGATGAGAAGCACCCCTGCTCCATGAAACATGCATCAGCTCATCAGTGCAGAGTAGGAAAGCATCAGGTCCAGCCAGAGCCCTGTGACCAACCTCTCTCATGCCTGTGTGAGGGTAGAGATGCCACACTGGGCACCCTGAGCAGTGATTCCATGCTGGAGCATCATGGGCTTGGTAAAAATTCCAGCAGCATTATTTACAGCTGCTCTCCAGTTCCCAGGTCTCCTTGCCAAAAAGAAATACCATAGCATGGCCAAACCCCCTGAACTGTAGCTGGAGCTGGCCCTGGCCAGGGAGAGGCAGATCCTGGCCCTGCAGGTCATTCCTTGTCTCATACTAACCACAGCATGGCAGGTTCTGTGTGTGGAGCTCACCTTTTATTTCACTTCAGATGCGTAAGAAGGGTTCCGTTCGAGGCACTTTGGCTGCGGACGTCTAGAGGAGTTCTCTGTAGGTTCTGAGGCAAAGCGAGCTGTGTAAGTCAACTGCTGGATGGAAAAGGAGAAGAGGGATTGATGTTCTTTTGGATGGGAATTGTTAGCAGAAATCATCTGAATGCCCACATAACCCATGTGGGCCTTGCCTTCCTCCTGCTCGGTAGCGGTGTGGTGGTCAGCAGGTGGGGCTGGCCCACGGTGCCCAGGACAGCAGGTGGGCACTGGTGCAGGCTCTGAGGCTGGGACAGAGTTCCTGCAGCACTGGGCACCTGCCCTGGTGCCTGATGCTCACCCAGCAGGCTCTGAGGCTGGGAGCAGAGTTCCTGCAGCGCTGGGCACCTGCCCTGGTGCCTGATGCTCACCCAGTGCACGCACCCCAGGTGTGGGATGTGCTGCTGTCGTGGCAATGCTCGCCCCTTCTGGGCTCCAGTCACACAGGCCAGCATCACTTTGCTGCACACATAGGAGCAAAGTGATCTCTGGACTTGGTCCTTGTCACTTAGGGAAGCTGTGGAGCATCACTTTCCAAACAAGTTCAGTTCTTAGAAGTCCAGTTCCACCCAGAACACCAAACTGTGTCAGAGCTCTTGCTGCAGGAGCAGCTTCTCCAGGAGTTGGAGGCTCTTGGTGCTTGTGCCCAGCCCTTTGGTGCTGCTGTTCCTCTCAGGCACTGTTGTAACATCCCAGCCCAAGGGTTCCACATGCCACTGATCCGTGTGGGCTCCCCACTGAAGGGAGCTGCTCCCAGCCCGGGGGGCAGGTCCTGACCAAGGGCGGCTCCCGCTGAGATTCCCTCAGGAGCTGGCATTGCTTTGGTGTGACTCTGAGGCCCTGTCCTGCTTTTCCCTGGAGATAATCTCCCTGTGTGTTTGGAGCTGTGTCTGGAGCAGCTGCTAATGCAGGAATTGCCCTTCCTCTCTCCACAGCTGCGTAACCAAGGCCAAGTGAGAGGAACGAGTGCTGCCAATGACGAGTGACGCCGGACGGACGCCGGTGCCGGATCCTGGCTGTGTGTGTGGGTGCATGGCTCTGTATATAACTACACACACACATGCAGACACAAGGGGTGGTTACAGTGTCTCTCTCTGGGTGCTATACCTGTCCTAGCAAAGATTCCAAGGAAAACTTGCTTTCATTATGTATACCCCAAGCAAATAAAAGAATCAACTGAGTAGTGTCATTTAAAGGATGAATTTTGCTAACTGGTATGTTCATGAATGTCAATACTGGACCAATTTCTGCCCTACTTGTTTTCTCTCCTGTCCAAGTCACTCTGCTCTAACTTGCCCATCTCTCATTGTAAAGGAACACTCAAACAAGTTAATTTCAGTTTTATGTCTTCCCTACGTGATGAGTTTTTGGAATAGGAACAATGAATGTATTTATAGCTATTTATTTCTGGATTGTCATTATCCTCTAGTCAAATCGGAAAAAAAAATTTCTATTAGTGGAAATTGGAAGACTGTTACTGTTGAATAAGTTTAACCCAAACTTTACCCACTCACTGATTTAAAAGGAAAAAATCATGTTTTATTGGACTTTTGTACATTGAAATGCTAACAGTTTTCTTCATTAAAATTGGCAAGACTAAGGAAAAATGGCTTGTGATTTATAAAGTAGTTTGCAACTTGAAATTTTTCAGAACCTGCTTTTTAGACAAGTACACTGATAGTTCCTGTAGAGCATTTTCAGTGTATCTTAGGCTGGGCAGTGAGGACAGGGTCAGCCCTTCCCTCCAGGAATACTCCTGCCAGTGCAGTGGCTGTTTTCCAGAGCTTCCCTTTGGAAGCCATGCAAGCATTCTGGATCTCACACACAGCAATGAAATATAATTGTGATTTTAGCTGTTTTCATGTTGGAAATACACTTTGGGAGATGTAGACTTTGAGATATGCTGACAGTTTAAGTTGTAGCCCCTGACACATTCCCCTGCTGTCTGTGTGGGGCTGATGTGAGAGCCCCTGGGATAACAGATGCCTCCTGTAGGAAACTCCATAGGGAAAAGGTCTTCAGCATGCTTAAGGAACTATTCAGAGCACATAACAGGGAGACATTAACCTAATGCTTGTTAGATCAAAGAAAAAGTATTTTTAAAAGCACTAGTTAGATAAAGATCTATTAATGCCCGGTTTCTTCCCAGCAGCCTTGGCAGGGCAAGTCTTGCCTGACTTCCCAGGAGGGCTCTGATTTCTGTTACCATCAGTGACAAAGCATTCCTGCACTGGCAGCAGGGCCAGGTGTGCTGTGCACCTTGTCCTGGTGCTGGGCACGCTGGCACTGCCACACCTGCCTGGTGCTGGTGCCTCCCCTGTGTGCTGCACCAGCCACCCTCCAGCCCCACAGTACTTAATGTGCTTGGTTTCCTTTCTGGGTTAGTTCAGTGCTTATTTCTCCTGTACCACCAGGAGGTTGGGCTGTAAATGCAGAGGTCATTGAAGTACCCCTGGAACCACACACAGAGGTCATTCAGTACCCCTGGAACCCAAGGGCTCAGGTCACAGTGCTGGAGTTTGTGTCCTGCCATTTTTAATGTGTTGCAATGCAGAGGGAAAGGGGCCCTGTGACTTCCATGGATTTGGACTAGTTGTGAACATTTGAGAGAATCTTGTAGTGAATGTACAATGTTTTGTTTCCTTTGGCAGTCTCTGGTGCAACTGACAAGTAAAGCAGGCAATGAAATTTAATTAAAGAAATTTGATCATAAAAAGCTCTGTCTCTTATGTCAGGCACTCACATTTTGCTCCTGAGCTGGCGTTTGGGGTCCCAAAGGCTGGGTTTGGTTTGGGATTTCAGGCTGAGCAGCACCTGGAACCTTGGCACTGCTGAGCTGGGAGAACTCAGTGCTGTGGCTGCTCTCTGTGAGGTGCTGGGCTGGCAGAGGTGGGACTGGGCATGAGGAGGGGCTGCAGGGTGGGAAGTGCCTCCCATGGGCTGAGGGGCTCCTGGATGTCCCTCCCTGGGGTCCCATTCCTGGGCTGGCTCTGGGGCAGGGTTCTGCCTGCTCAGCCTGTGCAATCACCTGCTGCAAAGCTTGTACAGCTCCTTTGCTAAATGCAGAATTGAATTCTGTCTTTACTACCAGCTTGTTTAGCTTCCAGATGGTGAGCCAACAGGAAGCAGTGGAAGTGTAACGTAGTTTTGATGTAATGGATATGTAAACGTGATAGTTACTCACTGCAATAGACTGCTGGGAACCACATTCCAGCAGTAACCTTTGAAATCCATCACTTGGCTGTGCACCAGTGTGATCTAAAGGAGACTTGTAAGGAATTTGCTTTTTTTCTGGAGGATTTTTAATCACTGAAGAGAAAGGAGAATGATTTCTGTCTTTTACCTTTACATGTAGACTGAGAAATGTCAGGGAAAAAAAAATCTGCTGAGATTTTTGGGTCTTTTGGGATTTTCCACCCTCAGGTCTTTCTAAATCCTCTCTGAGCAATCTGAAAATGTCCTGTAAGACAATTTACTCTGCATTTCCAAGCCTCAGTTGATGCAGCCATGTTTAGGAGGCTACATCATGTCCTTGAAATGCAGTGCTATGATTTTATGGCAAAATCTGAAGCATGGGGCTGTTGCTGTGGTTTTTATTCAGTTCATACAATTCAAGAGTCTTCTCCATTGAATTCTGTCTTGATAAAGTCATTGGGAAAAGATTTTCTTTGAAGTTTTGTAACTTTTAATGAAAGACTTTCTACTTGATTGAATTTATATGAAAAATTAATTTTAATCAAGAGCATATAATTGTCGGGAAGCAGAGATTATCCAGAGTGATGGCTGGAGACATTTCATTCCTGGGAGCCTCCTCTCCTCCTTGTTGCCTGCTGTGGGCAGAGTTCAGTGTGCAAACCCTACCACAGAGTTCTGGCATGCACAGTAGTTTTAAAGATTACAATGATAATGTGTCAAGCCCAGGTTTTGGAGGCAGATTTTCAATTGCTTCCACCTGAGGCATCACCTGCATGAGGACCCTTAATGAGAGTTAAGTGAAATCCTGTGCTGCTGTCCCTGTCTCCTCAGCAGAGGCTGTTTGAGGTCCCAGCCCCTGGCAGCAGAGCCAGGAGGGTGCCTGGTGTGAGGGGAGGTGATTCCTTTGCAGTGCACCTGAAGAGAGCCTGGAGCTGTTTCTGCCACTGCCCTGTGCTGATTTTTGCTGGTATGCTGGTACTTATCCTGATACTTGTAGTCATTTTGTTCTGGTGCTCTTTCCCCACTTTTGCTACTTATGCTGTATTTTTTAAAAACCTCTCAGCAGGCACCAGCACAGCCCCAGATGTGCTGCTGTTACCCTTTAGGGACAATAGCTGCTGTCCATGCTTCAGAGCAGCCTTGGATTTCTTACTGCTATAAGCACAGGAAGCCCTAATTTAATTTTAAAACTTTATTCATCAGGTTGGAGACATGTTTCTTTCCTGAACCCCATCTACCTTTATTATTTAATTTTTATGTCTAAAATTACATGGCTTTCTGGTTTAGAATTGCATATCCAAGACACACAAGAAATTTCAGGTATTTGTTGAACCTGAACTATAGAGCTTCTCCAATCCCAGCTAAAAATCTTGATATGCTTATTTACCAAATTTCTGTTTTATAAGCTTGGCTTTAGCACCCTCTAGAACAACACCTAATGCTGTTGCTCCTTTTGCACAAGGCTCTGTCTCCCTTGTTTCCCACACAGTCCAAGGTAAATTAATGGAATGTGATTATCAGGACTTCTGAAAACCCAGTAGTCACTGGCTAAACTATACCATAAAAAGAACTGAGCTACACCAACAGGGGAAGTCCCTGAAAAAGGCTGGGAGCAAAATGAACATAATTGAAATCTGAAAGCAGCAACTTCATAAAGAAGTAAGCGAAGAGGCGGCTCTTTGTAAATGGTGATCTAAAAAGTGTTCTGGGTTGCGAGACCTCATTTCAAATGTATTCATTAAATAATATTTGAATCATTTAACAGTTTGAACTCTACTGCACCGCTAATATCTTCAGGGGATTTTTTTTCTTCAGTAACAAAGGTGCCTTTGTTCCCGCTCAGCGCTCGGGCTGTGCCTTGGATATTAGTTGGAAACCTGATCACCCAACATCACTCCGAGGCTGCGAGTACAATGTGAGTCGTCTGCAACCCGGATTAAATCAGGCCCTTTGTACGGATGCTGAGGGGCCGTGGTGGTGGAGGAGCGATGGTTGTGGGCAGTAGGAGATCGTTAACCCTTTGTGCCTCTGGCGGGGACAGGGGAGGTTTGGGCGACGCTGACAGCGAGGGCCAGGGCCAGCTGTGAGGAGCAGCCAATAGTGCTGGATAATTCCTGCTGGAGAGCAAATCATTCTTTAGGCAGGGCAGGTGAATTCATGCTGCTGGACTGGGTGCTCGCTGCCTTGGGATGCCTCTTCCCTACAGTGTGTGGGCAGGAGCACTTGATTTAAATTTGGACAAGTCAGGAGTGTGAGCGAGGTTGACCAGTGGCTCAGGAAACAGCAGTTGTGCTGTTGGACCTTATGAAGTAACACGATAAATAACAAACACAGGAGCAGCTTTATTTGCCTGCTGGTTTGAGTTCTGGGCCCTGTGGACTCGAGCATCTGTCACCCCAGGATGTGCAGTGTGTTCTCCAGCAGAGCCAGGAGGTCAGGGCAGGGAGCCCTGGAGCCAGCGCTGATGGCAGGAATGGGAGGGATGGCAGCGATCACAGGGCACCAAGGAATGCAGGGGATGCTCAGACACACAGCCCTGGGGAGGCTCTCCAGGATGAGCCAGCCTGGTCCCCAGGGATGGGGTGACCTCCTGAGATCCAGTGACTTCCAAACCCACACCAGTGGCCTTGCTGTGCCCTGTGCTGTCCATGCAGGATGGAACAGCAGTGTGTGACATCCCAGGGGATGGATGGCAGGATGAGGAGAGGAACCACCAAGGCAAGTGCTCTCCTGAAGCTCGTACTTTGGGGAAATTAAGTCATCAGGACTTTATAAAACACCCTCTGGCTCTGTCCTTTCACAGTAATTCAATTTATAAGATGATGAAAAATGAATTAATTTTGGTGGTTTTCTGGCATCACCCACAGTGAGCCAGACTTTCCAGATGCTCAAAGATTGTTCTTGCTCTACCACACTTGTATAAATTTCCACCTGGTTCAAGTTTAGGAAAACAGAAGAACAAAGTTGGTCACACAAACTCCCACCATAAAACACTGAGGAGAGTTAAACACGGTTATCCGTACAGAGAGGTGCCATTTTGTTATTTATGTTTCACTGAGCTATTTTAGGAAACATAAAACTTCTACTTTTCCTGTAGTCAAACTAAGTCACTACTTCGGTCTATTTCTGTTGTGCTATATATAAATATAAAAAAATATAAATATATAGATAGATATAAAATAATTTATTTTTAAAATATCCCCTTCCCAATACCTGATCCTACATGTGTGTTTTAGGGATGGGAATTTGAAGGGGAAAAATAAAAGCCCAAGCAGTGGACTGTGCTATGGACAGGAAAAATTGCTTTAGGATTTCCTATGTTTTTACTAATGTACACTCTCAGTGTTGTATGATTTTAGCACTATCCTGTTTTTTGGTCATCCAAATTATATGTTCAATCAAAACATATTTTTGGTGTTCATTATATGTACACCAAAATACTGCATGTGCTGCAAAAGTTTTCACCAAAATGGGATAAAGGGCACGCAATATATTAAATTGGCAAAAAAAAAAAAAGTGTTTGCAGCAATGGAAAACTCTACTGATATTGTGAAAATATCATGATCCACCTGAGCAACCTGTAAACCCAAACAGGAAAGATACACAGCTTAATGTTGCAGCCGTGTAAAGGAACGAAAACCAATTGAACCAATCTTGCAGGAGAACCAAACAGGAAAATCCCTGTGAAGGGCTAAGTTCTAAAATTGCTGTCTACCCCTATGGAAAATGACTGAGGTGGTATTAGTCCCTTAACTCTGTTTATTCAGCTATGCATTTTTAAAAATGGGAAGCGGTAAACTGTCTGAAGGGATTTGGTTCAGTCTTTTCAGAAACCACATTGTTGGTAAAACTAAGCATGAAATTTTTACACCGGCAAGGTGAACTTCCCAGAAACTGAATGCAAATCAGGTTTTGCAGATGAAATTGTCTTTAATCTCAATTACAAACCATGTCACCTCCAGACACTCGAGCAGGGAAGGACAAGGAGTGGCAGAGGTGGGATCACTGGGAGTGCCTACATGTCTCTTTTTAGCTGATGCCCCTCAGCTCAGCAGTGTGACTGTGCTGGCAGCAAATCCCTGTGAGGCACCATGTGCAGGGCAGCTCTGCCTGCTCTGGGCACAGCTGGGCCTTGGGACCTGTCCAGAACAGAGCCCTTCCATACCCAAAAACTCTTCTGTTCTCAGGAGCTTGAGCAGATGCACACAGACAGACAGACAGACAGACACATCGCCTGTGGAGCGATGCCCTCCCTCGGGAGCCGGATCTGCACTCCCTGCACTCACAAGCTTATTGTAATCATTTTCCACATTTGCCTCCTGCATCCATCCCACCAGCACTTTCGCTGTAGTTTGAGAGACAGGAGATACAGTAGTTTCCCTAAACTGTTCCAGGCAGAAATGCTGAAAACTTCCCTGAAAATGTCAGCTGCCAGATTTGGAGACCTGTCCTTCAAAATATTACAATTCCTCTCACGGAATATCCCTGCTAGGAAGGGAAATCCCTGCCAGGAGAAACCCATTCAGCTCTTTTGTGAGGTGGCTGTTGGGAGCCTCAGCTCCAGGGACTGAGCCCATCACGGGCTGTGTGACACGGGGCAGGCGTTGGTGGCAGCACAGGGGACAAGGGAGTGGCTGCAAATGAAGTACCTGGAGCTGCACTAAAGACAGGACACCTTTGGAGAGCTGGGAGTGCAAACTCCACAGAGAAATGAGCTTGGGTTGGTTCCCTCCGTGTCAGGGTTTAAGAGGCTCTTGCTAAGGGCTGGCTGAGCTAAAGTGTCTTGAGCATATGGGCTTATTTTGTGCAGTTTCTGTGGTGGTTTCTTCGTTAGATTTTCAGTGGTAATGAGCCCACACAGTAGATTGCTGGAGGGAGAAAAAATCATTCTGAATAGGTTTGCTGAATAATTATGAACTGAGCTGAACTCTTACATTTGCTTACTAATTGTATGGTCCGTGATGTTTTATGTATGATGCATTCATTTTGTTAAAAAGGAATTTTTTTTCTTTTTTTTTGCTGAGCAGCAACTTTTCTAAGTGCAAGTTAAACTACCACAGTGGAAAGAGCTGGATTTAAGTCTGATGAATTGATGTTGTTTGAATTATTTTTTTAAACATCAGTCCCACTATTTGGTTTTCAGAGCTTGCAATATGAAACCCAAAATTGTGCTATTGTCTGGAGAGTTGAAATAAATGAATCCCCTCAACTTTGGATTTGGCAGGCACAATTACTATTGTTAATTTAGAAAATAATCCCCAGCAGCTACAACTATTTAAATAATGCCTTTCCTTGCTTCCCCCAAGATGACCAAAACCCCAAGAATGAAAGTAAAAATATGTTTTATAAAATACACTTTTCATTGCTTGGTCTAATTGAGAGAGGGTTCCTTCCCCTTGGCTGGGGACTGTGGCCCTTTGTGACACGGGTGACCTGACCCTAGCCCAGGGCCACGCTGCCACCAGTGCTCCCAGTTCTGCGCTGGACCCCAGGAGCTGTGGGGCAGGTTGGCAGCCCCAGAGCACATCTCAGGTTAGAAATGGGCTGAGCCACCTTCCTTCATGCACACCACGGGTGTCGCAGCTGGTGTCCGACCTTGCCATTCCAAGCAGTTTTTACTGTCAGAATGCTTCGGCCGAGATTATTTCCACGTTTGCCATTGTCCAGCTACAGACACCATGTGGCTCCCACCAAGGTCCACAGAAGGAGCGGTGCTGGGCGAGCTGGGCCAAGCCATGGCTGGGGATGGGGTTTCAGCGAGATTGACTCCCCCAGCGAGGCTGGGGCGGCTCTGGAGGGAGCGGGGCCGAGCCGCGGATGCAGCGCACGGACCCGAGGTGCGGGCGCAGCCCCGGGGCCGATGTCGCCGCTGGGTTAAGGCTGTTCTGTACCCACGGCGAGGAGAGGCTCGGGAGGGAGCGGCGGCATCCCGGGGCGGTGGGCTGCCGGCCCTGGGCCCCCAGAAACGCGGCAGGACGGGCCGGGGAAGGGAGAGGCGGCGGCGCCGCTGCCCCAGGACGAATCCGGGCAGCCGCTCCCGGCGACTCCGCCCGACAAACCCCGCACCCGACCCTGCCCTGCCGCGGCCAGGAATGCTCGCGGGTCCCGGCCCGCCGCGTCCGGCCCCACTGCTCGCCGCCGGGGCGGAACGGGGTCACGGACGGTGGGCCGGAGCGGGGGCTCTACGACCGCCGTCGGGGCGAAAGGGGGACGCGGGCACGAACCGGGGCACAGAGCGGGACCTCTCTGCCCGGCCGGGACACGGAGAGGGGCACAGAGCGGGACCTCTCTGCCCGGCCGGGACACGGAGAGGGGCACAGAGCGGGGCCTCTCCGCTGGGCAGGGACACGGAGCAGGGCACGGAGCGGAGCTCTCCGCCCGGCGGGGGCACAGAGCGGGGCACAGAGCGGGGCCTCTCCGCCCGGCGGGGGCACAGAGCGGGGCACAGAGCGGGGCCTCTCCGCCCGGCGGGGGCACAGAGCGGGGCACAGAGCGGGGCTCTCGGCCCCGCGGGGGTGCGGCGGGGCGCGGACGGGCGCCAGGGGGCGCTGTGCCCGTTCGGAAGAGCCGCTCCGACGGCGCGCACGCAGGCGCAGAGGGAGAGCGACGGCGGCGGCGCTGGGGGAGCCCCGGGCGCGGGGCCGCCTCTGACACGGAGCGGAGCCGGGGTGCGGGGCCCGGCCGGTCCGGACTGCTGACCATATGCAGGGACGCGGTGCAGGGGCTGGCGGCCTCGTCTCTCCCTCAGTCCCTCCCTCCGTTGCCGCCGTTCCCGTAGCAAGGAGCGAGACATCCCCTTGGTTCCTTTGTGCCGCGGTCGCGCCGCGCGTGCTGCGTTTTCCACCCCGGTGCCCGCCCCGCAGCTCGAGCCCCGCGCCCCCCTCTTCCCCCCCTTGTCACTTCGCTAAGTAATAATTTCCACGTCCAATTCCATTTCTTCGCCAGTTCTGAAATCTCCAGGCTATCAGCAAGGAGGATAGTTCACATGAAAACTAATTACACAAAATCAATATTTAATCACAGCGCAGCATCCTGATCCTGCAGAAAAAAATCCCGTTAAAACTCTCCTGCCATATACAAACAGTCTTCAGCCGCTTATTTATAGATCTCATTTTTTTTCGGTGGGAGCAATATTCATTACTATTTCTTTAAACTATCGACATGTGCATCCGCGAGCACCTGAAGCACCGTGTCCCGCCGGCGATCTGTGGGCCCCCTGGCCTGATGGGTGTTTGTCCCTCCGGGGGAACGGGGTTATGACTCCCCCCGCTGCCGCAGCGCCCGCTCCCCGCGAGGCTCCGTGCGGTGCCCGGCTCGGGGCGGGCCGGCGGGTCTGCTCCTGCTCCCCCGTGCTCGGGGCTGCCGGGCGGCTTTCGCCCCGGCAAGCAGTGGCTCCCCACACCCGCCACTTGGTGCCGGCTCCAGTGCCCCCCGCCCCGTTTCAGGACCCCGCTCCGGGACCCCGCGGTACCGCGCACCTCCCGGTCCGCCCGCGCTCCGTGCGCCCCGGGAGCAGCAGCGGCGCGGCCGGGCACGGGGGGCGGTGCGGGGCGCGGTGCGGGCGGGGCACGGGGCCGGCGGCGGAGCCACCTTAACGGCAGCCCCGCCCCGGACCGCGGCGCTCATTGGCGCAGCCCCGATGGCTGAAATTCATCGCTGAAATGCAAAACTTGTTGCTGCTCCGCCAGCGCTGGGTGAGAGCGCGGCAGCGCGCGGGGAGCGCGGCGCAGCCCTCGCAGCGCCCGCCCGGCCCCGCGCCCCGGCCCCGCCGCCGCCGGAGCGCTGCGAGCCGCGGGAGCGCACGGCCGGCCGGCGATGCGGCGCGCAGCTCCCGGGCGCCGGAGCCTGTGAGCGGCGGCGCGCCGCCCCGTCGGCTCTCGGGCAGCAGCGAGCGGCGAGCGGCGGGGTGAGCGCGGGCGAGCGGCCGGTGCCGGCGGCGCGGCAGGATGTGAGCGGGGGCGGCCGAGTGGCGCGGAGCGGAGCAGCGGGGAGCGGCGGGCAGCGGGACGGCGGAGCGGCGCGGAGCAGCCATGCCCTGCTGAGGAGCCGCGCAGGATGTTCGGGCTGGAGCAGTTCGAGCCGCAGAACAGCGGCCGGAGCGGCGGGCAGGCGGAGCGGGGCTTCGGCCAGCCCGGACTGAGCATGAGCGCGCACTTCAAGGCGCCGGCCTTCCCCGGCGGCGGCCCGGCACCGGCGGACCCGGCCCTGGGAGCGCTGGGCGAGCCGCCCCTCCTGGGCATGAACATGAGCCTGGCCGCGGACGGCTACGGCTTCCCGGGCCGCGGCCCCGGCGAGCTGCACGGCGGCGGCATGCAGCCGCCCGTGCACGGTTTCTTCGGCGGACAGCAGCCGCACGGCGGCCCCGGCGGCGCCCCCCACCCGCACCAGCACCCCCCGCACTTCGGCGGCGGCTTCGGGCCCGACCCCGGCGCCTCCTGCGTGCACGGCGGGCGCCTTCTGGGCTACAGCGGTGCGCTGGGCGGGCAGACGGCGTTCGCCGACGGCTACGAGCACATGGCCGAGGGCCAGAGCGGCGAGGGCTTCGGGCAGCAGCGCCCCGGGACCTTGCCCGATTTCCAGCACCACGGCGCCGGCGCCGCCAGCCACGCCGTGCCGGCGCCCTGCCTGCCCCTCGACCAGTCCCCCAACCGCGCTGCCTCCTTCCACGGGCTGCCGGCGGCCGGCTCCTCCGAGCCCCACGGCCTGGAGCCGCGGCGGCTGCCGGCGCAGGGCGGCGTGGACTCGCTGGAATACAATTACCCTGGCGACGGCCCTGCCAGCCACTTCGAGCTGCCCGTCTTCTCCCCGTCGGAGCCGGAGGGGCAGCTGCCGCACTACGGCGGCGGGCGGCAGGTGCCGGCGGGCGGCAGCTTCGCGGGGGCGCCCGCCCTGCCCCGGGCTCCGGGCATGGCCGTGGCCAAGGCGCACCCGCCGCAGCAGCACGGCGTCTTCTTCGAGCGCTTCGGGGGGGCGCGGAAGATGTCGGCCAGTCTGGAGCCGGGGGCCAACGCCAGGCACCCGCTGATGCAGCAGCAGCAGCCGCCACCACCACCGCAAGCACCGCAGCAGCCGCCGGGCTTGCTGGCCAGACAGAACTCCTGCCCGCCAGCCATCCCTAGGCAACAGCAAACAGAAGCCAACGCTCCCAACTCCAACCTGCAGGACAATGGGCCCATAATGCAGAACCAGCATGCACAGTTTGAATACCCTATTCACAGACTGGAGAACAGGAATATGCATCCCTACACCGACCCCGTGTTTAATATGCAGCACCCTCCTCCGCAACAGCCACCAAATCAAAGACTGCAGCACTTCGATGCCCCCTACGTGAGCGTCGCCAAGAGGCCGAGGTTTGACTTCCCCAACACTCCTGGCGTCGAGCGCTGTGCCTCCTGGGGCGGCGGCATGCACGGCCCGGCCATGGAGAGTCACCTTTCCCCGACGGCCTACCCTGGCCTGCCGGGCGAGTTCACCCCGCCGGCACCTGAGGCCTTTGGGGGCCCGTTGCCACACGGCGGTCCTGAGCACCCGGCACTGGCGCAGCGCCAGAACGCGGCCCTGGTGATGAAGCAGATGGCCTCGCGAAGCCAGCAGCGCCTGCGGCCGCCCAGTCTGCAGCAGCTGGGGCACCATGGTGAGGTGGGCGCACCCGGCAGCCTGCCCCCGCCAGCCTTCGAGCGGGAGGCTGGTGGCGGCCGCAGCTTCGATGCGCCGGCGCCGCACCTGGCCCCCGACAGCGCCTGGTTCGCAGGGCCACCGCCGCCCGGGGAGCTGCTGCCGAGGCGCTTGGCAGCGCCCGGGCTACCGGCCGAGGCAGCCCCCCACGAGCTGGGCCTGCAGCCGGGCGGCCCTGCCGTGCTCTTCCGGCCGGGTGCCAGTGGGCTGGGGCTGCAGGAGCCCTTGCGGATGGCAGGCGAGGGGCCGGCGCAGGCCCTGCCGTCGCCCGGCGTCCACCCGCCCTTCACACCCACAATGGGTGGCCTCTCGCAGCTGCAGTCACCAGGCAGCGGTGTGGCACTGCCCAGTGCCCCTGCCGAGCGCCGTGGCCCCGCCGACTTCGCCGCTCAGCCTGGCTTCCCCTTTGGGGCGGCAGCGCGGCAGCCGGCGGCCCACGGGGCTGCACCTGCCCTCAGCGCCTCGCCAGGTGCCTACCCACCGCCCCCGCCCGAGTTTCCCCCGCCACCCCCACCGCGGCCCGCTGCCAGCAAGCTGGGTGCCCTCTCGCTGGGCTCCTTCAGCAAGGCGGCCAGCAAGGACAATGTCTTCGGGCAGAGCTGCCTGGCTGCCCTCTCCACTGCCTGCCAAAACATGATCGCGAGTCTGGGCGCTCCCAACCTCAACGTCACCTTCAACAAGAAGAGCCCGGCCGAGGCCAAGCGCAAGCTCAGCCAGGCCGAGCCTGACCCGCCACCTGCTGCCCCGGACTACTTCCCAGCGGGGCCGCCAGTAGGTGGGGGTGGCACGGGCAAAGCAGCGGGCGCTGCCCCGCTGCTGCCTGCGGAGAGCAGCCTCTCGCCCGGCTACGCGCTGGAGCCGGTGCCCGGTGGCGAGGGGAAGGCGGGTGGCGGGCGGGGTCGGGGTCGCCGGAAACGGGACAGTGGGCACGTCAGCCCCGGCACGTTTTTTGAGAAGTTCTCAGCTGCCGAGGGCGGGGGAGCCGGTGTCAGCCCAGGGCAGCCGGCAGTGCCGGTGGCGGCGGGGGCCCCGCCGGGGGCTGCGGGCGCTGAGCGCGGCGGAGGCACCCCTCATGACAAGCCCCTGACCTCCCCATCCTGGGGCAAGGGCAGCGAACTGTTGCTGGCGGAGCAGCCCGACCTGATGTCCTCCCTGGACAGCGGCATCCAGAGCGTGACCAAGTCAGACGGCAGCTCCCCGCACGTGGACTTTCCCGACGAGGTCAGCACCAGCTACGGCAACGAGGACGAGGTGTCCTCCAGCTCCGACAACGCCACCTCCAAGCCCACCCGTAGCCCGCTGCTGGGTGGCTCGCCCAAGCTGCCCCGTGGGGAGCACGCACTTCTCAACGGACAGAAGCCCCTGGCCCTTGGCCTTCTCAGTACATCTACCTCGACCCCCGACAGCTATGGGCTCAGCACCACGGCGGGCGCTCACCCTGGCACGCCAAGCATGGAGCAGGTGCGGACCCCCACGAGCACCTCGGCCCAGGATGAGATCCACCCCCTGGAGATCCTGCAGGCACAGATCCAGCTCCAGCGGCAGCAGTTCAGCATCTCGGAAGACCAGCCCTTGGGGTTGAAGAGCAAGAAGGGGGAGTGTGCGGGGCAGAATGGGGACAGTGACCTGGGCAGCTGCTGCTCGGAGGGTGTCAAGGGCACCATGAGCACCATCGACCTGGACTCCCTGATGGCAGAGCACAACTCCACCTGGTACCTGCCTGGAGAGAAGGCCCTGATGGAGGGGCAGGAGGAGGACAAGCCCATGGCGCCCTGGGAGAAGCCCAAGCCCCCGAACCCCAGCAAAGAAGGTATCAGATGCCCCACAGGGGTGCTGGCACAGGGGTAGGGGTGGTTGTGGGCTGCTCAGGGAAGGGGACATGGTGAGGCTGCAGCTCTGGTACTCTGGGCATACACATCCTGGGCTGGAGCTGCAGGATGCTGGGATGCTTGGTGGATCTAATGCGGGAGGGGCAGTGTCAGGGACAAAGTGCCTGCTGCCTGACTGCCCCAGGTGACAACTGCCCCATGGCATCGCTGCTGCCGTCCCTGTCCCCATCATGCCTCCTAGAGCACAGGCAGGTGGGAGTGCTGAGCAGAGGGGCTCCCAGTGAGCCTCACCTGAGCTCCTGGGCCTGGGATGCTGCAGAAAGGAACTGTAGCCTGAGGTTCTGAGGAGGGGGGCTCCTGCAGGGTCCCACCAGGCATGGGGTGCTGAGGAAGGGGCTCCCACAGAACCTGGTGCCAGCTTAACCTTCCAGCCACTTTCCCAAAACTGTGACTGAGGTTTTCCCTAACCACAAAAACATGAATTTGGTGGTAGTTCTGCCCCTTCAGGTCCAGGTGCCCCCTGCTTGCATTTGGAGCCCACAGTAGTGTGATACTGAACTGAACGGCTTGTAACAAATTATTTTTGATTTAACTGAAAGGCAGTTTAAAATAAGGCTCTGGGTCTGTTAGTGTAAAACTTGCTTAGTTGACAGATGTTTAATTTTGGCATTAGTTGTCATTTTTGATCCTTCCTTGTGTCCAGAGGGCATCATAATTCCCCAGGCTTAGGAAAAAATATTTTAATGGAAAACCCTCTATTAAAAAAGCTGTTTAAGATAAGGATGATTATAGATTCAATTGCTTTCTATTTTATCTTATCAAATCCCTATTTTGCAACCTGCCTAGCTGTGTGTGTGATTGTTACAATGGGTGCACATGCTGTACCTGCTATCTGAGGGCAGGCGGGTGGGTTTTGGTGTGCTAGAAATACATGTGTGCAGTTTACACAATATAAACTCATTATTTGTGTGAGGAAAGGTGATATTTTGGTACTGCAGTGTAGTTTGAAATTGTTTTCATTATCTCTGGTGGTAGAAACTGACTTTTTGCACCCCTCCACATTTAGTAATTTTGCTAAGAAAGTTGTTGGTGAAATTACAAGGGAGCTGGTTAGGAAACTGGGCTGTTTCCTAACCTGGTTCTGGTTGGCTTTGCAGCTTTGGCTTTCTGAAGCGTGAATCCTAGCCCCCACGGTTTGTCTCTTTGTTCATGTTTAATGCCCAGCGCAGGAGACTCTCATTTCGAGCAGAGTGTTTAGCATGCACGGCAGACCCGAGGAAGCCCATCAGCATTCTCCATGCTTCACCCAGGCAAGGACATAAATTGGTTTGTTTGGGGCCCTTCTTTTCCATTTTTAAATGGAGTTGCACACAGCATCCTTCCTGGCCCCTTCTCTTTTATTGTTTCTTGTACACAACATCTAGATCTGACTGGATCAATAGCTAGTTAGCACAAATCACAGTTCCTGTTACTTCTGCCTTGGCAGGCTCAAGCACATCCATACGTTCTCTCACACCACACGCACACCATTACGTGTGCACTTTCACACACACACACATACACACATCTCACACCGTGCTGTGTTTAGAAATAGATTTTGAAATAATAACTTCTATAGATCTTCACTTCCTGGATGGAAAAAAAGAAATCCTGAGCAGTGATTTAAAAGAAATCCTGAGCAGCTATTTAATTCTGAACAGCACATTTATTAAAAGTGTAATTTGGTTAAAAATGATCTATATTTTGTGTGTGTGTGTGTCATATGGAGCGATGCTTCTGCAGCGTCTTTTAACAGCACTCCTCCAGTCACTTTGATCACAGCTATTCTTAGTAACAGCTAGTGAAAGAAGTAATTGCTTTCTGGTCGCGATAACCACAATGTTGGTGTTAAAACAGTTCATCACTTGGAAGGAAAACCATTTAATCAGTGTTCCTATATAAGGATATGTTTTAGTATTTCAGAGGCTTAACATAAAATAGCAAACCAGTTCCACAACAATGCAGAGGCGCTCGGGTTGGTTCATGCTTTAGTCACTTGAGGGATTTGAATGGGCTGGTTCCTCGGATGAGGAAATTTATACAGACTCACAGAGAATTTACTTTAACTGTTGTTAGAGATGATAAAGATACAATGGGTGAGACAAAACAGGCTGTTCACCTCGGTCAGTAGAAATAATTAAACTTAACATTGCCATACCCCTGAGTATGTGAAACTGTGTTTAAGAAAAGGCTTCCTTTAGTCATGGGCTGAGATTTAAAACCTTCTCTGTGGGCTGGGATTTGCACTGTGGTGTTTATTCCAGCAGAAACCCAGTGTCCGGGTGGATGCGCAGGCTCCAGACAGCGCTCCTCCGAATTCAGGCAGCTCCTCTGCGTTCTGTGCTGGAAGGTGGGCACCGTTTTGGGGCTGGGGAGCGTTAGTGAGAGCAGCATTTGACCCAGGGTTCTCCCCAGTGCAGGCTTGTTGGGGCTTGTGATTTACACCTGCCGTGAGAGCGGTTGGGGATCTATTCTCAATGTGGCGCTGCTGGGATTGGCACCCGCGGCTCCTCAGGTGCGGGGAGGTGGAGGAAGGGGGAGGTGGGTGTTGGGGGGCAGCTTCCCCTCCGTGCAGTGCTGGGCACTTTGTCCACTGCCTGCCACTCTCCAGGAGCAGAGGGTCCGACTTCAGTGCTGGCCATGAAGGAGAGATCAGGCTCCCCAAAATACAGCAGGATCAGGAACTTCTCAAATACTCTGTTAGTGCGCAGGTTATGGGGGAAACAACTTGAGTTGTTTTAATGGCTGCTCAGATTCCTCGGAGCTCACCTTTTTTCCAATAATGGCATTGAAATGATTTGCTGGTGTCTGGCAGTTGTGTGAGCTGTGGGTCTGGGGGTTCCTGGGAGCAGACCCTGGTGCTGTGAGGTGTGACACCTCCGGTGCTGGCCTGCCGCGAGCTCTGTGCGTGCGTTTGCGTTCCATTCCGGAATGTAGTGTTAGTAATGCTGCCTGGACATGGCTCTGCCCTCAAATGTGTTTTCTCTAAGTTTTCTCTGATGCATCATTTCTTGTACCAACATGTTTTATGTGAGGTAGCTGGTAGGTTTTGGGTTTTTTCCCCCTGAAAATGCTTTCTAGAATTTCGTGTTTTCCTCTGCCTAGCAGCTTGAGCTGGGAGTGAGAGATAAATAACACCGAGTCTAGAGGGGTCGTCTTGACTTCCAACACCACAGCTGTAGCTGACAAAGAACAACCAGTTCAAATTCACTTAAAAATTCGGGGTCAGTTTAATGGGGTTTTGCTTTTCCTGGTTTGACTGAACCATAACAATTTCCTCTTCAGTGAAAGGTGTATTAGTATTCTTTAGAAACCCACTAATTAATTGCTGGTGGGGTTTTGCTTTTTAGTTTTAATTGAAATTTTGAAAGTCCCATATTGCAAGTGTCAGGTGAAGACATCAGTATGTACCTAGAACTGTGCAGGTGGAAAGGATGGGAGTATGTTTTGCTGCTCTGTGGCTGTTGGGCTCGTCAGTCTGGGCTGACGGGCACGTGCCACGCGGCACCGTTAGCCTTCATCTCTGAGTTTTTGTTCATATTTCATTGTTACACCGAACCTGTCACTGGAATGAGCCCATAGGCCAGCCCTCTTGCTGGAGCAGTGTGTAACATCTGTGAATTACTCGAAATACATTAACAAAGGTCAAATTTGGTCCAGATGCGGCCGGGAGCCTTTGTTTTCTTTCCCTTTCCAGTGCATTCTGCTGCCTGCTTTATTTTAAATACTGCTTAGTTCTTTTAGAGGCTTTACCAAGGGACTGTGTTTGTTTACGGGGACTGAGTTAGTCAGACCTCTGGTGAGGTTTTTCAGGCACTGAACCCTCACTGCAAGCGCTGTGCTGTGAGCGGCTGTGTTGGAGTGAGCGCTGTGGAAGCGAGTTCAGCAGCAAAGCTCAGCGCCTTTTCCAGCGAGGGGGCTGTGATTCCCGATGCTGCTTTGTCTCACTGGGCTGCTGAAACTTAGACAATTTTAACAATTTAGTGAAAAAAGAAGCTATTGCTTTTGTCTTGAAGTTACACAATAAACTCCACATATATCAAATCTACATCTTTATTGAATCATCTGGATCAGCAATCAGAGTGAGGAGGGAAGAATGCTCCTGCTGCTTATCCTGGGAGAGAGTTTGGTGTGCATTAGATTTGGATTTAATATGATGCTTTAAACTTTTCTAACCTGTTAAAAAATATAATTGGAAGGGTTGCCCCTGCTTGGCCTCATGTGGATGATAGAAATTCTCCATTGTTTACCTTGACTGACTATAATTTTTAATACTTTTTACTAGAAAATGGTTCTGCTTAGAAATATTTTCCTTTGTTTTATAAACATTATGTAGCAGTGTGCTTGTCGACCTTTATGGCATATATTAGAAAAAGCAAGGGACAGAATTTTCAGTAGTATTTCCTCTTGCTGTAACATACTAAAATATTTAGTGCAGGAAATGTGTAAATTTATTGGCATTTCAGTAACAACTGTGGCCAGTGTTTGCCTTTGCATCCACCGTCTGTCTGGCTGTTAATTTCTGGTCTCTAGATTTACCTGTTCTCATTTCAGTGGATAATGTAGCTGTGTTTGAATGAATGCAGATTCCCTATCTGGTTTTTATCCTGGTGCTTCCTTGCCCCAAAGGGTGTTATTTTCTGATGCCCACTCAGTTGCAAGGAGAATTATAATGGGGTTGTTTTGCACACACTTGGTGTGAGGATCTGCATGAGACCGACTTTGAGGGAAATGTTTCTTGAAATTGGTGTGTGAATGTGCTTCAGATATTTATGTATGATGTAAAAGGAAATGAATTAGACTTAGTATTTATATATGAACTTGGATGACAGCATAGATTTATTTTGATCTGTGATGTATTACACCCAGTCTCCTCTTACTTTTTATGGTACAATACCTGTTTTTTTACCAATCACCTAGTGGAATGCTCAACCGTAGAACTGCAAATAATATTTTGATAAAAAGTGTTATTAATTAGCAATGTCTATAGATACAATTTGTTGTTACTTATGTAGAACAAAGAATAAGGCATCAAACAAAAGTCTAACCTGAAACTAAATAGGCTGCTTTTATTTGAACCAGCTGAGTCCCAGCCTCGGTAGTATTCTATACCAGGGAAAGGTTTTGGTACAGTAAAATGTCTTTATGTGGCCATATAAAATTTTAGTACTAGACAAATTACTGTACATTTTCAGTCAATGGTTTCTCGTGTATTTCTGTTAAATCTGAGTGTGAGGAGAGTCTCCTCAGAAAGTGCACAGCCAGTTCTAAAATGAATCTTCAGGTGGCCTAACGCGTATGCTTTGTAAACGCTAAATTTACCGAAATACCAGAAACCGTTTCATGCCGTAATTTCTCAAGCGCATTGAGAATACTGAAAGAGACCTGTCAAACTGGAGGCAGAGGCTCATTCCCTGTTTTATCCCTGGTACAGAATAGGTTGTCCCCGTGTGTGTTTCGGGCTGGAGCGTGTTGGATGCAGGCAGCGCGGGCGGTGGGCGCCAGGCGCCCGTGGAGCCGCCTCGCGCCGCGGCTCCGGCCGGCATCGCCTCCCTGCCCAGCTGGTCCAGCTTTTCCATTGAAAAATCTACACCCCTGAAAAGAACGATCTTTGCACCTGTAAAAACACACGATTAAGGTTTGCTGGACAAGTTGTGTTGTTTATTTTTAAATAAGAAGTAGTTTTGTTTTTTTGAGAGGCGTTTTTAAATGAGAGCCTCTGTTAGTGAGGGCTGTTCGGAACATGGCTGGCTGTGCACCAGATCTTGGGTAAGGGACATGGGGAACCTTATGGAAATCAAATGGGTGAAGCTGTGGAATCACCCAGGAAATTCAAGGTCTGCCCTCACCTTTTTGGTCTTGGTTAGATTTCTCAGTTTTTAAAATGCGATTCCAAATTTTTGCTGTTCTGTAGATAGACCCAGTTTACACACAGTGATTAGATGACTGGCTTATATAAAAATACTGTGATTCTTTGTAGTTTGCTGCTTTTCCTTTGCCAGATGCTTTTGTGTTGGTGCAGTTAAAACATTCTGAGTTATTAGTGGCCTTTTAATACAAAGGATTTGGGGTTTTTTTTACAAATTTAAATATATTTTATGGATTATATACCAATGTTCCAAAGTCAAATATCTTCTAAATTTAAAGCTGAGAATTGAACAGCTGGAGGTCTAATCCATTAATTTTTACAAGCTGATTTCTTAATACTTCAAAGAGAACATCTTAGATGATACTGCTTTACTGTTCCCCTCTTCAGCACCCCTTCTTCTCCTCTCCCTGCCAGTGCCCTCTTCTCTAAGGCTTCATGTTCTGCTCATCTCCTGGCAAATGACAAAAGCATCTGGATGGGGTGAATGCATTTTCCTTAGTTGATGTAAGAAGTTTTAAGACTCGTTGGTCTAGAAATGTGCCTTAGTGTTGCATTTGCTATCCACGCTAGTGCAAAAATACGTGGTCACCACTGTTCTGTGTTTCTTTCTTGTACTTGGGTTATTTTTTGTAGCAGCACGGGCATTGCCATGGGAGTATTTTAGCTCTGTGCTTGTGCCCTTTTGGGATGCTTGACTCACACGTAGGGCTCATCCCTCTCTGTAGGAGTGGGTCTGATCTATTTGGAAGTAACATTTTCCCAAGTTTTGCCTTGCCCGCTGCCGCTGCCGCTCCCTGGGATGCACACATGCACATCCATCAGGGGCAGCTCCCGAGCAGGAGCTGAGTCCTGGCTGCAGGCTGAGGTGCTGCCCAGACCCTGCAGAGGGGCACTTCGTGTCTGTTTGTTTTCAATTCCAGCAAATCTGTTTGTGTCTGTTCAGTGTTTTAATGTAACACCACCGAGCGTGACGCTGGGCGGTCTACATTTTTTTATTAGCTTTTAACATTTGTCAAAAAAAAAGCTTTTTTTGGTTTGGTAAGCAGAAATCTGGTTATGTTTAAGTGCTGCTTTGATAGATTTTTTACATTGAAATAACTGCAGTTTATTTGAGTTTAAACACGGACAACACGTGTGGGAGCTCGAAGGGCTCTGCTGGCTGTGACTGTGAGCGATGGGAGAGGCCTGCCACAGTCCTGCTCCTGCGGCCACTTTGTGTGAACCTTGGGATATTTATCTTTTTTTATCCCCCTCTGTGTTTGGAGCATTTAAAATACAAAAGGAAGAACTTTGGTTTTTTTTCCTTTTAACCCTCCTACCTTCAGTTCTGACTGCTGGGCCTTTAGGACTTGATCCCCTTGATCCCAGCAAAGCCTGTGATTGGTCAGTAGTTGGAAGACAGCAGGGTTTTTTGGTGGTAAAATATATGTTTTCAGAGTTAAGTCTGCATTTAATTAATTTTGTGAATTAGTATTCACAAAATACTCGAAAGCATTCTGTTGCTAATAGAAAGATCATCCTGAGGCTGGGGAAGCACAGTTAATTGAAAAAGCAGCCATTTGTAAAGTGAAGAAAATTTTAAAACATTTCATACCCTAATTAAGAGTGTACTCCTGAGTTAAAATTGAGAATATTAATTTGCTGTGTGAAGCAAATACATTACAAAGTCCTGGAAAGAGTCATATCCTTCCTTCCTCCTTAAACCTCTCCCAAAATGCAGTTTCAGAAGAAAGGCATGACTTTTTTTCTTTTTTATAATATAGCCTGAAACCATTTTGCTAGAAAGATGTAAATTGATCTATTAACATAGGAAATGGAGGTTGGGCTGGGGTTATTATCTGGTCAGAATTTTAGGATCTCTTTCCTAGAAAAATCTTCCACTTTTTTTTTTTTTTTTTTTTTTTTTTTTTTTTTTGGAGGGAGGGGTGGGTGGGTATAATATTCCTCCATAATGGCATTTAAAAGCCTTTTGGTCTCAGGTGAGAGCAGTCAGAAGAGGCAGAGGATGCTGTGGCACAGCTGTGCATCACTGCAAGCAGTGCTGCTCCCTGGGGAATGGGGCTGAGCCTTCCCTCCCCTGCGCTGTTGGAGGTGAGGCTGCGAGTGGGAACGGGCAGGGAGGGAATGTGTGCAGAGCTTTCCTGCTCCTCCTGGATGGCTCAGGCAGGGAGGGAATGTGTGCAGAGCTTTCCTGCTCCTCCTGGATGGCTCAGGCAGGGAGGGAATGTGTGCAGAGCTTTCCTGCTCCTCCTGGATGGCTCAGGCAGGGAGGGAATGTGTGCAGAGCTTTCCTGCTCCTCCTGGATGGCTCAGGCAGGGAGGGAATGTGTGCAGAGCTTTCCTGCTCCTCCTGGATGGCTCAGGCAGGGAGGGAATGTCTGTACAGTGTTCCTGCTCCTGGCTGGATGGCTTGGGCAGTCCAGGCATCGCCGTCGTACTGACCGACATTGGGGTCTGCGTGTGATTTAGAGCGCAGCAGAGTCCATATTCAGGTCCCACTTTAGGATTATTTTTTATTTGAGATCATATTTATTGCACCATAAATTGCCACGGTGCTTTAGAAACCTGGGAGATGTTCCCACTGCTAAAGATTTACTGTCCAAATGAGATGAAAGAGGTGTTGTTGGGCTGGGCAGCTGCCGGTTCAGTGCTGGAACATGGGGTGGTGCCACCAGGGCTTGGGCAGAGGATGCACAGTGGAACTGGAGGGCACTTGGGTACCTAGGAGAGGCTGGCACACTGGTGCTGAATGCTGCTGGGTTGGGAAGTGTGTGTGAGCAGGGAATGAAGGGCTGAGAGCATCTCATCCCACCTGGTGATCTAATTTCTGAGTGGATTCCTTGTTTGGTGAGGATGGCGCGGCTGTACTGCCCTCTCCGGGGCAGCATTTCTCCTCTCGTGGAAAAAATAAACGCAAATTCCAGTTATGGCACTACTGATCTGTGTGTGAGTCAATTTCTAAGTAGGTTTGTCAGTCTTAGCAACAGGAGAAGAGATCTAAATGTTGGAGAAGTAGTTTGGTGCAAGGTTTTCACCTCTTCCAGGTGCCTGGGGTTGGAAGCATCACCAAAGGAGGGCTTCTCCTCCCTGCTCCCCTGGGTGATGGGAGAGGAGCACCCAGACCTCAGGTCTGAGCTGCCCAGTAGATCACAACCACCTGGTGTGACTTATTCCTGGAGTGGTACTGAGCTGATAATTAGAAAAAAGATGGCTCTTAGACCTGCCAGGCAGCCTGGTAACTGCATCTAATAATACTGATATTTTTTATCTGACTCAATTGTTTTAATTTTTACTGGTGCTAAATATTAGGCTGAAAAATGTTTTTTGCCTAGTCTGAAAAGTAACCCAAAATTTCAGACCAAATACAGTTTTAAAAGAAGATGATAATAAATGGGCCTATTGATTGTATTCTACAAAAGAAAAAAAGGAGTTCCCCAGTAATTGTAATAAAAGCTACCACAATCTATGAGACAATAATTCTGAAACCCTTTAAAAATAGTATTATTATTCAAAGTTCAAAGCAGCTGGTGTTTTATGATAGAACAGATTTTATTTTTGCTGGATATAGGGTCAAACACTTGCAGCACATTTTTGATTTAAACAAACGAAAAACACAAATGCTTTTTTGAAGATAAAATCAGTAAGATTTATTTCTTTTTTTCCTGGATGCTATAGCTCCCTTCTCTACCTCTAAATATAGGCACATACTTTTCTTTTTGTGCTGGGAGAAACCACACACAGCCCAGCTCCCTGTGCTCTCCCTGCCATGCCATAGTTCTGGAGGCAGAGGAAAAAAGGGCTGTCTCAACTAAAATTCAAATCTCACATGAGCTGCTTTGAAAGAGGCAGATCACAAAAAAGGGAGAATGGCAAAACATTTCTTCATTCTGGATTATTATTGAAGTTTCATCCCATCATTTGCCAGTTCTTTGTGCTGTTGGCAGGGTGGGTGTGAGGATGGTGGCTGGAAAATGTGCAGGGGAACAGGGGAAAGCTCAAGGGCAGCCCTGGTGATTTAGGTGAGCTTTGCTATTAAACTCCTTGCATCAAAGTTGTCTTGTGTGTTACATGACAAAGTGGTGTGTCCTGTAGATAAATCCAGTTCATGTTCTGTGTCCTGATGTTCCTTATTTTAGCTGAGGTGAGAATGGGAAAGGCAGAAGGGAATTTGCTGCTCCCAGTGCCCCAGGGCAGGTGACCATGGTCCTGACTCTGCCAGGGCTCCTGTTCATCCTGTGGACCAACAAACAACACTTTGGAAATGTGAGGTTTTAACAACACAATGAAGTCTTACTCCAGACAATTTTCCAGATCCTCTAGTGATTGGTGTAGTTTTCCTCGAGTGGCTGATGCCAATGGTGCTGCAGTGTTTCTCTTAAGGAAAAAGAACAGATAAAATGTCTCTTTTTTGAGCCAGACACGTGTGAGCCTCAGAGCTGGGAACGTGCTTTGGGAGATTGTGATACAATTACATTTTATGTCTACCTATTAAGCATAATGAAGGGTTGGTTGCTGGCCTTAAATTTGGAAAGAGCTTACTGTAGAGCTTAAACCAGAAGTAGATTCCTGTAATTACTGCTTTGCCGTGCGGAGTGTGGCGAGGTAGAGGGAATAAAAACTGTTCATTGTCCAATTGTATTTCCATAACTGCTACACTTTTAAATGTCTGTTTTGAAAGATAAAATTTTTGTTATACTAATTTTCTGAAGTAAGCTAATAAAAGGCAATGCAGGGAAAAAAAAATAATAGAGGTGAAGAATGTCAAATGAACAATGCTTAGAAAACACAGAGCTTCAGCTTCTTCAGTGAGCCCTGCTGCGGTGCTTGAAAAGTCGGTGGCTTTGTTTCTTAAACACAGGGCCACTGTGCTGTTGTGGTTTAAATTCACTTGAATACAAGATCCTTGATGATAAAATGAAGAATTTTTAAAACTTTCAATTTTATGGTTGCTTTTCTTTGTGCTAGATTAGGCAAATGGGGTAGAACTCGGAGCAGTCAGTTCCGAATCTGCTTTTGCTTTTACTTGACGTTGTTCTTGCTGTGTGATGGCAGTATGTCAGGGAAACTTGGATCCCAGCATCAGCTGTTTGGAATTATTGTTTGGATTATATTCAGTTTCAAATGGTATAAAACTGTAGTGAGAAATGAGCATTTGTTTATGCTGATAAAATGAGTCTTTCATAGCATACACTTGTTTTGGTTGAACATACTAGTGCATGTTATAGCTCAGAATGTCCGTTTTTTCAGAGGGATAACATGGCCCCATTCTGCTCTTTGTGTGCATTTGGGACTGGGAACTGCATCAAAGTGGAGGTGTTTCTGCTTCGAGTAAGGAAGAAGAGAGGGAATACCGAAACTCTTCTTGGCCCTTAGGAAAAAAAAAAAGCCCACCCCAAAGCCACATCCTTTTTCCTCTCCCCTTCAAAAATTTGGCTTACATCCTTAAGAGAGAGGTTTTTTCCTTTTATTTTCAACCATCCTTTAAGGTGTGCTCTTCTGGCCTTTCTCCAGTTTGTGGAGCTTCTCTTGGAATAAGTTTTAAGGGGTTGTATTTGACATCTTAGTGAAGGCTGCTTTCCACAGTGGTCTGGCTCAAATAGAAAACTGAAAAGTTCCCACTACTGAGCTGTAAAGGAATACTGGAAATGGGTTATGCTGAAAAAACCATTTAGATAAAAATGCAATTTTCCCTTCCACATACACTGCTAAGAATTAATAGCACATTCTTCTTAAATGGGTAGTTCTGTATTATATTTTCACCTTAATTAAATTCTTTCCAAAACAGGAGAGTTTCATTTAAAAATGTAGGGCAAAATTAATCTGTCTTTATCTGCAGTGCTTTAAAATATGGGATTGAGTTCCATGGGCTGGGCACTCCATGGAAAGCAGATGTTGGGTTCCAAGGTGGGTGTCCCATCTCAGGGTGTACTCCTTACCCTGCTGTCACAGCTGGATTTGGGCTGTCACTGTGCTGTGCATGCCAGCTGTGCTTTCACAGCTCCACTGCTTGGCCAGCAGCCACCACACAGTGGGGACATGAACGTGGCACTTACCAGGGCATTTCTGCCAGAAATACCCAAAAAGGGAGAAGGGCCAAGCCCACTGTGGCCTTAACCTGTGCTGGTTCATTGTTGCACACCTGGGGCACAGGTGGTGAGCACAAGTGTGCCATGGCCTGGAACAGCATCAGCAAAAACACAGAGACAGTGTTTCAGTCACTTCCAATATGTTCCTTTTCTGCAGAAGATACATAAATGTCTAATGAAAGAAAGAAGGGGGAATCCTCTGTGGTAGCTGTGAAACTGAAGTGGAGATGCCCCCAGGAAGATTTGCCAATTCCAGCTAAGAGAAAACCAAAACATATATTCATGCTTTTTAATGGTTCCATTTTTGGTGGAAGGTTTTTAATGTAATGGTGAGAACAGAAGTGTGTGGAAGAAGTAGGACTGATAAATTCTGCTTTAAACTGCTTTTCACTGCTGAGTTACAGTGGAGAAAATGCTTTATTAAATAAAGTGTTTAGTGTTACCATAGTTTTAATAAAATGGTTCCCACATATAAGCAATGCTCATAATGGTGGAGAAATGGACAGGATTGATATAACTCAAAGTTTCCATGTTAAAAATATAAATTTTGGTGGTAGTGATGCTGCACAGCTTTTGAATAATTTTTGTGACAAATTACCCTTCAGGGGGACTGTGCTTGGGCTTTCTCCTAAAAGGTGAGATACAGGAGAGGTGTGAGGCAGTCTGACTGAGTCTTGCATCCACCTAACACTGAGCTTAATCCAGATTCTGTTTTTGAAAGGGGTATTTATAGTCATCTTCCGATAGTCTCCTAATCAAACAGCAGCAAATCTGATACTGCTCATTAGGTGCATTACAGAACAGCTGTTTTTTTAGTCACCAAACTTGCCTTTTGTGATTCATTTTCTGTGAATCACCCTAGTTCAGCAAAGAGTGCAGATCACGACTTTTACAGCCGAATATGCAACTTCCTGGAAGCAAATGTCAAAAATTTGAATATTTTAGTGTAGTGCCTTGTAAGTTGCAAGTTTTGTATTAATGGGACATGGGCTCTTCTGTAAAACTTCACTCCCTGGGACAAGCATGGCCATCAGTAGGAGTGTGTGCTCCCTGGTGTGAGTGTTGCCTGGTTCCGCTTTAGGTGAGACTTTCTTAGTTGTCACTATTTAATTTTTTCATGTTTTTTATGTTGGTGCTCGGTGTATCTGCAGGCACTCAGCATGCTGAATGATGCATTTAAACATTGGCTGCCACAGTAAAAATCTTGATGGCCATTGTTTCAATCAAAAAAACTCTTCTCATCTTCAAAGTCACTGTTGTTACAATAATTTTCTCTTTGAACGTGTCAGGATTCTGTCTTTGATTATAGACTGGATTGTCTCTTGTCATTGCATAATGATTTTTTTTTTGGTAGGCAGAGACCTTTTTCAGTTCCTCACAGTTTATCCCCCATCCCAGTACTACTTTAAAAAAGAGATTATGTTGAAACCAGGTATTTAAGAATATAGATCCTCAAGAAAATAACTGGTTTTGACTTTATATTTTTCTGGGAATTTTATAAAACTGATATGAATTACAGATTTATTTTACAATTTGAACTTAGACTTTTAAATTTTCCCTTTCCCCCCACCCCTTCTTTTGCTTCCTATTGGACCAGAAGTCACTATTACAGAGATTTTCTGCTACTTTTTAATTTTCTCTTTCTGCAGGAACACAAAAATAATTGATCTCTGTAATTGTGCCATCACATGGATGGATGGATGGATGGATGGATGGATGGATGGATGGATGGATGGATGGTGGTTTAGGTGTCTGACTTGGGGGCCTGAGCAGTGCTGCCAGACTCTCCCTGCTCTGCTCCCTGTTCAGGACTGATGTTGAGCTTTGGGAAGTGCTTGCTGAGGCCTTTTCTGCTGGAAGCTGTTTTAGGGTTAGGTGGTCTGTCCACTCTATAGGATCCAGAGTTTCCATTGCTGTTACAACCTTGAGAGACCTTACAGCTCTCTGAGCATTGTGGTGGGATGAAGGCACCCTGAAAGCAGAGCTCCTCTCTTATTGCTGCTGAGGTGTGGAGTGACTTTCCAGCTTTCTGTACAAAAATGGGTGACACTAGAACTGCATCAGGCACTGAAGAGACTTAGCCCTTGGGAAATGGGTACTGGGAAATGTGTAAGAATGGCAGAAGAGTCCAGGTGAAATTTGCAGATCCATGCCTGGTTGTGATTACGTGTGTGCTGGCTTCCAGCTGGTCACTCTAAAGCTGTCACATGATGGGTGCATTTCCTCAGAGGTATGACCAAATCCAAGATGCTCCCTCAGCCTCAGTGAGGGTTGCCTGCATGTGTCCTTGCAATGGAAGCCTTTGCCACAGAATTACTAAATCCTGACTGTGGTTTTGCCCTTGTGTTTGTAAGGAAAGAGCTAAAAAGGATTCGCTGTGTCTTTAAACTTGCAGATCCTCAAAACCTCCCTGGGAAGTAGAAGGGGGAAGGGACCCTTTAGGATTAATTAAACAGAGATGTCTTGCTGTAGACTTCAGGGTTTACTGATAAATGCCAGCCCCTCACCCACGTCTGGTGGTGCTGCTGTTATTTAATCAGGGCCTTGACAAGGAATCTGAGCAATCTTCCCTTTCTCCTCCTCTGTTCCATTTATCTGTCCTCCCAACCTGTTTGTTTGTGTATGGTTAAGTTTTCCATGCCAGGGAGAAGCAGAGTGGAAATGTCAGGGGTCAGGCTGCAGGCAGGGCAGGCAGGAGCAGGCAGGGAGCAGAAAGCCCAGCTCTGCAGCCTTGGAGTTTCTGAGAAACCGGAGACAGGTTCTTCAGGCACGATTAACTCCTTCAGCACAGCTGCCTTCTGCTTAAGACCTGCAGGAAGGGAGGCAAGGTGGGTGCATTAGGACACTGAGCTCAGACTCCATCCCTCTATCCCTGCAGTCCTGTGGGTAATGGGTGCTCCTGCTGCCATTTTGCTCACCCTGTTGTTGAAGCCTTGCTGGCCCATCTGCCTTGGCAGCTCTGCTGCTGGGGGATGAGGCTGTGTGGATTCAGACCTGAGCAGGATGGCACATAGCAGAATTTACTGCAGTACTGTTAAGGATACCTGAGTTATTTGGCACATTTCCCAGTGGACAAAATGTTCATCCATGAAGGGCATGATGCTGCTGTTCAGAGACATGCCTTTGAGTTGACACATGACTTGGGTTTGTCACTCAGAAGTTAGTTAAAGACCAGTCTGGACACACTTGGATTCGGAAAAACTAATTTTGATGTTGTATCAGTAGACTTGGTATGTCACAGGCTCTGTGATGGTTCACAGGTGCATCAGCCCCAGCTGATGCTGCCATGGTGGCTGGGGTTGGGTGAAGTTTTGGCTGTATGAGTCAAGCTGTTGAACTTGCACTTCATCCCACCTGTGTGAGGGAAAAGCCTCATTCAGGGTGGGGTGGACGATTTTGTTTGTTTGTTGGGTGATGCCTTTGCATTTGTGTTGTGGCAGTGATCAGGTGCTGCAGAGCTGAATCCTGCCTGGTTTGGCAGTGTTTGCCTTGCAGGCAGTGCCCTGCCTGGCACAGCTGCAGGTCCTTACACCCTGCTAGTGGGATGGTCTGTGCTTCTGCACTGACCTGATCTAGACCAGGATAACAGCCCTAGTTACAGATGGGGTAGGAGTGAATCACAGAGGAGAATCAGAGAATTGGGTTGGAGGGGTCAACTCATTGCAGCTGTGGGCAGAGACACCTTTCACTAGACCAGGTTGCTCCAAGCTCCATCCAGGCTGGCCTTGAACACTTGCAGGGGTAGGGCAGGCACAACTTCTCTGTGGAACCTGTGCCAGTGCTTCAGTACTTGCTGAGGGAATAATTTCTTCTCAATATCCAATCTAATCCTGCCCTCTCTCAGATGGGGGATATTCCCCCTTGTCTTGTCACTCCAGGCCATGGTTAGAAGTCCTTCTGCATCTCTCCTGGAGTTCCTGTGGGCTGCTCCATGCAGTGCAGTCTTGGGGATGTGCTGTGCTCCCTGTGCCAGTGCTGCTCAGCCCCGTGTCCCTCCCCTGCCCTTGACAGGAGCAACTGGGGCTGCTGGCCCTCACTCCCTGGGGAGATGTCACAGGACAGAGCCCACACAATCCCCAGCAGAGTTAGGATGAACTAATTGTCTGCTGTTCTTTCATTTTCCGGGAGTATTGAAATTGTTGTGGGTCATAAATCACGTGAGCATATGGCCGGAAGGAGAACACAGGCCCATATTTCAGCTTTGGGCTGGAAGATGAGACTGTTTGTCCTGTGTTGTACAGGCCCATTTTGTTGATTTACTGGCCTGTGAAACTTTAGAGTTAATTTTTTGTTGAAGCAAGGAAAGTCTGTCTACCTGTGACTTTCCTGCTTGAACAGCTGTTTGCTCCTGATTCGTTGCTATTCTGAGAATTTCATGAAGACTTTCCACAGTGATGTGACAATTGGAAGTAAAAGATGAGCTTATATTTCTCTTATCCTAATAGTGGCACTTACAGCTGTACAAGAATGCCAGGTTTCTTTGTGTGTTTTTTTTTTTTTAATGCTGAATTTCCCTCACTGCCATTGCTCCTCATTTGGTTGGGCATTTCTTCTAATAATTTCTTTTTCTTTTTCTTTCCCTTCAGATAGATTTCATTTTTAAATATGCTGTTCAGTCAAACTCTATTCCTCCATCAGACTTCTGGGCCCCAGCTCAATCACCACACCTTATTGCTGCTTTAGGGGATCTTTCGGAATATGCCAAATCCATTATATGATGACATCTCCATCTCTTTCTGTAGTCAAAATTTAGGATATACCAGAATTTGGAATTTTTTTTTAGAAGAGATCTAGCAAGAATTTGGCCAGGAGGTGCTGGATTGATGGTATCAGCTCTCAGTCTGATTTGCCAGCACTTTAATGTTTTCCAGCAGAAATTTTGACCCTTCTTTAAGAAGCTGAGGCCTCCTGACAATTCTGCTTTTTATAGTTATTTTGTGCAGATTCTTTAGAATTTGCCTGTGAATTACTTGCAAGAGACTTGCAAGCAGTGATTTGGAACCCCCAGTTTTTGGGGTGTCAAGTGTCAAGCAGCTGGTGCTGCTGAGCACAGTGCAGGGAGTGACCCATAGCACCACAAAATGGTTTGGGCAGGGACAGACCTTAAAACTCATCTTGTTCCACACCCTGCCGTGGGCAGGGCCACCTTCCACTAGGCCAGGTGCTTAGAGCCCTGTTCAGCCTGTTCTGTCCATCTCTGAGTGTGTCTGCAGGTGCCAGCTTTGACCTGAGGTCTCTGGTCTTCCTTTTCTCTTGAAAGTGTAAGTGGTAAAATTCTTGATTCTTCTCTCCTGATGTGTGAGTGGTAAAATTGCTTGAACACCTTTTGTTTTCATGAACACTGTTTCCCAAAGTCTCCTCATTCACCCCTGAGACACCAAACTTCAGCTGGAGATGTCCTAAAGAGAAATGGGATGTTTCAAGGTAGGCTATAAATAAATGGCATAAAAGAGCTAATGATCCTTGATGCTGGTTCTTCTCACTAATGTTAGCCTTTGGTAAACTCTCACTGTGTTTTCAGGGATATCCCTGAACTTGTGTGGTTTAACCCCAAGCATTACTGCACATGATCACCGTTTCTTGGTGTGCAGGAGCCTCAGATGTGTGAGGCCCCTGGGAGAGATTGACTTTGCCTGTGGCAGTTTTGTGTTACGGGCTCTCGTAATTGTGAGTTATAGATGGGGCAGAGCCAGGGAGGAGACAGAGGGAAATCCCTGGCCCAGCCCTGGCAGCCAGGCTGGGTGCAGATCTGACTTTGGGATGTGAGAACAGAGGGGAGCTCTTGGGGAACAATGTGACAGAACACCTAAAAGTCTTTGGCTGAGAGACTGAAAATATTTCAGAGCTAATTCCCTTCTTTTGCTTGGCTAACAAGTGCTCATTTAATTTGCATCCTGAAACTAAATGACTATGAACAAAGTTCTTTGAAGGGAATCTTCATCTTTAATTCTGTTTTCACTTAAGGAAAATAATGTTCCATGTATGTTCTGCAAGGCTTAAATATCCTGCTTATTCTTGTAATGCCTATTTTTCCCCCACAATTGTGTCAAAGCACAAATCTGATAGAGCACTGGAATTTACGTGTTTCTCTTTCAGTTTGCTCTGTGCATAATCATGAACTATACACTGCCTTTAGAAATCCTTTGGTACACCCCTTCCCTTGCTAGTGGAAGTTGGCATTTCAACTTATTTTTGGAATGTCCAGGTGGTGATTTAATGCAGACCTTTTAAGTAGCATCTTTTTTCTCTTTTGGCCTGTCCTGAAGTAATACTAGACAGTGTCCAGAACTGGTTTTATTTAAGTGAGAACTTACTGAATGGTTTCATGTGACTTCTGTGCAATCAGAAAATTCCACTTTGGATTTTATTGAAAATCTTTTGTTTGCTTGTGCGTTCTGGCAGTCAAGAGATGGGTTTTGAATGGGCTGGAGCTGTGTGTAAAACTGTCATGTGACAGTTTGCGTACATACGAAATAAATTTGAAAGCAAAACCCAGCATTTCCTTACTCATCACGGATGTGTCATTTGTCATTCTTGGTGAAAATAGGCTCAGAGCATTTAGTTAGTGCAAGCAGGTGATGTATGCCAGCGGCATGGAAACACAGGATCAGTCAGCCAGTATTCTTTCCTGCCATGGAGGTGCTCTTCTCACGTTGGGGGCTGGATTCAGAGGCAGGGCCTTGTCTGAGACAGCCACAGCCCTTCAGAAGGAGGGGCTATGTCAGAGAAGCTGGTGCCAAAACTTCCAGTGCCAGGTTTGAGTGTCAGGGTGATGGAGCTGGTGGCTGGGGCTTAGGCAGTTCACTCCTTTCACAGATGAACAGAAGTGTTGGGGTTTTTTGAGGGGGAAGAACAACAGACCCTGGAAAATAACTTGGAGCTCCCTGAGGCTTCGCTGGTGTTGGATGGCAGCATATGGATGTTGTGAGGGTTGGGTCAGCTGTGCTGGAAGGGACTGCGGTTGCTGGACTCACGTTTATTTTCTGTTGGAAGTGTCCAGACATTATGTGACTGTTTTGGCAGTTGGTTTGATTTTTAATGCCAGTTTTCCTTGCCACAGTTCTCACACTGTGCAGAGCTGAGGAGAGCACATTGTGGGTGATGGCACCAGAGCTGACCAGCAGTTTGGAGCTGTGTGGTTGGGTTAGGCCCTGGTTGGAGGCTCAGATTTCCGTGGCTGTCACAGACAGGCAGTTGTTCACCTGCATGGGGTGGGCATGACCAGCCTGGCAAACAGCAGCACTGCATCTGGGGTGGGACCTGGTTTGTCAGAGTGATCTTTTGTTCTGTGAGATCCAAACCCCAACATCAGCCACTTCACCAGGGGGTAGGCAGGACCCCCCTCTGTGGTTTGTGTTTTGCAGGGAAGCCAGCCTGAGAGTCAGTGTGTTAAACTGAAAAGAGGAACTGAAGGTAGCCAAAAGAGAGGAAGGATGTGAGTTAGAAACAGTCCGTTGTCCCTGTGGCCACCTAGCAAGGTACAGGAGCTGGTGCTGTCCCAAGGCCTGGAGCTTCTGGCTTCTCCAGGGATGCAGAGCTTGCCTTTCTTCTTGGAGAGTCACAGAGCTGGAAAGCAGTGATTTAACAGTAGCCTCCAGAGAAATAAATAGGTGTAGGCAGTTTCACACTTGCCTGTGGAGCCATGGTGGTGTGTTGCTCTCCTGCAGGGCAGTGGCAGCAAGGTGGGGAGCAATGTCTTGTCTCTTGTCTCTGCATGGCACAGTGGATTTTACAACAGCAATGTCATTGTCCTCATCCACACATCCTTCATTCTGTGTCTTCAAGGTCATGCTACATGTAAGATGAGTGCTGCCTTTTCCATTGATAGGGTTAGCATTTTTCCTACTTCACGTTTTTTTTTCACCAGTTTCTTCTGTTTCTTTGTGTGAGCATGTGGCTCACAGTCTGACTGTAATCCTACAGCCTGACAGCAAACTCTTAATGCTGCCGTGGGTTTGGGCAGCCTCCCTGTCGTGGCGTGCACATCCTTCCATTGCTCCTGGTGAAAACAGGAGCAGGAAAAGAGGTCAAGGGAGAAAAAAGAAAAATATGTATTTGCAGCAAGCACTATGTGTCTCCTGTTATCTGAATTCTGTGCAAGCAGCGAGCTCTGATGGAGCCCCATGCCAGCTTGGAGACCACTGAAAACAAAATAAACATCTCTGTAGCACAGTCTGATACACGCTCCCTTTAGAGCCTCAGGCACCTCCAATTAATCAAGCTGTCCGTGGAGGAAGGGCCTGTGAGGACCAGAGGATGCTGCCAGAGCTGATGGGCTGATGAAGGGGTGGGCAGCAAGCAGCATTAAGGGTGAACAGACTGTGTGTTAGCCTGGGTGTGCCATGCCTTTGGGTGAGTCTTGTCTGTATTGCAGCAAAGTCAGAGCTTTAATCCTGGTTTGCAGGATATACGAGTGCTGTGGGAGGGTGCTCAGCTCTGTGCACGCATGTTTGATGGAGAGCCCTTCCTCCTTCCGTGAGAAAGGCTCTCAGAGAGCGCTCAGCTGGCTGGGCCGTGACAATAAATTGAGGGGCTGACCAAGCCAAATGGCTTCTTGAAATGTCATGGAGTGAAATGTGGCCCATACCCTGGAGCTGGGGTGTCTCTGCTGAGTGCTTCTGGTCAGCAGTGTGAGGAGTCACC
Source organism: Ammospiza nelsoni (assembly GCF_027579445.1). NCBI lineage: Eukaryota > Metazoa > Chordata > Aves > Passeriformes > Passerellidae > Ammospiza > Ammospiza nelsoni. The sequence goes on along the minus strand of NC_080650.1, from coordinate 5,142,728 downwards.
TGTCCCCATTTCCGCTGAGTGAGTCCTTGGCATCAGCTGCTCACCTTAACCACCAGCACTGAATTCTGTGCATACAGAGCAGGGAGCAGCAGGGGAGAGCAGCACCTTTAAGTGTTTTACAGGCAGGGATTACACAGAATAAATGAAGTAAAAATCAAATTAAGAGGAATGTTCTAATAATGGGTAGTTGGGGCTTTTCCTTGAGTGCCAGCAGAGCTGGGTGCTGCCAGTCCAGGCACAGAGGGAGTCTGTGCCCTGCAAGCATTGGGAACAGCAGAGACATCCAGCCCACAGCAGGCACAGATTGTCAGGGGTGAAGACACCTGAAAGACATGCGGGTTTATGGTGTAAGCAGGTGCCATGTTTGTGTCCAGGAGCAAATGCAAGCTCTTGCCTCCTTGTATTCCAGGGTCAAGAAAACGCCTTTGTCAAGGACTTTGTCAGTGCTGCAGAGGTGAGGAAGGAGATTGCTCATTTGTTTATCAACACAAATGAACTAGTTGTGTTTAAAAATAAAATTTTAAAAATACAATTTCAGGAATAAATTAATCTGTGGAGACTAGGTCCAGTGTCCAGGGAAACATGAAATGTTTTCAGACCTTATTTTTCTCAAAAACTGAAAAGAGATGCTTCTGTGCTGTGTACAAATGCAGAGCTATGTGCCTGAACCAATATGTCAAACTGTCATGTGGGAGATTTGGTGAAAAACATCTTGTCCTAAGGGAATAATTTTAAACACTATATGTAGGTTTGCTGCCTCATAAGGGATCATTACTCAAATCTATTCCCTCTTATGGTAGCTCGGCCTCTGCTTAACGGGCAGGGAGTGAAGGGAAGCCCATTAACGCGTCCTTTAAGAGTGGTTATCAAATGGTAGAGGGGAAACAGATCTCTGATCAGGGAATATCGTGTTATTGGCCAAATCCTGCGATTCAGCCTTAACAAGATGAGTAGCAGTGCAGGGCCTTCACGCTCGGCTGGCCATCGAGGGCGGCGGCGGGGCCGTGCCGAGCCGGGCAGCCGGACCCTGGGCAGCGCAGCCGTGTCACAGCGGTGAGCCAGTGTAAGGGATGAGCCCTGCGGCGAGGAGCCGTGCGAGGGATCTTCACCTCCTGTTTGTCACTTCAATCTCCAAGGAGCGCTGAAATGTGGAGTGGAACCCACTCCCAACCAGACCCCTACCAGACTGTGTCTGTGCTCTCGTTCCTGTGTCTCGCTGCTTTCCGTCCTTTTGTTGGTGGTGGTTTTGGTAAAAATGAGAAGGATGGCAGAAGCAGCACCTGAAGAGCAGCATCAGATCCTGGTGTCTCAGCACAGCATCTGCAGTTGCCTTGGCTACACCAGCCCTCCGTCAATTAGCCTCCTCTCTGACAAGAACATGCACTCAATGTGTGGTAGCTGTGCAGGTGAACTTGTTTTTAATGGGATTACTTTACTTAAAAACTGGGACACCTCTGGGTTTGCAGAGTGCTCGGTGGGGTTGTCACAGTAAAGAGAACAAGTTTGTTTTTTCATAATGCATAAGAAGATGCTACACGACAAAAGAGGCTTTATATTGAGCAGCTTAACTGCTCAGGGTCTCACGAAAAAGGGAGAAGGAAGCTGGAGGGGAGGGAAGGTGTGTACACATGCTGTCTGCAGAGTAAGGTGAATGCCAGGGTCTAACCTCACTAAAGAAATGTGTTTTTTCTGAGACGATAGGCAAAAGCAGTCTGCAGTGTGTGTATTGAATTTTTTTGTGGTGCAGAACTCCTGGTTCTCTTCCTGTGTCCCAGCTGCAGGCTCCAACGCTGCTGGCCAGGCTCCTGGGTTAGTCACCACGCTGCCATTAATGCTGTGTAAACAAACAAACAAACAGCAACCTTTTCTTTTTGAAGGCTGTGTGCCTTTGCAAAGTAGAGCAGAACGAAAGAGCAGCTTCCCAAATGTGCAAGGTCAGAGCAGAGGGTCGGGCCTGCAGGGAGGCTGGGGAGCCTGGCTGGGCACTCTCTTCTGGCTGTTTGTCTGGGGCTGAATGGCTGGAATGTGTTTGGCTGGGTAAAGCTTGGTCAGAAGCTCTTGCCTAAAAGTAAACTGGCTCTGGAGACCACCACAGCATCACCAAGAGCAGTGGGGAAGGACACCACCATGGGGGAGTATTTTCCAGACTTCTCTTGGTCTTTGGTCACTTCACTGCTTTCAGTTTCATGCCTTTCACATGAACATGACATGAGCTTATAAGTGATGTTTGATTTCTTACCTCTGCTTCAGCATTTGCTGTTTCCAAGTGACACACGCTGTCCTTTGTGCAGAGTGGTTGTGCTTTTGTCAGTCCCGGTTTCTGTGTCATGTCCTTTGGCTTGGAGGGGAAGTCTCCACCCAGACCATCTCGAGATCTTGGGTGTGGAGGATGGCCCTTATTAGACGTGTACTACTTTTTTTTAATAACACAGATTTCTTGCAGGAGTTTCTAATACAGGCAGTTGTGCAGTTTAAAGATAATTTGTTTGAAAATTCCCTGCTTTCAGTGAGCTACTTTGTGACTGACAATGATTTATCTGGAACTTGGCAGCTGTGAGGCAACGATGTGGTGACACCATCTTGCATTACCTGACTAATTTAAATGTGCCGAGTCACGTCCATCTCAGCTACCAGAACTGCTCTGGACCGTGGACACTGTGCCTGGGGAGTGCCAGGACACTGTGGCTGTGAGGGAGGAGGCAGACAGGATGGCTGGTGAAACAGATCTGCTGGGAGAGTTACTGTTCTGGACAAGCATCAGGCAGTACCTCATGCTTAAGAACATAATTCTCACCAGGTGGATCAGCACAACTTTAATTTTTTGCTACAAAGGTTTTTTTCCTCAAGACAGAAATACTGGAAAATAGTAAATTGCACTGAAAATTTCCATCCAGATTGGCTTTGAGAATTCTTGTGCCAGTGCAAGCTCTGCTGGGAGCTCTCTTTGTTTTGGATTTGAATATGTCACTTTCTGTGCTCATTAATGACAGACAGGAGAGCTGGAGCTCCCACAGTGGTGTCAGTCACTATTGGCTTTGCAAACTGAGGTGAGTTCCTGCTCATCTCTTTTACTTGGGTTTTCCTCTCAAGCCAAGGAATCTTTTTCATCCATGTGAGACAGATTTTGTTTTGATTTCTTTATCAATAGTTTGCTTATGGATTTTATCCACAGCAAATGGCTTAGAAAGAATTTGCTGATTTACAAAGAAATAAGCCTAATTTTTTATTCTCTAATTCTTTGTGGCACATGAAGTTGTTTATGTAGTTGTTGCTGAGGAGCAGCTCTGTTCTCAGTGTTGGGGTGCACAGCTGGTGCAGGGGAGCTCTGGCTCCGATCCCAACCTGGGAATGTGCCTTGGCTGTTGGGGTCTCCTGCAGCCCTTGTAGAAGCACTGCTGGGACCCCTGGGCCCCTTGTGGCAGCAGTTCAGCTGTGGGACTCTTTCCTCTTTCTGTGCAGGAGAGGAAGAGAGCTGCTGTCACAAGGACTAATCTCGAGGCGCTGGCTCTTCCTGTGCCGAGCCCAGCATGTCCTGTGCAGTCAGGGAGACCTAAGAATAAAAACAGTTGGTACTGCGTGTCTTGTGAACAAATACAAGTAAGGAAAACATTTCCTGTTCACAATTTTCTGCACAATCCCATCTGAGTTTTGAATATTTTATAAATAAAAAATGTCTTAGGTATACTTGGCATTTCGGACAGTAAGTTAAATTGAACACCCGATCAAATAGTGGTGGTTATTCAGGGAGTCTGGGATTTTTGCCCTGTGGTTTTCCCAAAGCTGTAGGACTCAGGGGTGATAGGAAAGAAGAGCAGAAGCTCCTTGTGCTGGGAAGGGATCTGTGCCAGCACCTCTTTGCCTGCTGGAACTTCAGGTATCATGCAGCAGCCTCTGCTCCATGCTTCTGCTGAGCCCCTCAGTGCTGCCTGTTTGTCAAAACTGACTAAAACCACCCAACACCAACTGCAGGGAGCTGGAATCCATTTGGTTATAGATATTGTGAGCACCTTTGCCCTGCTGCTGCTGCTGGATCCTCGACTGGAGCAGCACAGGAGGGTGCCTGGAGCAAAGCAAGCACGGGCCCAGCTGAGGTGTGCAGTGGAGCTCTGTGTGGATTTTGCACATTGCAGCACTAATCCAGAGCAGGGCTGAGCAGGCCGCAGTGCTGCTCTGGAGCCTGATTCCTTCTCCCAGCAATCATGGCATCACATCCTCAGATTCTTGGTAGTTCCCGTGTGGTGGTGTTATGCTGTTTTAGATATGAGCATCTCTGACATCCTGTGATAATCAAGCATTGAAAGCTTTTTCCAGTTTAAACCAGGAACTTCCAGTTTGACATTATTTTTTAATATTATTGTGATTGTGTAACAAGCTGTTCAGTTCTAGTATTGTGTCTGGTATAGCAGGAGGTTCAGTGAAAGTAATATGAATTGCCCCATGAAATGTGGCATTCCTACACTGCTTGGCTTTGTGGAACAGGAGAAAGGTGATGGGAGTAAAAGTCCTGAGATGTTAAACATTTACAGCTGATTTTTGGCATCTTTGTCATGTTCTACTCATTTTAGCTACTCTTCACATGAACTCTAAAAGCTGGACGAAAAAGGCTTAGGGACATTGTTTAGGATGTTTCACTTAAAGTCTTAAATTTCTGTGGTTAACAGAAACCAATGATAGCTAAAGATCATACGAAGTCCTAAAATGAACGAATTTTAAGAAAAATGTTATCACAGTGCTCCTTTAAGAGGGGAAGAGGGAGACTGATGCTGAAAGTGACCACGAGGGCACGGTGGGTTTGGGGCTGGCTTCCTGCTTGGTGGTGTTTCATCATCCATTTCCAGCGGGGAAGGAAAGTTCCTGATTGCGCTGCGGTCTAGGACACACTCATCACTCCCAGGTCCATTCAGACACATCGCTGGTTTCTCTCAGGTGCTGGGTGTTCTTCTGGCCTGGTGAACAAGATCTCACTTCAGGGTGGGCAGGCAGAGCCATACCTTTGGTGGTGACTCGGAGGAGTCCGCGCAGGAGAGGGGCGCAGCCGGTGGGGAGAGGGCGTAGCAACACCGCAGGCAGGCTGTGAGTCGCTGGGGTCGCAGGCTGTGAGTTTATGGGGTTGCACATCACAGGTCTCTCCTAACCTCTCTCTGTGAACCCTTTGCAGCCCACGACCTTCCCCCGAGCAAGACGGCGGCGGCGCAGACGGGCGCGCACCTGCAGTGCCTCTCGGTGCACTGCACGGACGACGTGGGCGAGGCCAAGGGCCGGACTGCGGTGCCGACGTGGAGGTCCCTGCACTCGGACATCTCCAACAGATTCGGGACTTTTGTGGCTGCCCTGACTTGAACAAAAGGAATTATTATTTTTTTTTCTTTTTTTTTTTTTTTTTTTATTTCAAAGGGCCGCTACTGCTAGGTGGACTATTTTTCTAGGTTGGTACCTGCTTAGTGGCATATGGACTGGAAAGGGTTAATTTAAAGTAAACCTCAACTTTTTTTTAATCTTCTGCCACAGTATGTTACCAGTGTTAACCCTTCTGCAGTTAGCACACTTTTGCTTAAGATTTTCCTGCTAGACCACTTTTTCCCATTATTCTGTAACCTTGGCATACATTTATAGATGAGGCCTTTTCCTTTTTCATCTCAGTGTGTGTCCAAGTCACGTATGTCATAATAAGACAAAGATTCTCCTCTTCCTTCTTCTCCTCCTCCTTTTCTTCCTCATTTGCTTTGTTTTTCTTTTTTTTTTTTTTTTTTGTTTTTTTTTTTTTTTTGTTTTGTTTTGCTTTGTTCAGTGCTTATTAGGATGGTGATCCTGAGGAGCAGCAGTTCAGGAATAAACACCAGTGAAAGCAAAATGGTCAGCATTAAATCATATGTTACAGTGACACCCAGCCTTTGCCAGTCTCATACCAACCAAGCAGTTGATGCTCTGTTGAATGTTCAGGCATGGACCTGCCCTTTCCTGAGAGAATGAGGCTCTGATTTCAGCCTTGTTTTGCTCTGTGCCTCCTGGTGAGGCCAGGATGTTCCTTCCTCTGTGTACCCTGGGATGGAGCTCTGTCATGAATGGGCTGGTTCAGGCACAGCAGGGAAGGTATGGAGAGGTTTTTCTAAATAAGTTTTATAGTCATTATCTCTTCCTCCAAAGGCCCAGACTCCTTGTTGCTTCCCTGGGCCTGATGGTGCTCCTGCATTTCCCACTTTATTGATAGTGGAGAAGAAAATCCCCTGCACCCTGCCCACTTTTTGCCCATTTTAAACTGCAGAAAGATGCTGTTGATTGGCAGCAGGTCCAGTGTTCCCTGCACTTGCCTGGGGTGCCCCAGCCCCTGCCACAACAGGTCCCAGTGCAGTGGCAGGGGTTAGGGATTGCCCAGGTTGGAAGGTGCAGGGACCTGTGTGCCCAGGAGTGGCATTTCCTAATCTGCCAGGGCTGGGAGACCTGGTGTCAGAATCCCCCAAACTCATTCAAGGCCCCATTTCTGTCACACACTGAAGAACAGCGTTGCTGGATGCACACAATAAAAGGAAAGCCATACTTTCCTGCTTGGGCTAGATAATGCTCATTCAAAATGAAAGTTGGAAGCAAACCAGATAAAGCCACAGCTGACACGGTGGGCTGATTCTCCAGTGGTTTTATGTCACACTGTCCATGATTTGTGTGTCCCTGTGCCCAGGAGTGGCCCTGTCCTGCCCCGTGCCTGCAGCTCGCCTCCCACAGCTCCTGGAGCTCAGGAACAGCACTAGAGGATTTGTTTTGGTTGTGAAATAAAGGTTGGCCTCTCTAGGGTTATTTATTAATGATTTCACAAATGTGTCCCTGCTGAAGGGACAGAGTTGAAGACTGCTTTATATGTTATCTTTGATGATTGTGCTGGGTCTTTAATTATTTTGAGGTAATATTCTTGGTAGACACCAACGGAGAGGAAATTCTGCCTGAAAAGCCAAGGGTGGTCTGGAATCCTCACTCTCAGTCATATGTGGCTTCAGAGAGACTCACAGTGTTTGGAAATGTGATTTGAATGTGCTCTTATTAACCATGCATGGATTGATTTATGGGTCTGGTCAATGAATTGACTTTGGATAAATTTGGATAGTTTTTAATCTTGGTTTTCAATATTATTTTACTTTGTATTAAAGCTGGAGCTTCCATGAGGATGAGGATTTTTGCCCATCCTGGAGCAACTGGCTGTGGAGCTGCCTCACACCCACTTGGTTTGGATCAAAACCTGGGATGGTTTATACCTCTGTCAGGGTGTGCAACCAGGAGTGCAGAGCTCCTCCTGCACCTGCAATAAAATGTCACCATGCCCACTAAAGTATCTCCTAGCAATCACTGTCAGCCCCCTTCCAGAAGGTGCCTCTTTGCCTGTGATTCCTCAAGTCCTGGCTTACCTAAGTATATGTTTGATTTTAAATCCTGTCAGCAGAGCACGTGTGCTGCTGTGGGGGGCTCAGTCTGCAGCAGGGGGCCCTGGGGTAGCAGCAGTCACTGAGTTCCATCACTCACAGCTGAAAATTTCGGCCAAGTTCATGGTCTGGTGGCATTCCTGCTCGGAGTGCAGTCCCTTGCCTTGTGCTTTGTTTTTAGTTTTTCCTGCTGCACTGAAGAGAACAGGTTTTTCAGGCTTCCTGAGGTCAGGGATGCACACCCTGTGCCACGGGAAGGAACCTGTCAGAGAACACCGAGTTCAGATGCTTTTAAAGAGAAATCCCCGTTTGAGTGGAGCTGTGGTGGCTTGGTCTCAGCACCCAGTTCTGCTGGCTCATTCTCAGCAGCTTGCACTTCTCTCCTGGAGTGTTGTTCGCATCCACTTGGAACTTGCTTTCTCACTTGCTTATGGGAATGCAGAGCGTAAGCAATTCCCTTAAAATCAGTGGAATCCTGTGAGGTGAGGAGGTGTGCTGAGGCCCGGGGCTGTGTCTCCAGTGCTGAGCTGTGCAGGGTGGAGCCCTGGGTGCTGTGGCACTTGGCCACCCCTGGCTCTGCCCTGGGCAGTGGGTGCAGTGCAGGGTTGGGACTGTCAGAGAGGGAGGAGGTGAGGCAGTGGCTGGCTGTGTGCTGGAGTTTAACTGAACCATACAGTCACAGTTCTCTTGCTCACCTGTCTGTCTGATCTCGATTGAAGGAGCTCTGCTTGAGGCAGCTGTTAGCCAGGACCAACCAAACCTGTGCTTTTAGGGTTTTGTTGCTTTTTTGCCAAAGATCAGAACAGAAATTCTGTGTTCTGACCAGGACAAGCATCATGTCCTGCTCATCACCTGAGGATGTGGTGCTGACAGCATATACAAGGTTCAAGCATATACCCGGTTCAAGCTTTCTCACAGTGCTGGTGGCACCTGCAGTAATTTCATTGTACCCATTTTCTCCATTGATTTTACACTTAATGCACTGATCAGTTTTTTTAACACATGTCAAGTGTCAGCATGGCCTGACACGGTAAGAATGGAATTTATATAATTTTATAAATAATATTCCAACTGAAACATGTTTGGGAGCTGTAGGTAAAAGCCAGTTGTGGAAGAGGTAAGTTGCACTCTTGTGGAGAGGGAAACTGAGGCACAGACAGCAGCAAGAGACTGAGGGAACAGTGGCAGGGCTGAGCTGCACTGAGGTCTGACCTCTGCTTGCTGCAGAGCCCCATGCCCGAGGCTCACCTCCTCCAGGGGCCAAGTTGGGTCAACAGGGGGAGAATTTTATCAGATACATGTTCCCCAAATGCCTGGGAGAAGCCTCCCCTGTGTGTCCTACAGGGCTTCCAGATGGGGACAGTTGGACAAGAAGGCAAAGAGGGGTGGCAGGATGCACAGTCTGCTTTGGATTGGGAACAGCAGCTACAGTGTGGCTTTGCCTTTTGCCCTGGGGATTCTCCCTGGCTGGCTGGGCTGGGGGAGCCAGGACATTCCCCAATCTCCTGGCCCTGTGCCCTGGCTCCCTCTGTGTTCCCTAAAAAAACCCTGTGCTTGGTCTGCAGTTTACAGTGTCGTAGCAAACCAAGCAAAATTTCCTTTGCATTTCAATTGGGAGGAGCGGTCAAATACCTCTTTGCCAAAAAAGGACAGAATAGGCCTCATTTATTAAATACTCCTGGAGATTTTCTCCAGATCACATTCTCCTGGGGTTACTTGCTCTCTGCTGTTTGAGCATCAGTAAAGGGGCTTTAGGCTTGTTGCTTAGTTAAGGTTTTCACAGTGTCTGAGGGTGGAAGGGGATGAGCACCAGAATTCTGTCACCTGGATCACCTGGGGAGTTGTGCAGGTCCTGTGGTCCTCATGGGCACTCTGGTGCTGGACTTCCAGGCACCACCAACAAGGCAAAAAGTTCCAGTTTTGGGAGGTGGAAGGGATGAGGTGAGCACAGCAGTGGGATGGGCACTGGGTGGGTTCACAACAGAAATCAAACTGGTACATTTGACTTATTTTTGTTAAGCTGCAGTGTAAGGTTTTGTCAGCTACTGGATTCACAGCTGTTCAAGGGATGGTGTGTAAGAGCATAACCCATTTTTGTAGAATTGTTTCTTCTTTAATGCTTAAGGCTAATGGAGGAAATAGTCTAATTTTGTCTTAGAAGTTCTCTATTAAAATTGTTGCTTTGAGTCCATCCGCTCATAGGTTCTGACTGATGAAACTGCAGGTTCTGATTTCCGGCAGTTAAAACTTTATCACTATTCACTACCCAAGAATATTACAGCTTTAAAACAGCCTTAAGCAAAAGGATATTATTTCTTTGTACTAAATTTGGTTCATGGAAAAGAAAAAAAAAGAAACCTCAAAACACTGGTAATCTGTACTGCATTTGCAAACTCTTCTGAAAAATGTTATTGCACATGTAAAATATGAAAACTTGACTCTGCTGTGTGTTAGGCAATCCTGTAATCTTTTTTTTTTTTTTTTTAATTCTTGTTAAATTCATTTCCTAAATGCTTGGTTGGAAGACTGTGACGATAGCTCATGAATTTGAGTGTTATTTTTCTTTCTTTTTTTTTTTAAATATGTAAAGTGCAGTCTTCTGTATTCCTGCATATTGTACATATCTGTATATGTTTTACTGAGCAACTAAATAACAATAAATATGATGTTAATGGTGGCTACTCTATATTTCATACCAGGTTTGTTGATTTATTTAGCAACTCCTTTTTCCCAGAGGTGTGAAGAAGTGAATGGATACTGCTCATATCCAGGTAAGTTCTGGACCTTGTGATGGGTACAAATTTGCCCATGATCTCAGGAAATGTGGTGGTCCTGTCTGTACACTGAGGTTGTTGGTACCCTCTTTGCTGCGGGGGGGTGGAGATGTCTGTGCAGCTCTGCCCAGATGCTGCCATGGGATCTGGGGGCTGTGCTGTTCTCTGTGTCAGTGTCTCTCTCTCTCCTCCGGTCACTGGAGCTTGTCCAGAGGGGCCAGAGCGTGCCTGGAGCTGCTGGGCAGTGGGAGCAGCCCCTGGGGTAGCTCCCCAAGCCCCCAGCCCTGCACAGCCCTGCTCCTCCTTTGTCCTAGTTGTTCAGTAAAACTGCCCACGAGCTCTGTTAATGGTTGGATTCACACAGCTCCTCCAGCACACGAGGCCATTTCTTGGCTCCCAGATCTCCCACTGTGCAAAGGCTCCTTTGCTTCTGCCAGCAGCTGGAGCAGCCCCTCCTGCTCCAGCAATGCTCCACCCCAAGCTCCTGCTTCCAGAAAGGCAGCAGGAGCTCCCTGCTCACTGCACATCACATAAACAGATGGAAATCAACTGAGTGGGCTTTGATTTCTGCTCTTGACACTGGCTTTGCTTGTCACCTGGTAATGTCACCTCTGCTGATGCTGGCATGGTGCCTGCCTATCCCAAACACTTCCCTTCATCCAGGGCACTGTGCTCAGAGGCTCACCTGGCCTGTGTCAGAATTAAGCATGGATTATAGTTTATTAAGTAAAGAAAAGCAAGTGGTTGGTCCTGGAGCTTTTACACTTCTTGCTCTTCTAATCATTTCCTGTGGCCTGTGACTGTGCTGAGAGCTGAAATCTGTCTGTAGCTGCATCTCTTTGCCCAGGCCATTTAACTGATTTAATTATGTCCTTTGAGTTTCTGCACGAGGCTTTGGAATTCCTGTCACAGAGGAGACTCCGTAAATGTGCGTTGTATGTTCAGCAGTCAGAAATCCATTGGCAGTGCAGCTGGATCCCATGTGCTGGGATCTGCTCGGCCCCTCTGTGGCCACCACGTGTGGCTGCTGGGCAGCTCTGCCCCTGCAGTGCCAGCCAACATTCCTGCAGTGCTGTCTGGGGCCTCCTGTGTGTGATCCAGAGTCGTTCAAACCCCCTCATCCTCTGCTGTTTGGGCGAGCTGCTTGCAGCTGGCTGCTGGTGCTATGGGAGTACAGCAGAAGGCATCTCTCTCCATAAAAACCAAGGTAAATAAACACAGGAATGAAAGTTTGAGTCTATGGCATCCTTTTGGCTGAGAAAGTTGTTAGAAAATATAATCCCATTATAGTGGATTTCTTTTAATATTGAGTATTTCCAAAATCCCTAGGTCATATTCCTGAAGCGGTTACTCTCCTGCCTGGGAGACAATTTGGAGCTCCCCCAGCAGGTTAGCATTATGGCCAATAACATCACATATACTTTGCTTGTAAAATGTTTATATTTTGCTTGTGAAATGTTTAAAAACTCTCTGCTCAGGTAATCTTTGTAAGGCTGTGCCTAGAGGGCAGAGGAGTGGCTGGGGGTGATGTCTCTTCTAAGCTCTCCTTTCTGAGGTGTTGGCAGAGCTCAGTAATGACAGTGAGGGAAGTGGAGGTGACAAGACCTGACGAAAACCATGTGGGTCATCTTTGGTTCATTAGTGCAGGGCTGTGCCCTGTTTTCTAATGCCCAGAGCTCTGACCAGCACAACCAAAATGGACAGGGTGGTGGGGGTCCTTAACCTTTTATTGAAAAAGGATAAAAGCAATCAACCAACCCAACATCCCTTCATTCCAGCTGTGGAGTGGGGATGATGTTCGGGGTGATGGAAGGGGATCCATGGCTGCCTATTTCCAGCACTGGCAGGTAGCAGAGGGTTTGGGCCCTTGCCAAGCCTGGGTGGGAGGTGTCAGGGCTCTGACAGGACCTGGGGGTCCCTGGTCTTGGGACAGCATGTGGTGGGATACGGGAGGTGGGATCTGTGGCTCCTTTGAATTCTCACTCGGCCATGGACACGTGTCACCATTGCTGAGCCTATTTTCTTTTAGATCATGCTTGTGTCACACCTGTGAAACAAGGAACAAGAGGAGGAGCCCTGGTCAATGGTTGCTGTGTCCTCTTAGGGGTTTCTGTTAGCAGTGCACAAAGGAGCTGTTGAAGTGTCACCGTAAATGTGATATTGAAACACTCATTTCAGCCTCCACCTCGAAGAAGGCTGAGTAGTTTGATGCTATGAGGGATGCTATGTTCTGCCAAAACATCCTCCTGCTTTGGAATTAACTGATGGAGAATATTCAGGGCTGAGCTTCAGGAGGTGGGAACTTTTCTCAATTTCCTTTTATCCTCTGCAAAATGCCCCTGTCTCCCTTCCCCCCACCCCCTTTTCTCTTTATAAAGCTGGAATTCTTCCAGACTCTGCTCTGGGCTTGCAAGAAAACTTTACTGTGTAAATTTGCTCTTTGTGTTGGGAGTCCTTTGTTTAAACAGCATTGTGAGCTTGCTGGGGAGGGATGGAAAGAGGGGGAGCTGGGAGGAAGAATTTGAAAAGCCCTGACCCCTGATGAATAAAATCCAGCACATTAACACATTCTTCAATAAATTCATGATTGCAGATAAGGTGGGAGTCCCCAGGGCCGGGCTTTTCATTAACCCCCTGCTGACTAACCCAAACAGACGGAGTGTTTTGTCAGCGCCAGGACAAGCAGAGCCCTTTTGTGGTGGAGGGGCCGGGTGAGCATGGGGAGCGCTCCTCCAGGAAGCCAGGTTACAAAATGGGACTCTATTTCAGAACAAACTCCTTTTGGTTAGTTTGATGAGATTACAGAAAGGAAAAGGCTTTAACAAGGGGCTTATTGAAGCTAAGTAACTGTTCTGAATACAGTGAGGACCAGGGCAGAAAACATATGATTCCCAAGTAAACAGGCGCCTCAACAGCATGGCTGAAACAGCAGAGCTGGACATGGTCCGTGGGGTTCTTGGAGACAAGAACCTGTGTGGGAGCCCTGCAATAACCTGTGCACAGCACCCAGCACTGCTGGCCAGGGCTGCCCTGCACCCTGCACTGCAGGGCTGGGCTGGAGAGTGGCCTTGAAGGGACATGAGCACCATGCCCACAGTGAGAGGTGTGCCTTGCCCAAGGTTTCAGCCTCTGAAACCTTATTTGTTCCTCTGGTGGGAAGTCTGCTCCAGGAAATATTTTGCTTTTGTGGAAACCTATCACCAGAATGCTTCCCTCCCACATTAGGGAGGTGTTCTGGGTTGTTTATTAGAATACCTATGTTTTTGAAAGATCTCAATTCTGTGCCTTGTGTTCTTGGTCAGCCAAGTAACTCAGAGTATCACTCAGCCCAAAGAAAAGTGTTTTGGGGGTGAAATGCAGGAAAATCCTGAGTTTGTCTCAGGTTCCTGCTGCCTGCTGGTGATGAGGCTGTGCTTTTCCTATTCTGCCCACCCTCTCAGGAGGTAACAACCTGTGGTGGACCCCAAGCTTTTCACAGAGCAGAATCCTGTCCTTTGGGAGTAAACTCCTGCGTCCGTGCACCCAGAACCAGGTGGGGCATGCACACCCCTCCTGCAGACATGCACATCCCATGGAAATCAGATGAGGGCTGCAGTGCTGGGGCTGGGGGCTGCAGGCAGCATCAGCCCTGCCAACTCCCCCCTGAGCTCTGCAGGCTCAGCCTTCTTCCTCTGCTGTGTTTTTGGTGTGCACTTTCATTTACCTGCAAAATACAATTTTAAATTATTTCCCATTGCTGCTAACAGAAGCTTTTTGCTAATTTCCATGGAAAATAAATTCCTCTCTTTTAGGGGAGCTGAAGTGTTACAGCTGACTGCTCCTGGCCCCATCAGCATTGTGTCTCCTCTCCTAAATGCAAGGGTAGGTGCTGGGTTTGATGCCTCAGGATGTGACTGGTGCAGTCTCCACTCTGTGCTGAGCTCCTGGCCTGGCCAGCAGCTCTGTGGTGATATTGGGGAAGTGGTTGACAATTTAAGCCTGCAATCCCTTGTAAACAAACACTGTGTCTGCTGTGTCCTTCTCTCCCAGCAGCAAATGTGGCAGGGGCTCCTTTGCAGTTTATGTGAAACTATTTACATTTCTGATGTTAATGAAGATAGAGAGAGAAATATTGTATTTGTATTAAAATCAAATTATCTCAATTCATGGTCCCTCAATGTCCCTTATTCTTGATGCAGTGAAATTAAACATCGTCAGTTTCCCTAATTAATGGCCCACACCCTCATCTCTGAGAAATCTGTGTCTGGCTCAATGCTATGCATGGGTTTTGGCCTGAAATAACCCAGTGTAATAAACTCTAACCCCTAACCTATGTGCAAACAACCTCCAAAACATGCTGGCCTTATAAGCCTGATCCTCCTTATCAAGGCTCTTGCTTAGGAGCCCAGGTGAAGGCAGCCCCATGTGTGAGAGATTATTGCTTCATTATTGCAATTTCATATTTTACTGTTGCTTCATCTCATTGACAAAAAGTATCTGAAAGAGAAAAACCTTTTAATTTGGGTACATACAAATGATGTGTTTAGGCTCTGGCTGTGGGTTTCTGTGGCCTGTCTGCCTTGTGCCAGGCTGAGGAGCATTTCCCTCTGAATATCCCTCCTCAAAGCCCCCTCTCCCCTCACTGCTGGCAGAGCAAAGGCAGCAGTTTAATGGTTTGAACACATGGCTCTGCTGGGCTGACATGTTCCACTGGAAGGAGCAGTCACAGCTCCTTCCCATGGAAAATTCATCTGTTCCCCTGCACTCCCTGGTGTGTGGGGTCTCTCTGCTGGGGCAGGGGGACAGGGAATGTGGGTATTATTTGTATTATTTGCTGTGCACCCTGCTCAGCTGAGTGATGCTGGAGCTGCTGAAGAGGGGGTGCTCAGGCACGTTCCCTCCCCTTCCTCTCCCTTCATTTACTATCTGAGACTTTGCTTTGTAAGAAAAGGCTGGCTTTTTATGTTGGGGCTGTTATTTATTCCCCTCAGCTGTGCTCATGCTTGCAGAGGGCTGTGGAGCCCCTTGGAAGAGCTCCATGGGCAGCCTGTGCTGGAGAGCTGGGGCTGGGCTTGGCAATGGGGGCTGCACAAGGGGTTTGTTCAGGGTGGAGGTCCGGGAATTAATCTGAAGACAAGGTTTTGTGTTTCTTTTCCCCGGGAATAATTTAAGTTTGGCTCTTTCCAGGCACTGGAAACCCTCCAGCAAAACTTGCAGGGAAGGTTGTGGGGCAGAGGGAGTGGTCCAGACCCAGGGCTCCCAGTCCCACAGACACCCAGGAGTGGGGTTTTGTGAGCAGTGGCCATGCTTGGCTGGGGTCTGACCATCCTGGCAGGATTTCTGTTTCGGGTTGGCCTCCCTTGAGCACTGGTACTGTGGGCTGGGATATTTTCTCTCCATCCTGGGCAGGCTGTTGTCATTAGCTGATCATACCTGGCCCATTTCTGGTCTGGTTGGATGGGGGGACAGCCTGGATGCTGCATCCTGGTGTGCTGCTCTGTCCATTGTGGCTGCTGTTCGTGTGGCTGGGGCATCTCTGCAGTCACACACAGCCAAGGGAATGGCACAGGTAACTCCCAGCCTGCAAACAAAGGCATTTCATCTTAATTTGAGCTGTTCAGAAGTATCTCTTTTCCTGTGATTTATGGAGCAGAGAGGCCCAGGTGGGTCCTGCAGAGCCCACAGGGCGTGACCTGGGTCGGAGCCCGGTGGGGCCAGCCCAGGCTGTGATGGGGCTGCCTCAGCCTCCCAGCACTTTGAAGGCTGTTTGTGTTTGATGGGCTGATGCGTGTCAAATGCAATCCAGCTTCCCACTGTCTGCTCTGGCAGCCCCCTGAGGTTGGCCTTTGACAGATAAAGCACCCCCTCCCCGAATTTCTGATTTCACACTGATGCACAAACATTCTTTGGCAATTTGAGCCCATTGTATTAAAGTAGTTAAATTCTTTAAGCATGTGCCTCTGGGATGACAGTGGTGATATTCATTACAGAAATTCTGGGGTGGTGGCAGTGCTGGCTCTCTGGCTGTGCCAGAGCTGTAGCAGTGATGGACCCTGAGCCAGTGGGACCCCTCCAGAGGCTGTGGATGAACCACGGATCCACGGAGCTGTGGGCACTGTGACACTGACACACATGACATCTCTGCTCTCCCTCATCCTTCCTGAGCTGCAGCAGCCACACAGGCCACGAAAGCAGGAGCTCTGTGTGTGTGTGAATGTCTTCCTTCCATAGTGCCTTTGTGCTGGATCTCAGAGAAATCTGCCCTAATGTCAGTGTATTGTGGGACTTGGCTATTGGACCTGCTCTGGAAGCCTCCTTTTCCAGCCAGGAGTGCCCAGTGAGTCCAGGAATAGCCTGGAAATCAGGAAAAAAGGTCTCAGAAAGGGAAGTAGCTTTGGCAAAAGCGGGAGTTGAATTGTTCTTTGCTAAGTGGAAGAGCTGGAGGGGGCACCACTGCTGGGATGTGTTACAGTCCTGCCTCTCCTCTGTGAGCGCCTGCCTCAGAAACTGCCCCATGTGATGGAGTCACTTGTGAGTTAAGATTTTGTTTCAAATGTCTTAAGTTATTATTGATGCTTGAAAAGGTTACATCTGCAACCCATTTTCTATGTCATTGACGTTCTTTTCTGACAAATAATTTCAGAAATATGCAGCAAAATCTTTTGGCCCACAACCACTGCAGCTCACCAAGTGTGCAGCCCAAATCTTTACACATTTTGTACAAAAAAAAGCTTTAACTCCTCATGTTCTCTCTGTGCTCTGCCTGCACAGGCAGGCACAAGGAGCACACAAAGTGCCTGCTGCTGACCAGACCTTGCTGTTTATGCAGTGCCCAGGTGGGCACAGGGCATGGGCTCAGGAGCTCTGCTCCCTTCCTGCTCTCTGCCATGGGTTGGGCTGTGAAGGGCTGACCATGTCACTCTATAAGTGCTCAGTGCAGGATGGAAACACAAGGGAAAGAAACTGGTAGGTGACTGGTTGTAGTCACAGCCACATCTTCAGTTTCAGAGAAACACAGATGGGGAAGGGGATACTTGGTGGTGGTGCCAATGCTTTATGGTTTTGTTGATGCCCAGGATTTGATGTGCAGGTGTTATGTGGTCGCAAGACCTCGAAGAGCTTCAGACAACAAACCTGAAAGGGAGAATTCAATCATTTTCCTGGGGTACTCAGACACTGTTTGCCATTGCTCCCCACCATGGTGTCAGTGACTGTAGCCAGGCACGCTATTCCTGGGCTCACAGGAGCATCCCAGACTGCTCCATGCAGAGGGACAGGCTTCCCAGCTTCCCAGCTGCTGTCACAGCATGGGGACAATTTCAGACATGATCCAGATCTTTTGAATGAGAAAGCAGTAAGTGTCCTGGACTTTGTGGTTAATGCCCAGGTGCGTGAAGGTGAAATGTGAGCCTTGCCTCCTAGGAATCATCATCAAAGCCAAGCATCCTCCACGTGGTTTGCTTTGGAAGGTGGAATTGTCTCTTTACCAAGCACTGCCACTGTCCAGCATAGCTTTTGTAACAGATGGGAGCTTTTACAGTGCTGCTCAGACAGAGCTGTGACCTCCTTCTGGTCTCATTAAATGTTAGGCAATTGACACATTCTCTTGTGTTATCTGAATTTCCAGCCTGGCTGAGAAAGGTGCTGCTGCAGCGAGCTGGGTGAGGTTAGATGTCATCTGAGTGTCTCTGCTTGATGTGCCTTTGCAGGCAGAGCTCAGCAGGGACTGTGCTATTGGGATGAAAGCCACAGCTTAACCTATGGGCGGTTTGAAATAACTTCATTGTGGAGTGGTATCCAGAGTGAAGATGGGACTCCACAGGAACGCTTCCCTTTCCCCAGCTTGCCTTTGTTGTTGCTGCTTTGGTGAATATTAAGAGGGGTTGCTGACCCTTGCAAGCCCTCGACCTTTGTGTCTAAAGGCTGGTGGAGAGGAGCCTTCTTCTCAAACTCGCCCAGTCTTTCCCCAGCGCTCTCCTTTCTTTGCCAGCGTGACCCCATGGAAATGTGAGCTATGGAAATGCACCTTCAGAGCTGCCACCCTGGGAGCAGGCTCCTGCACTTCCACCATGTGTGGCTGACTGCTCGGCTTTGCATCCCTCAGGCAGGGTCCTGCCTTCCCTGGGATGGGAATGTGCAGGTGGTCTGGCTCACATCCTGCAAGGCAGACCCCGTTGGTCAGGGTGATAAGAATGATGGAGAAGTGCAGAGGGGACTTATCTGGGAGAATGTGGGAGGCACATGGTTAAAAGGTGCACCTAGGCCTAAGGGAATGCACAGGAATGGCTGTGGTGGCTCTGGTGGGTGGCTGGTCTGTGCACAGCATTGCTGCTTTCCATTTGGAATGCAGGGACTGTCTCTGAGCTGAACAGTGCCTTCAGGAATGGGGGGATCAGAGCTGGGTTTTTCCCAGAGAGGGACACGTGTTTCCTGCAAAGCCAGACTGTCCTGCAAATGGCATGGGAAAGGCAAAGAGCAGTGGAGCAAATCTTTTGCCCCTTTGCCCCCCCGTTCTTGCCACTGATGAAGCAGTGAGGTGTGTGATGTACCTTGTCATCAGTGGCAGATATCAAAATCTCAGATATTTACTGGGAGCCTTTGCAGTGCACTGGGAGCTCTGCCTTCAAACCCCATGCTTTAGCAGCTAGTTGTTTCTTTTTGTGTTTTATGAGAAGGTGCCTAGTGAAGCAAGACAATAACTTTAAAAATTGGACTCCTTTGGTTAACATAGCTGTTTTGAGCCCTCCAATTTTTTTTCATGGCTCTGAGGAAGCACAATGTAAAGGCAGATTGTGACATAACAATACCAGTAACATAACGATAGCAGGCTGTCCCTTTTGTCTGTACTTTGAATGCTTCTCCTAATGACAGTTAATATTTGTCCTTCAGCTAATAGGAGTTTATTTTCTTAAAAATTTCTAGCTTACTGTAACTGAGTTCACATATTTGTATTTTACACTTGTACTTTTTCTCTTACTTTTCTTCTTGTTCTGCAGTGCTGAGAGTTTCACATTGTACCATCCTCTTTTCATGTGGAATCATGTCTGCAAGTGGAAATGTAGCTCCTGTTCTTGCAGCTCAAGCTGTGAGAGCTCTTTGCAGAGGAAGGCATGTCATGCGCAGCCTTTCACAAGGTCCCTGCCCCGTCAGGTCTTGAGATTCTTTGAACTCCTCTCCCTTTGGGGATCTGTGCTTTGCTGCCTAAGAACTGTCAGAGGATGTTACTGTTTTCCTCTGGTTGGTGAGGATGTTCCCTAAGATGTGTTCCCATTAATCCAGCTGCATTATGAAGCACAGTGCAAGGCTCACACTGCTGAAGTCAATCTGGTCCTGGTACTGGAGCCCCTGTGATGGACAGTAATGAGATGCCAAGTGGATTTGCAATGAAAACCCAACTGGCTGTGCATGCAGGGCAACAGGACAGTGGCTGCTGTCATCTCTCGTTTTGCAAACACTAGAAGCTATGAGGATTTTTAAATGTTTCATGATATTTAAGGAGGTTTGGTTTCTAAAAATCTGGTAAAACATCTCCCAAGGCTCCCTCCTGTGCAGTGTCTGTCAGCCTTTTGGGATCAGTCAATATTAATTTGAGGCCCTTGGGAATTTGTTTGGATGTTGTGGTGCTGAACACAGTTTGTGTGTCCAGACAGACAGACAGATTCACTGCCTATGTTCTCCTGCATGGAATCACGGGTGTTTCTGTCTGTCTGCTTAGAGTGTCAGTCAGTGAATGCCCATGAGACAGATGTGCTAATGAAGGGTAGGACTTTTTGAGGAGGAAGTGGTGGGGATGAATTCCTCTTCCAGGCTGTTGGAAGAAGGGACAAAAATTCTATTCTGTCTGGAACATTCTCATTCTCATTGCTGGAAGCTTCCTGCTGATCTGTAGCCTGGGTTTATTCCTGCCCTGCTTCTTCCTCTGTGCTCCCATGACAGTTTCCCATCCCTTCGGTTTCCATAAGGCTTTTCTTTCCCAGCGGTTTTCTTTCTCTGTACTGTCAGTGAAGCATCCAAACACACTTATTTTGGAGCCTGAGCAATGCTAGCATCTCTCGTGGGGTTGCCTCTGCAGAGCTTTGGGTGTCCTGGTTGCTTTGCCCCTGTTCTGCTTGGCCTCATTTTCCCCAAGCCTGGGTGAGTGGCATCTGGAGGTTTGCAGGTTTGGTTTGCAGCTGTAGGAGATGAGAAAATATTAAAAACAATAAAAATAGTGGAAAACAGTGGAGTGAAATGTCTGTGCAGTCTAGTAAAGGTAGAAGGGATCCTCCATAGGTGTTCTTAGGGTGCTCTGCCCCTGGTGTTGAGCACACAGCACTTCCCTGCAGGAGAGTGTCCCCTCTCCAGTCAGCACTCAAGTGTTTTAGAGCAGGCGAATTAATTAAAATTACTTGATAGATTTCTTGCTTGGGTGTAATATGAACTGTATCCTCTGAGTAAGAGGATTTGTGATCTGCTGGTGGGCAGAACTGCCATCTATTTCCCCTTGTTGTTGGGGGTCTAATTGAGCTTTCTGACTGTAAGGAGATCGATGCACACAGGCTTTGTTTGATGGAGCTCATCTCACAGGACGCCTCTTCCTGCCAGAGAACACGACATGGAAATGAGTGTCAGGTTCAGGGCTGAGCTCAGCTCCTGGCAGGAGCAGGTGAGAGCCAGGTTTGCAGCTCTGGTGCTGCTGGGGAGCAGAGCAAGGGCAGTGCTGACTCCAGTGGCCCATCTGCCTGTCCCAAGGTGCTGCTGCATCCCCTGTGGTCACAGGGGCATTAAAGTGGGGATTTGCCCAGTTGAGGAATGAGGAAACTTCTCAGTTTTAAATGAGACTTCTATACTTTTCTCAACAACTATAGTTTCCCTGGTATTCCCAGGCTACCTTCCTGCACCATGTACTTACAACCATATTTTCTGTGGTATTTTTCTCAATGAGATAATGTAAAATGCTGCTGCTACCTCGGGTTAGCTTTATGCTTGTGGGAAGATCATTAAGTTCAAGCTATAACCACAGCTAAAAAATATATTGCTCCTTAGACCTTTGGTTCATTGCCCTCCACAAAAAAAAAAAGACAACATGAAGATCATCTTCCAGGAAGACAGATCAGGGGAGTGCAGTGCTGAGGTGCTGCTCTCCTCTCTGCTGGGGGAAGCTCCCACTCAGATGTTGCATTTTTAATTCTGGTCATTTCTTTGTAATTTGCAGAGTAGGGGCAAGATCAATAGAGTCGCTTTGTAAATTGGTGATAGGAAACATAATTAACAGTGTTAAGGATTTAGCTAACAGTGTTGGTTAGGAATCCTAAATGACCTAATTTGTGACATGGCTTTTGGCTGGGGATTTGGCTGACATAACCAGGTGTCAAGCAAGACACCTGTCACTCGTTCATGGGTGGGAATATGGATTCATCTGAATAAAAGCAAACACCTGTGAAGGGTGTGTAAGCTGCTGGTGGTATGAGGGGCTCTGAGGCATGAGGCACTTTCAGAGCCTTACGGTTAAAAACCTGCATGGCAGAATGTGGGGGTATTTTGTGAGAGCTGTTGATGTGATGACAATCCTTGGCAAGAAGTTGCAAGTTGAGGTCTGAGATCTGCCAGGAAGGTGGGTAAGGAAGGTCTCAGGTGGCACTGGGGCTGTGGTGGTGTGCTGGGAGGGCAGTTTGTTTTCCCTGCTGCAGATTGCTGGGCTCCAGCAGGGAGCCATTGTCTGATGTGAGTCTGGGGATGGCAGCACACGTATGGCTCTCCTGACACTTGTGTCAGACAGCTGTGGGCAAGCCCTGAGCTTCTGGAAGGCCTTCAGGAGACAACCTGCATGGAGCACTGTGCAGCCCCTAGCTGAGGAGAGCCAGCATGGCTGCACCTGGAGAATGTCTGCAGTTGGATGTCCCCATTGTATGACAAACCACTCAATCTGCATATTCACATGTGTGGAAGCAGAGCAAGGGAGGCTCCTGCTGCACCTCTAGGCTGGGAGTGTTTGAGCTCCCCATACCTGCCATGGGCCTGATGTTCTGGAGGATCTCCTTGGCCCCTACAGCACTGCCTGGGTGCTGTGCTCAGAGCAGGGCTGCTGTTGGTTTTTTGTGGTCAGATTTTCCCTGGGTGTGCTGGTGAGAGCAGGGAAGGCCAGAGCTGGTTGACTCTGTGAGCTTGGGGAAGGCCTTTCCTTGTGTGGGGCTGATGGCTGGGCCAGGAAGGCCCTGCTTTGGGGCCAGAGGATGCTGCCTTGGGCCCAGAAGGCGCTGCCTTGGGCCCAGAAGGCGCTGCCTTGGGCCCAGAAGGCGCTGCCTTGGGCCCAGAAGGCGCTGCCTTGGGCCAGAAGGCGCTGCCTTGGGCCAGAAGGCGCTGCCTTGGGCCCAGAAGGCGCTGCTTTGGGCCTGCTGGTTACACAGGCCGGGGCTGGCCGTGCCAGACCTCCCTGCCCACCCTGCCTGCTCGGGCAGGGGCTCAGTGCCCGGCCCTGTGGCTGTCTGCTGTCATGGCCACAGTTTTATTGGTGCTGCAGCTCGGCTGTGGCCCCTCTGTGGAGGGGCTGTGCCCATCCTGCCCATTCTTTGCAGGCACGGTGGGGGATGGCACTGGTCGCTTCCATGCTGCTGCCTGCTGGGCCTGGATGTGACATTTGGCTGGTGCTGCCAGGCCACCAGGACTGCGGAGCTCTTTCTGTGCAGCTTGTTCTCCTGGGGCACAAATTGCATCTCTTAAAGCACTTAATAAACTAACAATGGCTTGAAAGGAGGCAGTGAGCAGAGTGACATCCCTGGCAGGCAGTGAGGGGCTGGAGGAGGAGAACCTGTGAGGAGGGTGGGCACAGAGCTGCTCTCAGGAAGGTGCTGGCTGCTGCTCTGGTGTCCTCACACACTCTGAACTGGTGCTGTGTGGTGCCAGTGCTGTTCATGATCCCACTGTCCATCAGGAATCAGAGCCTGAGCTTTAATTCTGTGCTGCAGAAGGAGGGAATGTACTGAAGCTCTTCCTTGGACTGATGTGGGATGGGGACTTTGGGCAATAAATAATGTGATGACACCAGGACTTAGGTGCTTGTTGAGCTGCATTGATTTCATTCCAAGGGCCTGGCTGTTGTATTGATCTGGGGCTTTCTGTACCTGCAGAGCCTGGGGAGTGGGCAGGCTGGTCCCAGGCACATGTGGCTGCATGTATGATGCTTTACCAAAGCTTTGCATGCAGTTGCTCAGCAGCTCTGGGGTGTTTGCTCAGGTGCCTGTGTAGGGGAAGCATCTCCCCAAAGGGTCATGCAGTAAATCATTGCTAGCTGCCCATAATGGGTGGGTGAGCAAGAACCTCTGTACCTGCTTATAGACTTTAATTACTCCCCTGTAATTGAGCCAATGCACAGGCTAACCTAACAGAAGTAAAACACCATTAACTGCCCCATCCCCACCTCAGCCCAGGCTGTTTTTTCCAGACATTTGTCCCAAGCCAGAACCACTTGCCCCTGTAATAAGGGAAGCAGCAGTCTTCAGGGTCACTTACCCTCCCTGGCTGTGCCAGGCCTTGTTCCCCCCTGACCCTCTTGGCTAACCTCCTCATTCTTAACGGGGGGCTCTCCTCTTGTCTCTCAAGGGCTAAACTTGTTAAAATGAATCACATTTGGCATATCTCCCTGTGGTGCCTCTCCAGATAAAAGTGGTCCCAGCTCGCATGCTCTATTTTTGTTTTGTTTCTGTATGTGGCAATTTTCTCTATACAAAACCCTCTTTTGTCAGTTTGTAGAAGAGATTATGGGGAGACAAGAGCCCGCCTTTTTTATATCCATCTTGCACTTTCTCATGGCTCCACGGATGGTATTGTTCATGGCCAAGGAACAATGACATTTTTCTGTTCCCATATCTGATGTGATTAAAGGAGCTGCAGAGCAGAAGTTACACTGAAGATTATAATGAACAGAGGAGACCTTGCTGCTGGACAGGAGGTGCAGGGAAGATTTTAGCCCTGGATTTGCTTCCTGTAAAAAAAAAAAAACCAACCAAACCCCTTTTTACTAATCTGCTGAAAATGTCTGAAATGATGCCCTGGGTGAGGCTGTAAGTGGACAAAGTGCATCCCTAATGTGGTGTGCCTTCCCCTTGGGCTCAGTGTGTGAGTGCCACCCTCCCTCCCCAGGGAGCTGCCTCACCACGTCTGGGAGAGTGCATTTGGACCAAAAAACACAAGGAAGAGGCTTGCCAGCAAGCTCTTAGGCTGGGGGCTGTAGAAAGATCAGAGAAGATGCTGTGCTTAAAAATTTTTATCTGAAAGGACCAGAGATGTGTGTGAAAGAGCAGGAGCTAGGAAAGCTGGTTCTGCATGGCTGGGCTCCTTCCCATGAAGTCCTTAACAGCCAGGAGGGACCTCCTGGGGGGCTTTGGAAGGGGCTTGAAAACTGCTGAGGGTTTTTCACCTTGATTTTTTGGGAAATATCTGTACTGGGTATGCTGGCTGTTCTCTGCTGTGAGAGTAGGAGCCCTGTTGCAGGCTGCAGGGGCTGCTGAGTTAATGGCAAGAGCAGTGACAGCCCTGTTCATGTGCAGAGGGGGTATCTAGCAGGCACCAGCTTTGCTAGATAGACAGTGCCACACTTTTATTTCAGTTTCCAGAGTTGTGCAAGAAGGGCATCTGAGGTCTTTTGGTGTCTGACATCCTTGCATAGAATTAGTCACCCCAGAGCTGGCATCAGGAGGGAAGGATGTGCTTTGTATTGCAGTTGCTATGTACTCTAGACCCAAAGGTAGCAGAAAAATTCTACTTGACAAAAAATAAATAAACCCCATTGCATGATGCTGCATATCATGGAGAAGATTGCAGAGAAGTCAGATTTTAATTTCCTGCTACCTTCTAGAGGAGGGCTAAATGGGCATAAGACACAGCTTTGACCCTCCTCCATTCATTTAGTTAATCAATAAGCCTTTACAAGAGATTTTGGGAAACAGTCAGTCCCACATTTTTATTTCAATTTCCAGAGTTGTGCAAGAAGGGCATCTGAGGTCTTTTGGTGACTGGCATCCTTGCATAGAATTAGTCACCCCAGAGCTGGCATCAGGAGGGAAGGACATGCTTTGTATTGCAGCTGTGCTCTCCACACACTGTTTGCTGTACACATTTGCTTTTCCTCTTGATAACTTCTCTGTGGACTCTTGCAGCAGGAGCAGTGTTTACCAATGCATATTGGATCTGCTGTGGGATGCTGGGATGCACAGCTGGAATACTAAGCTGTCTCCATCATGAATGGACAGAGAGCACAGCAGGCTCTTGCAGGAGGCCCAGTTTCACAGCAGCACGAGCACTGCAGCTGCAGAGCCTGTGAAATCTGTTCCCAAATGTTTTTAGGTATGCCCACCCATGCCATGGCTGTGGGAGGCCTTGGGGGTCTCCTGTGAGGTGGCTGATGCTCCCTCTGGTCTCCATCCTCTCATCAGGAGATGGAGTTGGTGGGTGCACAGGAGCAGTTTCTGGCACTGATTCCCTGCCCAGCATTGCCAGCAGGCTTGGGAACCCTCTGCAAAGGGATTTAGGTGCTCACATCAGCTGGGTTTGGTTCTTTGGGATTTGCTTTTGCTTAGTGTTTTCCTTTGAGGTCGTGTAGGCAACTCAAATGACTGCGCTGTGTAAAGAGGAGAAGGTTTATTACAAAAAATTGAGTTTCTGGTGACAGCTGCTGTTGCCATGCTCAGTGTTGGATGGCCAGAACAAAGGGGATCTCTGTCTTGAGGTCCATCTGCTCCTACTGGGCAAAAAGTGAGGCGCTGGGCAGGTAGGGCTGGTACAGGGGACACACTGTGGTAGTGGGGCACCCTCCAGCTCTGCTCACCCCTACATATCCTCAGGCATGCAACTGATTGTGGGAAATGTGTTTGTGCTCTTCCCTGAAAGGAAAAAAACCTCATGTTTATGTCTAAAAAATAAATCCTTGGCAGGTTTCCAGATTACCTGTGGTCCTGTGCTACAGGGGAGGGTTCAATCCTGGCTTGAGGGGCAGGGGCTGGTCTCAGCCAAGCAGCACAGCACACAACATGTTAAAGTTCTAAAAGAAGGAGAAAAGCTTCTCTACCTACAAGGTTAGGCAGGGATCAATGAATCAAAGACATAGGTATTTCATAAAGCAGGTGGCAGGAGGCAGCCCTTGGATTACTAGAAATAATGTGATATATTAGTCCTTGATTTGGCAGAGTCTGCCTTATACTAAAGAGGAGGAGAGTGTAAATTGTGATGATTTGTGTAGAGTTTCTGACATTATCTTGGCATAAAAAGGGCAATCTATATAGATAAATGCACTTGATTGAAACCGTGCATGAGAATTTTTATATGCACTTTTTTTCATGATTAGAGAGGTCTGGGATGGACATGTGGAGGGAGATCTGTATGAAATTAGGGTTTGAAACTTTCTTTGAGGAAATTATTTTGCCAGTACCCAAAACCTCAGGATTATTATAAAGCATCCCAGGCTTTCTTTTTTGTTGATGGACCTTTTTTCTGCATTAGTTGATTAATACTTGTTCCACATACAAATGCACTTTACTCTTTGTGCATTAGAAATCCTGCCTGCACGTAAGTTGTTAAAGCCATCACTCCAAAATCAGCCTGCTTGAGACTGAGGCTTTCCAGTCAAAGGGCTTTTTGTTTCCAGTTTGTGGCATTGCAGGGCTCCAGGTTTTGTCTTTTCTGTGTCAGAGCAGGCTGCTGGGATCTGAAGTCTTGGACCAAGTGTGTCTAGGCTGGCAGCAATCCAAGTTCATTGCTCTGAATTTGTAGGGTATTCTTCACAAATATCTCCGTGTGAAAGTCAGGCCTGTGCTGGGTTCAGATCATCATGCTGGGGTTTGAGGGCTCTGGTGCTGTGCTGAGTGTCCCTGAGCTCCTGTCTGTGACTCTACAGACCAGCAAATTCTGTATGGACACAACACTCCTACCACAGCGTGTTCCCTGGGGACTGCTGGATCCAGAAACGGAAGGATTCCTTCATGTCAGTGCCTTAACTCTGCTGAGGACAGATACTCCTTCAGATCTTCTGACAGCAGAGCTCTGCATGGCCAAGATCCTGGCCATGGGGAGAGGGAAGGACCAGCTCCATCCCCAGCTCTGATGGTCCTGGGAGCCCAGCACTGCTGGGACAGGCAGCCCTCAGCTGGGCATGGGCGGGTGGGCTCTGTGCAGGGTGCTTTGGACAGCTAATGTAACTTCCCTGGCCATAATTCTTTCCCCTCCATGATTTCATTGGCTCTAAGTGTTCCTTCTTCACACAACCCTGCAAAATCAACAGCTGAATTTAATATGACTGAGTAATTCATATGGCACAGGTACCGACAGTGGTAATTCAGCCTCTAAATTATGATCATAAATTTGCGTGGCATGGCACTGCTGAGGGGGGGTGATGATTTTATTGGGCAGAGCAGAGTCACTCAACTAATTAAACAGGGAAGGAGCCTTAGGCTTCTGGAGGAGCAGCAGAGCCTGCACAGGGAGCGTGGGGCTGGCTTGCAGCAGGGCAGGGTGTGCCATGACTGTGCCAGCCTGCTCAGTCCTCCTGTCCTGCACTCTCTGTGCTCCTCTGCAGAGGTGACAGGGGTGGCTCTGTGCCTGGGCAGAGAGAGCAGCTGGCCAGCCTCAGGGGAGGGCAGGAGAATTGAGGGCAGGTGTGCCTCCTGCTCTATCTGCTGTGATGCCCATCCCTGCTGACCATTGGCTCTGGGGCCAGGCTCCAGTGCTCCTGTTTACTGGGCTGACTGAAAGAGGAGATCTGAGTTTGTGTCTCAGATGAGTCAGGTCTCTTAGTGCTCCTAAGGAGTGTAATAAAAAGGTCTTTCAGTCTCAATTTCAAATTATAAGCTGTTTAAACATACCGATTGCCTCCTGTTTCTGTACAGCTTCAGCCATTGCATTGCCT
This sequence comes from Ammospiza nelsoni, assembly GCF_027579445.1. NCBI lineage: Eukaryota > Metazoa > Chordata > Aves > Passeriformes > Passerellidae > Ammospiza > Ammospiza nelsoni. The sequence continues at coordinate 5,114,694 of NC_080650.1, read as the reverse complement.
ACTGAGCTCAGCTGTGCCCTTGTGTAGATAAAGAAACAGTGCAAGCAGTGGGCATCCCAAGCTGCCAGCATGGGTCTGGGTCATGTGTCTGAGTGGCTGCCATGGGAAATTAAATGGCAGGGGGTGCAGAAGCAGTGCAGGCTGCATGCATGGGAGACAGATATAGATATCTGGCTTCTTGGAGGTGCTGATGGCACTCACACTCGTGGAGACCTTGGTCCTCCTCCTCCAGAGCTGCCACTCCTGTGATGCAGCTGGCTAACCCTGCCATGGGCACTGCCAGGGGTTTGATCTGAGGGGTCTGTGTGTGACCCAAGCAGTGGGAAATGCTGGGGTGCCCTGAGCATGGGCTTTGTGAGATCCACAGCACCCACCTGGCAAGCAGGAGCTCCAGGGTACAGTGTGGGCTGTGCTGTCCCCTGCTCAGCCCCAGCTATGTGACAGAGTTTGGCCAGCTCCTGCTGGTGTGCAGAGGCCCCTCCTTGCTGGCTGTGGCACCAGGGCTGGTGCAGCTGCTCTCCACCAGCCACCACACCAGGGCCCCCTCCTTGCCTGAAAAGTACAGGTAGGCTCTAAGTCACTGAACCGTGGGAGGGGTTTATGAGCCAGACATGCAAGAATGGTCCAAAGTTAGAGAAAATATATTTATTACAACACTTTTCATGGGCAAGTTATCATTTTGTCAAACTTTATTAGAGAAAGTAATTAATGGGCTGTAAAAGGTGCTAGTGCGTGGCCAGTAAAAGAGCTAGTCCTGTGCAAATTGGCAGTTCATAGATTGATGGTTCCTTCTTTCCCCATTTATTAATATGGAGAATGCACATGAAGTGTGTTAGATGTGTGGGCTGGTGAGCTCTGTGTCTGTGCTCCTGGGGCCTGGTCATGGCTGCTGGGGTGCAACAGCTCCCAAATCCCTGCTGGGGTGCAACAGCTCCCAAATCCCTTCTCCTCTCCAGGTTCAGGTGGCTCTGCACAGTGAGCAGCACCAGGGATGAATGAGATTAAACACATTGTGCCTGTTGTGGGGGGCTGCCCTGCACTGAGGGCCGGTGTGGCATGGCCCAGACCCTTGGGCACGGCCTCTGTGCTCTCTCTTGGGCAGGGTCTGGCCTGGGGGATGCAGTCAGGCTGCAGAGCTGCCACAGGGGTGAGCCAGGGTGGGCTGGGGAGATGATTTTTATTCTCTGCTCCTGTCTGAATTGGAACCTGGCACCTCTGTCCCCACTGGCTGAGTGCTGTCCCAAAGGTCCCTTTCTCCTTGGCCTGATCTGCTCTGATCCCAGCTCTGTGTGTGGTGTCTTGTTTTCTCCTGGGGATTACGTTAATGCCATCGATTGGTTTGTTTTAAATAGCGTTGCCTGCTGGGTCATTATTACTAGATGCTGATGCATAATTTATTGATAGAAATATTGGCTGCCTGGTAGAGGGGCACTGGCTTCCACCTGTTAACCCTTCACCTGCCCACATGGTCTCTCATTGCTTCTGTGGGCTCATGCAGCTTTTTCCAGGTTGTGGAGAGTGATTTTATTTTCCATAATCTTCCTTCTCCCCTTTGGAAAGGGAAACAAGCAGGTCTGCTGCTGGCTGCCTTACAGCCAGGGAGAAAACAGTGTGGATAAGTGGCTGGGCTGACAGCAGAGCATGTGTCGGTGGCAGCTGGCACTGGTTTGTACTGGTCTTGCACCGTGCCATTGCAGGCTGCTCCCTGTGCCTCTGCTGGGGCACTCGTGGGTTTGCCTGCAGAGACAGGCTGGGAAAAACGCCTTGGAGCTGTGAGCCTTGGCTGGAGGCGAGTGGGATGGTGCTGCTCCCCTCCAGGGAGGGGGCTCAGCTGCTCCTGCTGCTGGGGGCTGCTGCCAGCCCATATGCAGTGGGGCTGAGCTCTGTCTCCAGTCTGGAGCTGGCAGTTTGCAGGAAACCCATTGGCACAGGTCAGGCTGCTGGCAGAGCAGAGTGCTGCTTTAGGGAGCTGTTGGCCAGGCCTGGGGAGTGCCTGATGTTTAAAAGATCAGAAACATGAAACCAGAACTAGCCAGTGAAAACAAGGGATTTTTGCTCAGGCTCCACAATTGCTGCCTGCTGCTCTGCTTCTGCTATTATAGCACTTCCTACAGTGCCAGGAGCTAATCCAGGCTTCCCTCTGTGCTGGGCTCTCAGCTGCATGGAGCTGCTGAGCCTGCAGCCAGCGTGTCACTTTCTGGCTGGGCCCTTGCCCTGAGGGCCCAGGACAGACTGCTGGACACCTTGGACAGACAGACACCAGGCAGTGCCTCCAGCACCACCTGCACTGGTGGGGAGAGCTCTGCCCTGAGCATGGCACAGCTCAAGCCAGGCTTCTCCCTGTGCCATCACAGCCCTGTGCCAGTGGCTCTGCAGTCAGGGGCCTCTCCAGATGTGGCATGTGACAGCCAGGTCTCTGGGGGTCAGCCTGAGTTCCTCAGCAGGTTACTGTGGGGCAGGGATGTGCCTGAAACCTCTTGGGGACTTGGTGTCTCCTGCCAACATCTCACAGCACCCCAGCCTCTCTCTCTGAGTTATGCCTTGGCTTTCAAATCAGACAAGCTGAACTATGGAGTTGCTTTATATGAATTAATATTATAGGATCAGGATTTTTTTATTTCCTAAAAGCCTTTTTTCCAGAGGCACAGCAGTGTGTGCATTTTTGCCAATCCCAAGGAACAGCTACCAAACACCCCTGAGAGAGGGGACACACAGAATCAATTCAGCTGGAAAAGACCTGGGATCATTGAGTTCAACCTTTCAACTAGACCATGGCTCCCAGTTCAGCCGTTTCTTGAACATACCTGGAGTTTGAATGCCTTAAAGCAGGGAGTGAGTGCCCTGGCTGCTGCTGTGTTTTTGAGTGAAGGATGGGTGTCCTCACCTCTCTTGGGCAATGGGAGTCCCACAGGGTGAGTGTCCCTCAGAAACAGAACTGTGTGGAAGAGATTTCCTGAACCCTTCTGAGCACAGGTTGTGGGGTGCTGGGCTGCTGACTCCTGTTTCTTGGTGGTGCATTGCCGCTGAAACTGGCCATGAGCCTGAGCACCTTCCTGCACTGGCTTTGATGTGGTTAAAGCCCTGGAGCAGATGCCCCTGTCCTGGCAGGAGCCAGGAAATGTTGTACAGCATGGTGATTCCTGCTCTGGTCTGTGCAGATGAGGACATGAGTGGCCACTTTCTCTGCAGGCCACGGTCAAGTCTTTCATCCTGGCTTTATTTGCAGCGCTGACATTCCCACAGATTCCGACTTCTGCTGCCAGCGTGGCAAAAGTCTTGCAGGCTCCTCTCCAAGCACGTCCTTGGTCTTGCCTCATCTTGTGTGGATCAATAGGCTGGTTGGGCTGTGCTGCTCACTGGAGCCTTGCTGCTGTCACTGGGGACCCACCCATGCCCACCCTCTGCACTGGAAGGAAGGCAACCAGATGTTCCTCATGGGCTCAGGAGACAGGAACATGGAAACAAAGCTTGGCCATTGTTCACGTCTCGTACTGCTGGTGTGCTCTGCTGGGCCAAAGAATGCTGCTGAAGCACAGCATGATGAAGGGCCTTGCAGCACTATTGTGCTGGGACTCCACTAACCAGCCCCAGAGAAATCCTGCTGTGGGCTCAGCAGGGAATGGATGGACATCTTCCACGCCAGACGTTAGCTTTTGACTGGGATGTGCATGTTAATGAATGCAAGGGTATCACAGCCCAGGCCTGAATGTTTTTTGAGTTTTTTCTGAAGACCCTTAGCACCCTGTGCCAAGAAAATGCTCCAAGGAAGGCTGTATTTGTGTCTGGTGCTCCCAGCCAGAGGAACAGAAGGAGGATATGAAAATGAGTAATTATCTTTAAAAGTTATCCAGATGCACTTGCTGACCTTTCTTTTGTGCACCCTGAACTGGTTTCCATCTTCCTTGCTGTAGTTTCTCAAAATCTCGGAGAAAATGAATTTCCAAAGGATGAGGGGAGGGGAAAGCAGAGAAGTCAGATGGTAATTTCACAACATGTGAAATGTCTTGTTTAACTGACAGAGCAGCAGCCAGCCTGTTTCTCTTGGTGTTTTTGCCCATGGTGATGAGGCTTTGCAGGGCAGCAATGGGGAGCAGCTGCTGGGGCAGAGATGGGCATTACCATGCTCCCAGCCACTGCTCCTGGCTGCAGCATGCTGAGATTCTGCCTCTACTGCCTGTTTATAAAAGAAAAAATGTTTGCTTTTTTTTCTTTTTTTCCTCAAATTGTTCCTATTCCCCAAAAAAGTGGATTTTAAGCCCTTCCCAAGTTTTTAATGAGTAGGTTTGTCAGTGCTGGTTCATCCTGCTGTCCCTCCCCTGCAGAGGGGAGCAGTGCTGGCCTGGAGCTGTGCTCTGGGGTGGGAGCAGTGCTGCTGGAGGGGTCTCTGGCCCTAGAGGGATGAGCCATCCTCCCTAGAGCCGAGGGGAGGCACAGAAGCAGGGGCAGCTCTGCAGGCACCTGGCAGTGAGTCTGGGCTGGGGGGACTTGCCCAGAGAGAGCAGCAGGACTCTGTGCTCCTGCACAGGGCTGTTCTAGGCTGGGGGCTGCTGCAAACGCTGCCCCACCCTCTGTGTCTGTGAGTGGCTTTCTTCAGAGATGGCACTTGAGGGAGTGAACTTTCTGTCTGTCCCCACTTCAACCCCCAGCCAGATCTCCAGCTCCGTGTCAGGCACGGGACTCCTTTAGCACACAGTGTTCATTTGCAGAGAAGCCTCTGGCAGCTGTTTTCCTTGGATGCATTCCCTAGATCAAGAGTCAGCACATGTTCACTACGAGACCTATTTGGTAAATGGGCTGAGAACAGAGATAATCTTAGACTAGTTTGGTTTGCTGAGGAGCACTGACACAGCTCAGTTTGTGCTTGAATGCTAATTTAGAGCTGAAGTCTGAGCTGGGTTCAGCCGTGCAGCTCCTGATCACATCATTGTCACATGAACATGTGCACATATCTGGGAGATTGCCTGTTGTCTGTGTGAGGATGTTGTACCATGGATAGGGAGGAGAAATGGAAGAAATTCAGTCATTCATAAAAATGAATAAGTGAATCTTTGTTTAATGTGTACTCCAAGATCATTTTACCTACATCTTGCTTGTTTGTCCTAGAGAGACCTTTGTGCCCATCTCCCCTGGGGGATCTTGCCCTTTTCCCAAAGCCTGTTGTTATGAAGAGCTTTGGATCTTCTGAATGCATTCACTGTAAAAGGCACTGGGGAGTCAGTTCATCCCCCCTCCTGTACAGGTGTCCCCTTTACCCATGGCCATTCCATATCTGGAATATTGCAGCTGAGCTGCTTTGGATGCTTTCACCAGCAGCTGTTTAAATCACTATCAACAGAATTCTGCTCTGCTTTACTCAAAAGATCACATTAGGTGATTTAACCTGATATTCTGGGTTTAGCAGGCAGATTAGTGGCTATTAAAATGCAAACTCATATGCCATTGATAATCTATCAGCAGCAGTGGATCCAGGGTAATTGTCACTTAGTTCAACAGAACAAGGCAGGTGCTGGAACACATGGACACAATCCTGCTCCTTTCCAGAGCTTTCAGAGGGCACTGCTTGATGTGTTTCTCACTGTGATGGAGGCAGTGGTGGTGTTACCCAAACTGAGCCCTGCCTGGCCTGTTTGGGACCTTGGTGTGAAGCAGTGTAGTGATACTGTCCCAAAAGCCCTTCTTTTTCTTATGTTTCTCTGATATAAATTCATTTTTCAGAGCACTGCAGCTGCCAGTTAAATCAATTAGGGCAAATCCCCTGTACCTTAAGGAAGAGCTGAGTGTGAAGTGGAGGAGAAGGAAGGTTCTGTGCAGGATCTTGACCCTTCAGGTCTTGTGCTGGCTGGGGCAGTCAGGCTGGCGATGCCACAGAGCACCCCCCAAGCCTTTGGCCTCTGGAAACAGCTGCACATTGCCAGGCACAGTTCTAAAGCTCCATGCAGGAGTCAGGGAAAATCCAGCTCAAGGAGGCTTACAAAAAGGGCAAGGATCTGTGCCTAAACACCCACGCAGTGCTTTGTGCCTTCACCAGCTCTAATAGTGGGGGATTGGGCATCCCATCTAGCCCAATTTGTGCTGCCTGGGATTTGTGGGTGCTAATAGCAGCAATCCAGTGCTCCTGTGCTAGCAGAGATACAGCATGAAGGCATGCTGTCCTTGCCATGTGCTACTCATAGGGAAGAATAATCCATAAATCAAGATATTACAAGGCTATTTAGTGATTCTTCCACTGTTATACATGTGTCAGCAACAAATAAAAGAAGCATTTGATGGCATTACTCCATGTGCCAGGAAATCCTCCTGGTGCCTTTTCTTACCTAAGGAAGGGGGGACCTAAGGCTATTTGGCTGAGCAGGCTGTGCTGCGATGCTCCTGCACAGGCAGCGTGTTCTTCCTGAGCTCTGCCAAGAATTTGCTTGTCACAGAGATGTGTAATGTGATTGCAGTGGAAAATACATGCAAATGTTTACCCGCCTCTTTTTTTTTTTTTTTTTCTTTCTTTTCTTTTTTTTTTTTTTTTTTTCTAGAGGGGAAGAGATCTTGATTAAACAGTAATTAAGAGTGTTTTGGACAATGTGAGGCAGTCTCTCTCCCAGGTGCTTAATAAGTGCCAAGACTGTTGAGTGAAGTGTTTATTTAGCATAGCAATAGGAGGCGGGTTTTGCCAGGCTCACCAGAGCCCAGGCTATTGTGTGGGCAACCTTGGGTCCCGTGGAAGGCAATGCAGGGCAGAAATCCTCCTCTGCCTCTGCCCATCCCCATGGCTGCTTCCCCATGGTGTGGGGGCAAAGCTCTCCCTCCCCACGGAGGTCTCAAGGTGAGACCAGAGTTGCTCATCCCTGGGATGATGAGTCTGTCCCTTGTCATCTTTGTGGGTGGGGGACATACAAGGAGCTGCCTGTAGTGGTTTACCCTAAATCCTGCCCAGCAGTGCATGGAGCAGCCTCTTCCTTCCCCCTGCTCCTCCTCCAGACTTTTCCCACTGCCATGAGCTTCATGGGTCACCTCTGTCCTTGTCACACTGCTAGAACTGGTACCAGACAGGTTTCCTGCAGCATCGGGGTTAAAGAGTGGAAGAAACATCCTGCCTTGTATTGCTGGTATTTTTTTCAAAGATGCTGTTTGCATTGATAGATTTTTGGATGATGCTCTAGAAAAAAAAAAAAAAAAAAAGGAAAAAAAAAATCAATGTCCCAGTGATTGTACCAGGAAGGGCAGTCGATTGGTGAAAAAGCTGCAGCAGGCATATTGGGAAATGGATTTTTCTGCCCTCCAGACATTAACTTGGAATTCTTTGAAATGAGGAGAAAACAGTGTGTGTCAGAAATGAAAAATTAAGGAGGTTAATGTGATGCCTTTTCCACTTTTAATTTCTTTGAGCGAGTCCTTGCCGGAGCTGTGCTGTGCCTTGCCTGTGGCATTTCCACTGGGCACTCCCTGCCCTGCCAGTGCAGGCTGGCAGCGGGGCTGCTGCCCTCCTGGGTGTGCAAGGCCGTTTCTGGGTGTGTAAGAGCAGACAGGGGACACGTCATGGCCCAGTGCACTCCCAGTGTTGCAATAACTGCATCTCTGTGGAGATCAGCTGTGGGACTGGAGCCATTTACTCCACGGAGTTGGTGAGCAATAAACTGGGGTCTCTCTAAGGGGAAGGGCACTGAAGTGTTTCCTGTGCCCAAGATGCCTCAGTTTTTCCCTAAGGACACATGTGTGTGCACATGTGCTCCCTGGTACCTTCTCCTGTGCTGGCAGCTCTGTTGCCCATGGCACAGCAGGTCCGGAGCTCCTCTCAGGGCTCTCAGAGGGGAAAGCTGAGCAGGAGATTTCATGCCGGGCTTTTTTTTTTTCCCCCCTGCTTTGGGTAATTGTCTGTGCTTCAGCCTTTCTAAACAAAATGCCTCTTTCTTCCCTCTAGGGACCACTTTCCCAGTCCCTTGGGTGGTCTTTTTATGCGGGTTTTTAGCCACTCTGTGGTAGGCTATAGGCAGCTCTCCAGAGAGCCGGAAAAGCCTCCGCTCGCCTTACTCTATTGCAGGGGAGAAAAATGAACTCCCAGGGACTTGGTTTGGGGGAAATTAAAAAGCAAGGCAAACATTAAAAAAGGACATAAATTACAGGAGGTTTTCTTTCCCCCTGTGCCCCCAGGGCTGGTTGGTGTGAGCCCCCCTCTGCCTGCACTGCAGCAGCGTGCCCAGGCTGGGGATGCAGACATGCTCTCATTGCAGAATGAGTGCCTGCAGCTTGCTCTGCCCCCATGCAGGGCAATTCCCACTTCCCAGGCCAGCATGCTGGAGTTTTCCTTGGGATTGTGGCTGGGCTCACAAAGCAATAGGATCTATTGGTTTTCTCCTCATGAGAGGTGTGAAGGGACAGCAGTGTTTGATGGCTGTGCATGACCAAAGCGCGCAGAGGACCAAACAAAGTTACATTGTGGAGAAGCTGCAGTGGTCTTTGCAAGCACATTTTGGATATAGCAAGTGATGTGCTGGTCAAGCCCTGTCTTGCAATAAAGGCAGAATAAACCTCTAAAGAGGCTGAAAGGGGGAGAAAGTGGCATGAAAGAACTTCTGTGTGATGCAGGCTGTCCCTGTGGGAAAGGAGTGTTGGGTTGGTCCCTGGGGGTGCTGGCCAGCCATGTGCAGTCATGTGTGGAAGGCAAAGGTTCATTAGAAAACAATTAATTGCTTTCTTCTAGGGCAAGAGCTGGGGGTATGTAATGAAGTTAGCCAGCAGTTTTGAAGCTGGATACCTTTTACATCATGGTGTTCAGATATATCCCTGAAGTTAATGGGTTGTTGTAGAAGTCAAGACAAAAATGGATTCAAAAGGGACACAGGTGAATTCAGGAGACAAAAGCCTGTTTGGTCATTGGGAATGAAGGTTTCATACATAGCTTGGCTCAGTCAGTCCCTAAACAGGTAACCATGAGGATTACCTGAAAACACATCAGGAGGGTGTTTTCCTGTCCTATGGACAGGAGTAATCTCCAGTTTCTTGTATTTTCCCATAAACATTGGCATGGTGGAGGCCAACCCTGACTGAACAACCACTCCTTGCCCTCCAGCATGGGAGTGGAGCCATGATGGGGACCATGGGCTGCTCCTGCTGGGAACAGCTGGAGGTTGGCAAGGACACACTACAGGAGTGGATCCTTCCTCTCTTCACCCGAGCTGGCTGAGCCGTGTGGGTGTAGGCCAGGGCAGGATTTGGCACATTAAGTTTATATGATGGCTCTAATGAAGAGCAGGCGTGTGTTTCCTCACCTCCACTGTCATTATTTATTGTGTAACTGGAAGGCAGAGGCAGTGGCTACTGCACTTGTTTCCATCTGCATGAAAGTTTATAATTCGATTAATTTTTCTGTTTTGGCTTTGCGGAAGTGAAGGAGAAAATCACCCAAGTTCCCCGTGAGGTGGCGGGGAGCAGCCAAGGACATATGGGTATGTAAGGGAAGCAGATGGCCTATCTGACTAAACCACATCATATAAGTTTATGAGTCAGGCAGGTGCTCTTTCCTGCTGTTTTATAGTGATGTCTTAAGGATTTCCCTTTTGATATACGAGGGCAAATCGTCAGCCGAGCCCTTCTCTATCAGAGGCTAATCCAAAAGTAAATCACTCCAAAGCAGCAGGAGAGAGGTCTTGCAAGGCACCCACTATAGAGATATTCTTTTGTTATAAATCATCACTCGTGTTCTTAAGGGATTATGCTGGAAAAAGCAAACAATATAAAAAGGTCAAATACAAATAGTAAAAATGAAATAGTTTGTTGCCTTATTCTGTCTGCTCACAGAGGAGATACTACTTGGCCAGGAGAAGAGATGGCTCTTCAATCCCAGTGGAGTGTGGCTGGGGCTGGGTGGAAATAGATAGCAAGGGATGGTCTGGGTGTGCCCCTGTGGACCCTGGGGGATTTTTGTTCCCTGGCATCCATGGGAGCCCCCTGAGCTGTGCAGCCCATGCTGGCTGCCTGCACCCCAGGCACTGATGGTGAGGAGGGGGAGCAGCAATTCACAGCCACTGCTTTGCTTGGTTCTGCTGACAGGCCTGGGCTTACTTCTGCAGGGAGTGTGCAGGTGTGAGGCACGTGGGGATACCTGTGGGTGCCCCTTGAGGCATGGCTGGAGCAAGGTGAGAGGTTTTACTCAGACACCTGTGCCTGGACTGAGCTCAGCACGACCTGGCTAATGCTTGATGCTGTCTCATTGCTGCTTGGGAAAGCCCTCTCACCATGATCTGGCTGCCTGATCACCCTGGGCATTAAACTGCTTTGCTGCACCTCCTGGTGTAGCATCAAAACTTGAGGGAAATGTAAATGAAAGAACATGCCCACTGCTGGCCAGCCATATGGATGTGCTGCAGCGAGCTGGTGCTGGTGTCAGCTCAGTGGCACATCCTGCTGTGTGCTGAGCACAGCTTCCCTGGGCAGGAGGGATTTATTCCTTGTGCAGGAGAGCAGCCTGAGCCCCTGCCTCACCAGGTAAGGGCACAGATCCAGGCCTTGGGCTCTCCTGCTGGGAAGGTGCTTGGCAGTGATGCCCTTGGGGACTTGGGGCTGTCTGACAGCTCTGTGTTGGCCATTCAGCATGCCCTGGTCAAACCTGCAGTGCAGGGCTGCAAAGTGGGACCATCACCCTGTTAATAACTGCCTGCAGTTCATAGTGCTTCCAGGAAACTGGGCTTCTCATTTGGAAAATAAGATAGCAAACAAAATAAGATAGCAAATGCTGCTTGTGGATTCTGGGAATCCCAGCAAGTATTTGCACAAATCTGGGCAACCTGGGGCACTGCTCTCTGCTCTCTTGCCTCTCCCTCCCATTGTGGCTGTCCCCAAGAAGTGTTTGCCATGTGATGTCTGAGAGGGCTGTGTGCACAAGTGTGCAAAAAAACAAAAAAACCCACAGAGTGGGCCAAGGCTGAAGAAAACACAGTTGGTGCTTTAAAGTCAAGTTGAATTCAAAGAAAATCAGTGCATCAGTTTAGAGTTATAAATGTTAAACTTTGGAAGGGGATCGTTTGTGCTCTCATAGACTCATAAAACTGCATTAAACATTAAGTACTATGTTAAAAGGACATTATTCCCAAGTCCCAAATCGAGCATTCAGAAGTTAGGAATGCCTCTGCAACCTGCATTTGACCTTGCTTCATTCAATTGTGACAGACTTGGGTTGCACTGGTTTTCCTCTCAGAAGCTCAGGCAGGTGCTGGGTGCTGGAGCTGCTCTGTGAGCAAACAAAACAAAAGTGGTGGACACTGATGCCATCAAAATCCAACTTTGCTGCTGGAGCTGGCAAGTGTGGGTACAGGAGACAAAAAGAGATGGAGAGCTTTGAGGGCTGTAGCTGCAGCCAGCTGTGGGCAGGTGTGGAGTGGAGGTGGCTGTAATGCTGCTGCTTCTATTGGAGCTGCTTTCACTGCTTGTTGTTTAGTACAGTAACTATGTGACAGCAATAAAAAAAAAATCTGTAAATCAAACTCATGTTTTTTTCAGAACACGGAATGTGCCTTTGCCCTCTAAAGTGAAAAGAGTGGGAGAGATGGAAAGTTTACATGAGAAATATTTCTCAGAAATAACCAAGAAGTTCTGAATTAAATCTTCAAATCAATATATCCAGTCCAGCTGATGTATTTGCCAAGGAAAATTGGGGCTGATCAGTTAATCCTTGGTAAATTTATAAGCAACTGAAAATGAGATTTGGTAGTTAGACCTTTCAGTCTTGTCAGTGGATGGACCCATTGCCTCTGGGGCAGGCAGGTGCCAGTGAGGATGTGGCATCACCCTGGGCTTGGGATTGCTCCTGGGCTTCACCTGAGTGCTTGATGGAGGCAAAGGAGATCTTCTGAGATGTTTCCTTTTCCTCTGAAGAGAAACAAACCCAACAAGCCTCCTAGGAAAGGAGATACAGGAGGCCAAGTGAATGCAGTGAGATTGCACTGCCAAGCGTTGAAAATTTAAAATATGCATAACTTTACCTCAGGTGCACAACTCTGACTCTGCCCCCTTGTGCATATTCATTAAAATACAGCCTTTAATTACCTGTCTGAGTGGTGCAGGCTGTGTGTCCAGGCTGATCTGGGGGTCCTGTTGGGCACACACTGCAGTGCCATGGGTGGGTCATGGTTTGAGGCTGCTGTGCCATGAGGGGCAGGGTTCAGGCTGGTGTGACTGCCCAGCACCAGGCTCTAAAATGGACTGGAATTAAGGAGATTTTGCCGAGGAGCCACCTTGGAGCACAGGATCCAGAGCAGGAGGAGATTAGGTTAAATGTGCTTTTTCCAGCAAGGTGACAGTGCAAACACACTGTTCCCAGGAAGGAGTTAATGTGGGTCTGTCTACAGATGTCCTGATGGAGTGAAGGCAAGCAATGATATTTTGTATCATTTTGATATCCGGTCTAAATTAGGCCCGAGGGAAAGACTGTGGCCTATTTAACCCAGCATCTGTCAGTTATCATTATTTTCAGCCAACTTTAGTAGGTCCAAGTATAAAATTTATATCTCGAGGGAGGAGAGGGAAAGAGGCTAGTAGAAGCTGGATTTGGCTACCTCAGCTTTTGTTGAAAGGATTTGCAGTGGCCTTTTAGGAGTTGTTACATGAGGGAAGAAATTATTTGGGGGAGAACTGTAGGTGAAAATTGGCTGGCTGGTCCCCAGCCAAGAGCTGTGCAAAGGGGACACACAGAGAAAGAGGGAGGATGTTAGTGGGGTTTCCAAGGATGAGTTTTAGATCTGGAAAGTGGTGTTTGCTTAGCTATGGTGTGAAAAAAATGGAATTTGCCCATAATGTAACCTTGAAAAGCGTTCCCACAGATGTGGGTGGCCTTCCCATGGAGCAGACTGTGAGCTAACAGGTGGGTGGGGACGTCTGTGACTTTGCTGATGGGGACATCACTCAGAATGTGGGTGTAGGGCCCATGGAGAGTGGGGCTGGTGTCCCCAGGTGAGAGGAGGATGCTGCTGGGATGCAGCTGTGGAAGAGGTAAATCTCCTCCTGGTGGGACTTTCAGTGGAGATGAAATGCTCCACACCAGCCACGAGATGGGAGGACCTCAGGGGGATGCTCAGACCCTCCAGGCATTGCATTTCCATCAACCCCCTGCACAGGCAAGAGAGCTCAGGCTGAGACAGAGGCTCCTGCAGGGATCTGTGCTGGCTGGGGGAGACCTGGATGAGCTGAGCTTGGTGCTGGCAGCTCCCAGAGCAGAGGTGTTGGTGCTGTGGCACTCACAGTGCGTTGGGAAGGAACGTGCCTGGCCTCCTGCAGGGCTGCTGCCTGCAGTCAGGCAGCTGAGCAATGTTTTTTACCTGCTGTCATTGAAACCAAGCAGAAACCCTGAACTCCTGATGACTGACTAATGCAATTGCCCTTTTATTTCCTGATACTTCCTTGAGAAGCAGAGGGACTCTGAAGCTTAGGCTGTTGTAAATCCTTGCTCAGGCTGCAGGCATCTGGCTTGGGTGCAGAAAATGGAAACTTTAGTGGCTGGGGAGAGCCAGCCACTAAAGCCTCATCCTTCCTAGCAGCCTTCTGAGTGCTTTGTGGTGTGGGAGATGCTTTGTTTTTCACACACTGGGATGTACTGGATGGATTTTTTGAAACAGAGACCAGGAGTTCCCACCTGCTGTATGGCAGCACCTGACACTGTTGCTCCTTCTTGCAACAGCTTGGGGTAGAAGCTACAAACTGCTGGTGACCACAGTGCTGCCTTTGTCACCTGCAGATATGTGTAGCTGCTGCTTGCCCCTTGTGCTGGGCTGACCCTGGATGATCTCTATCAAAATTTACTTTAAATTCTCCAAAAATTACAACAATTTCTTTTTGCAGCAAGAAAGAGCTCTCCAGGTCCTGTGATTTGGGGTCAAATCAGCGTTTTCCCAGGATATGGTGAAATAGCTCCTTCTCTTGCCTCCTGGTATCATGTTGTGATGCTTCTTGTCATTGTGCTCGGCTGCCTTCCCTCAGGAGTGGCCTGGAAGGGAGGCAGCATGGTGGGAATGTGCTTTTGGGTGACCAGAGGTGGGTTTGCTGTCCCAGCACGTCGCTGTCTCTGGGTTTGGGGTGTGCCTGGCCTTATGCAAGCCAGGGAAGTGCCGTGTTGTGTAACGCTGTTGTGTAAGCAGGGCACGGGCGGGTGTTGGGGTTTCGGCACACAAACCATGCTCTGTCATGCTCCCTGCATTTCCCCACCTGCAGCCTGCAGGGATCTGTCCCAAGAACTCCCCATCCACTTTCCTGGGGGTGTCACAGGGACAGATAGAGAGCCCTTTCTCAGACGGAGCTGTTGGTGGAGGGTTTGTCTCTAGGCTGTGAACAGTTGGCACTCGTGTCTGACTCCTGCTCCTGTGTGCAGCTACACCTTTTCCAGAGATGGGGCAGGGTGCAGGGCCATCTTTGCAGGATGTAAAGCTGCTGCTATGCCTGGACGCTTAATGAGAGTGCAGGAGACTCCTTGTTCAGGCAGCACTGCCTCTCCCTGTCCTCCTGTTCCAGCTGACATTACCATGGTACTGCACTACCTGTTACAAACCTGTCTTGTGGAGGCACTGCCTGGCCTTCCACGGCAGTGACACCTCAAAGGGGTGCTGGAAACAAGCTCAGGGGGAAATGTATCCCCCTGCCCGTGGTCTCTGTGCAGTGACAGTGGCTGGGAACATGGTGAGCAGGCTCTGAATGTCAGCACATTGTTCCTGGTGAGATTCGTGTCATGTCACATTAGCTCAGGCCGACAGCTACCGGTGGGAAAATATTTCTGGGAGTTCCTCGAAGTGCCCCCACCTCCTACAGGCAAGGACTTGTGCCCGGCAGCAGAGCTGTGCCCAGCCACACTGGGGGAGCAGGGAGATCATCCTGAGTTCGTGGAAAGTCACCCAAGTGTCGTGCCCCAAGCGAAGCTGCCTGTGCTGGAGCATTCTCGTGGAGAGTGTTTGGCTGTTCAGAAGACAAAGCTCAGTTTTATTTCTTGGTAGTCTCTGCTCAGGGAAGAGGAGGTGGGGTTAGCATGACTTATTTGGTGAAATCCACCGTGCCCAGAATGAAGGGAGCAGCTGAGAGTGCTGGGAGCTGAGGAAATCCTCTGGCTCCTGCTGCAGAGGTCAGGAGCTGGAAGTGTGCTGTGTGGTTCAGGAGCATTTAGAGGACAAGGCAGCCTCTTGTGAGTGCAAGGAGCCACTCAGCACTGCACAGCCATGGAATGGTGCAAGGATGGAGCTGGAACAGGGCTGCTGTGGGGCAGGGATAAGAAAAGTGGGAGGATGTTTGCTCACACATGGGGAGGGACTGACTCCAGCCTGAGGGCAGAGCCCCAGGGCTTTGCTGGACTGAGAAGCTTTTTGGTGATGGTCCCTCTTTAATTTGTCATCTGCAGAAACCTCTCTTCACCCATCCCTGGCACTCCTGTGTGCCCCTTGCAGCTCCTCCATGCTCTCAGCTCCCTCCTGCCTGGGCTGGCCCTGCCCTGCCCTGCCTGCAGTGCTGGGGGCTCCAGCCTCGAGCTCTGCCTGCTCTCCTGACAGCATCACTTCAGCATCAGCTTTCCTGAGCCTTCCCTCTTTATTTTCTTCCAATGTCAGAAAGGTGAAGAGGTCAAACGCTAATGCAGTATTTCTTTCCTTTTGTAAAGTGTACCTAGCAGATGAGGAGTGTCAACACCGATTTGTTTTTCAAGTGTTTCTGCAGGATTATTTTCTTGTTAAAAGTGACAAGGAGGTGCAGAACTGTCGGCCTTTAGCCAGAGATGTCATCTCGTCTTTGTGTAGGTGAACAGGCACGAGATGACAGAGCACCTTTTTGTGGGAAAGATGAAAAGTTGAGCCCAGTTTAGTAATTTCCTTAAAAACCAAAAGGAGAATATGCTCCTTCTCTTTTCCTGATCCTCAGTAATGAGATGGTGGAGAGAGGAAGGCCCTGTTAGACCCTAGTCAGTGCAGTGTGTTTGTGCAGAGCTGCTCTCAGTACCAAGGGGATGGTTTGAACAGCATTATTCATCTATGGCCTTTCCAAGTTCCTCTGCATCTTTTGGCAGCAGAATCTGATGATGGTTTTGGCACAGATAAGGTGCTCCTGTACAGCTGGCAGTGTGGACCATGGGGAAACCATTCTGGGCTTCAGCTGTGCTCTCAGGAGCTGCCCTGTGCTGGGTGCTGCCACCTGGGCACAGCTGAGCCCCCTTGCAGCTCCATGGAGGGGATGGCTTTCGTCCCTGGTTGCAGGTTGGAAGCCCAGCACGTGGCTTGCTGTGGCCAGGGCTGAGGAGGAGGAGGGAGCAGGGCAGGGCTGGGGGTGTGATCCTGCTCCTTGTGTCCCTGGCCATGCTGTCCTTCAGCTTGTGGCACACTTCCCTGCACCAGGGAGCGGAGGAGACACTCAACACTCACTTGGGTTCCTGGTGCTGATGTTTTCTCGCAGTTTAAGAGACCAATAACTGACTTGCCACTTGATGGCAAGGGGGCTGGCTGTGCTTTTGAAACCCTCTCCCCTTCTGCTCTGCACAACCTCTGATGACCCCCCATTGCTGATCAACATTATTGAGTCTGGGTGGAGCTGAGAGGGCTGAACTCCTGTGGATGGTGTTGGCTCCAGCACACAGACTGAAGCTTGGGTGGTGTGGCACAACACAGGACCAGTCCTGGGGCTGCTGTGGGACCAGCTTTGGGGTTTGTCATCTGGTCAGCAGAGAGGCAGATTGCAGAGTCCAGGATGGCTGGAGATGTGTCTGGGCTCCAGCTCCCCAGCCACATGTCCTTTGCTGGATCCATCCTGGCTCACACTGGTCACCCTCCCCGTGGTGAGTTGTTCCAGGGAGGTGTCAGCCAGCTGTGTGCAGGGGGGTGAATCAGTGCATTCTTCTGTCATGCTTCCAAGTCTAGAAATTCAGCAGCTTTGGAGAAAGATGTATTTAGAGAAGCAATAAAAAGGCGACTGACTCACATGGAAACAACATCAGTGGAATAAAAGGGGAGAGGCTTGGATTGCTGCAGGGAGACTGGTGGGGGAATATGTTTGGGTTTGTGGTGGTGGACATGGAAGTATTGAAGCACCCAAGATGAGTCTGGCCTTGTCCAGAAAGGAATTAGCAGAAGTAAGAAATGTATATCCACCTTCCCACGACTTCTGGCTTTGTTAACAGTGATATCATGCTTTGCTTTTAACAGCTTTTGTGATCTCGGGGCAAAGTGTTTTTTTTTTTTTTTTTCAAATCGAGATAATTCTTTTGTTTGAAAAAAACACCCTAAAAGCCCTGAAGTGACCTTTCATTCTAAGTGAAGGAGCAGGCGGGCTGATGGCTTTTTCAGATAGGAAGAGTCAGGGCAGAGCAGCCCGTGCTGGCCAGCACTCCAAGGAGGGAGCACTGCCGGCAGCGCACACTTGGCCCCATTGTCTCTGCTTGTATGGACTAGTCGGTGGGAAATGAGGTATTTCCTCCTTGCAGCCTGCTCTTTTGGAGCGCTGGAGGCTGATCCTGCCCTGCCCTGAGCCACGGTGCAGCTCTTGCAACGCAGAGCTTTGGGAGATGCTTTCTGTGGGAGCAGGATCAGCCTCTCCACCAGGTGTCTGCGAGGCTGTGACCCTCCGGGGCTGCTGGGGCATCGTTATTTAAACATGTTCTGATTAGACTGCACTGTAAATCCAGCATTTTAATTCTTTCCATATGTAAGATCCAGTCTAATAAGCCAAAGTTTAAGACCATGCAATCTATTTGGAATAACCATATGGATTAGGAGTCAGACTGTGCTTTTCTGCTTCTTGTATTTACACTAATAGAGAGACAGTTGCTAATGTGCATGTAGCTAGTGCTGGTACCCATTTCTTAAAAATATGACACCAAATGGCTTGCATTAAAATATTTGAAAAGCAGTAAAACTGTGAAAGTTTCTCTCTTGCGCAGACACAGACACATCTGCGAAATGAGGCGTCTCCAGGCAGCAACATTCCTGTCCCTCCCTGTAGGCTTATCAGTGGGGCTGGAGACCCCTGCAGGGTGCTGGGCCAGCCCAGTTTCCCCCCAGCTGCTCCTGCTGGACCAGTGGAGAGCCCCTGGGCATGAGGGAGGGCAGCTTTTGGGGCAAGGAGGGCATGGCTGGATCCAGACCCCTCCTGCAATGTCAGGAACTGGAGGAACTTGTGGCTATGGAGAGCCTGGTGCTGCCTGTGCTTGGTTGGTTTAGCTGACTGTGGTGCTGCCACAGGGCAGATTCCAGCTGGGGTTCACCCAGGTAATGCCATCCCACAGGCCAGAGAGGTCTGGAGAGAGGAGCAGCAGAGGTGGGAGCTGGCCACTTGTTCAGTTACTGAGATCTTTGCATTAATCAGTCATTTATTTTACTGGTCTTTTTCTGCCATGTCTTGGTTCTCTTGGGCAGATCCCCCAGTCTGAGTATTTCTTGGTCTTTGTGTTCCCCTCTCTTTACATTTAAATACCACTTGAAAAGAAAACCAGCAGTGCTTGCTTCTGAAACTTTGTTCTTGTGCTCTGAAGTAAACATCCCTCAGGAGGAAGGGAACTTTTGATGGTCACCTCTTCTGCAAAGACCTGCCAGCACTGGGGTTGGTGGTGGGGTTTATGGGCTGTCACAGGATCCCCAGCCCCTGGCAGTGTCCAGCAGGCTCCAGAGTTGGTGTAACCTTCCTGTCAATGAAGTGATCACCTCGTTGTGTCCCTGAAGCTGATGGGACAGGGACATTGGGAATGAGGCTGCTGAGGAGGCTCCACTGTGTGTCCCCACGGTGAGGGCAGTCACTTTGCTCACTGCTCATTGCCTCTGGCTTTGTCTGAAGGAAGGTGGGCTGGGCTCCCCTGCCTTGGCACTGCCTCAGGGGCTCTCTGAAGGTCTTGCTGAGTTCAGGGGGAGCAGCCCCAATCCCTGCTGCACTGGGGCAGTGCTGGGGCAGGGAGCAGCATCCTCTGTCCTTGGCTCACATTCCTCAGCCTTCTGCATGGATCCAATGACCAAACATAGCCAGAAGCCTCTCCCCTCTCTTTGAGGTGTTTCCTGGGGAATGTGTTTTAGCTGAGGGCAGGAGCCTGTGCTGCTGGCTGTTTTCAGGGCACTGAAAGGATCTGGCCCAGGTTTCCAAAGCAGTTGGCTTGTCATGGGAGCTGGAGTCAGACCTGGGTCTGTGTGAGCCCTGGAAAGCATTTCCGAGTGGGAGTTGCACTCTGTCATCCTTCACTTGCTCAGACAGAGAGGAGGGAGTCAGGGTGAGACATGGCAACTTCTTCCTCCCTGTCTCCAGCATTAATCTAAATGCCAAAACACAGACCTTTTGGAATGCACTGGCGCTGTGGAGAGCACCAGGGCTCAGAAATATCCCCAGGTGGGTTCCACAGGCACCAGTGCTGCCCTGCAGTGCAGGGGATGCTGTCAGCACTGCTGCTGCTCCCTGCCCCTGCTGGGCCATACTGGGGAACTGATGGGCTTGGCTGCCTGAGGTGAGCAGGGAGCCTGGAGAGACATCCCCAGTGCTGGGCTGGAAGTGGTTTATTGAAAGGAAAGGATCATATTACACTCAATTTTTGCTGAGTTTATCTTGGTTTTTATCAGATTACATGCAGGATAGCTCATCAATATTGTGATCCTGCTGACATGTAAGTGAGCCGCTGCATAATTCATGGCTGCTGCAGGGCTCCAGCACTGGGAGGCACATATTTAATTAGGCACCTCACCATTCCAGACTTCTGGAGCAGCCCCAGGACTGCACCCGTGGAGAGATGGATGTGGTAGCCCTGCCTGTGCAGCTCCTGGCTGTGTTGGAGGAGCCATGCTGGCACTGTCCCTGTCCCAGACACTGTGTCATGGCATCATGGTGAGCAGCACTTTCCAAAAGGCTCCTAGGGAGGGAAAATGTCCTGGCAGAGATGAGAGGTCCTCTCTCTTGGGTGCCCTTTGGAGAGCAGGGGTGGTGATGAACGAGGGGTGCAGCATATCTTTGCTCTCCCATCAGCTGTAACATTTATCCCTGAGAATCCATGTTATCAATGAAAACACCCTGTCCTTTGTCAGTCTTTTCAAGTTCAGATTCCTTCTACAGTGAACTCTGGAGCTGAATTATGTATTTTGTGGCAAAGTCTTCCTTAACAACTGTAAATTTCTCACTCTGGTCTCACCAACCTCCTTCATCTTGGGCTGGAGACCCAAAGTCCCTGCCTGGCTCTGCTGTCCCTCTCCAGACCACCCCAGATGCTCTCTGGGGTCATCATGGGACCCCTGCTCAGAACCTTCCTCCCATGGCAAACAGAATCCAGCAGGGCAAGGACCCATCCCTGGGGCTCAGCAATGAACCCTCCCCAGCACTGGCCTCTCCTCTGGCTGTGTCCAAGGCACTGTGTGTATCTTCTTCCTCTCACAGCGTGCTTGAAAATATATCTGGGATAGGAAGAATTCTTTTCCATTTTTGTGGTGCTTCCCTCCATTAATTTTCTGGTTGTAGTACATTACTCATGGATAATTAAGAGTGAGCTATTAATACAACAGTTAATATTCAAGTGCAGTGAAGAGGAGAGAACAATAAGTCAAGGAATCATATACTACAAGACATTTTAGTTTAGTGATGCAATTTTTTTTTGCTGGCTTTGGCTATCAGAGCATAGTGCTGCTTCCATTTAAGTATGGTCCTGAGAACTCCATTTATTGATAGAATACAAATAGGACATTAAATCAAGGGAAGTGAATTTGAATTGCTGGTCATATATACAATTATAAACGGGATTGGCTACTTCTATCTAGTATCTTGTATCTTAAGTTAGGAGAATTATGTTAGGGACTGCTAAAGAGAGCTTGAAGTGTCTTAAAATTAATGAGATTTAAGTCTGTCTAGGAATAAAAAAGAATTAATGTTAAAATGCAGCTCTTGCTTTAGGATGAAAAGATGGCTTTAGAGGAGTGGTGGTGCCTTGTCCAGATGGAGGAATGTGGGGAGGATGGGCTGTGCACCAGCATCAATTAACACATCTCAGCCTTTATTTCTCCTCCCTGGGATGGATGGATGGAGGGAGGGAGGGATGGATGGATGGATGGATGGATGGATGGATGGATGGATGGATGGATGGATGGATGGATGGATGGCAGCTGCATAGAGGAGAGGGGGAGAGCCCCCCTGTTTGGAGGGTGGCTATGATAGAGCTCACCACCCTGCTCACCACCCTCCTCCCTTTGCAGTCCTCCCAGCACTGCTCTGCACCACCCAGACACACCTGCAGGGCCCCATCATGGAGTTTTTGGGGGTCACTGGGAGCATTCTCCTGTCCCCAAAGGTTTGGCTGTCCTCTCTGCAGTGTGGTGCCTTCTGGGGCAGCTTTCCCAGGGTGTTTCAGACCAGCCTGATTAGAGAACATCTTGCTTTGTCCTTGTGCTCTGGGTCTGTCTCTGCTTTGGAGATGAGGAGGGAGGTTTGGGTCTGTGACTGTGACCATTGGGAACACACAGTGGGTGGTGGCATTGGCAGTGCACACCTGGCCAGAGGTCACCACCCCCTGGCACAGGGCTCCCAGCTGTATCAGGGGCACGAGGGGTGGGCACAGAGGGGATGAGACCGCCCAGTGCCAGGCTGAGTGCCCCAGGAGCACTGCACAGTTCATGGCCCACGTGTGCTGACTGTGAGGAGCAGTGTCCTGCTGTGGAGCTTCTCCATTCGCAAAGGCTGAGCAGGGTGTGAGGGTGTGAGCACAGGGTGCAGGAGCCTGTGGCCCAGAGCAGGGATCTGGGGGAGCGGGAGGCTTCAGCAAGCAGCTCCTTACCAAAACAGCCCTGACCTTTGCAGGGCTGGAGCTGTCTGATGCAACAGGCTGAACCTTTCCAGGCTTCAGCTCCAACTTGAAATGCTTCAGAGCAAAATTGATGGCAGCAGCACTGGCCCCAGAGCTCACACCCAGTGCTTGCCCAGCTGCTGCTGGGGATGGGGAGAGGGTGCTAAGAGCCCAGTGTGGGGCCCCAGCCTGTTCTCATGTGTAGCCCCATCAGTGCTGGCTGATGCCTGTGAGGGTGCTGTGGGTGCTGTGGATGCTGTGGCATGGGCAGCTGAGCTCCCCTGAGCCCTTTGGGGCAGAGGAAGGGGCTGTGTTGTGCACTCTGCAGTACCAGCATGGTTTGGAGGTGTTAATTTTGACCAGAGGGAAGAGTCAGCGTGTCCCTGATGGGGACTCATACCCAGTCTATTGAAGCCAAGTGGGAAGTCATTTACAGCACCTCTGGTGTTCAGGCAGGAGCTGCTGTGCCCTGGGGGATCAGTGCTGAGAGGGCTTCTTGCTGCCTGGCTCTCTGGCAAACCAGCTTTAGTTACAGAGATGCTGTTGTTTCTGTGTCCTGTGGTGAATAAAATTCAACAACTCTTTATTTCTGAATGACAGCCCAGGGACTGCACTTCTGCTCTGGCTCGGTGTGAAGTGGCTTCATCCCAGCGCAGCTCCTCTGGGGCCTGAAGCCCTCGATTCATTAGTTGTCAGGCTTGTAGGTGGATTCTGCATTAGGCCTTTAATTTAGTGTATTGCCATGGGCTACTGACCACATGACACTGCTCAAATGTGAGCAAATCTAACGAGGATCCAGGACTGCTCTTTAATTTGGTGAGAATAACAGAGTGAGCATGGGCCCGGAGAGTGTTAATCATGAAGGAAAACTGGCTGAAACCAGGTCAGCTGGTGCTGCTCCTCAGTGCAGATGATGGAGAGGGAGCACGGGGGGTGGAGGACTGGCAGTCCCACACCTCCAGTGACAGGGAGCACCATGGCCACAGCAGCTTTTACTGCTGCTTTTTTCCTCCCTGTCGCTGAGCACTGTGGCCCATTTGGGGGCTGCACTCAGGTCTCCAGCCCAGGGAGGTGCTCCAGACTCTGGGGTCCCCTTGGTACTGTGGGAAGGAGCAGGTGCTGCTCCCTGTCTGTGACAATCCAGGGGTGCTGGATTGTCACACCTCCAGTGACAGTGAGCACCATGGCCACAGCAGCTTTACTGCTGCCTTTTTCCTCTCTGTAGCTGAGCGCTGTGGCCTGTTTGGGGTCTGGGGGCTGCACTCAGGTCCCCAACCCAGGG
This sequence comes from Ammospiza nelsoni, assembly GCF_027579445.1. NCBI lineage: Eukaryota > Metazoa > Chordata > Aves > Passeriformes > Passerellidae > Ammospiza > Ammospiza nelsoni. Next base: position 5,091,676 of record NC_080650.1, on the reverse strand, counting down.
AGGTGCTCCAGGCTCTGGGGTCCCCTTGGTGCTGTGGGAGGGGGCAGGTGCTGCTCCCTGGCTGTGACAATCCAGGGTGCAGGGTGTCCTTGTGGGAGCTGATGGCACAGGCCAGTCCCAGCTGCCACCTGCCTGTCCCTCTGTGCTGGGTCATGTGGCACAAAAGCCCCGCAGTCACCAGCTCCTCACAGGAGCAGCAGCATGTCCCCATACTTAGATTTGTTCTGTGCAATAAACAAATCCCCACTGCTCTCCTGCTGGCTATTCCTGCCTGGGGCTGGCTCCCCTCAGCACGTATCACGTGGATTTACTGTGTTATCCTGGAGTGCTGCCTGAACTTGGCTGGTTTCTTTAAACCATCCTTTTTGGAGGGGTGGACTTTGAGAGGGGGGCACAGGAACCCTCTGTGGTAATTCCTGTTGACTGCAGTGACCAGCGAGGCAGAACTGATCAACTGCAGGCTTCCCTGCTGCTGAGCCCTGCCAGCAAAGTGCTTACATCTGCTTTTACACTAATGGGAACTTTATGGACTGATGTGTCCCCCCCCCAGCAGCAAATTCCAGCAAGGTCAGAATTGAGAAAGTTGCCACTTGACACCGTGAAGCCCTGAGCCAGGCAGGGGAGGCCAGGTTGCACAGAGGACTTTCTGGGGCAGCAGATCTAATGCTGTCACCTGCAACTGATAGCCTGGAGGGCCCCCAAAAGCCACTGCTGCCATCCCACTCCCCAGTGGCACAGCTCCTGTGTGCTGGGCCCTGCTGCTGCAGGAGCTCTGTGGATGGGCGCCAGCACACAGGGAGCCCTGGTGGCTGTCCTGGCACAGTGGGCTGCTCTCTGTGGACACCCAGAGGTGTGGCAGTGCTGCTCCTGCTGCATGGTCTGGGAGCGTGGGAAGTGGGTGCCACATGAACAGGGTGGCTTTGGGCAGCAGTGGCCCACGACATGCCATCACACATGCTATGTGGTGAGTGCCCCAGGTACTGAAACCATGACATGGTTGCTTTGAGGCCCTGTATTTTCCTGAATTTAATGAATGACAATTACACATTAATAGCTATTAAGGTGATTAATATTTAGTTTGTGTGGAGGAGAGTTCACAGAAACATAACTTGCTTCTGTTCAGGTTACTGTTCGTTTTTCAGGACATACAATCAGCCTGGACAAGGCCTGCTGAACTGTGGCTGCTTTGGCAGCCTGAGTGTGAAGGATTATGGAAGATCTCCTGTTAACTGTCTCTCTTTTAATCTAACATTGCAGGGCCCTAATTGCTTTGACTTTGAGTAAGGAGAGGATGGTTTCTGTAAGGGCATCCCGTGGTGCTGTGTGGCCGCTGGCCCTGGACAGGGCACTTGGGGTTGGCTCCCCATCCTCCCTGGTGCTGGTGTGTTTATGTGCTGTACGTCACATATTGCCCTCCTGGGATGTTGTGTGATGCAGGTGAGGATGGAGCCACCTTCTCATTGCCTCTCTCCTGAACAGGGACCAGCCAGCAATGCTGACTGTCCCATGGTGCACCCATGGGTGTTCACCCTGTGCCAGCTTCTGCAGGTGGTGGTGAGCGAGGCAGGAGCGCTCCTCTTGAGCTCTTCTTGAACAAAGCTGGCTTCAGCTCTTTGAAACAAAGCCTCTACCACCCTCTGGGTGCCCTGTGGCACAGGGATGGCTGGGATGAGTGATGGTGAGGACCCTTGGGGCATTGCTGTGGTTCCCAACCCTTGTCCTGTCCCAGGCACAGCTCTGGTACTGCCATGCTTGGGACACAGCAGGGTCAGCTCCTGCAGTTCCTCGTTCCTGGAGCTGTGACCACCAGGTCTCAGCTGCTGGGGGCTGATTCAGGTCTCTCTGACTGATGCTGGGAGCAGGTTCAGGTCCCCCTGCCTGTTGCTGAGACATGGATGCTGCTGAGGATGCCCGGAGAGGCCGAGGGCTGCTGTGCCAGCCCAGCTCCCCAGCTCCTGCCACTGCAGTTTGCAGCGGTTTGTTAAGTGAAAGGCGATTTCAGAGCAGGCAGCAGTGAATAAATTCTGTTTTTCTCAAGCATTTAGTGTTGCTTTCAGTTTGCTTTGATGATGTCTTCTCACAACCAGTGTAAACAGACTGCGCAACGGGGAGCACTCACATGTGTACAAGAAGCTGCACATGAAAGACAGAGGCATCTTGAAAGCCATAATAACACTCTGAGTGCCAGTTAAAGGATTTGTCACTAAGAGCACTTTACAGATAGAAAGAACTTATTAACTAGTGTGACTAACAGCTTGCAAGGTTTAATTGATGTGTGTTTGTTGTCCTTTTATATCTCTCCCCCTTGTCTTCCTCTTGGCACTGATTCCAGCAGTTGCTGGTGCAAGAGCAGCAACCTCAAAGCAGCCTGAATAGGTACCAGAAATAAAAGAGAGGCCAAGCCCTGCCCTGAGTGCCCCCGGATCTGGGGCTGCAGCAGCTGTGGGAGCTCAGCCCCAACATCTGGATTCCCCCTAGAAACTGGGGCTGGGCCTATTTTCTTGCTCAGGGTTCTGTTATTCCTCCCTAAGTGACGCAGAGTTTTTTGAAGATAAAGCTTTTCAATGCATGAATAGGATGGATAATGAATGTTTCTGCCAGACAGACTGCTCGTTGCAAGATTGATTGACTATTAAGGTCATAACGCAGCAGCCACCCACACGAAGCAAACAGGCTAATGTTAGACTCCAGGTTAAGCCCAGAGTTGGTCAGCTGTCCACGGGCACAGTGGGGGCTTCCAGTCATCTGTCAACAAGTGATTGATTGATGTGGACACCTTCCAATCTTATTCTGATGATTCTCAGCAGCTTGCCTGCCTGGTGGCCATTTTTCAGGAGTTGGCAGCGCTCAGACCTCCAGGACTCCAAGCGATGACTGTGTGGGGGTTAACCCTTTCCTTTGATCCCAAATGCCTTTGTTGTGCATGGGGGAAGGATTGTGTTTGTGAGCCCCAGTCAAGAAACACACTGTGACACTCCCTGAGTGAGAGCAATGCTTTGGCTTTCAGACATTTCTAAGTGAGTTGGCCTGAGTGAAGCTGCAAGTGGGGATCTGCAGAGCATCATCTGGAGCAGGGCAGGTACAGTGCTGTACTTCATGGGCATTTTAATGTGCACTGGGTAAACTGTGTGCATCAGAGGTCCAGCAGCAGCGTGGCAAATCCAGGTAGGAGTGAGTTTGGTATGCAGAAGGAAAAAAAATAAGGATTGGCTTATTTTAATACGGACTTCTTGTGGTGTGAGAGACAATTAGTTAAGAGAGCTCTTCTGGTTTGAAGGATCTCTCCTAGTTCAGGGCTTTGAATTCAGCAGAAGTTTGTTGCCTGGATGCTGGCTTTATGTGTGCATGAAGAGGACTTAAATATATCTCTCTGTATTATTTTATGTACATGTTATACTTGGTGTGTGCCCACACACGTGCTAGTGGGAAATGGAAGTTATGCATGCCATGTAGTGCACGTTTGCCATCTGTAAACAACTTCAGGGGTCCTTCGGCTGCAGCATGTGACCTTGTGTGTTTCCTTGTCTGTTTTTCAGCAGTTTTAGTTTAACTGTTTTGGAGGACCATGACGCCTGACTTCACCTTACCATGCAATTTCCATATGTGGTTTTAGCATTCCTCACATACCCTAAAAGCCTGCTGGGGGGAAACGTCAAGAGCCTCTTCTCCACGAGCTGGACCTCTATGTAACTCAAGTGCATTGTTGAGTTTTGATGGTGTGATCCAAGCACTGTAATGTGGCAGAGCTGGCACAGAGCTGTTAAAGGCAGCAGGAGAGCTGTGCTCAGCTGCTCTGAGTGCTGCTGTGTTGTTGTGCACACCCTTCCCCAGCCCCGGCAATGGGCTGCAGGCTGATATTTTTCCCATGGAAGATGGTGCCTCAGGCCCTGATCCAGGACCACATAATGCCAGTCTCTCTCCTGGCTGAGCAGGGATAGGGTCTGAGCCAGGAGGAGCTGCTGGGAGCTGGGCTTCCATGGCTGGGGCTGAGTTCTGCTAATCCTCTCTTCTCTCCATCCCTTGCAGATGGTGATTCCCACTCCAACGGTGCCCCCACGCAACACCACGCTGGCCTTGCTGCTGACTGTCTCCTGGATGCCAAGAACCATCTCCCACTGCCAGGCTGGCCATTGTCCCATTCAGAGCTGCTGCCCTGGGTGGGCTCTCTGGCAGCAGCATTGACCTGCACCTAAGGAAGAGTCATGTCCAGTGCCCAGGACGTTTGGTACAAGGTGAACCCATGGGCAGGCTCACCATGGCAATGCTGGTGGAAGGGCTCCTCCATCAGCCCCTTGGCCAGAGACAGCAGGGCTGTGCTGGGGAGGGAATGAATGACCTGTGCTCCTGTAAACTGAAACAGGGGACTGAAATGCCATGTGCCTGCTGCAGAATTTTTCCAGGGCACAGCAGTGCCACGTGTAGTGCTTCAGCCCTCTTGTTCAGGGCACTGAGGGCTGTGGTCTGAGTGCATGAAAGATCAAGAATTTGTCTCTGGGGTCTTTTGTAGCAGCACCATGGCCTTTTCCTCTTTTTCTTGCACACCCCATGCTCATATCTGTGTGCTCAGTTCTGCTTGGTGGGGAAAAAGAACCTCTGTGGACCAGGGGAACTTTCTTGCACGCCCCATGCTCATATCTGTGTGCTCAGTTCTGCTTGGTGGGGATAAAGAACCTCTGTGGACCAGGGGAACGTCTTTGATAGTGGAAGATGAGCCTTGAAAAGCAAGTAGTCAGTTCTGACCATGGAGTAGTATCACAAATTGCTTTTCTCCCCTCAAGCATCCTTCCCTCCTAGGCCTTGGCCAAAGGGCAATACCACTGGTTGCAGCATAATTTCTGGGCATTTTCACTAAAGCTCTCTGCCATCATTGTTCTTAATGTATGTGGGCAGATGCAAAGTGCTCTGGGGCTGCTATGAAATGCAGTGTAACTGTAGAGGTCAATGAACATGCTCCCATTTTAGCTTTTGTTGAGCAGAAAGTGGCTTGTTTGGGCGTGGCCATGCCATGGAGCAGGGGTAGGGCTGGCAGAACCCAGCCTAGGTCATCCATCCCTAGCAGCCTGTGTCCTCTGGATGTTGAGTATCAGCCAAGAAGGGATGCTGTTGAGTGCTTTTCTGCCGAGTGCAGGTGGTAAAGAGTTGAAAGGCAGCAGCTCTGCTTGCTGACAGCTCCTGCTCAACAGAGTGTTTGGGATTTCTGTGGAGCAGCCCCAGACAGACACAGAGCACTGCTGGTGGTGCATGGAGAAAACCTTCCCTGTGCTCGGGGAGGGGCACCAGGGCGTCTCCTGCAGCTCATTATGTGCAAGGGAGAGACCTGTAGTTATTTCTCCTTGACTGATCTCTGGTTTGGCACTGATCGTTAAAATGGTTTTGTGTATTGGAGAGTCACACTGAGGGGGGTGTACATGACTTGAGTCTCCCTCCAGGCTTCCTGCTGCCCACAGCGTGCAGCCCCCCGGGCAGAGCTGCCCCAAGCACAGCCTGAGCGAGGGCCAAGGAGCCTGGGAGTGGAAGTGGCAGCTCTGCCAATGGACAAGGGCTGGGAGCGAGCAGCTTGGCCGTGCTGCCTGCTCTGCCAGTGTCCCCGTGGTGTGAGCCCAGCCAGCGTGGCCTCGGGGCTCCTCCTGAGGCAGCGCTGGTATAATAACACTGATGAAAAGCTGATTAATCCTTGTGAACGAGCCGCAATAGCTTCCCTCTAGAACTGAAGAGATTACCACTGATTTGTCATTCTGATTGTTTCAAAGAGACGTGCAATTAGTTGCTCTAATTTAGCTCTGCTCAGGAGCCTCGTGACAAGGGCGCCGCAATCAGTGGGGCTGCGATGGCAGCCACTGGTGGTGCAGCTGTGCCGACACCATTTCATCTGAAATGGGTGCAGGGCGGCTGCCAAAATGGTGGAGGATCACCAAAATGGGGGAGGATCACCAAAATGGGGGAGGATCACCAAAATGGGGGAGGATCACCAAAATGGTGGAGCATCAGGTGTGTTATGGTGCAAAGCCAACACATTTTCGAAGGACCAGGTCCCCTCGGTGCTGTGTGGCCCTGGAGCAGTGGGGCAGGCCTGGCTCAGGGCATTCCGAGCTGTGCTGGTGGAGATGGAGCTCAAGGGCTCCTGTGCTGTCTCTGATCAGTGCTGGTTGTTCAGGACACTCTTGGGAATTGACAGGGAGAGCAGCCTAAAATCCTCTCAAGGTGCTGGGCTGCACTGGATGGTGGGCATGACATTACATTTAGGTTGATTATAAAATAGAAAGTCATAAGGAAATCTTGTTTTCTTATTCTGCACCCTCCAGCTATTGGTCCTCTTTGCCAGGTGCAGTAAAACCAGTCCCAGGTACAGGAGAGGGGGGGTATTGGCTTGAGGTTATTCCTTTCTGAGGACTGTCTTTGCTTTGGAAAAGGTACAAAGCTGCCACAGAAAATGAGGAGCTTGTGGCTCAGCCCCCCAGCTCGCTGCGCTGGGTCAGCAGCCAACCCCCTCTGGGCAGAGAGGAGGGAACACATGGGATTTCAAAATGTGTCCATTTTCAGTGAGACAAATCACTTAAAAATTCAATTCAAAATGAAGAAAATAAAAATGCTTTAAAAACAAAACATGCCTGTGGCTATTACTTGGTTGAAGCTGTCTCTCTTTTTTTTTTTTTTTTTTTTTTTTTCCCTGGGAAGGCATTTTGTTTCTGGATCGAGCTGGCCATGCTTGCTGGGGAGGGTCTTTAAGGGGTTTCTGAGCAGCTCTGGTGCTGGCCACCAGCAGCCCGTGCACCTCGGCCCCTGGCCAAGCAGCACCAGGCAGCTGCTCGGCTCATGTTCCCGGCCACAGCATGGCACGGCCAGGCCCGTGTCACTGCAAGGTCGTGGTTTTCCCCAGCCCCTCCAGCTCAGCTGTCAGCTGTCATCCCCCACTGGGCAGCAGCTCTGCACCCTGTGGCACCCAGGGGACCCTGCCTGTTGTGTGTGTGGCTGAGCCTGGGCTGGTCATCCTGCCCAACAGCTCCACTCTGCCGCCCCGGGCACAGACAGCACCCAGACAGTGCTGTGCCCCCAGCCCTCACTGTCCTTGCCATGGGGGGGCTGCTCCCCCAGCACAGGTGATGTCCAGCTCTGCTGGTGACAGCTGATCCAAAGGGCATTCAGGGTCTTGGCAGTGCCAGCCGGGCCAAGCCAGACAAGTGCCATCGGCCAGGACACATTCCCCTTGCCTTTCCTGGACTGGGTCAAGGTTGGCCTCAGTGAACCGGCTGAGGGATGGTCTGGCACAGGGAGCACCAAGCAGGACATTTTGGAGTGCTCCTGCTCCCCTCAGCTAAATATAAGCCCCAGTGGGAAGCCTACCTCTCACTAGTTTCATGTTTCTTGCCCCTGCGCTTCCTAAACCTGGCAGCAGGCCCAGTTGTCTCCAAGTCTAAGATGAAAATACCCTTGCAAATCCCACTCATAAAAATACCTGCTGTATTCCCAAAACATGCCTGAGATAGCTTCCAGAGAGGATGGGGAGCTAAAATAAGACGCATGAGCTCAGAGCCCCATTTTCCACTGGCCCCACGGATCCGTCGCCGCAGCACACCGCGCCATGGACTGAAATGGAAGTGCTGCCGTGCAGGGTGGCCTTGGGCTGGACCAGATGAGCCACAGCTCTCCCAGAGCAGGTGCTGCTGCAGCCTTTGTGTGTGCCAGCAAGGCCTGGTGCTCCTGGGGACAAGCCTGCAGCTGGTGGCACCACCTGGACAGTCACCCTGAGCGGCAGAGGAAACCTGGGTGAGAGTGGGGCACAGAGCTGTGGCCAAGTGAGGGGCAGCAGGAGGCTGCTGCTCCCTGTGAGGCCCGCATGGCCAAGTGTCATCTGCCCTTGGGATGGGATGCAGGTGCTCTGCTGTGCACCTCAGCCACCCTGTGTCACCTCTGCCCTGGGGAGACTGAGGGGACACACAGGGCTCTTGTCCTGCTGAAGGGCACAGGCCTGCAGTGTGGGCACAGCAGCTGGGGACTGGGAGGGCAGTGAGCTTTACTCTGCTCCAGGCAGTCCCTGGGCAAAGGGCTGAGCCCTTGGGGAGGTGACATGACCTGGTCATTGGAGACTGGCTCCTGGCAGGGTCACAGTCCATGGAGCAGGGTGTCAGGCTTCCTGGGAACTGCAATCTCAGCCTTGTCCTCCTCTCAAATGCTCTGCTGCAGCCTGCAAATGTATCCCAGATCTTCTCGCAATCACACATGTCTTTTTTTACTTTTTAACAACCCACTGCTCCTGCTGGATGCCAAAATGTTTCCTGGATCAGGCACAGATGTCCCCACAGTCACGTCCTGCCATTGTCTGTGCTCGGCTGTAGCCTGAGGTGGGGCAGATGCAGCCCCAGGTTTGCTCCAGCTGTAGGCAGGAGTGTGGTGGCCATGAGCATTTAGCAAGGACAGTGTCTGCCCACCTAGAGTGGGGTCTGGGGGCAGCAGCAGAGCCACTGGCTGCTCCAAGCACCCCAGCTCGGATGGTCACAGGGCACAGAGCACTTGGAAGCCATGAGAGGTGTCCTGCAGCACCTGGACACAAACATCTGCTCATGCTGCTGACATTGAGACCCCCTCTTGTACCTGCCATGCTCTGAGTTGAACTCTTGGGGTCTGCTCTTGCCCTCATGGCTCTCCTGTGCTGTGCTGCTCCCAAAGTTTTGGAGGGATTTTGTCCCCACAAGGCTGATCACCTTGCAGCCATGAGCTCAGTGGGGAGGAAACCCCTTTATAAAAAATATTTTAGGCTCAGCAGTAATGGTAATGGGCCCTGGGCAGCCCTGATGTCCTCTTGGTGGTGCCCAGGCCATGTGGGTACCACAGATCCACCTGCAACTGCCTTAGTGCTGGGTGCTTGTGTGGATGCTTTGAGATTAGAGTTATATGGGAGAGCACAACTGTTCCCCCTCTTCAGATGATTGCATCCTGAATCTCATTGACTGTGGGACTGGGTGGCAATATTCAAAGTTCCCCACTCACTTGCATTGCCTTGTATGTCAGCAAGTGCTACTTAATGATCTGTGAATGGAGGGAATGCTGGGAATGGGCTGGACCTCGTGTGAAATATCCATCCAGAGTCTATAAATAATGCAGCCTCTTTATGCTGTGCACAGTTTGGAGCTTCATGGGAGGAGCATCTCCCTGCTATGACTGGAGGAGCCTGTGAGTGATTTGGGTATGAAACAAAGGCAATGAAATGTAAAGAGAGGGACTGTTCGATTTCTGAAATATCCTGCAAATGTGCCTCAGCCACTTCTGCCAGCTCTTGAGCTGCCACCCACCCTGTGGGTAGTGCCTTGGGCTGTGCCACATGCACCAGGACACAGAGCCCAACACTGACCATGGAAACACCTGGGAGAAGGGTGTTGCTTGCCCTCAGGGCTCTGCCTCTCTCAGTCACAGTGACAAACCAAGGCTGCCAGGCAGGGGCTGTCCCTGGCACTGGCTGCAGTGTCCCAGTGAGTGGCAGCTGCCCCAGCCCTGGTTCCTGAGCTATCCCACTGCTGACAGGGTGTGCTCCCAGACTTCAACTGCCTCTGTGGTGGTCTATGGCTTACAATGCCAAGGAAATAACCTGGCACTGGGGAAATACAAGTGGATTTCAGCTGCAGCAGTTCTCTGGTCACTTTTTAGGGCAATATATGATTTTCCCTCCATGTTTGGAAATGCAAGCAGAAGCAGCTGCACAGTGTGGGTGTTTATACCCTGCACTGGGCACCCTGAGGTGTCAGCTCAGACACAGCTCCCAGCCAAGGAAAGCCAGGCTGTCACACTCAGACACAAGTGGATGTACAGCCCCTTTCCCTGGCATATTCCACCTGCCCATGTACAGCCATTCCCTGCCACTGCCACAACCAGCATGGAGTGGCTTCCTGGGCATGGAAGGTCTGCCTTGCTGGGGCAGGAAGCGTTGCATGAATTTGACTAATTAAAGGATACATTTCTGTCATGAATATTCTGTCACTGCTCTGCACGTCTTAAAAATGTGCTGTGCCGGCGCTCACAACGGCATTTGTTGATTAATAACAGCAAAGCAGGAAGGAGCTGGTGCTGCACCAGCACGGCAGCGATCAGGGCACAGGGAGCCCGGCCCTGGCATGGCCCTGGTGTTATCTGTGGCAAAGCAGGTGGAGCAGCCCAGCGTGGGGATCGCAGCCGGGGCTGTGCCTGGCTTTTATTTTTAACACCCTGCTCCCAGGCGGTGACAAGCCTTCGCTAAGTGAGGTAATAGCCAATTGATTTTGTTCCGTTTTGCAGTGGGCAGTAATAAATCACACGGCTTGTCAGGGGGTGTTTCATGTTTTCAGTGAGAGTGTGCCAGCAATTAACCATCAGAAAGCTCTTGTGGCTCCGCTCCTGAAGACGTGGCTGCAGTCTGAAGCTCAGGAATGTGGGGCCCTCCGCCACCAAAACAGAGTGGTTGTGGCGGAGTTAAAGGGGGTTTATTTCCCGGCTCCAGAGTGGACAGGGCGGGAGATTGATGGCAGGGAGGAGCAGCCACTCCATTCATGGGCACAGGGAGTGTGGAACTGTGGGATGTCCCCATCCCCATCCCTGTTCCCACTGTAGCTTAGGGACCCGTAGCATCGGGGCCAGCAAAGGTGTGAGAGCCATCCAGCTGCCTGCTCACAGCACACTGGCAGTGGGTCATGGGAGGAGGACAGAGTGAGATGGAGCTGCCAGGCACTTTCTGGCCCTGCTGTAGCTATGGCTGCTGCCATCCTGAGCTGTCTGTGTCTGGCTCTGGGGCTGCAGAAGTGCTGTGTCGGGGTGCAAGGAGGGACGTGGCAGCCACTCTTCCCTCCAGCCCTGTTCAGTGGGGTGCAGGGTGTCACTGGGTTTGGCTCAGCCTGGTTCAGTGCCTCTCACACCATGCTGCTGGGGTCCCTGCAGCCCTTGGCAGGCTGTTGGGGTTTGGGGGGCACACGGGTGGTGGGCTGTGGGGTCAGCCCAGTCTCTGCAGCCTGCTCCATACCTCTGGGCTCTGCCTGATGATTCCCAGATGGTAATCGCTCTGCTTTTATTTCCCGTAACCTTTGTTACTCTGGGAAGGCAGAGGCAGAGGCTGGGCTAGAGGCCGGGGTGAGGGATGTGGCGGGAGGGTCGGGACCCAGGGGAATAATGCTGGTTTCAAAGCAAGGCCTTTCACAGAGGCATTTGCATTTGGAAATAGGGAGCGACTGCTTTGCATGCAGAGCTGGAGCCTCTGGTCCTGGGGGGAAGGAACGGGAGCAAGTGGCCAATTGATCCCCGACTGAAATCAGGAAATTATCAGGAAATCATCCCCTGCTCTGTGCTGAGGGGTCTGTGACAAAAGAACCTTCTCCAGCCCATGGCCTGGCTGCCCACTGTGGCCTCACTCAGGCTGTGACTTGCCCATTGCAGCGCTGTGGATGAGAATCCAGGATCACAGGAGAAGGGGGTGGGCACTGCTGGCCCTCAGCCCTTGTGTCACTCCCGGTTAGATCAGAGCAGCAGAGCTGCCTCCTCCCGGGGCCTGCTCTCCCCTCTCCCCAGGACTTTGCTGGAGGCAACACGCAGCAGCTCCTAAGCTCTGTCTTAGGGAGCTGATAAACACAAAAGCTCTGGAATGAGTGAGACACATGGGCTCTGCTGCTGCTGCCCAAAGTGGCATTAATGAGCTCTGTCCCACACCCAAACAAGCTGCATACATGTGTGCATGTTTGTGATGGCCCTTGGGAAGGAGAAGACCCTTGGGAAGGCTCCTGATGGGAGGGAAGGGATATGTCCCCTATACCTTCCTCCCTGTGACCTGACTGGGTCAGTTTCCCTGTTGGCAGCAGTGGTTACAAGACTGTGACCCCACTGGAGGTTCTGGTGCTGGCACCAAGGCACTGGCATTGCACTGCATGTGCCCAGGCATGGCTAGGAAGGGTGCTTTCATGGAAATGCATCTGGGATTTCATGGGCTTGTTACGGGTTAAAATTCCAGATTTGACATTTTTGTCATGGAGCTTTGGCTGGTGAAAGCCGTGGAGAAATCCCAGCGAGTGCAGGCTGGTGCCATGCTGTGCCTTCTGCCCAGTCTGGGCTCATCTCGTGTGTGCAGGGAGTTCATCTGACTTCCTTGGGGCCACCCCATTAGAAAGAAGTTCCTAACCGAGACTATGGCGTTCCCAGTGCAGTGTGCTCTCACCACAACCCTGTGAGCAGGATTCGTTCTGCAGCTGCCGCCACGAGGCGCGCGCAGACACAAGGACAGTTGTTTTCAAACCTCCTCCACGGGAGGAAAGGAATGGATGGAAATGCAGTGCTTCCTCCCCCAGACCCCCAACATTTTTGTGATTTCATGGGAACTCGTAGGAAAGCAGTGCACATTTCCCGTGGCGCTGGGCAGAGGAGCACGGTTCATGGGATGTGACGGAGAGCAGGGCTGTGGGCCCCTGAGCAGGCAGGAAGCAAAGGCTCTCCTCCCAGGGAGGAACCTGCCTGTATGGGGGAAAACCTGCCTCATTACACACTAATTGAAAAAAAATTATTTTTTCATCATTGCCTTTATTTTCCAACATCCCAAGTGACTTCTTTGTTACATGATTAATATGCCTTGTGAATTACAGCCTGAAGTGTGATACGTTGCTGGGATCTCCATGGGAGCCTGAGGCAGGTGATGCTCCATCTCCAGCTCATGCAGCCCTTTCTTTTACAGACTTCAGGGTGGAAAAAAATTCTGTCTCCACTTGGACTCTATTTATTGCCACAGTGTGAGACTGATGAGGGGTGACACGGCTCACACGAGTCCAGGTAATGCCTCATACGGAAACAAGTGACCCAGAAACATCCTGGAAAAGTGCAGCCAAGGAAACAGCCCCTTGGAGTCAGCTGGGGGTTTGCTATCTCCTGCATCTTAGTGTCCACTGTGACTGGAAGGGAGAATTTCTTCCCTGCGCCTCAGTGGATGCAAAGTCTGGGCACTAGTGGGCTCATGGAGCAGAGCTGTTGAAAAGTCTGAAATATTTTTATAGTTACAAGAAGCTGTTTAGCTGTTTCACAAATACCTAAATGATGGTGCTGCACACCAGCCCTGGGTTTTCTTTGCCTGGATTACAGGGCTCTTGCTCCCCAGGTCCAGTTCCTCCTCCAGAAAGAGGGAACTGCAGTGCTTGGCCCCTGCTTTGGGTACAAACTTCTCCACCTGGAATCCAGAGAGGTCCAATTCCTTGTCACCATGGCTGTCACACTATTGCACAGGACTTTGTTCAGACAAAGCCTGCTCATCTTCTCTGCAGCATGGGGAACCTTTTCCCAATATGAGGGCTGACGAGGGGCTATTTTGGACATTTGCATTTTCCAGTGGAGGAAATTCTTATACAACCTAAAGTTAGGATTGACTTCCTAGAGGCAGTGTGTGCTGGCTGTGGTGGCCCTGGGCTCATCAATCAGTGCTATGTAGCAAAGAGCAAATTTTTTAGAAAAGGAGTAAAATTGCAGAACCTGTCCAGAATCACTGCCACACTTGTCAGCCCACGGATGTGTTCTGACCATCCATGCAGGGCAGAGCAGCACTCCCACTGGCCAAATGGCTTCTGCTGGCCTCCAGAAATGGGGTGTGAGAACCAGGACCCAGTGCAGCTCCTCGTCATCGTGCTCCATGGCCAGGGTGGTGACTCTGAACACAGAGGCTCTGCCAGGGACGGCTGCTTAGCTCGGAGGAGCTGGTGTGAAGCAGCCCTGGCAATCTCTGGAGCTACATTTCTGAATCATCACTGCACATGTCTTGTTTCTATAAAAGGAAACCAAGGACAGATTTGAAATTGTCAACGTCTCCTTTGTCCAGCTAAAAGCAGAGATTTTTCCATTCTTGCTGTCTGTACTGGAGAGGAAGAATTTGTGAGTTTTCTAAAGACTGGACCCGGCACTGTCCCCTACACCCTGCACTGTGGGTGATGCACCTTGGATTGCTGGAAGGAGGTGTCTAAAGCCTTAATCAGGGCTGGCACTTCAGAAAAAAATACATGCAGGCTCTTCCCAGGGCGGTGTGATTTTTAAAATGGGAACACAGTGGCACCCTTGTATGTGGAAGTGCTTGTTTCCTTTCTTCCTTCCTCTCTCACTAGCGCTGGTCACAGAGCTCCCGCGGCTCTGAGCGGGGCCTTCAGCCTCCCTTCCTGTTACAAATTCTGTGGGACAAATCAACATCTTCCCATTAGGAAGTGATGACAAACCAGTCCATTTGGGGTGATTAATTGACATCTTAAATTAATCACGAGCACTCCTCTTAATGCTGTGACTCAAGATATTAACTGTTCCACCAGCCACATGAGAAAGAGCAGAGACCATTACAAAGCCCATTTGTCAAGCAGTCACTTACACAGCCATTGTTGTGGCTGAAAAAAGGTCAAGTGACTTTGTTATTGTTAAGTAGAGAGCAGACCGAAACTCCTAATTCCTTACTCTGTGCTTAATGTGCCAGTTAAGTAGTGGTAATTGGCAGCAGCTGTGCCCTGGATCCGATGGGTCCCGTAGTGGAGCAGGAGCCCTGATGTGCTCAGTGGTGCAGTGGGGAGAATGGGGCGTTTACAAAGCAGGAGCTGGGGAAAGGTGAATCCCAGGCAACTGGAGGTGTCGGGGGCAGCTGGCTGTGATCAGAAGGAAGCACGTAGGAAGTGAGTCTGTGCTAATTTGAACATTTAAAAATCAATAGACAAATCAAAGTGTGGTTTCCATGGGGGTGAATGCAGTGGTGGGGATAAACTGCTGGGATTTGTGGCTATTGTTTCTGGTGTCAGCCTCTCAGGACTGTCCTGCCTGTGCAGGTGTGTGTGCTGGCAGCACAGAAATGTCACGTCAGCATCACCCAGGAGGCTGGGCTTCCTGGGAGGCACAGAGATGCTCAGGATATGGACTTGCTTTTGGCTCTGTTCCAGTTTTTACACCCACCTTGCTCCGGGCCAAGCCGTGCAAGCTGCTGCTGGGCTGTTTCTGGCTTGGAAGGGTGGTTGCATAAGGGTTTCAGTCCGGTTTCCAGGCCTACAGTTTGCACAGCTTTGGATAAACAACGGATCTTTCAGGTGTAAACGCAGGGTGAGCAAACTTCCCCTGGGGCTGGGGCTGTTTCCATCCCAGAGCGATGCGAGCAGAGATAAGCTGTGCTGGAGGCAGGTCAGGAATGCTGAACAAACTGAACACGGTGAGGGCACCCAGAGCAGCCTGCCTGCGACCTCAGCCACTCCCGGATGCTTCCAGGGATGTCACTGCTGGGAGCCTCTTGGTCCATGTCCCCAGACCAGAGATCTCCCACCTCTGCATGTCCAGCCCTGTGCCAGGAAGGAGCAGCATGCTTGGTCACTGGGATTGGTGCCCGGATGGACCATGGTGGCTGCTGTGCAGGTGTTCTGGAGGATGTGGGGGCAAGGGAAGCACCAGCCAGACCCACGCTGAGGATCCTCCCCTGCATGCCCAGCCCTGCCTCGCTGGCACCGGGTGGGGCTCAGCACCTTTGCTGAGAAAAACACAGGAGGCTGCAGCACTTCACTGTGAAGAGGAATTAGGGAATGGTCACCTCCTGGAGCTGGATGGAAAGCTCCTTCCAGCAGAGGTTGGAAACCTCCATAGCTCGAAGTGTTTTTTTCCCCACTGTGAAGCTGGAGCCTTCATATTTGAGCGCTTGGAATATTTATTTTTTCGTGTTGCTTACTGACGGCGGGGAAGGGGAAATGAGTAAATCTTTATGCACGTTTAATCACCTGTTAGTGGAGGAGCTGCAGGGCACTGCTGCTTTGTGTCTGCAGATAAAAGACTGCGGCTGGGCTTGCCAGGGAGAGGCGCTGGCACCGGAGCTGTGTGGGTGCCTGCGGTAGAGGCACCCCGGGCGAGGGGGCCATCAGCCAGGAGTGCTTTGATGGGATTATAACAAGGAGAGGATGATAAAGCAGCTTTCTCCCTGGAGTGGAAAGGGGAGCTGATGCCCCTGGACGCAAGGATTGGGGGGGATTCAGCCTGGTGCCGTGCAGGGTTCCCTGTGCCTGGGTGCTCCCAGGGCTGGATGTGCTCTTCAGGCTCTTGGGAGCACACACAGAACTCCTGTCAGGACTGATCCAGTGAGGAGAGCTGGGACTGCAGCATCCAGTGTCACCAGCATGGGGCCACCAGCAGCAGTGTGGCAGAAGGAGCTACACTCCTTCTGGAAAAGCTGGGCACATCTGAGGGCTGCTCTGTGGCTGCTGTGCTCCCACCCAGTCCTGGCAGTGGTGCTCATCCTGGTCATGCTGCTCTCGGGTGATGCTGGCAGTGACCCTGAATGGCCAGGCAGGACCCTTGGACCTCCATTCCTCCTCTTTAAAACAGGGGGAACTTAAAGAAAAGGAAGGGTCTTCCAGGGGAAGCTGCATTTAATCAATATCCTTGAGGGCCTTGGCTGAGGGTCCCAAAGTGTTGTGGTATTCTCACTAAAAAGGACAGTGTTTAAAGTGAATCAGCTGACAGGCACCAAAGAATAGCAGCCACTTTAATATTCTCCGTTTCATTCTGTACTTAAACCCCCTGTCAGTCTCCAGTGAGGAACAAGGAGAATTTATGATGAAAAATCAAAGTTGTCCATGAAAATCAAGGATGAGATCAGTGGGCTGATGGATGACTGGCACGCACACGCCCGTCGCCGTGGAGGTGCTCTTGGCAGGGATGGGAACTGTGGATTCCTGTGCAGAATGGCAATGCCCTCCTCTTCCCCCTCTGCTTTTTGTTGGAATATGGGGTGGCTTTGTTCCTGGGATGCCTTAACTTCCCCCCCACTGTTCTTCCCTGAATTTTCGGGGAAGGTTCAGCCTTCCTTTCCCCCTTCACCCCTGCGCTGGCCTCGCTGCCTGTAGGATCGAGCTAAGGGAAGGCTGGGCAGCCCTCGGGTGCTGCCTGTCCTCGGCGGAGGTGACAGGCGGGTCCCCTGTCCCGGGCAGCGGTGACAGCCGTGCTCCGCCGGCACGGCGATGCCGAGGACCCGCGCTCAGGGCTAATTAGCGGTGCCGCAAAGTTCATCAATAATAGATCTCGTGGAGGCAGCTGATTGCCGGCTCGCGGCGGGTGGGCACGGGGTGGTAAATCAGCCTGATTGATTGTTGACCACTCCAGTTTTTCCAGCAGTAATTTAAAGCAATTAAAACGCCTCCCTCGGAAATTAACAAGGTAAATAGTGCCCCCCGCGGAGCCGCCTGCGGCAGAGGGTCCCTGGGGATCCAGGGCTCCTGGAGACCCTGGTCAGGCATGGCCAGTGGCCAACCTTGTAGTCCTGGAGAGCCCTGACACAGGGATGCACCCAGGGATGTGTCTGGAGCTCCTGGATGGGCCCCGTGACACGGTACCCAGAGCAGTGTTGTGCACGCATGTTTGCAGTGCTGATCTTGGGAAATGGCATGACTGAGTCTTGGGATTAAATCTTCGACGCTAGGGCTTCTAACCCAGCAGTAAAAATACCTAATTTTGAGGTACTGGAAAATACTGGATTTTCCCTTCATTAGGAATTGTGCCCAGCCCTTCTGCTGCAGCTCCTGCTTTAATTGTAGAGCCTATTCATCGTGCTGCAGTGGTATAAATAGAGGCTCCTTCACCCATGAAGGGTGATTATCTTTTATGAGTGTAAAGGATCTATAACTCTTGAGGTGCAATAGGAAGAAAGTGAGGAGAGATGGGGAGTCAGTCGGTATGGATCAGATACTCTGTTCTGTGTATGGGAAATGTTGGCTTTCAACTAAAATCTGTTTTTTCAGAAGTGAGGATGAGGTACAGGTTCATTTCACACCAGCTGCTGAAGGTTCCCCTGAGACTTGTCACCCCACAGGTCATCCTGGCCTGCTGCTCTTTGGTGATGCTGGGGAGGGATGAATTGCAAGCACAGGTTAAGGTGTTCAGGTGTGCCAGGTGGCTCTACTGGGCACCTGTCTACCAGCATCAGCAGGCTGGGTTGAATTCTTCCTACTCACTGGGTGCTCTTTGTTCCTACAGAGTGCTGGTGGAGGCACCTCCTGCTTATTTATCCCCAGGAGTTCAGCGATATTTTTGTGGCTCTAAGTGACCACTGTTGTGTATTGGCAAGCCCCTCTTTACCTGAAGGCATCAGGAGTGTTTTGGGGCTGTTGGGGCTGTGCATGTTGCTGTGTGCTGCTGCTTCTTAGGGCCATGACTGAGGATGGTTGTGTTTTTCAGGCATCGAGGTATGTGACAAATAAGTGAAACTGGAGAGGTTCCTTGCAATCCAAATGGCATCAGCTTTGCCCAGCCTAGGGAGGAGAGACCAGGCTTGAAGTGTCGGAAGTCCTGAAACAAATACACTGATACCCATTAATAAATGTGTTCTGATCCTCCCTGTTTTTACTCAGTGGGTTTTTCTCTTTGGAGAGGGTCACAGAAGGGAAGTCAATCCTGCCCAGTGGAGAGGGTGTTCACGGGACGCCATTTATTTTGAATAATCTTGACAGAAAGTCAAGGGAAGTTGTATGTTAAGAGTAATTTAATGAATTTAAGCTGTAATGCCCTACCTGCTCCAGTCAGATGCTGAATGGGAAGGAACGAAGTGCAATTTGTCAGGGCCCTGGTAACGGCGGCGTTGCCATTAAAAGAATACGATCTTACAAAAGAGGTAGGATGCGAAATCCAGCAGAGTAATTAAGCTACTCATCTAATTGAAAGATCTATGATTTATTGAGCCATAAACCCCAATTCTTTCCACTTACTGACCAGGACCTACGATATATGCTATTGCCTGATGGATTCTCATTTCCAGCTGGGCAATATGCTCCTTGAAAACAGTGTTAAAAATGTCACCAAGGAAGGCATCCTTCATACCAGGCAAGTGATTTAGCCCCATCTGAAGTCTGCAGCACATCAGAGTTATTCCTGCAAAGGACCCCAGGATCCCATAATGGATGTGTGTGCTGGCACCTGTGGGAACAGAGCTCTTCAGGGCAGGAGATGGTGGCAGGGGGGTTCAGCAGATGGTTTGTAGAGGTCACAAGGGAGATGAAGGAGCAACCACCTGCTCACACAGCAGTTAGTGAGGTACAAATGTTTCTACTGGTCCCCAGAGCCTGGCCCTGTGCTGGTGGGACAAGGGCAATGTGCTCCTGTAGGGGTGGATGCTGTGCTGGTGATGGGCACTCCTGGTTGTTTTGGGGCAGTATTGCCACCCTGGATCAAAGCTGATCCAGGAATGATCAATCTGCCTTCCTCCCTGTGCCATGCTGCAGTCCTTGGCTCCAGAGATCTCTGGTGTGTCCCTGCAGTGTCCTGGTCCCACAATCACCAGGAGCCATCGTGGGCTCCCCAGCACTTCTTGCAGCTCAGCTCCCTTGGAGCAGCCAGGATGTCTCTCCTCAGCACCACCTCTACCTTTGTCTCTGCTGTTTAGATTCTTTGGCCCGTGCCCTGTCATTCCCTGGGGTCACCTGTGCCTCTGTGATTCCTGGATCCTCCAGCAGGCTCAAAGTGATTGATGTCTGAGGATATTTCCAGCCTCCAAGTATTTTTAGCTTGGGGGTTTCCTGGGCTGGATAAAAGTGTGTGTCTGGAATTGTAACGATAGATGGTGTTCTTTAGATGGGTGGATGTGGAAGTTGTTACACATCACTTGTGTGTGAAAACACACCTGTGGGTGTTGGATTCCAGATATTGCTGACACAGTGAATGGGAGAAAATTGGAACAGAGAAAGATTAAAGCAGTCGAGAGTTCAGTGATGATTTGTAGAATCTTTCCCTCAGCCTTTTATCTGGACAGACAGAAGCCTCTGGAGTTCTGTGCTCCTGATCATAAATGCAATGAACTCTTGAAACCTCACAGTGTCCCCAGCCTCCCCGGTTAATGCAGGGCTGCTGCAAGGTGGCTCTTTGTATTATTTTTTTCCTGTCAATTAGGTATTTCTTAGGCCATCTTTTCTTTAACCTGTACCGATTGCCTTAATTGACTTCCGCCTTAATTGGTAACAAATCATTTCCACTGAGCCCTTGTAGTTCCTCTATGTCAATTGGTTCAGCCTTCCCCTGGGAGTGTGTGTGAGCTGCTGAGCAGGGCTGCAGGAGCTGGGCAGGAGGTGCTGGTTCCTGTCCCAGCCATGTCTGCCCCATCCCCTGTGACTTCCCCAGCTGTGTGACTGCCCAGTGTCACACTGGTGTCCAGAGGCATTACCTGGTGGTCTCTGCTTGGGGCCACAGAGGTGGCTGAGTTCACCCTTGTCACTATTTTCCCCAGATGCTGCAGCTGCACCCGGAGCAGAGCAACTTGAAATTATGAGAGGGAGAAGGTAGTGATATGACAAAGGTAGGGATATTACAAAGTTGGGGTTGAAATCCCAATGCACACTGTAAATCAAAAGAAAAGGATCTTGGAAAAACACCCCTCCCTTTGACATTCTTGCAGGGAGTTTAATTAGCTGTAACTGGAATATTATTTGATCTGTGCTGTTGAAAATCATGGTTTGTTTTCCTTTGCCTGCATATGAATATACTTACAGCATCTCTTTGTGCTAGTTGTTGTTCTGAAAGCTGCAGCTGACCTCCCAGAACACCCAGACACAAAATCGGGGGCTGCCCATAGGCAAGTGGAAAGATCCTTTGTTCCTCAGAGAGGTCTTGCTTGTGATGAAGAGGAGAGTTGGGTTGCAAGGTAATGGACACATCTGTCCCCAGCAGCCAGCCTGCTCCATGGAGCAGCTCATCCCTTTGGGATGCTTTACCACAACGGTCAAGCATGA
The DNA here is from genome assembly GCF_027579445.1 of Ammospiza nelsoni. NCBI lineage: Eukaryota > Metazoa > Chordata > Aves > Passeriformes > Passerellidae > Ammospiza > Ammospiza nelsoni. The sequence continues at coordinate 5,070,977 of NC_080650.1, read as the reverse complement.
GGGTCTCACCCTATGGAACTGTGCAGTGCCCATCTGGTGGGTGAGAGAAAACTCATGTTGCCTTTTCCAAAGGGGATGAAACAGTGGTCCCTGGGAGAGCTCCCTTGGTGTCCACAGCAGTTGGAATTGTGTGGTTCAGCAGGGAAGAGCCCGGCCCTGTCCCCTCGGTGTGTCTGCAGAACGAGCCGCAGGGCAGAGCATTGCAGGCAGTGTGTGAGCTGTCTGTGAGGCCGGGGTTACCTGGTGCCCTGGCTGAGCTGCTGCTTCCTTATTTATGCCATTTCTGAAGCACTCACACCCGGGCAGAGCGGCGTGTTCACACTGGCTGCTGCTGGCGGCGTTCCCCGCTGCTGCTGGGGCGTTCGGTGCCGCTCGCGTTCCCAGCGCCTGTGCAGGATTAGTCACACTCCTCCAGGCGTGTCTCGGCGGGATGAGATGCTCCCCTCCCAGCCCCAAAACTCCTCCCTTGGCAGGGGTTGAGTGAGCTCCTGGGAATGCCTGGTGGGTCAGGAGCTGGCTGATTTCCTCCTGCCCTGTGGGTACAGGCAGCAGGACATGGCATGCTGTGGTCGCTGACTCAAGGGTGTGCTGTGCTGAGCAGAGTGCTCCTCTGGGGAGGAACATTGTGCTGTGGCCACCCTGACCCCTGGGAGGGCTTCTGGGCATTGACACCCTGAGATTTAGTGTGGTGGGCTCCTGGCTCTGGGCTCAGCAAGGCTGGAGCTGGAAACCTGGAAAACATGGGGCTTTTTCTCTCCCTGTGTCAAAGTATGTTTTCCTATCATTACTCTAGACCAGATCCCTGCCCTGATCACCCAACTCCATGTCTTCTAGGAGAGCCTGGATGAGGATGATCCTGAGTCTTCCAAGGTGCAGCCTCCTGTTTCCCACCCAAGAGGCTGGCCAGGCAGCAGGGTCCTCTGAGCAGCTCTTGGGCTACCAAGGGTCTGGAGATGTAATTCCAACTGCAGTGGTGGTGACAGACTTGCACATGAAAGTGTCACCAACTCCTCCAGGGTCATCTATACCTCATAGGCAGAATGGAATCATTTGAGGGGAGCTTGCTGCCAGGACAAGAAATGTCCAACACCTTCCATCTTGTGGAGCTGTCTGCCTCCAAAGCCAGTGAAATTTCTCTTATGAGTTGTCCAGATTGCTGCCAATGCATCCAGTTTCCTTGGAAAATGCTTTGAAAAGGAGTCAGGAAGGACCACCCTGATTAGAGGGGCAGCCCTTGACTCTCTTTCCATGAGCTCTGCTCTGGCACACAGCAGCCTCCTGACAAAGCATGGATATCCTTTGGAGGGGAAGGGAGGTCTCTCCTCCCCATTGCAGGGATGACTCGTGATATCAAAATAGCTGGCAATAGAAAGGTTTGTGAAAACAATCCCTGCAAAGAATTTTCTCTGCTGCAGCTGGAGCAGTCCCAGCAGGAGCCTCGCCTCTCAGGAGTCACAGGCAGGGGCAGGGGCCAGACTGGAAGCTGTGTTCCCAGCCAGCAATAATACAGATGGAAATGCCAGGAGCAGCTTTGCAGTCCTGCTGCCGTGAGGTGTGATGGAGAGTCCAGAAAGATGAATAATCACCTCTGAAAGGACTGCAGGGGTGAAATGGGGGAGATGCAATCCCTAAGAATGCCCTGTGGTTCTGCTGGGGTGTCCTGCCTTGCCCAGAGTGCATGGCAGGGTTTGGGAGGCTGTGAGCTTGGGAGCCTTTGGAGGGATCTGCAATTAGCAGAGATGACAAATGAGCTTTCTGCTGGGTGCCGAATCACTGAATCACCACTCTGTGACCCCTGGTGATGGCCCTGTATTGCATCCTGCATGTCCTTTCCAAAGCTGAGGAGAAAAGCTGGCACCATTCTGTTTGCTGGACAATTACTCTGTGTGTGCTCTTAAAGAGCTTTCCTGCTTCAGCAGCACTTTAAATCCAAGAGACAATCTGAGTTTGACTTGGCCAAGTGACAAAGGCCATTTCCTTTCTGATTAGCCCGGTTGTCGCTTGGCTTTCCTCCCTTTCCATCCATATCTGCTCATGGAGGTCTCTGTCTGAGGACATTTGGGTGTTTGCAGCTTGCAGAAACGTGGTGGATGAAGTACATAATCTGGGCTATAATGAATGTTTGTTTTCATCATCTTGCTAAGTATCTGTGAGTATCTTGCTAAGTTCGAAGACCTGCCACATTTGCCTTCAGATGGTGGGAAGTGCTCTCCAAGAACTCTCCAAGGACTGGGGCCTTCAGCTGCTGAGGGATGGGGTGGGCAGTGGATGCAGATGAGGATTTGGAACCACCCTTGGCCAAAGCCTCAGGGCTCTGCCTGGCTCCTGAGAACAGTCCAAGAGGAGCAGGAATGTCCTGTTCCTTTGTGCAGCAGGCACTGGGGTGAAGGGTCTTGTGTCCTTGGGCTTAGGCTGCTCTGGGACACCAGCCAAGCCCAACCTCTCCTTGTGCAGGTCCTGTGGCTCTTCTGTGCCCGCAGCCCCGCTGGCACAGTGGGCACCGTGATGCTCCCTGCCATGCCAGGCACCGTGCCTAATCTGTGTGGCCCCAAGGTGTGAGCTGAGGCCATGGGAGAGTCTGGGACCAGGAATGGTGCACATTGGGGGGCTTGACTGGGGTCACACTTGCTCTTAGCTCCCCTTTAGACCAAGACACTGTGAAGAGCTGCTGGTGCAGGTTGGTGGGAAAAGGCTATTTGGGCTTGTTGGACTTTGTCTGCCACAGCACAGCCTGAATAGTAAGGCAGAGTGCTTGGCAAGTGGAGGCCTGGGAGGGAAGAGGAGTAATTAATATGAAAAGCTGGAAGGATGCATGCACTGAGCAAACCTTCTGCTTTAGTCTTTTGTTTTTTCCTTTTTTGAGCATTATCCTGCAGATGGATGAAAGGGCAGGCCTGGAAACCTCCCCCAGCCTGAGGAGATCTGCTGCTTCAGTGCAGCATTTCAGTTTTCTAAAGCTGCAGTGAGTCTTGGGGAGGTAAATGGGGATTCAGGAGCTGAGGTGGGGAAAGTCTTGGAAGGCTAGGGACCAAACCATCGATGAAATGTTGTTTTTTTTCCCCATTCTTATGCCCCAGAAGGAGCTTTCCTGAGGGAGATTTTAGCTATCAGCAGACTCAACGTGTGTTTTCTTACAGCTCCTTCTCTGCCCAAATGCAGGGAGCACAATCCAGGCCCCTGTGCTGTGGTCCAGGGATGGTGCCAGGAGCAGGACGGTGGAAGCTGCTGATGGTATTGAGGCCTGGGAGAAACAATTCGTGATAAGGCAAGTCCTGACCTGAACCTGTGCCCAGCAGTTTTCAGTGAGAAGGGAGCAAACCTACTCGCTGGTGTGAGAAACCTCGTCAAACTTCCTTGTTTAGTTTTCCCACAGCCCTGTGCTTCCTGCTTGCCCTGCTGCTGGAAGTAGTGAGATAGCATCAGGGGGCTGTGCTGGTGGGATCTCTGTCCAGGCAGGAGCAGGATGTGCCAGCCATCCCCTGGGACAGCCCTGCGAGCATGGGAAGGGCTTGGGAGGCTGCTCTGGAGCAAGGGAGGCTGCCCACTCCCTGGGGTCATTTTCAGGATCAGATCCTGGCTGTGTGATAAACCTGAGTGAGGGCCGCAGGATACCTGGGGGGAAGGACTGCTGCCCTGGTTACAGGAATTAGCTTTCAGGGCGATGGTCCCTGCCCAGCAGGAGGGTGTGTGGTGCCTCCACAGACTGAGATTATTGGAGGGGGAAAAGGGTGGGACGTGAGTCTGGCTCTTCCTCCCCCTCCACAGGTCATGGGCTGTAAATTGGCGCAGCCTTTCTGGGCATAAGGAAAAATACCAGTTGCCTGCCAAGGAAAACAATAGGTCTTTCCACTGTTGAGCCACGTCCAGACAGTCTGGGCCTGTGTCCAGCCCCGCACTGGCGCTCAGCTTGGCCTCCCCTCGCCAGAGCTTTAATGGGAAGGAAAGGAGAAGCAGCGGAGAGTAATGAAACAGAGGAATGTCTGTGACATTTTTCTAAAAGGAAAAATGTGGAGTTTCCAGTCAAACTGAAAGACTTATTGGGTTCGCTGGGAGGCTAAGTCCAGCTCCTTAGGACAAACTGCTAGATAAGGAAAACAATTTAGTCCCAAGTAATATTCACTTCAGGATGGCCTAGACTCTGCCAGAATCTGTTTTGACTGCACCGTGCTCATTGATTTTTTTTCTTCCCAGCTCTTCAGCAAATGTGGCCCTGCTGGTCCACTCTGGAGAGCCGGGATGGTGGCTGTGCCCTGCACTGTGGTCACTGGCACAGGACCCCACAAAAACAGTCTCATCCAGCCCACAACATCTGCCAGAATCATCAGCTGGGCAAAGGTTGGACTGAGCACTGTGGGCCAGCAGAAGTAGCTGGGTGGCACCAGAGGTCCAGGTGCTGCCTGAGGGAGGGCAGGGCAATGAGCTGGTGTTGCACTGAGAGCCAGAAAGGTTTCTGCTGCTCAGGGCCTGCTGCCTTTGACACAGGGTCCCTGAGAGTCCTGTGTCTGCTGCAGTGGCACAGCATCTCCCAAACACTGCCTGCTGTTTGCCCAGCACTTGCCCACTCCCCTGGACTTGGTGTTCCTGAGGCATCTGACCATTTCCTGACCCAGCAACCTTGCTGCCCAAAAGCCACAGGAGTTTGGGAACGCTGTTGATCCTCAATGATTGACTAATAATTGGAACTTCATGGGACACTCACAGCGTTTGTGCAGGGCTCACTGTGCTGCTATGTCTTTTATCTGGGGTCTGGCTGCTGGCAGGTTCTCCCTGCAGTTTTCTGGGGCTGTTTTACACTGTGCCATGGTGGAGTGGGGCTCATGGAGTGACTGAGCATGCTGGGGAGATTCTGTCTGCTCTGGAAGTAGAGGGCAGCCCAGGAACAGAAACTTGGGGGTTCCTTGCAGGAGCAAGCAGTTAATTACAGAAATGGCCAGACATCTTGCACACTTTCCCTTGCTGATCTGGCAGTGCTGTGTGGAGCAGGGACATGCAGATCCTGCTGGGAGAAAACATATGAAGAGTCCAGTATGATCAAATTTTGGGCCTGGTTAGGAAGCGTAGCACAGTTGGTGCTGTGTATTTCAATTTTTTTGAAGGTGTTTGACATTTTGCCCAGAGAACCTGTAGCTAATAGCACATATTATGTGGATTAAAAATTGGCCTAATGACAGATTTCAAAGTCTGGTCAGTAATGGCAATGTTGCTCCCTGTGGTGTTCCCAAGGAACATTCTGACATGATTTAATGTGTGATTTAACAACAATGATGGTAAAAACCTTTGCTGGAAGTGCCTGCAGATGACATGGAGATGGGTGGTGTCAGCAGTGAGGGCAGAGCTGCGACTCTCCTGGTTCAGGGGTCACAGGCCAATGTGATTTATCATCACAGAGCTAAATGCAAGGTAACCCCCCAGAAATGAGGTGGGATCCCCAGTCCCTGTGGATGGGAGGCTCCCACAAAGCTCTGAGCCAGCAGCAGATGTGGAGGGATGTCAGCTAGCACCAGGACTTGGGGGTTTGGTGTAAACCTCCCCTGCCTTGCTATTGTTGCTCCCTGTCTTGGGCTGTTCCATGGACTTGTACAGTTTTTAGATGAATTTTCCCAACACAGGGCTGAGTTTTGGATTTTATTCCTCAACAAACCCATGTGACTCCTTTGCCTGTCCAGAATGGTGTAACTCCTAGCCTTTCCCAAACATGGACCATGTTTGTGGGTGAAACACTCCCCGTTTGTGTTTCTCTGTGTGTTCCCCCTGTGCCCCTCAGATGGAGCAGAGGGTCTGCAGCCAGATTCCAGCCTCCATCTGAGCTGTGCCTTGCTGCTTGCAGCAGAGTGGAGCGAGGCTGGCTTCAGCTGGAGGGACAGAGAGGAAAATCCAAGCATGACAATATTCCCTCTGAGGGCAATTACTCTCAACAGGCAACAGCCACAGCATGAATTCTGGCACCTCGAAGCCTGCTCTTCCTCCCTGGGTTGCTTGGAGGGTTTGTCTGATGCAGAAAGTGAACTCCCTTGCTGGAAGCCCATGTAGCCTCAGCGATAGCTACAGGGATCTCATCAAGAAGGAATTTCTTGGCAGGGGATAGGACCTGTCTGCCATATGGTTTCCATGTTTGGAGCAGAAGGTGATCTGTGGAAATGGAAGGAAAAAAATTCTGAACTTCTGTGGCTGATTTTCACTAGAGACTAATTGTTGAGTGCAGCCCCGTAGAGGGATCAGGGACAAGGCTGACCCTCAGCCCCAGCAGATCCCAAGGCATTTCTCGCAGAAATGCCTCAGGACCTCCTCTACAGAGCATGCTTATCATCAGGAGACTTTAGATTTGACAGCTCCAGTATCTTTTTGAAGGGCTTAGACAATAAAAAATAAGACAATAAAATGCAAAACTCTCCAGAGCGTAAAATGTACAAATGATGGTCACGTCCTGCCAGCTCCAGCTTCCCTCTGCCCCCCTGGCCTGCACTGGCTGCAGGAGATGCTGGTCCAACAGCATCTCCTTTCAAAGGGACTTGTGCTGTGGAGATAGCGACTTTGGGGCTGCATCTCTAAAAAATCTTTTTTCCCTTAGTGTAAGGAAAGCTGGGAGAAGTGTGCTGTGAGGAGATGACTTGTAAGTGGACTCAACTGCCACCTCTTCTTTTCTGGTGTTCTGTTCTTCAGCCAGAGGAGGTGGAACATGTGCTGTGACCTTATCAGAGGGTTTTTGCACTCTCCCACCTTTCTCCTAAACCTGGTGCTAGGCCAGTAGAGCATATTCCTGGGGGCATAATGTCTGACTGTCTAACTGGATAGATGAACACATCTGATCTCCCTCCTGTAATGGTTTGTCTCAGAGAAATGCTCATTTACTTAAAATCTGAACCAGGAGAGTGAAGCTTATGTCCTGAAAGTTCTGGAAGCATGGGGATGGCTCAGCCAGAATGCCAGGAGTGCTCTGCCACAGACACATGAATTTGTCCCATGTGGAGGGGGCAGTAAGAGCTCCCCAGGGGAGGGCACAGGCACCATGGGGTATGGGGAGCCATGGCCTGGAGCTGAGGGTGAGAACCTGCTGTGCCACTTGTGTACACATGGGGAGAGATGTGAGACTGAGTCTGAGGGCTTGGGCTCAGCACGATGCTCCTCTGCCTGGCTGAGAATTCATGCTGCTCTGCGAGGGCCTGGATTGCACAGCGCAGCTTCCAACTGGCAGCAACAAAGCAGGATAAATGGCTGAGCAGATGCAGAAGAAAAGTCTCTCTGTGCCTGACACACAAAGACACTCACTACACTTGAACAAATATTTAGGCCATTCCTGTTGCCAAAATCATCACAAGGACACATGTTTGCAGCAGAGCTGTGACCCATGGTGTCCTCAGACCTGCAGCTCAGGGCCTGGCCAGGGCAGCAGCTGAGCTGTGCCCAGCAGGGAAGGGACATAGAGCCCTGGGCAGGAGTGGTAGTGCTGGAAATGGGGTATTGGGGATGGGATTTTCTGTGTGAGCCTGGGCCTGGCAGCTGTTGGTCTCTGTGTTCATGAGGATGGTTGGGATGCTGCTGCCACAGAGATGTCACTGGTTCCCCATGCAGGGCCACAGGCTGTCCCTGCTGAGCCAATCTCTGTGGCAGGAGCCAGTGATCCCTTGTGTGGGGTGGCTGCTCAGAGCCTTGAAAAGAGCTCTTGTACCTTATCCCCTGCTGCCTCCCCATCCCCAGTAAGGAGCAGTGGGTGCCTGTGCTGTCTATTCCCAGTGTGCCACAGGCTGGTGGCAGCTGATCTCTCTGTGCCCCTTCTGTGAGTCACTGCTTGGTTGGGAAGTTCTTGCTTGTTCTCATCAACAGAAGGTTGTGCCCTGGCATGTTGCTGCTGTCTTATGGGGTACCTGCCCAGAATCTGGGGTGAAGCTGGAGCTGGGAGCTGCCCAACTTTCTATGAGAGGAGGGGACCTCCCCTTTCCTTCCTGTGGGCCGAGTGAGAACCCAAGTGGCACCATGTGGCTGTCCTTAAATGTCTTGCCTCCATTCTGATGGAAATGTTGCTAATCAGCAATGACTAAGGAGAGCCAAGTAAAGAGCAGTTGGTGTATTTGAATTCTTTTGACATCTTTGCAGTGTTTCTGTAAAGGCATGGAGTGTTTTAAAACATGAAATGTAACATCAAAACAGTAAAAGTAGATCAGAATGTTCTGTCTTGCGTTTCAAACAATGCCCTGGAAATTTCCAACTCTTTCCTGTTTGTCCCACTGCTTGCTGGACTCCTCTGGTTGCCATCCTTCTGCTGTTTATGATGGCAGAGCTGTTTGATTTTTCCTACTCACGGGCATCGATCTGGAGGCATTTAGCATATTTTGCTAAAATAGTCTCTCCAAAAGTTTCCTAGCGCGCTCAGGCAAAGTGGAAACATTCCGGTTCCTTCTATGGGTTGGGCTGCTCTGTCCTGTCGGAGGCAGGAGCCCTCCCACCGTCCCCCAGTGCAGGGCAGGCAGAGCCCGCCCGGGCTCGTCCCAGGAGGAGCACTGGGCTCCAGCCAGAGCTCAGCTCCAGTAGTTCCAGCCGGGGACCCAGAACCTCTCCTGACTCGAGGTCAGACAAAAACAGAGCTCCCTCCTCCTGCTCTAGTTCTGGCAGGCAAATTCCATCACTGCACAAATATTTTGGCAATCAGCAGTAATGGAAAAGGAAACGCAGAACCGTCCAGTCCGTCAGGAATTCTGCAAAGTAGGACAGGGCGAGCAGGGCGAGTGGCAGGGCTGGGCTGGGCCCTGGGCAGTGGCTCTCCTGTGGCTGCCAGCCCCAGTCTGGCTGCTGGCCCCGGGCATTTGTGGCCTGAGCGTGTGATTTGTGGCCGCGCGGATGGAAGCGGTTTGTGCTCTGTGTGCTTGCAGCAGTGTGGGGTGGTGTGTGTGTATTTTGGTATCTATAAACAAAGCAGCTCAGGAATGCCTTGATACCAAAGGTTGTTTTTGGCTTTGGATCAAATCCTCAGTGTCTAGTTTTTTTGCTTTTTCTTTGCTTTTTTTCTTTGCTTTTTTCTTTAAAAAAAAAAGAAGAAGTTCAGCTGTTGAAAGTGAGGAAAGGGAGCTTCTCACTCATGTGATTCTCATGTGAGTTAAAAGGGATAATTTCCAGGTCTTTGGAAGCAGTGGATCTCTCAGCTGGTGGTCAGGGGCAACTGAACTGCAGGTGGGGGCTCCTCTGGCCAGAGCCCCTGAGGACAGGAGAGCTCCCTGTGGGCACCCAGGCCAGCAGTGGGAGATGTGGCGATCCCCGTGGTGGGTCTGAAGCTGGGAGGGTTTCAGAATGAAGCCCCAGGGCTGGGGACTGATGGGTGCCTTCCTGCAGCCCATCTACTGCCAGCTGAGCTGTTTTGGGGGCATTGTGCTGTCAGTGCTATCCCCCCATCCCGCCAGGTCCTGGGGAAAATGGAGCTTCTTCCTCTGGGGCCAGCTGGAGCTGGGAGCCAGAGTGCCACGCCTGCCCCAGGCACTGCTGTGTGCCAGCCCATGGCATCCTGGGTGGTGCTGGGGCTGTCTCTTGAAATGGATGTGGTGACACCAGACAATAATATCCATTTCCCTGGTTTGAGGAGCTGGATTCTTGTGTTTCATGCTATTTTGGTATTCATTTCAGTTTTTATCATTTTAAGGTTCATGCGTTTCTAATTGTCATGAATACCATGCTAAAATTAATAGTTCTATGGTTGGTTTATTACATTTAGTAAAATTATGGGCATGTAATGTTTGCCAAGAAAAGACGCAGCAGAGACTTTAATCATGTAAAGATGATAATTTAGTTGTTACACTTGTTGAAATGATGGGATTAATTTTTTAAAAGTTTGCAAACTAGACAAGAAATGTAAAACATTAATTTAGTCAGACAAGCCAGCTAGTGAGTGAGTGGTCCCCCCAGGCTGGGGAGGAATGCTGGCATAATGGCAGGGGAAGGGGCACTGGACAGTTTTATAGTCATGGGACTTGTTATTCAGGCCAGACACTGACTTTTCTTTGATGGACTTGGAAAACTTCAAAACTGCAGCATTCTCCATGTCTCACTCCTGCCAGCACCGTTTCTGGGGATGAGCTCGTAGGTTCTGCACAGAGAACAAAAAATGATTCCCAAATCAAAAGCTGTGCATCTGGAGGGAATGCTTTGGTACCAAAAGGAGCCAGCTGATGCTCCAACCCCAGCCCTTTGTCCCTGGCTGGTGTTTGTGACCCATGGGGAGGTGTGTGTCCTGCATGGGAGCTTAAAGCTTGATCCTGAAGGTCTTTTCCAACCTTAATGATTCCATGATTCTGGCTCCACACAGGCTTTTCTGTCCTCCTCGGGGTACAGGTACAGCTGAGCACGTGCTGTGGGAATCTGGCCACAACTTTAGCCTCAATTCTGCTGAACGTTTTGTGGCAGATTGTCAGGAAAGGAGAGAAAAATGTAAAATAAGTCTTGTTTACTATAGATGATGATGTGGCAAAGTAACTCAACAGCCAGTTTGCAGAAGTTTATGACAATAATCATGACTATGTTTTATAAGTGTATAGCAATGTGAGTGGACTCAATTCTGGCTGAATTTAAATAATATGGCTTTGTGCAGCAAAGTCTAAATCAAATGGCTGTAATTTATGCTGAAATGTGCTACAGGATGCATTTAGTCACAAGTATGTGCTGATTGTAGCATTGTGCCTGATTTATGGCATTTAACTTTTTCAGATGAAAATCCCTACCAAAAATAATATTTAGAGACTCCTTTTATTTACTGAGCCCAGCAGTTTTCAGTGGCACTGCAGCAGAGGATTGCTTATCTTCCTTCCCTGGTTCCCAGCAGCCAGCCTGGAGCCAAGGGCTGGATGTGGCTCCCAGTTTATGGACCAGGAGAAGCGATGAAGGCTCAGTGAGAGCAGCTTGGAGCCTGCATCCCCATCCAGCTTTCATGCAAGAAGTGTCCATCACATTCCGAGCCTGGCTAAGATTAGTAAGAGTGAAGTTAATTAAACCATTCTCCTCCATCTCTGGGGTGTCAGTGAGCCATGGCGGGTGTCAAAAACAGGTCAGGGAGAGCGGGACAGATTTTATTCCTCACCCCTGCGCTTTGGTTGGTGTTGTGGAAGTGGAAGGCACATATGGGTGTGTTCAGACTGCAGAGCTGAGGGATTCAGGTCTGCGAGCTCTTTGCTGACACGCAGGAGGCTGAGATCCGATCTCCTCTGACATTTGCTGAGTTCCCGGGCAGCGGGCTGGCCGGCGAGCCCGCGGGACCTGCAGCTTTCAGCTCTCATTAGACTGGGCCCTTCACGGCTCCTGCCTCAGGACCAAAACTGGGCCCTTCATGACTCCTGCCTCAGGACCGAAACCAGGCCTTTCGTGGCCTCTGGACTGGGCCCTTCATGGCCTCTGCCTCAGGGGTGGGGCTGGGCCCTTCACGGCTCCTGCCTCAGGACTGAAACCAGGCCCTTCGCGGCCTCTGGACTGGGCCCTTCACGGCCTCTGCCTGAGGACCAAAACTGGGCCCATCATGGCCTCTGGACTGGGCTCTCATGGCCTCTGCCTCAGGGCCGGGGCTGGGCGCAGGCATGGTGCTCTCGGGGTTGTGCTCCTGCCTCTGCCCTGGGCTCTTGCCGTGTGTGGCTCAAGGTCTCACAGCAGTGCCAGCCCCAAGGGTGCTGAGCCCTGTGGATGCCCCAGCAGCCAGCACTGCTGGGGCTGGGCTCAGGGCTCCTTGGTGTGTGCTCAGCCCTGTGCCAGCTCCCAGCAGTGCTGTGGGAATGTGCAGAGATCCCTGCAGTGCTGTGGGGATGTGCAGAGATCCCAGCAGTGGTCTTGGGACGTGCAGAGATCCCAGCAGTGGTTTTGGGATGTGCAGAGATCCCAGCAGTGCTGTGAGGATGTGCAGAGATCCCAGAGTGCAGGGGAAAACCAAAGAGGGCACCAGCTGGAGAGCCCTGGGTGGGACCTGTGAGCACCCAGTGCACCCTCTTCCAACCTCATTATTCTGTGATTCTGTGATCCAGATGTGGGGCCTGGGTCTCTCCATTGCTGAGGGATCAAGGGCTAAGCCATTAACAAAGACAGGCCCGTGTGTGACTCTCTCCCCATGTCCACCACTGGGGCCATATTCAGTGGGTAAAGCTTGGACAAGCATCTGTGGAGGGACATTTCCTGAGCATGACCCCATAGCCTGAGTGGCATCCCTTCAGCAGCTGTAGTGCCAGGAGTATTTTATATTGTCCCCTGTACAATCAAGCTAGGAAGCTCATTTATCATTACCACTGAAGGCGAGAGCACACTTTGAGCACACTTTGCTTTGTTTTTTTGGAAGTCACTGAAGAGGATTCTGTCATCAGGCGAGTGGGAAGGTTTGGGTGATCCTGGCCTTGCAGAATTACCTCAAGAAAGTGTCAAATCTCTGGCTCTGCAAGAAAAACATGTAATTCAGAGGCAAAAAGAAAGATTTATTTAAAGCATTTGAAATCCCTAAATAAATCATTTCATCTCATAATAGGTCCCAAACCATCCTAGGAGTGAGCACATCCATTTGAAGACTCAGGGTCCACAGTCTTTCATCCTGCATTAAAACTAATTGTGCTGAAAATTTATCAGTGATTTATTCTGCAGAGTTACTCCATTTGTAACTCTCCTTCCTGAACGTTTCAGCACCATTGTGTTTGATGATAAGAACTTGTTGTAGCAACCTCTGTCCCTAAACACTTGGAAACTCTTGTTTAAATAAACATGCAACTTGTGAGCAACATGCAGCTCCAATGTGTATCTTATTAAAAGCTGGCAGGAGTGGAGCCTCCTGGCTTTCTTGCCAGTGTTTGGAATACAGTAGCATTTTTACTCCATAGTAATAAATTTCTGTAGAATGAAGGGCCATAATATTTGCTCTTTTGGGGGGATACTCTGTTTAAATAGGTGGAGTGATGGAAAATATTCCTAATAACTAGGAAACAAAATGAAGCAGGTAAATATTTAGGTTGTTAACGTTGCATTTGCCTTTTCCAGGGCTACAAAAGGAGGGAAGGAGCCATTTCTCAGCTCTTCCAAGGAGAGGCTTTGTGGAGAGTCATTCAAAGAGAATTGATTTGAATCTTGCTCAAAACCAGACTGAGAATTTCCTTTTGCCCATCCCCATCCACCCCTTGCCCTTTCCAATCCTCCCCTTCAGCTTGTGCTGCCTCACTCCAACCCAACTCTCCTTATGGAAAGAACTTTTCCTGCTGTCTTTAAGTTAGTGTTTTCTAATTAGTTCACTATTAATTAAGGGGGTTTGATGTTATGATGTGAAAATTAGCTGGCAAACCAGACTGCCATTATCCAGAATTTGCAGAATTAAACTCAGAATTCCAAAATAACTTCTTCATTAATAATTCTGATTTTCCAGACATTACACAGAAACACTGGTGATTAGCAGAAGCGTGATCTATTCTCATTCATACTATCCCCAATTAGCAGTAATTTAGTTATTAACTCTGGTGCAAATGAGAGGGACAGAGCTGGGAAGCGTTGACTTCTTTTTGCACAGGAATATTTTGCCACTGCTTTTGGGAAGCTTTGTCTGCCCAGACCCTGTGCTTGCTGCAGGAAAGACCCTCTCCTTTGTATGGTTAGAGGACAATCTGAGGGGCCAGAGGAGATCCCCCATGGACCTCCATAGCTCCCCAGGGCAGCTGGGAAGCACTGGACACTGGCTGGGTGCTGAGGAATTACTTGCTTCATTCAAAACTCGGCCAGAGTTCAAGTGGGCAGGAAGCTGGCCCTGTGCCTGGGAGAATTTGTCACAAGATTAAGGAATTAATGAGAAAATACAATATATTAAAGAATGAGAGATTTTGCTAACCTCTTACCTTGTCTTTGCCTTAATTGCCTTTAAAAATCATGGGATACAATGAATTATCATTGATTTTTCTCAATACCTTTTTATTTCTGAAGAAACCTGATAAGTGGCAGTGAGAGATGATGGTTCAAAGGGACCCAGGAGATAGATGAGGTGGGCAGGATCGCAGAGATCCCCCCAGGGGTCCAGGCTCTCTTGGTGACAGCACCAGCGTGTGGCAGAGCATTTTGGCTCCTCTTTCCTGCCCAGATGTTTGGCTAGAGCTGCATGGGGATGATGGGGAAGATGGTGCTGGGAGCAGGGATACTGCTCACCCTCTGGGTGTGTGTCTCCTTTGGCTGCTGCAAGGAGCCAGGCAGCCCTCTTTCCAGAGCAGGGATTTCTGTTTAAAGCATGTTGCCTCAGCTTTACTTTTATCCTAAATCTGATATTTTGGCCAATGTAACTTCTCTGTGAGCCAGCGTAGGACCGAGCTGGAAGCTCTGTTACCTCTCACAACCACGTGTTCCATGTGCCTGCAGAGCCACATCCCCACTGACAGGATGGGGACCTTCTCCAGGCACTGTGGCTCTGCACTGTCCCCTCTGTGGGTTTTGGGTTTATTGACCCAGGAATGAACACCACTGCCATGGCAATGCAGCTCTCAAACTGGGGGTTTCCAGCCTTCATTGCAAAGGAGTCCTGTCAAAACTTCAAGCAGAGACATGGGATTTGTATCAGGAACAGAGGCAAAAAAGCCCTCAGGTCTGTTCTCCTACTTACCAGAGGCCAGATGAGCGTGAGGATCCCTCTGGCCTGAAATGTATGATCTGCTATTAGAAAACACCTGGCAGTCTGACTGGCATGGCTAGGAAGGGACAAGGGACAGGGGTAGGAATGTTCTGAACTGAAGCTCTGTTCCCAGGGCCGGCTGTGCACAGGGGTAGCCCCAGGCAAAGAGTAACCTCAGATTTAACAAACCTCACAGACAACAGCACATGCTCTGTCCAGAGCACGGCTTTCCAGGCTGTGAGGAATGGCTCACATCTTTGGTTCCAGGCAGCAGGAATTTGTAGCTGCTTTCCTTTGCATGACAAGCCTGGACAGTGTCCAGGTGGGACCGCACTCCCCATGGGCAGTAGCATCCTTGGAGCCCACCTGGTGTGCAGTGCATGTTCCCCTCCAAGGCAGAGCCTCAGCCTCCTGCCAGCCACTCACAGGGGCTGCTTGGGAAGCCTCAGCCTTAATGGGATCATTTTCTTACAAGCTGTTTTGGGAGGCTCACCCAGGCAGTTGTATTTCTGTGCAGCATCTGCCAGGGTTCTGCACCTCAGTGAGCTTCAGGCAGGACCATTGAGAGTTTAAATAATGCTTTATTCAGAGATAGATTAAGATAACTTCCTTCCCTCTGTTCTGCGGATATGATGTAATTTGGACATGTCTATGGAAGTTGGAATGAAAGAATTGTCTTGTGTGCATGATGAATATTCTAATTGAGAATAATATTCAATAAAGACCAAGACAGGTGCTTTCTCCTTCCTGGGATTCCTAATTGCTGATGTGTGACTGCAATTTGTATGTCCTCTTAAACTTCTTTCCAGTGGTTTCCCAGATTTATTACTATTCCATACTACCGAACAAAAAGAATTCAAATTAGCCTTTGCCTTGGTATTTGATATAAAGTGAATTTTGCTGCCCACATGCAAATTCCACATGTATAGAAGGTACCAATCAGGGGGCAACCTAAATTTTACCCTGACATTGGCAATGCCTGGGCCCCTGCACCTGGGTTGTTTTAAGCTGTCCTGATGTAGCAGCTACTCCTGATGCCTTTCTGCTGTTTTCAGATTATTAGATAGTTGCAGAAATCCTTCCATGGTCCCCAGCATCAGTTGCCAGAGGCAAGTCAAAGTATTTTGGAGTGGAGCAGGGAGATCAGAGGCCTGGCTAAGGGTGCTGACTTCAGGTGCTGGAGAGGAGACAGACCTCCTTTCAATGTCCATGTAACTCAGAAGTTAAAACCCAACAACCTGTCCTGGGCACATTTGTTGTAGTACTGGAAGCAGCTGGAGAATGGCAGTTGATTTTAGCAGATTGGGGTTTGTCTGCCTGGGACACTTTCTCTCAGCTTTCCACCCCTTCCTGCCAATCTCTGTTTGTTGGGAAATGTCTCCATGAAAGGACAGCAAGAGAGAGAGATGGAAATAACCCTGGCCTGTTTGTCCTCCTGGTGGCTCATCCCATCAGACAGCCCTGGGGCCCTTCTCCACTCTGCTCCTTTCTTGAGCTGCATAACACCATGGGCTGAAGCTTTTCCTGGTTTCTTGGCCTCCTTTTCCTCCACCCTCTTGGTTTCCTCTGTGTTTCTGGCTGTTTTCTTCATTTGCAAACCTGGGTTTGCAGTTTCCCAGCACTCCAGTTCCTCGAGCAGTTGTGCTGACGGTGCAGCGAGCACAGGTCTCCCCGCAGACCACCTGGGAAACAGGAAACGCTCTGAACCTCTGGATTAACTGAAACACCATACTTAGGTCCCCCTTGACTTCTCCATTTCCAACTCCTGCTCTGACTTTGGGCCACCTTTAGTACTAGCAGTTATGATCATGCTCACACACCGAAGGGGTTTGAGGCAAGCTGGAGAGCCCTGCACACCAGGAGTAAGTGGATCTTGCTCTGGAAAAGCCTGGGATGTGCATTAAGGCTCTCATATAAATCTTCCCACTTTGTTGACATCTGATTTGACAGAAGCTCAGCTTCCTGTGTCCCTGCAGAGCAGAGGTGTGCTCGCCAGGCAGCTCCTAGTGGCCTGGAACCTGCTCTGGGACTGGCACACTCTGCCGCCTCGTTCCTCATTGTCGCAAACTCAAATGGGTGGGAAACCTGTGATTTTGAGTCAGGAGCAGGAGACTCTTTCCAAGATCCATCTCCAGGCTGAAGTTCCCAGAGGCTGCACGGAGCTGTGGGGACACTTGCCCTGTGTGCCTTGCTGAGGGCTCAGGCTGGGTGCTGTGAGTGCACCCTCCCCACACCTCCTGACACCCAGAAATGCATCCAGAAGCCACAATTAGAGCACCCAGAGGAGTTGGGCTTCTTGATCTCCTGCACATTAAAGGAAATGGAGTGGAGCACAAACCAAACCAAACCTTGCTGTCCTGTGAGGAGTGTGTGAGGCTGGGGGTGCTGAAGCGCCGGCCCCGGTGCGAGGAGATGGCCCTCTTCCCATTCATGTATTTTGTATTATAAAATGACTGCAGTTGTCATAGCAACATAAAGGGAGCAGATCTCATTACTGAGGCCTGGCCACATTATTTTCTCCAAGGAATTTCTTCTTTTCATTATTTTTCTCCAAAGGTCAGTTATCCTCTGAGGCAGGGTGGGAGATTCTGCGAAAGGTGAAGCATATTCATGGCAGAATTCCCCTGGTGGAATTTACAATCATTTTTCTTTTTTTATACTTGTAGAGAGATTTCTTTTAGTATAACATTTTCTTTTAACCCTTTCTGTGGGAGCCTGGCTGCTCCTCATATCCAACTGGGTTGGTGGCTAAGAAGCTTTGCGCAGGGATTTGCTACGGAAAGCAGAGAATTAATGTCAAATCATGCTTTTATTATCACATAAACCGAGGTGTGTCGTGCTGCTTATGAGCATTTTGCTGACTTTTTGTCTGCCTTTAGCAGCTTCGCAAACTGCAGGAACTATTTCAAACTTTGTTCTGAAGCTGTTTCTTCTTTTCTTGCAAAGTAATCATCGTTGGGTGATGGTGCTGGTGGCAAGGGAGCAACTCCAACCATCACTGTGAATATTGGGGTGCTCAGCTGGAGATGCAGAAAAATATATGTACAAACAGGGTATACCTGTTCAAGAAATGACTGAACATGGCACTCAGTGCTCTGCTCTAGTTCACAAAGTGAAGATTGGACTCGATGACCCTGAAGGTCTTTTCCAACCTAAATGATTCTGTGATTTTTAACTGTGGCATTTCATCAGGTCCAGAATTTCACACAAATATCCCAGTTCCTTTTTGATAGAAATATTTCTCATTACCTGATTATTAAAGCTTTTAAACAGGCATTCCAGCTCCAAATGGCAACCTGTATTTTCTAAGTATGTTCTAAAAGAATGATAATGCCCAAAAAAGAGAGAGGAACACAGATTGCACCCCTGTGGTGGGATATCCATGAGGTCAGGTAAAAGACCTCTCTGGCTCTCCAATATGTCACTTAGAATGTTGACAAGGATAAAGATGTTTTTTCACCTTTGCAGAATTTTCAAAGATTGCTTGTCCTGAGATACGGGAGAGAACTTGGACATATAAAAAGAGAGTAGCTCTGGATTGTCTCAGCGTTTTGCAAGAGGATGTCTGGGCCTTTATGCTGCACAGAAATTGTCTTTCTCTTCACAGGTGTTTGTAAATAATTGTGTGATGTTACACAGATAAGGGATCTGATACCTCACTCACACCTGTGTCACACGTGGCTCAGAGGGAAGCAAACCCAGCTCCCTGTGCACAGGATTCTGGCCTACTGAACTGTACAGCACAGCCTTAAGGAAGGAATTTAGATGTATATCCTACTGTTATTTTAAATTTCTTTCATTTAACATGGGCAAGCCTTACAGTCCTTATATTTTAGTGAAACAGCACAGAAATGTATCATGTCTCTTTCCACCATGAAGAACCGTGTAAGGAGCTTGCAGTGAGCGGGAGAGGCTGTGGGGAGCATATGGCCGTCAAGGCTTTGCTCATTAGTGGAAATCTGCCTGAAAATAGGATCACTTTCTGCTATAAACTTCAGTCATGCCGAAAGCCAGGATTTCCCAGAACGGCTCCTTTGTGTGTGGCAGCCGGAGCGCGTGTTCAGTGGGCTGCCAAGGAGGGAAGGCAGGAAAGCCTTGTGGTGGCGTGCAGGATGCACAGAGCCATCTTCCAGGAGCACTGGCTGGACATGGCTGGGGTGACACTTGTGGAGTCTTTGCCAAACCCATCAGCTGCCATGGTCACTGATGAATTCAGTGTTAGAGATACCCCCCTTCAAAATGTTCTGGGCATTGCTCGGAGCAGGGTGGGTTCCTGGGGATTAGAGCAGGTTGAGAGGGAAGGGGCTACTTCTGACCCCTTACAGCCTCTCCTCCTTTGTCATGTCTGGCAGGCTGCACAGAGCAAGGGCCAGGGTACAGGGGTCAATACTACTGACCCACTCCAAAGGTGTCTTTTAAAAATGAATGGATTCTAATGAATCCCCACTATGAAAGCAGCAACAATGCCTGGGCCATTTCACAGCCCTTTTCATCCCGTGCTCATCATGGTTTAGCACTGTCGGTGCTGTCAGGAGCAGGGGCAGAGCCAATGCTGGGACTTCGATTTAGATGTCCATTTTCTGTAAATCACATTTTGCATGCAAAATGAGTGTTTGCATATGCAAATGAGCAGGCATCTAAGTGGCCATGTGTGGTTGCTAATATCTACTTTGCATGTTCGCTGATGGTAACTGTGCCTGGTGAACAGGAGCGTGTGAATTTGTGCATAACCACCATGGGCACGTGCTCCATGGTAGCAGAGGAAACCCAAGAAAATTGAAATGTGCCTTGGTTTGAAATGATTGAGGCAGCCCTGGGTTTTATTTCACAAACAGATGAGCTGAGGGCTAGACTGTACCAGCGAGCTTCAGGAAAGCACAACGCTCGGTCAGGGAGCCTGGCAGAGGCAGGATTTGTGCTGAGCACATCCATCCCAGCCCAGCCTGGGCACTGCAGATGCCGTGATGGTTGGGTGCATCTGCCAGGTGATGTTGCTGTGCAGTGTCTTGCTTGGGTTCCTGGCAGGCTGAGCCGCTGCCTGGCTATAATTGCAGGCTGCAGCAGGTAGATGGTGTCACATCACACGCGCCTCGGAGCGAGCCGGAGTGCCTGGAATATCTGATGAACACGGGTTATTATAGGGCTTTTAACTGTGCATTTAGCAGTGGTGGATGTAAAGCTTTTAGCTTGCACTCCTGTTTATTAATTAATAAAGGGCTCTGTTCCGACATTACTTATGTCCCCCTGTGTCTCGTCAGAGCTGCAGGGCTCATTGCAAATGATAAGAGGCCCAATGCACTTCTCATGAAATTCACTTAAAGCTGGCAGCCGGCCCTGCAACCGCGTGCCAGGATTCAGCTCTGCTCCTCTCTGGCAGGCTCTCCTCCAGGACCCCTCCACTGCTCAGCTTTTGCAGTTGGCACAGGCAGAGGGATGCTGCGACGTGGGCAGCTGGGCACAGCCAGGGCCAAACCATTCTCTCGAGGGCTGTCCTGTGGTCAGCAAGGCTGAGTGAGGCTCTTCTGAGCTGTCCTCACACATCTCCTTCCAACTTCCTACTGGAGGGATGGAAGGTTTAAAGATTTAAACTGGCACAGGGTGTCCTGCAGACATATGGCATGGGGTGCATGTGCCATGGTGGGACAGGAGTTGGAGGCAGCATGGGAGCAGGGCAGTGCCAGGAGCTGAGGTGGCAGCTTGGGGACTCTGCGTGGTAGAGCCCTCAGTTCCCACACAGGAGAGTTGATGGAGCAGGAGGGTAAAAACTACAGGAAAGGAAGAGAATCCCTAAACTCTGGGCAGAGTGCTGCCAGGTCCTGATGTGTTTAATGGTGTTATTTAAATGTATAATTTCCCATCCCACCCAGTCCATTGGTTCTGCCCAGGCCCGGAGGATTCTGTTTTGGGACTGCAGCATCTCTCAGCATTAGAGAGGACAGGTGCCTGTGCTGGGCTGGAATCTGCAGGGTCTGGTCCCACAGATGTGGCAGGGGATGTGGCTTTGGCAAATGCAGGCCCCAATACTTGGCACCACAGGGCCTCTTGCTAGATTTTCAAGGTGGTCTGAGTCTGTGGTGCTGAGGTCTGGGGCTGAGGGTCCTCTTTAATGGTGAGAGGTGCCTCAGCAGCTCCTCTGGCAGCGGATGTGGTTGGGACTTGCCCAACTTGCTATAGGCACTGGCAGCTGCTGGTGCTCAGCTTCTTTGCAGCCTCTTCTCTCTCTTCTCTTTTTTTTTTTTTTTTTTTTTCCCTGACTGGCTTGTGGTGGGCCAGTAACTCACAACAGAAACATCTTCTTCTGATTAGGATCTGTTGAGGTATTTTTGTATCTTTAGCTCTAATTTGGATGACAAATCCCCCATAGCTGTGATAGCGGGGAAGGGAAATGGGCACTGCTGGTTTAGGCAGGATGAAGTGGTGTGATAATGTGGTGTTTGTGCTTATTGCAAACATGTGTGGAATGGAGAGAGAGCCTCTTTGCCTACAGCAGCCCTGGGTCCAGAATCAGCACGTGAGTGAGGGGTGAACCCAGTGGGAGCTAGAGAAGCTCTGGGGTGTTATCCCAGAGAAGTGCCCCATCCCCTCCTTGCCTTGTGTGGAAGAGCCTGAAGGTGCATTTTTGTTTTAAAAGGTTGCAGGAGGAATGTTCAGGGCTTGCTGCTCTGTTTCCAGAGCCAACAGGTGAGCTGGGGGAGCTGGGGGTAGCCAGCTGGTTCCTGCCCCGTGGTGCCAGGGTGCAGCACTGCCACACTCTGAGCTGGGTGTCAGGGCAGGGCTGAGGTACTTCAGCCTCTTTCCCTTCCTTTCCTCCAGATGCCACCCTCCAGCTTGTGCAGACTGGGAGAAAGTTTCCCAGTGCCAAATCCCTGGTCCTGGACTCAGTGGCTCAGCCCATTTGGCTGTGGATGCTCTGGTCTGGCCTGGGTCAGCGTTCCTCCAAGGTGCAGCAAACACACAGCAGATGTACCAATAGCGAGGATATTTTTGCTGTGGATGTTGAAGGTTTGTTTTCATTAAGCATTCTGGAAACGTTGCTCTTTGTGCCTGAGCATTCGGGTTATGGAGCATCCTGCAGGCTCTGAAATTTGCTTTTTTTATTTAAGTTTTTTCTGACTTGAAAGGCTGGTTTTTATAACAGGTCAATTTCAGCCCATTTGATATTGATATATGAAGATCCTCAGGGATTATTGTAATGCATTTTTCATCCTGCTGTGATAGTATCATATAAGGAAAATGGGACTGACTGTTAAGTACAAATTGAAAAAGACATGGTCATTTAAGATAACTCCTTATCTGTATACAAGGAAATGGTATCAAGGAAATAGACCACCAGTTGACAGAAATAAATTTTGCCTCAGGCTCCTCCTTCTCTTCCTCAGCTGCTCAGGCTTTCCCTTTCCCTTTCCCTTTCCCTTTCCATTTCCATTTCCCTTTCCTTTTCCCTTTTTATCCTTTTTCAATCACATTTATTTGGGGGTCTCTCTGGGCTTGATGTGAACCCAGCCAGGCTCCCTTCAGGTAACACAGCCCTGCCTGTGCCCCAAGGACCCCTTAGATCCTGGTGTGACTGTGCCACCACCAGCCTGCCCTGCCCAGGTGGAACAGCTGGAGTGAACGGGCCTCACCAGTGTTCTTGGGATGAGCTCCAGAAAGGGACACCCGGAATTTATTTGTGTGTGTCTGGATGTGCTGGAACAAGTGGAGGAGCTTAATGAATGATTTCTTTAGTCAAGTGAGAGCTGTTTGTTTTTATAGCCCTTATAAAAAGAGAGGAAACAAACTCAATAAGCCAAGTCACACTCGATCCAGTCAGAGTTTTTTATTCCTGGCATTTTATCTCAACTCTCTCTATTTTAATAAGCCATAAATCAGGGCTGATGGTGTGAACACTGTCAGTGGGTCCTGCCCGCGCCACCAGGAATGGCACTGCCCTGCCAACACCTTCCTGCAGACAGCCTGGCCCTGTCCCTGGCTGGTGGGATTTGTTGGAGAGTCTTCCTCACAGAAAGCTGCAAAACCCATTTGAATTTATGATCGTTTTGGAGTCTGAGCAGGAAAAGTGTGTTTTTCCAGCTCCTGTGAGGTAATCACAGTGCGATGACATATGCTGCCGTTCCCTGCGCGCTGCACACGCTGTGCTGAGCATCAGCTCCGAGCGTGCTTTCTCCTCCTCGGTGATTATTACATCCCCTTTGGGCTCCAGGCGTTCTGACCATCAGCAGAATGAGGGCGATTACAATTTGGCATAAGGCACTGCAGTCAGAAGCCAATGTTTAGAGACAGTGGTATAAGAGAAGTTCCATAATTGGAGCTGCAGGACCGAGTTTGCCAGAGTATCTATTGCTGGCACCGCGTCCTTCTTGGCGCTGCACCTATTGGAGCTGCACTTTGGCCCACACCTTGTTTCATACTGAGCCTGCAATTAAAGCACAATCAGTGGTCCCTGTCCAGCCCTGGGATGCAGTTGTGCAGCCCAGATTCCTGTACGTGCCCGAAAGGTCTTTGAGGCGCCCGCGGTGAAACACACATGCTCGCTGCCGGCGCCTTGGCTGGGGCTCACGTACAGTCCTGAGAACTTCTCCAGCTTTAATTTAGTGTAAAGACAGTCCTGGAGCAAAATCCCTGCACTGCTGTCCAGCCTCCCAGCACTTCAGGGCTTCAGCTCTTAGGTTCTCTTTGTGTTGTGGCTGGGCGCTCAGTGGCTGTTGCATTTAGCAATAACTGTTTATTTTATTATTTCCTTGCTGAATTCATATTTTTGTGTCCTATTTCCCAGTAGAGATAGCTCAGGACACAATAGCAGCCATGGCTCTGAACCAAAACAATCATGGGAAAGCAGTGAGAGAGGCACACATGGGGTACTTGGGAAGGCAGGATGGGTGGCACAGAGGGCATGAAGGACCAAGAATGTGGGAGATACCTTGGCAGCTGAAAAAGTCCTCAGGAAACTCCAGTCAAATGCAGATCTGCAGCAGCCATGTAGGAGCCACGTCTGACTCCAGAGAAGGTCTGTGTGGCTTCATCCTTTGCCTCGAGACTTGATCTGTGCCAAGGATGCAGCAGATCCTTGTCTGTCCCAGGGGTGTGAGGTGGGTGTCTGCTGAGGAAAGCTTTGTACTGGGAAGGGTGGTGGCACTGAACCTGGGATGCTGCAGAGCACAGGTGGATGTGGGGGAAGCTCCACGCTTGGCTGTGGGGAGGAGCTCGTTGGCTTTTTGGAGAAGCATCATCCCAGCAGCCCATTCAGAGCCCATGCCTCGTGGCACTGGGCCTTCCCTGAGCCGGTTGCTTCAGATAACTGACTCAACAGCATGCTTCATAATTAAAATATTATAGCTGGAAATGTTGACTATCTTCCAAGTATGCCAGGAGGCTTCTGTTTGCACGGCTTGGAGCACAGGCTGTCAGGGAAGGCTGGTCAGAGCAGAGACAAACGCATTTATGTTGCTTATTGCTCCAGCATCTCAGAGCATTCACACAGCCCTGCTGCTGCTGGCAGCTTCTTATTTCCTTCACACCTAATTGAACTTTGTTTTAAAAGTCTTTTGTCTGACTAATGTCCGGAGTGCTCTGACATGGCTGCTTGGCCTTTCATTCTGGTTCTCCATCGGTATTTACAATGGGAGGCTTTGGGAAAGGCTGCGTGGAGGGAGGCTGGGAGGTGAAGGGCATGGCTTGAGGGACCCACAGGGAACCCATGGAGTGAAGGCAAGGTGGCAATCTGGGACGCTGCTGGGACAGTCAGCTCTGGATCCCCCCAGCCTTTCGTGCCTGTGCTCCTGCCTCCCTAGGACGAGGTCTGGTGCCACTGTGGGTGTTTTGGTGGGGTCCCTGTGCTGTCACCTGATGCCTCTGCTGTGACCTGAACATCAGCTGGAAACAAAAGCATCTGCAAGGGAACGGCCTGTCTCTCTCTTCAGGGGCTGCTTAAGACTGTACAAGGAGATAAGCAAATTATATGGCCTTAAATATCGGTGGGATCTGTGATTCTCCAGACAGCCATCAAGGCAGGGCTAACAAGGGCACTTTAAACACTGACTCAGGCATTTCTGCTGCAGAGATCCTTGTCTCAGCTTTCCCCTGGGAGAAGAGCAGACAGCAGGTTTGTTAAAGAACACCGCTTTAAGTTTTTCAAAGTGAAATTCTTGTTTTTCTGCTATTGCTAAGGAAACTGAACATTTTGTCCCTGCTGGCCCCTGAGCTCCAGCACTCATTGCTGCAGTGGTGTAAAATCAAGCCTAGAAGGCCAAGAGCCCTTCCCTGTGTGTGCACAGGGGAGGGGGGATGCTGGAGCACAGTGCTTTGCCAGCCTGGCACATTTGTTTCAGGAGCTGTCCTGGCTGGGACAAGGAAGATGCAGCCAGGGAAAATGCTGGCAGTGGCAGGATCTCTGCCTGGCATGGGGACCCTGCCTTCCACCCCTGCCAGGGTCACACCATTGTGCCATCCCCATGCCATGGCCACACACCTCATGGCACCTGGGAGTCAGGGAGAAGCTGGGGTGAGGGTTCAATGGATTGATCAACTGTTCCTTGGGCTGGCAGGAAGGATAATCCTCATTAACACACCCATTATTGCTGCAGCTCCCCAGGAAAGAGATGGAATGCCGGCATTGCAAAGAAAAGTGCTTTTGAATTAGTAATGTTTGTCTAACACAGAAAACTCCAGGTCACCTGGGATGGTTCACAAGTGGTGTCTTGTGTTTTGGAGGAGGGGGGAAAAAAGGGGTTTCAAGAGACAAAGCTGAGCTGGGTAGGAGGTACAGGACCACGGGAGCTGTGGACAGGCAGTGACCTTCTCCACAGTGTCCCAGGCTGTTCTGACCCTCGCCAGGAGCTCGTCCTGCCCCTCCAGCCCCAGCAAACCCTCACCACAGTGCCTGGCACCCTCATCCTCTCAGCTGTTCCTCTCCCCCTTGCTGCAGCGGTGCCAGGAGGATTCCAGTCTTGCTCAGGGTGATTTTCAGAGAAGCTGAAGGATATTATTCTCTCTGTCAGACTCATCAATACTTTTAATTAGCTTTTTTTTTTTTTTTTACCCTGCTTCCATTCCCTTCCTATATATCAGCCTCTTAACAGATTTGAGTATGTTTTGAGCTGCCATACCCGACGCCATTTAAATCACTTCTCAAGGGCTCTGGGCCAGGGATGTGCAGTGGTAGTTTAAAGGGATTAGAGCCCTTTGTTTTTTCACAAGTGGTTCAATTTACAAAAGATCAGGGTTCAAGACCTGCACACTATAAAGTGACTTAAAGCCATGAAATCTATTTCTCACTAATTCTAGATTACTCTCTACTTAGGAGCCCAGGGTGCCAAAAATGGTGGTTTTTGTTAAAATGATATGAAATCCTAATGCCAGTCTTTTTAACCACTATTGCATAGTGTACAGTGTCATGCAAATTCCAGACCTATGTGAGCAATTATGGAGCAATGAACATGATCATTTCGATTAAACCAACATGTGTTTTCAAAGATTTTATTTAAGGCAGATAACCGTAAAACTTTGTCACTTCGCTTCTCCTCTCGGGCATACGCACAAAGCCTTAAACACCCCACGTATCTCCATTGTAAAGTCTGAGCATTAATTGCCCACTGCTTATTCAAGCAAAGCCCCCATTGAGAGAAATGGGATTTTGTTTGAATAAAGGCTGCAGAATTGGACCTCTTGTCTGTGGCTGAGAGATAGGCGACCGGTTTGGTTTTGGGGTCTCCCGTTGCAAAATCGGAGCGTTAGGGAAGATGGGCTTTCTGTTAAAAAAAGTTTTATCTTACTCAGCATCATACTTGTAATTTGAAATGGAGAGAACCGGTGGCCCACGCAATCATGAATAAAGAACAGTGGGAGAAACTGGGTCAGGCTGGCAAGAAGGTAGGAGCTGCCCCGATTGTTTTTCTCCCAGCCATTAGCTTCACAAGAGAATCCTTTTTCTCACTGGACGACTGTACTTTATTTTTCTAAAGCAGTATCCCTCTGACAACCCAAAAGGAATACTGCATCTGCAAATGAATGGTGCCTGCAAAGAGACAACATGAAATTTTTAAAAAGCATGGTAATAAACGCTATTCAAAAAAACACAATCTCTGAAAAACACGGCCTATTGAAATGACAAGCCGAAAATCATTTGCTAAGCACTGAAATGGCCCCTTTTGTCACCCCAATCCTTCTGTTGACAGTTACCTTTCAATCCTACAATTGTGCAGTAAGTACTGATTTTTATTCAATGTTCTATTCACCCTGCGTATTAATGAAAAGAAAAAAACTTGTAAGAATAGCCTTTAATAGGCTGATAGACAAGGCTCCCCTATTCTCCTGCTAGAGCTCCTCTTATCAGCTTCTCACAGTATTGCTGCTCGCTCAATTCTTTCCCATTTCTAAACTTTGCTCACCCATCTGGGCTTGTTCTCAACTGAGATGGAAACATTTTTATTTCACAAGTCTTGCTGACCTTTTCTTACTCTTCAGGCGGCGTTAGGTGAAGCTCTAACCTCAGACCAGCCTTTTTTAAAGCTCAAAAAGCACAATGAGCAGATCAGGTCTCAGCTCATCTGAAGAGGAACGGAGGGGTTGTTCCCTGAGCACTTCTGAGGGCTGGGGTGATGGGACAGCAGGGACACAGTCCCCGTGGTGGAGGGTGCAGGGGAAGGCTGGTCACACTCCTGGGTCTCACAGGGACCACTGGCATCACTTGGCCAAAGCGGTGACATTCACAGAGTTGCTGCAAATAAAAAGTATTTAACAAAACTAGGCAGTGCTGTCCTTGGCTGGCAGTATCCAGTGCCAATTCTCCCAAGGTTCCTGGAGCATTCACGAGTAGCTTTGCCCAAAATTAGCAATTACATTTATAACAATTGAAACCCAACTTTGTAACACGTGTCCCCAGCCTGTGATTGCAGATGTGTCCGCGCTCGCTCTGAGCTGGTGGTCACGGTGGCTGGGCTCTCTGCAGAGCTTTGTGGGGGCTGCCCCTTGCCTGGGCCCCTGTCTGGGGACTGTCCCTCTGTCTGGGCTGCCCAGTGCGACCCCTCAGCCAAGCAGGGCTGCGAGGGGCCCCTCGGATGGGGCAGCAGGGTCCCTGCCCGCTCCCAGATGCAACGCACTGCCTGTGCTGCGAAGGGGAGAAGCCTCCTCCTCCTCCTCTGCATTCCCCACTCATGCAGTTTTTCTTTCCAGTAGGGAAATTCAGCGCATAACTATCCAGGATTGCAAAAATGTAAACAGTCTGTGTTACATGTCTTCAAATTACAGCCTGCTGCTCGACACATGTGCAGATAATCGAAGCCCTCTGCTCGCGGGGCCCCGGCCCGGGCGAGTGCCAGCGACTGTCCAGTGTCCCCTGCCCCAGATGTCTCCTGCCCTGGCTGTCCCCTGCCCTGGCTGTCCCAGCCCCAGCACTGCTCCAGGACCGCCACCGTGCCCTTCATGCCCCACTGGCACCTCCAGCACTGCCAGGCCTGCCCGGGGCTGGCCCTGCCGCCCAGCCAATATTAACGAGAAGCCTACTTAGGGGTTGTTTGAATAGAGGAAATTGTTTTACATTGTGATGCAATATTTCCACACCGGGGTCTCATTTATGCAGCGTATTAAAGTCAACACTCGGCACATCTATCTCCATAAGGAGCCAGGCCCATTATCCCCAGTTACTTTTAAGCAGTCTTTGGCTGAGTCCTGACGTGCTGCCGGTGCCATACATCACAGGGATGCAGTTCCTTAAACTGCAGCTCGTGATTGATAGTTTAACCTTTTTCTCGGAGGTTAATTCGATATATGCTGGTGTAAACTATAAACCACAGCTCCAGCCTGTCGGGAGGAGGTAATCTGCATGGCGCTCTTATGAGATCTCAGGTGCTGCAGTAATTACACCATCATCTCCTCCTCCTCCCTCTGCTATTTCTCCTTCCTGGAAAGAGGAGGAGGAGGAGGAAGAGGAGGAGGCTACTCACCAGCACCTGAGGAGTCCAGCTCTGACTCTGTTGTGGCCCAGCCTGGGTGACTCCTCAAAGTTCCTGCTCCCACCAGTTCTTGAGGTCATGCCGGGGTTGGGATTTTGGTGCTGCTCCCAAGCTCATTCCTTCCCAGAATCCCTGTGCTGTTCCTGGGAATGGCAGTGGAGGTGGTGAGATGGGCAGCACCTGCCTTGACAAAATGGAGTCCTTCCATAGAGCTGTGGGGGATGTAAGCTCCCTATCCCACTGCGTGTTTGGGGTGTCCCTAAGCCCTGACCCATGGTGCTGTCACACACCACAACCAGATACCATGGATGGTGTTGGCTCATGCTGTTGAGGGCCAGGATACCTGTGCCCATGGCCAGAGCCTTGCTGCTCTCCCGCCCCCTCCTAGAGCTTCAGCCTCCTTGCCTTCTTAATTTCTCTTTTTTATTAGTTGTTTTGGCCCCTCAGAGAAGGTGGGGGTTGGAGGGATGTGCAGCCATCCAGTTGCTCTTTGGTGGATCTTCCCAGTAGGGTTGGGAAGCCACCCAGCTCCACTGCTCAGGCAGCTCCTGCACTGCCCTGGCCTTGTGGGAACCTGGTCACTGGGGAGCCCTGGCCCTGGCCAAGCTGAACTGAGGTTTGGGGGGTCTGCAGTGGGCTTGGGGGTCTGCAGTGGCTTTGCCATCCCTCTGAGGGTCTCATGCTGTCCAGTGGTCGAATGTGTGTGGCAGAGCTGTGACCTGCCAGTACACCCCAGGAATGCTTGCGTGTGCTTCATGCATTTTTTTTGGCCTCCGTCCCCTAAGTGTCGTTTTTTCCATAGGAAATAACTATTTCTGCTCGAGATCAATAAGATTTTTTTAAGAAAAAGGGAGAATTTTAAAGGCTTGGTTTAATTTAATCTATTTCTTTGCAGGACGCTCCCTTTGGTAACAATAGGAATTCGATTCCTGCCAGAGCAGACTCCTTAATTAGACCCCACAAAATGAACAGTAACGTGTCTCTGGGCTGAAATTCTCCCTTTCTGGAGCTTGCAGAAAGGAGGGAGTTTCTAACTCATAATTGCATCTGAATGCAAATGGCTGTGCCAATGTGAATATATTAAAAGCAGCAGCGTCAGCAATCACTGTGAAAAAAAAATACATACAAATGAGGCCCCAGCTTATTGCTCCATTTGGATGCTGTGAAATGGCACCTTATTGTGTTATTATAAGATTTCTTGCTTAGTTAACAGAAAATGCTTACAATTAAGTCTGAACTCATTTAGTGCTCAGACTAATTCACATTAGAAAAAGGATGTGACCTCGGCTCCAGATCCCTTTTCTATGGCTCTTGCTGTACGTGGAGGTGGCAGTGCTGGGCTGGGGAAGGAGCTGTGCTGCATTCCTCGTGTCCCCTGTCCCAGCAGTGCCTCAGGGACAGGGCTTGAGCATGGGCCAGGCACTGCCATGACCCCTGTCCTGCCTGTGAACCAGGAGAGTGAGATGATGTCACGGGAAAGGCTTTCTGCTTTTTCTACTTATCTTAATTCCTGACACTCCCATGGCTGGGCCCTGATGTGTCATGCCCTGCTCAGTCATTGCTCCTGTGCTGGGGCTGTCTGAGGAGGGGACTGCTGCTCACAGAGCCCAGCTTTGCTTGCCAGGAGACTGTAGGGAGAGGAGATAACAGCAAGAGGGGCTGAAGTTTGGGGGGTACAGCACATCTTCTGTGACTCCCTGGGTATCCAAATTAGTGGAAACCACCGAATTTCAGCTCCTTGCATCTCTGCTCTTTTTTTTGATGCTGAGAAATACCATCCCTGTACCCTGTGGGAAGGCTGCAGATAAATGAGGGTAAGTTTGTGTGTACATCAAACGCTGTGATGATGTGCCTTGTAGAACAGCCTCCCTGGCACAGCACATAAACACTCCATCTTCCAGGAACAGCTTTAGATATGGCAGGGACCAAGAATGAGAATAATATATATATTGAGAAAGAGTTTCACTGTGGGGAGTTCAGCAGGCACCACGTGGTGAAGAGCTGGCAGGGCTTGGGCAGATTCCAGAGCTTGGCCATCCTCTGTGGCTGTCAGTGCCTCCAGGAGCTGAGCTGGGGGTGCTCAAGTCAGAATGTTTGTGGCACTGAGGACTGTTCTTCACTCCCTTCTCCTCCCTTTTCCTTTTCCTCTTCCCTTTCCTTTTCTTCTTCCCCTTCCTTTCTCCTCTCCCAGCCATCAAAGCACCAACCCTCCTGTAAAACCAGTACCTGTAGGACGAGGCCTGTGGATAAATTATTATCGTGACCCCCGTTGCGCTGTGAAAAACTTCATGGAGCTGCTGAGTGAAAAGTCAAAATTTGCATTTAAATAGAAAATGTTTGGCAGCCTGTAACCCACCTGGCCGTGCATGGCAGGGGTCCCTGGCCATGGTGAAACACCAGTGGGGTGCTGGGAAGCTCCAGCAGCCAGGACAGGCCCTGCTCTGCTCTCTGGCCACTCTGTCATACCCTGACTGCTTTAACAGCCCATCCCAGACCTCCTGTGCTGGGGGCTCAGCCCAGGGTGCCTCTGCCCCTGGCCAGCACTGGCCATGCTCTGCTGGCCCCATTTTCACCACATTCTGCATTCAGTCCCCTCTCAGAGCTTGGGGGCTGCACGGGAGCCTGGCCGAGCCAGCCAGGGCCAGGCACAGGAGGGAGAAGTGTGAAGCATTTTAGGAGGTCTATAAATTAATTAAACCCCTTTTAAAGGTTAACAAGGTCCACTCTGTCCATCATTAAAGTAACTTCATGCATTTAAATTTTAACAGTCAAACCAATTAGCAATAAAAATGTTGTATGAACTGCACTTTATTGGATTCTGGTCAAGCCAAAATTGGTTCAACATTTGATGTCTGTTATATTTTTTTCCCCCTTTTCTCAATTTTAAACACAACCTCTATTTCCCTTGGGTTGTGAGAACACCAGTGAACTCAGGAGATGGAACAGTGGCAGCAGCAGCCGGGGCCACTCTGACTGAGACCCTTCCTCACTCCATGCAGCAGCCTGGCACCACAATCCACACTTACCATCCTTGAGAAAACATTTTGAACTCCTGGAAAAACCTTTCTGAAAGGAAAACTCTTGGGACTCTCGGTGACACCTTTCCAAAGGCATCCTCTGCTCTGCTGCTGCAGGGCCCCCTTGGAGCCCCTTCCCACCTAAACAGGCAGTGAAGGAAAATCATCTACAAAGGGGCCCAAAATGCTGATGCAGCAAGTTCCAGCCCCAGCAGAAATTACAGGATTAAGGCACATCTTGTGCCTGTAACAAGGACCATGTGAAGGGGATGTTTGCAGGATTGCAGGCTGCTGGCCTAGCAAAGGGACTGGCTTGGGGAAGCATGGAGGTACCTGATCAGGTAAAAATTTAGAGGAGCAGAAGGAGTGGCCTCCTTGAGAGGATGGACAGTGGATAAATTCTCTGCACATGAACACAGTGGTATTTATTTCCTACAGATCCTTCAGCCAGCAGGCTGCACAGGTACTCCAGAACCTGAACTGGCAAAATGAAATGATAAAAAGCTACCAGGATAGAGCAGGGGATTCACTGCAGAACAGTGTAGATTTGGCCCCTCTGAAGGGCTGGCTCAGAATCTGTTCTGCCAGGAAACCCAGGATAAACCCATCAGGAATGGTGGAATGGGGAATTAAAACCTGTTTGATGACGAACACTGGTCAAAATGAAAAATTATGGGGGGCAGGAGGGAAGGGGCAGAGGAGGTTAATGCTCAGCAGAGCTGAAGGGTCTGTGCTGGAGCTGCAGCTCCCAGTACCCCTGAGAGGGGTTGTGGAAACCAGATGTGGAGGAATGGTCACGGTGGGGGGAGCACGGGGCTGGTATCTGCTCATAATTACTCTTGATTTTGTGCGATGACATTGAGGCTGCAGGCAAACATGAAAGAACACTTGTGGGGACAGCAGCGCTCGCGCCGGCCAATGGATTAATAAAGAATGACTGACATGCAGGGAGCGGGGAGGCCCACATGGAAGTGTTTTGTAGGGTTTTGATGTTCTCCAGGCCCACAGAGACCCTTGCCAATGCTGCTGGTTGCCCCCCAGCACAGCCGCAGGAGCGCTATGCTTGGGAGACTCCCAACCCTTCCACAGCACGCTCCAACACCTCCGTGTGACCATGGATAAACCATGGTCAGTAACCACAGATAAACCATGGCCAGTAACCACTCACTCCTGGGCCAAGGGGCTCTTCAGGGAGAAGCCATCAGGTGCAGGACATGGGCTCCATTCACGCCACAGACAGCTCAGGGCTGCAAGAGTGGGGCAGCTTCCAGGAGAAGACAGAGAGCCTCCTCCCAAAGCAGCTCCTTAACAGGTAAAGGTTACCCACTTTCACTTAAAGCAGAGCAATTAACACATAATCACATTAACAAAGTACTCTATTATGGATTAAAGGGTTTTCCCTTTAGTAATAGCCCTGAGGCAACACAAAGCCTGCACTTTAAGAAGCAAAGACTGAGGATTAGGTGCTGGCCCTGGGCACCACCAGCACCCTCACACCTGGCTCCAGGTGTGTCCATCCCTGCCACCTCTTGAGTTTAGAGTGAACTGCTCCTTCCTCCCCTCAGAGAAGTGCCAGGCTTCTGGTGGATCTAGAGACCCAAATAAGATCCTTTCTGAGGAAGACCAGCCCCTACCCTGTGCCAAGGAGGGAATCACCCAGCAGGAAGGTTCACACCCACATCTGGAGAAGGATTCCTAGGGCAGGGAATGGGGCTGGGGGAGAGCTGTGGGAAGCACACAGCAAGGGGGAGTCACTCAGCCACCACCTGCCTCCTGCACTCGCTGCAAGCCTGCAGAGAGACTGTTACAACTTTTAATTTGTAAAACTAGGAGGAGAGGAGTGTGTGAATGGAGCGAGCAAGAGAGCAGATGGGCAATGGGCTGCCCAGCTTCACAGGCAAATTCCAGACGCTTCTGGGATTCCTTGCACCAGCAGGGTTTGTTTTGTCAGTGGTTTGGCATCCTTCCTCTCCCAACCTCCGTGTTGTGAGCAGGAGCCTTGCTGGGTGCAGGACTGGGAGAGCCACACTCTGCATCCCACTGGCTCTGCCAAGCTCTCCAACACGTTCACAAGTTGCTTTGCCCCTTCCTCTGCATCCAAACCATCACCACCACCAGCAGCGCCCTTCTTAATTACCACAGGTCAATCCTAGTCACAGCCTGTGGCTTGGCTCCTGTCTGTTTAACTTGGTGTGGCTGGGAAGGGGTCACCTCTTCATACAGATGGGGGCAGAGCTTCCCTACAGGACCTGGGTTGGCATCTGGCCAGCACAGGGGATCCCTGAGCACCTCCAGGCTCTGCTTGACACCCACTGAGCTGGGAAGGTCCTGACCACAGCCCTGTGCTCAGTCCTGCTCAACACCTTCCCACCAGGGCACAGCAGCTCATGATGGTGTGTTGGTGCAGGGATGCTAGGCAGCACATGATGATGCCCTGTGGGGGGACAGAGGAACCTCCCAAGGGACTCTGAAGCGTTGTTGCTGGTTTTCCAGACTCACCACTGCATGTCCTGAGCTTCAGGAACTGGTAACTCTCCTGGAGGAGTAAACACAACCTTCAAAGTTTCCTGAGGATTTTCAGTTTGCACCTGGGTCATTCCTTCTGGGAGCACCACCTTTGAGTGGCAGCACTGATGGAGGTGGCTGGCTCCTGGCAGGTCCTGTTGTCTGCAGGGATCT
Source organism: Ammospiza nelsoni (assembly GCF_027579445.1). Lineage (NCBI taxonomy): Eukaryota > Metazoa > Chordata > Aves > Passeriformes > Passerellidae > Ammospiza > Ammospiza nelsoni. The sequence continues at coordinate 5,036,751 of NC_080650.1, read as the reverse complement.
CAGCTCCAGGGACACAGCTGCAGCCCATGCCCAGCACTCCTCTCATCTCTGCTGCAGCCTCAAGCTCCAGGGCTCTTTATCCATCCTCAGCCATAGAACTGAAATCTGCTCAGCCCTAGACCCACTTCAGTGCTTTTATCCACTGGGTCCTGCCTCAGCTGATCCTATTTGCCACCCTGATGAATTCTATGCCACCTGGGCCAGAACCCTGTCCCCACTCAGCCCCATCCCTGTTCAGTCCTGCTGTGTTGGTTCCAGCTGCCACAGCAGTGTCACCTCATCCCATCCATGTAGAGCCTGTGGTGTGTGTGTGGAGCACTCACTGTGCATGTTCCTGTGTCCCCAGCAGCAAGAACCCTGCCTGAGGTTTCCCAGTGATTGTGGACCCATGGAGGGATCCAGAGGCAGCTTTTCCAAATGCCAGTGGCTCTCATGGGCAGCTGGAGGATGCAGCCCTCACCCCAGCGTGTCCCTGTGCACGTGTGCCTGCAGCAGGGCCAGCTGGGCCAGCAGGGAATGGCCTCTTTCCAGAGCAGTAATGCTCCACACAGGATTGTTTTCCCTAGGCCAGGATTATCACAGTGATCTGGGCAGCCAGCACAGCTCCAATCCCATTACTCCATTAGCATGGGCGTTAGAAGGTGACACTCTGCATCTGCTTGACAAAACGCAGCTTCAGACTCTGCGCTGAGCCTTTCCACCAAAAGGAACACAGTTTTCACTTGGAGAGGATTTGCTATTATTATTGGCTTGTAGCTGCTTAGGAATAAACAGCAATAAAGACTTCACCAATTTACCCTCAGAATGTTCTCATTTGAAACACGCCGTGCAGAAAAATATTAACAAAATAAACTCCCAGCTTAGAAAAGGCTAAAGAGAGCTTTTTTTGGAGTGTCAATGTTTGTGGGAGTGTTTTCTGAAGAAGCTGCAGCTTGGATTGAGCAGCTGTTGGTGCCATGTCCCCCAGGACAAGGCACTGGGGATGGCCCAAGGGCAGTCCTGGCAGCACAGAGGGGTGGCAGAGCCCTGCTGCCCTGGGAAGGGCAATTTTTTCCTGATGGGATGATTTTCAGACACAGCCCCACTCCATTTCAGCAGTCCAATGCCAGCCTGGGAGGGGTGAACATGATAAGGTGGGAAAGCCTGAAATAAAGCTTAACCCTGAGATTGAAATGGAGTTGTTCAGCATTATTGGCTTGTAAATTGTACCTGTGATGAGATTTAGTAAAAGACTGGGAGGTCTTTTGGCAGTGGGAGAGTATTTATGATGCTTCTGTACTGGTACACGAACACTTTTCTGTTTTGCCTGTGTTCACACTGCCCCAGAGGCCGTGTCCTGTTCCTCAGGGTGTTGTTATACACACAAGTGCTAGCAGCCAGCTTTGGGCTTTTCCAGCCTCCTGCCTTCAGGTACTTTGCTGTAAAGGTAACAAAGGAGTCCCTGTCCTGGCAAGGAGGAGTGGGGTCCATGGTCCATCCTCGAGAGCAGGAGAAGAGCAGTATCTCACTTAGGGGTTGAAGGCTTCATTATGCTTGTTTTTGGTGGTGAATCCCTGCTTTTCAGGGCAAGATGCTGTGAAATGCCTGGCTCCTGCTGCTGTCTGGCTGGCAGAAGAGCCTATGATGCCTTGTCCTGGCCTTGGGGGTGATGGTTGGTGACCAGCAGCATCAGGGATCTCCCTCCACCCTCCCTCCAACTGCCTTTGGTGGCACTGGGGCTGCCCCCACTGGCACTGTGTTCTGGCTGAGGATGCCAGATCACTGCTTTCACCAAAGCCAATTCCACATCACCAGAAGCTGAGTGTAGCAAGGGGCTGACAGGTCATTTGCTGTGGACATTTCCAACAATAAACGAGCTCCAGAGAGCACTCTCAAGGATGGGGAGGGCAGGAAGAGCTTACTGAGTGGAAGCCTAGTTTTGAATTTACCCAAACATTGCCCCTTGTGTGAGGACAGAGGTCACTGGGAGTAGGGGCAGCACCAGACCACTGGAGCAATGGAGACATCTTCCTTTAGCACTCTGGTCACATACGCAGCCACCTCGCTGCTGCTGGCAGCCAGGCGCCTTTGAGTCCCTGTGCCCGTGCTGCTGAGTGTCACAGCCATCTCTGTGATGCCACACTGCGTGCTGGGGGTGCTGCTGTTCCTCAAGAGCACAGAGAGTTACCCTCCATGGGGATTCCTGGGTGTACGAGTCCGTGAATCCTCCAGCGTTAAAGCCGCAGCCCAATGGGGCATTAACTGCAGACCCATCACCTCCCTTCTTTGAGCTTTCTGAGGCAGGAAGCAAAACCTGTGTTGGAGCACAGACTGACAGACTTTTCAGGAAAGATTGCACCTCTGGGATTTCTGGAATAAGCACTGTAGCAGGTTGCAGCATTTATACACTGGTCGTGTCGGGCCAAATGGGACACGCTGCCCCTGCTGACTGCTGGGCTGGTTGCCACTGGGAATCCCACAGACACACTTGGGATTCCCCTGTTTGTATTAACAACACAAGGAAAGCTGAGCAGGAGCCTGGCAATGTGCACAGGCACTGCTCCTGTGGGGCTGGAAGGGATGAGCAGGGCCTTGCACTCCTGTGGCGCTGACTGGCAGGCGGTGCCAGCCCGTGGGGACACCCTGCCTGTGTCTGTGCTGCAGACCATCTCCTAGTCCTGCCCTTGCTTTTCCCTGCTCTGCTGGAGTTCCTGAGCCTAAAAGCAGCAAGCTAGAGAACCGTGGCCAGGGTAGGAGGAGGGAGCTGAGCCTGGGATGCTGCAAGATCTGGAGCAATTGGGACGTTGCAGAGAAAGGCAGCGTCACTTCCCACAGGAACGCTGTGATGGTGTGGATGGGAGGGAAGGGATCAAGAGCCAACAGATCTCCAAAATGCAGAATGGACACACTGCCCCATGACTGCTCTGCTCAGCTGGACTCTCCTGGGAGCCTCAGACTGCATGAAGATGCCTTGGACTATTCCCAGCTCCATGGATGAGCTGTTCCATGGGATACTCCCATCCTAGACGCCGTCAGGGTGGGACTCGGGCACTGTCACCAGGATCACATAAAACGTGATGGATCTCACTGTAATCCTTGGAGCCCACGTAAAAAGATACTCTCTAGATATCTATAAAACATGCTGGGATTTGCAATTAAAATACCTGGGTGGTGACTGTGCCCACAGCCTGCCTTCTCTCCCTCCCTCCCTGCATCCCTCTCTCCCTGCCTCTCTGGTTTGGAGCAGCTCCATGTAAACCCTGTTTTGCAATCACTGTTTAAATAACAAGCTGCCTTCAAAGGAATATATTTAGAACAGAGGGTCCCCCCCATAAGCACGCTCTGAATGTTTGAGTGATTTCAGCTGGTTTGGCGAGCGTTCTCTGTGATATCATGGGCCGAACATTTCTTTGCGGGTCTGTGAGCTCAGGCTCTGAAGAGCTCACAGCCCTGCAGCTCCTGCAGTCCCACCAGCAGCATTTCCAGCTGCTCCTGGGGCAGGCTGAGTGTGGTGGATGTGCCTGGTGGGGGCACAGCTGCAGGCTGGCACAGGGGGAGCAGAGTGACCAGGGCTGGGCACTCTCAGCACTCTCAGCTGGGGTGGCTGCTCTCAGTGACACCTGTGGTGGAGTTGTCCATGCTTTTGTGGCTTTAGGTGGCTGGTTATCATGGACCCAGACCTGATGTGTTCCCTGTCAGTGCCCATGTGTGATTTTGACATTTTACCGAGGAGTCTCCATGAGGCAGAGGGTGGTTTGGCTCAGTTAAACACCAGTCTTCCCCAGAGGAGTGCATTCACCCTGCTCACACATGCAACAGCTCTGACTTGTTCCTGCAGCAGGCAACAGCTGGGAGAATTTACTGAATATCAAACGAATATCAATGTTTTCATTTTGTAACCAGCTCCTGCTCGCCCTGACAGCCAGGTGCCACTGGCACACCAGCCAGGTGCCCCAGCACTGCCCTTGCCTTGGGAGCAGCCCCGGGCTCCCTCTCCATGGTACAAAGCCAGCTCCCTTCATTATCTGCTGGCTGCAGATGCTCACAAAGCCATGAGCCGCTTTGGCATCGAGCATTTCAGGCGAGGTTGTGTTCAGATTTCTGTGCATTTTCCAGCAAAAGTGAAGCAGCAGCTCATGGGCAAAAGGACACCAGAGACACCGCTTACTCCCTGCTTCTGATGGGGACCCACCCTGCGTGGCAGGAGGCAGAGATGGGCTTGGCAGAACCTGCCTGGACAGCAGGAAGAGCCCCAAGGAGTTCCCTCACCTCCTGCTGGAGGAGCACCAGGATGCTGCTGACAAGGGCTCCTTTGTTCCATGGAGGGCTCGCCTGAGCAGCGGGACAGCTCCCGGTGTCTAATTAGCAACAGGAGCCGTGCTCGTCCTCCCTCAGGCAGCCCGGTCGTGTCTCTGCAGCTCTCCGCATTTTTTGCCCAGGTGGCGAAGCTGAGGGAGGCGGTGCAGAGGGATGGGCTCCACTCCCACCGTCCCTCCTCGCCTGCAGGAATATCTGCAGCAGCTCCCAGCCCGGCAGCACCACAGCCTGATGGCATGGGACAGCCCCAGGGGCATGGGGACAATGCAGGGCACGGGGACAGCCTGGCACCTGCGGCCACCCGGACTGTGCAGGGGGAGCAAAGACACAGAGAGACCTAAAATGAAGAGCTGAATTGCTGTGCAGTCCTTGCACAGCTGGCTGTGGTGGAGAACTGGGTTGCTGAAGCTGCAGACCCATTTTTCAGCTGCTGTTGGAGTGTCTGGAGAGAAGGGATGTGTGTATATTTTCAGTGAGAGATTCCCCTCAGTATTCCCACAGGAATTTCTGAGGCTGTGTTTGAATCCAGATGAGCCACGGCTGCTCCCAGCTCTGGGAGCAGAGCAGCAGCTGCAGGGCCCCAGCAGTGCCCCAGGGCTGAACCATGGGCACAGGGGCTTTCAACCAGCTCACAGAAATGCCTGGCTGAAGAGATTTTTGTGCTTTAAAATGTGTGTCGATGTCCCACTGGAGCAGCGGGTTTAGAAGTCCTGTGCCCAAAAATTTTAGCTTGTGTTAATTTTAAGGCTGGGATCCTGTGGGATGCTCTGGGATGCACATGGTGCTGCCTGAGGTGCCCAAGCAGGGCTCAGCTGGGATGCTGGCACCCACTCCTGGAGGGCAGTGAATGTCTCAGCACCCTGGGGATGCCTCTCCTTGGGCTTTTAAAGATTATTTACATTGTGCTGGGCACTCACTGAATGTACCTATGCCTGTTCCAGGACACATCTAGCTGTCCCTTTTGTTCTGGGCCCTCAAAATATTCCTATTGATGTAAATCTAGTGAGATTAACTCCAGCCAGGCTCTCCTCTGATGGCTCTGACCTAGTGGAGTGATGCCTTCACCCTGTCTGGCCAGGGACAGTGCTGGTCCCACAGGTGCTCCTGGCTCTGTCCCAGGGCTGCCCCTTCCCCTCCCACATGTCCCAGCTTTTGGAGGAGAGAGGGAGCAGGAGGAGGCAGCTGCTTGCAGGCTCCAGCATATGCTCGCCAAGGCTTTTCCTCCAAATGCTGCTCGCGAGAGAAACAAAGAGAAGGAGAGAGAGATGAGATGTGCAGCAAACTCCTGGACACAGCCTTTGGCCCTTGGGTTGTGTTTTTCTCTGTCTCTGGTGTTAACTTGAGGCTGCATCCTTCTGTTGTGGCTGTGTTGGGGGAGAATGTGGCTCTGACCACCCCGTACCCCATCTCCCTGCAGGAAAAAAGGAGAAAAACACGTTCACGACAAAAAATAGGAATCAGAGATGGGGGAGGTTCTTCCCTGTCATGCTTCTCTCCCTCACCATGCTGAGCCCCCCCTGGCTTGCTCTGGAAACGCTGGGAAGTGGAGCTGGGGGGTTGGCTGGGAGAGTGTCTGTTCCTGGAAATGCCCAGGAGAACTTTCTCACTGCGGCTCTCCAGGTAAAGCCCTGTAACTTTATCATCCTCAAATAATATGAAAGCAGCCCCCTGTCCTCCAGGCACACAAAGAATGGCTTGATCCCTTGCTAACAAAGCCTCTTAAAAGATAAAGAGCAAAATACAAGGCAAGGAGAGCATGCCTGGCAGGCAGACAGGAGCTGGCCAGTATAGGCCAAATTCTTTAGGAGTTGAGTTTCCGTTTGGGCTCAGCTTTCCCGCGGATTCTATACACCTAAAGAAAACAAACCGTAATCCTATCTGGGGCCCAGCACTCTATTTATTTCACCTGGTGAAAAGATCTTGCCAATTCCCCCACGCTGAAACCCAGCAGCTGCCCAGCAAGGGAGCCGGGCCATAAGTGTGTTCTGCATTACAGAAAAAATTGATATTAAAATATAAATGTGGTCTTGCAAAGGATGTATTTGCGCTCATAGTGCGTGAGACATTCTTCCAGGTTTCTCTGTTGTTTTGCTGTGTGATTTGGATCCCACTCAGTGCCTCTCCTCAGCCTCTGGTAATCCAGTTTCACAGCCATAATCCGCAGATTACAAGGGAGGAAGTGCTCAGCCTCCACTCTCACCTCTCAGCAGCACCTCTCAGGTGAGGGCACTGACCACATGGAAGCATTATTTACACCTTTAAATTGCTCAGAATTAGAGTCTCTTCCCCTCCCTTTGCCTTCCTTTCGCTTTCACCTCTTCCTCCCTGATTCCTGTGGCTCTGGGGCAGCCAGGCTGAGCAGGGGCAGGCAGGATCTGTCCCGTGCTGGGGTGCAGGTCAGGGGTGGTGGGTGACACCCATGGGTGCAGTCAGAGCCCACAGGATCCCCCAGAGCCCCATCAGTGCCTGCAGAAACACTCGCCCGCAGCACAGGCACGGTTGTGTTTCCAGCGAGCAAGGAGACAAAAAGCCAAACATTTTCCACTCTCATTTCTCTTTCCTGCGTTTTGTTACTGATACCTCCCCGTGGGCTTTGGGGCTCTGACAGACGAGCTCTGCAACGGATTAAAGGGTTACTGTGCTCAGCTGTCAGAGGTTGCCGAACCCGAGCGGGGTGGTGCAACCAGATCCTGCCTGTGCCCCGTGTGCTCCCCTGGCTGCTGCACCAGCCCCTGTGGCTGCCACTGCAGCATGGAACAGGAGCCACAGCCACCAGCCTGACCTTCCCCAGCCTCCCCGTTTACAGCCCTCCATTCCACTCGCCCTTCCAGACACACAGGGGGGTGACCCCAAAGCCAAACCTGTGGGCACACAAAGGCTCTGCTGCCCTGGCCTTGTGCCCCACAGCAGTGGGGCTGTGGGGGCTCTGTGTGGCTGCTGTGGGTCTGGGAAGGGCTGTGGAGGGGTCCAGAACCTTGCACAGAATGGCTGCTCAAACCCAACTGCAGGGTCCCACGTGGATGGGAATAATTGGGGATAACTGGATGGGAACCCTGGGTCTGTTCTAATGTGGCCAGCAGGGTTTTTGATATCTGGGGTGATCTGCCCATGGCAGCTTGCCCCTGCCCACCCAAGCCCCATCCTGCTCTCCAGCTGGGCTTTCCAGCTGAGACGCTTCTGAATCGCCTGTAATTGGCAATGGTCATAAAAGAAAAGCCTGAAGTATTTGCAGTATTATCACAATCATTCCAGGCTTTCTGTGGAGATGGATGCTGCTGACAACATCTCCATAGCTGCTTCCCAGGCTGATAAGTCACGAAGTATGAAGGAGGAATGGTGCAGAGATACCATCAGCATTTCCATGACGTGTTAATTCTTAAATATGACCAAAGGGAAGGGACCGTTTTCCAAAACTCCCCCTTGCTGCAGCTTTGAGCAGAGCCATGTGAGGAGCTCTTGGCTCTTGCACTCACATTTGGGCTCACCAGCGACAGCCTCAAGCCAAGTCTGCTTCCTGACAGCCCCAGGGTTCCAGAGGGGATGCTCAGGGTGCACTGGTGTCAGCCCTGCATGGTGGTACCTCCTCTTCAAGGAGCCCCAAGAGCAGAGTGGGTCTGGGGAGGTGTCACCTCTGTGCCACCCAGGGATAACCAAGCTTGGCTGGTGTCATCCAGATGTTTCCAGTACAGAAAAATGGAAATTAATGGATGGGAATAATTGGGGATAATTGGATGGGAACCCTGGATCTGTTCTTATGTGGCCAGCAGGGTTTTTGACATCTGGGATGATCTTGATCATGCACAGAGAAGATGCTCATTTCTGGAGCCTCCTGGAAATGTGTCCTCTCAGGAGATGGGGAGGAATTCCCCATGGAGGAGCAGCAAATGGCAGAGGAGCAGGATGGTGCTGGACACCCAGCTGGTGTGAACCTGGTACAAATGTCCTGGGAAGGGGCAGGGGACAGCGTGAGGCTGCACCCCACAGAGCTGGGGAGCTGCAGAGATCCATTGTCACACACAGTTATCAGATGAAGCACTGCTGGGCAAACTATGACTTTTTGAGGGGCAGGCAGAGCTCACCAGCTGTTTAAACTGTGATGGCTCTCAAATAACAAGATTAGGCAATTGTGGGCCACAGGAAGGATACCAGCAATTACTGCCTGATTGGTAAGAGCTGTAATTAAAGTGCAGCGTCTTTCAGCCTCTCGGAGCACGAGTCTGGTCCACACGCAGCCATCCCTACATTTGGTTCTCATTTATTTGCCTCTCCAAACACAAAGTATGTGTTCTTTGTACCTTTCTGCACCTTGCCAGGCACCTCCAGCAGCTGGTGCTGGATGTGGGCACAGATCTGGGTGTGGGGTTGCTGTGTTTTCAGGTGGGTGTCACCTCCCACCCCTGTCTGCCCTCGCGCTTTTCCACAACACCCGGTGCTCCTCTCAGGGCTGCTCCAGTCCCCGGTGTGGGGGTGAGCTCAAGGGAAAGAGGAAGACAGAAACCAGCATCTTCTCCCTCTGTAACCCCCTTCCCTGCCAGGGTGAGGTGATGCTCTGCCTGTGAGCTGCCTGTGTGTGCTGCCTGCTGGCCCTGGAGCGCTGAGGAGGGAATCTGTGAGATGGTAAAATGCTCATATGCTTGTAGGTTTGCTCATCTTCTATCTTTGGCGATTCAGTTTATGTTTTAAAATGTAAAAAGGCCTCCTACGTACATGATGTCTCTATTGTATAAAAATATCAGCCGTGGTATTTCAAAATATCTGCCTTTCCAACAGTGACTCCTCCCCGCCAGCCTCAGCCCCCGTCCCCACTGCTCATCCTGGCATCCCAGACCAGCTGGAGCACCAGGAGTGTGTGGGGACACTGAGAGCTGCTGCTGTCCCTCAGCTCTGAAGGGATGTTTACTGCACCAGGGATGTGTTGTCTACCAGAGGGTGGTTAACTCCCCAAACTGGGTGAGTGAAACCTGGCTGTGATGGAAGGCAGCTGCTGGTGCTGCTGCTCCTCTGCCTGGCTGAAAGTGAGTGAGCAGTGATCCAAAGAGAGCCATCCATCACCTCTGGTGTTTGTTTACCCTCAGCAGACAAGTCAGGGGGACTTGTGGGAGTGGCACCTGTGGGCTGGGGGCTGCCCGTGCCGGGCAGTGCCCTGATGTGCATCTCACTCCCAAGGGCTCCCTGTGTCCAGGTCGGGGTCTGGCCAGCCCAGCTGGCAGTGCCTGATCTCCAGGCAGCGCTGCAGGGATGCTCCACATCCATAACCTGCCCTGTGACTGGAGCTGGGGGCTCTGGGTGGTCCATTGCAGCAGACCTGGTGATGATTCTGCCACCACAGCTCTCTGCAGATGCCCCAGCTGGGACTATGACACATGGAATCCTGTCTGGTCCTGTCTGCACAGACACCTCACACCTCCAAAGGGACTCTCCAGCCAGAGCACTGGGACACAGATAACTCTTATTGCTAATTCTGAGCAGCACTAAAATTCCTTTTTGGCCAAACATTTTGTTTGCTGCAGCTGCTCCTGTGCTGGAGAGGGATGGAGAGAGGGAATCAGAGCCACACTGCTTGGGAAATGAATCTCCCTGCCTGGGATTGTCAGGTGAGGCTTGGAGTCCCAGATCTGTGCTCTTTCCTCTGGGTTTGTGCCCTGGAACTTCTCCAGATGGAGCTGCCCTTGCCATCCTGGCACATGGTCAGCTCAGCACAGGTTGGATGCTTTCTGCTGGAAATGATGAGTATTTCTATCAGAATGTCTCGAGCAAGGAGTGGGGGAAGAAAGAAGCTTTGTCTTTACCCAGATATCCATGATCAGCTGAGCAGGGGTCCTGTGTGGCTGGAAGGGCCCTGGTGGGTCTGCCCGATAGGCACAGAGTCACTGCTCAGCCACAGAGATATCCAGCTTACTTTCCTTTTCCAGGGAAGTTTGCTCATGACACTGAGCTGAGGGATGCCACAGCCTTCCCAGCAGTGGTCCCACTGTGGACAGTTAACACTGGAGAAATTAGTCTCTTGGTGGTTCAGTTGTTTCTGATTAACTTAAATACATGCACCGAGTCCGGGCTGCGGAGCAAAGCTGAATTTGTGGCTTGTGCACATTCCCGTGGTCCCAGAGTGGTAACGGCCAAACCCCTGTGCTGCCTGCCCAAGATTCCTGTGTGCCCCAGATCCCTGCCCTCTGGGATCCCTGCCCTGTATCCCAGCCATCTGGGATCCCTGGGATCCTCTGGGATCCCTGCCCTGCATCCCAACCTTCTGGCATTCCTGCTTGCTTCAGATCCCTGCCCTCTGGGATCCCTGCCCTGCATCCCTGCCCTCTGGGATCCCTGGAATCCTCTGGGATCCCCGTCAGCCCCACATCCCTGGCCAAGATCCCTGCCTGCCCCAGATCTCTACCCTCTGGCATCCCTGCCTGTCCTGCATCCCTGCACTCTGGGATTCGTGCCTGCCGAAGATCCCAGTCTGTCCTGCATCTCTGCCCTCTGGGATCCCTGTCAGCCCTGCATTCCTGACCAAGATCCCTGCCTGCTCCTCATCCCAATCCTCTGGGGTCGCTGTCCCCCATCCCTGCCCTCTGGAATCCTTGCAGGCCCAGTATTTGATGTCCCAGCCATAGTGGGTGGTGGCAGTCACCAGTGACTCTTTGCGGGGGACCCTCGGCTCTGTACCCGACTGTGCAGTGCTTTCAAGGGGCCGGGTACATATTATTATTATTTTTTTTTTTTTTCTTTCCAAGCTCTTATTTTCTCATGCCAATCCTTCAGCTGTCCTTGGGAACGCGGCTGAGGGAGCCCGCGATGAGCGATGCCACAGAGCGACCCCTATAGTTAAGGTTACACGAGAATTTCTATAGGCTAAAAATTTTCCCAAACATTCACCTGCTGGGCTTAAATTTTCCATGCTTGTTGTTTGCCTGAAGGTGAATTGTTGTCAAGCTTGAGAAAAATTCCTTTGGCTGTGCCTGTGTTATGGGAGAAGAGAAAATACTCGCTTCCCACTGGAAAATCTTTAGCTGCTTTTTCCCCCCTTCTCCTTCAGACAGGGCTACAGAAAATAGCCTGGAGTCTGAAAAGCCTCGGAACTTGGCCTGGCCCAAGCACCTTAGTGGGAAGATTAAAGCGAAGGGAAAAAAGGGGTAAGAAAATGGGAAACTGGGCAGAGGGGCCGGGGGAGGGCAGAGCTGTCAGAGCATGCTCTGTCTTGCCGTGATTCCTCTCTCCTCTCGCTGTTTTTTCGCTGTTGCCTCCAGCAGCATCACCAGGCGCAGATGGAGCCGGGTTTGGTGTCTCAGGGCAGGCGGAGCTTGCCCGGGGTGGGGTGGAGAGCTGAGGCCGGTGTTGGCTCCTCACACCCCGTGCACACCAAGGGTCTGCCTTTCCTTCCATGCTGTGCTGCTCTGAGCGATAAAAACAACGGGTGGGCACTTCCCCCTGCTCCAAAACCTGTGGTTAATCGGGGACAGGACTCCAGGGTGAGAAACACCCCGGGAATTCTCATGTTAAGAAGCTCGTGTGGCTTCTTGTGCAGTTGGTTGTTTGGTATTTTTTTTTAAGGAGTTGAGTTCCAAGCAGGATCTTTGTGGATGAGGAGGTGAAGTTGCACCATCAAAGGAAGGAAATATGAAAAGGTTGATTCTTACACAGATTTTCCCTCCGTGGTGCTTATGAAGTTTTAGAAAGTGATTTTTTTGTAATAAAAGTGCTATTTAGTAAATTGGGCCAGACAGCAAACCATGTGAGAACATGCACATCCCTGCATGTGTTCTCTGGGTTTTGGAAATCTGAAGGATGTGTTTGAGCATGAGGGACCCCCTGAATGCACAGCCAGCAGAGCTGTGGGTCAGACAGAGTAAATGACTTATTCAGAGGGTGCCAAAGGTGGGATTTACACCTGACTCTCCAGCCCCAACTGGGAAAACCCTTGTGGCATGAAGTGGCTGCTGGGTGAGGATTGACTGCTGTGTTCCTGACTGGTTTGCAGTTATGCAACCAGAGCATCACATTCCTGTCATTTTTGCATCTCATGCTGGCTCCTGCCTTTGGCTGGCAGGTATTTTCTGGAAGGAGAGGTGATTCCTGCCTTCCCCCTTCCCTCCCTCCCTTCCTCCTCCAGAAGCTGCAGGCACTGCTCTGCCTCTCCCTGCAGGTGTGGTGACCACAGGTTTTGGTGGTGACCACGAATTTTGGTGGTGACCACGAATTTTGGTGGTGACCATGAGTTTTGGTGGTGACCATGAGTTTTGGTGGTGACCATGAATTTTAGTGGTGACAATGAATTTTAGTGGTGACCATGGGTTTTGGTGGTCACTTGGCCTGTGCAGGGGGTTCTGCACCATGTGTGCTCCTGCTGTTCCTGATCCCAGTTCCTGGACAAAACCTGAAGAAGCTGCAGAAGCAAAAGGCTCCCATGTCCTGCACAAGCATCCCAACCAAATCTCCCTCTCCCAGATCAGGGGCTGCTCCTTCCCACCCCAAATCCTCCAGGTGCTTCCATGCTGTTCTAATCCCTCTCCCAGTGATGATTTTATCATCTCCAGATCTTGCTGCAGTATTCCACGGTCGTTAATGTATTTAATGCTGCTCTTCCCAGTGCTCCAAGCATCACAGAGACAAATGAAACAATATCTGGGCAGTGCCCCTTCTGCAGGCAGGGATTCCTGGGAGAGGGACAATGTTTGCATTGAGCAGCAGCTCCTCATTGCTGTCTGCTCCTGGAGAGAGGAGCTGATCCTGCTCTTGAAGTGGTTTGGGCTGGAACAGAACACGCCTGTGCGGAGAACAGCACAGGGATTTTAGTCACTTCTTGAAATGGGGAAAATTGCCTCATTTTTCAGCATTTGGCCTGAGATCCCACACTTCCTAGCTCTATGTAGGGATTAGTTCATACTTTTTTGGTATTTTTGGCCTGAAATGAACGCTCCCAGCCAGAGGAGAGATAATTCCACTTGTGCTGATCCCCCGGGGCACATGCAGAGCTGCAGAAACAGGAAATAGGAAACGTATTACATACCTTTTCCCCTCAATTTTGTTTTCATAATGCATGGAAAACAGCAGAGCTCTGAATTATTTGAAATTTTAGAGTTATTTAATATTTATTTTTGAGAAACAATCTCCCTTTTCAGGGAGGCCTCGCGGTGTCAGAGCAGCTGTCTGGGCAGCTCCAGCTCCAGCTCCAGCTGGGGTGTGATGGAGCTGGGGGCTGCGTGGCCCCACATGGGGGTCCCCGTCCCCAAGCAGCACCACTGTGAGTGTCACATGCCATTCCTGTGCCTGGCAGGAGCAGAGGGCATTCCCCTGGCAGCACTCACAATTTTTGGGTTCTTCTTTGGAGGGATCCATCCATGCAGAGCAGATCCTGTGCCCTGTGGCTGTGTTAACAACCCCAGCTGGGGACAAGGATGGAACCCTCCAAAGAGGAGCCCAAAAATTGTGAGTGCTGGGATGCCCACAGGACTGTCTGGGTGTTGTGAGCCCTGCCCTCCCATTTAACTCATCCTTTTTTCCCTGTCTGTACTTACTGCACGAGCCCAGTGGATTGCCCGCTTCGCGTTTGCTACAATGGAAATAAAATCAAAATGTCATTTGGAGACCATATTAAAAAAAAAAAGCAAAGAGCTAAAGAAAAGAATTAATGAAGAACTCATTATGCCAATCTGATGTTTTGGTTTCTAATTTTCTTCTCAAAACCCGGCCTTCCCAGATTTGACAATCCATCTAATTATTGCTTGGCCTTTGGAGCGGTTTAACTGGCACGTGCTGGGACTTGGACAGTTTCTTATTAGCAGTGGGGAAAGTTGGGATTGAAAAAAGCCTTGTGTTGTGTTGGTGTATTTCTGGGTGTCAGAGGCTTCTAAGTGCCTTACGTTTTTCCAATCCATTCTGCATCTCTCTAATTTTCAGGGCTTTCAACACTTTCTGGCGAGCAAAGCCTGTGGATAACCCGAGTAAATGACTTTTTCCATGAATAGAGATTGGCCAGGGAAAGCTGAGTGATAAACAGAATAATCCTTTTTGTGCTTTTCCCAGCTCCAATCTTCTTTGCACACCAAATAAACACTCTCAAGCTGCTTAGAGCAAAATCTCTAATAGGCTGTGGTGGTGCTGAGCAGGGCTTGGCTCTGTGTCAGACAGAGGGACAGGACAGTGGAATAAAGTCCTAAGAATTTTTTTGGGAATTAGTTTACATACCCCCAAGCATAGTGTATTTTGGCACTTGGGCTGCATTACAATATAATCCACCAGCACTCAAAATAGCCTCAAAAATGGCTTTTTTGCTCGTTTCTTTGGCTTTTCCCAGAGCCCTGAGTGAGGACAGAGAGCTCAGTGCAGGGGACCTGGGACCTGCTTGGGTTTGGTGTCTGTGAGTGCCCTGTCCCCACCTGGGTCTGGCCCTGGGACACTGCTGTCACCTGCCAACCGTGGGGACCTGCTGCAGCCTGGCTCTGGGACACAGGGAGTGCAGAATGGGGTTCACACCCTCGTGTGCTCATGGCCTTGGAAGCTCCATCTCCCTCTTTGTCAGCTTTGGGAATGGAAATTATTTGCTGTATGAATGTGGTTTTTTTTTTTCCCAAGTGGATAAATGTAAACCCGTTGAGTTGGCATGGGGATGTCCAAGGGGTGCAGAGCTGGGTTCAGGATGTTTTAACTAATGGTTTGACACTGTTATTGAAGAAACTGAACCAGTTTTATGTTAAGACCTCCAGACATCTCCTTGGAGAGCAGAGGATTGAGGCTGCTGCCTGCAGGAGCAGCACAGAAAGATCCTGTCCATGCTCCTCAAATCCAGGGTTTCCATCCTGCAACTTCTGCCTCTGCAAGTCCAGTAAAACTCTGCATTTCAAGGAGCTCCAGGTCCTTGGCCTGCAGGAATCCTCTCTTTATTGGTGTATTAAGGGCAGCTTTGTAGAAATAACTTTTATAAAACCAGAGCATTTCTCATTCTCCCAGGTGGGAAATGAACAAGCGGGGTAATGTTTGCCTGAAGCCCAGGCCAGCCCCAGAACAGGTGGTGGCTGTTATTGTCAAGTAAGAAAATGATTTTGTAAGTAATTAGTTAAACTGCTTAGCCTACGTCTCTCCAAAGAAATATCCCTTAAATTCATGGAGCACATGGACTGAGATGCATCTGCTCAGTGTGTGGTGATGTGGGGCACAGCCAGGTAAATCTGCTCCAAAACAGCCTCTGTGAACTGTGGCTGGAACTGAACTGTCCACATAACTGCTGTGTTTGGCCAAAAATATATACATCCTTTGTTTCTGGCAAATAATTAAGAAAAAAAAATTGCTAATATTCTTTTGTAAAAAGTCCAGACTGACATGAATAGTAACAATATAGAAAATTAAAAAAATCCCCATCTTGCTCAGTAGTGCCTGAATGAACCCAAACCTGACAGAGTGTGTTTGTTCCCCAGCTCCTCGGCAGGGAAGCTCAGGCAGGAAACCTGGGGAAATGTTTTTAAAGTGTTTACAGTGGCACTGAGATGCACTTTTCACCAGCTCTCCGTGCCCAGCCTGCCCAGGCTGGGGGGTCCTGTCGGAGGGACAGAGGGACAGAGGGACAGGGGGGTCTCTGCCACCACCACTGCTGACCTGGAATGTGGTGGAAGAGCACAGTGGCTGTGCAGGGTGACCCTGTGTGTCCCTGCTCCTCTTTGGGGGCAGTGTGTCTCAGAGATTTGGCACAGCTGCTTTAATTCCAAAATTAAAGTGGTTGTAGCTGAGAGCCACCACTGTCACCTCCTGTGCTCCCAGTCCCACCTGCCCTGCTGGGCATCATGGACTGGGCACCCCAGCTGTGCTGGGAGGTCAGCTCTGCTCCCACAGAGCCAGCCCAGCACACCTCTCCAACCCATGGCAGAAGGCAAAATGCTTGCCTGCTTCCCATGTCCTCATTTCCCTCTGCTTTGGGCACCTTCAGCAGCAAAATGGACCAGCAGTGCAAATCTGGATTCTGTCAGAAGGGCTTGAGTCCTTAACTGGAGCTCTTCTGGTGTCCTGACTGAGGCCAGAGCCCTCATGGCTCATCTGGGAAAACCAGGAAATTCATGGTTGATTAGATGGAACCAGGTTTTGGCCCTACTTAGGCTGGAGTGGCCCATCCTTCACTGGAGGAGTCGTGCCCCATCTCTGGCACATTCCTGCTCCTGCACAGTCCTGCCCTGTCTGCACTGGTTCTTCTGTTAATGGGAAGATCCTTTCCCTGGCCCTGCACCAGGGGCAGCCCCACGATGGGGACAGACCTGTGCCAAACCAGGCAACAGGACATGCTGATGGGGGAGCAGGGGAATCCTTGGCTCTTTCCGTGGTCTCCATGGTTCTCCGTGTCCAGGCTCGGTTTTGGCAGCTGCTGCTTTGCCTTCCTGGGGTCAGCAGGTGGGAGACCAGCAGGCTCCTGCTCTGCTCCCACCTGTCCTCTGCCTTTCAGACCTTTCTGCTCACTCTGAAGGCCTGGAGAGGCTTGCCCAGCCCCTGTGTGCTGGCAGGGGAGTTCAGAGGTCTGGCAAGGATTGCAGACGTGCAGCCCCTTTCCGTATGGTCCCCTCACAGCCAGAGTGGCTGCCCTGCGTCACCAAGCCTGGCTGCTGTCCCTGGAGCAGTGTGGCTTCACCCTGCAGCCCCTTGGTGGCATTTGGAGACAATGATGCTGCAGCCTCCAGGTGAGTGATCGTGACCGTGGTCACAGGGAACTGAGGATGAGGGAAGAGACGAGGATCTGACTCCATGTTTCAGAAGGCTTGATTTATTATTTTATTATATATATTATATTAAAACTATACTAAAAGAACAGAAGAAATTATTTCATCAGAAGGCTAGCTAAGAATAGAAAAAGAATGAATGATGACAAAGGTTTGTGGCTTGGACTCTCTGTCTGAGACAGCTGACTGATTGGCCATTAATTAGAAACAACCAGCATGGGCCAATCACAGATGCACCTGTTGCATTCCACAGCAGCAGATAATCAATGTTTACATTTTGTTCCTGAGGCCTCCCAGCTTCTCAGGAGGAAAAATCCTAAGGAAAGGATTTTTCATAAAAGATGTCTGCGACAAGTGATGGAGAGGGCAGAGGCTGACTCAGCCCCTGGTGCTGCCTGGACATCCAGGAGTGCAGAGGAGCCCAACTTTGTGACTGTGGGACCCTGCCCTGCAGATCAATGCAGCCTTTCTTCTGGGAATGATTTCCTGCAGCCTTCCAGCATAACCTGTCACTCGCTGGGTTCAGCCCATGCTGGGAGGTTCATACCCAGCCCCTGCTGAGGTTCTGTGCCAAGCAGGGAGGGAGGGAGGAGGCGACCGTGGTCTGTGCTGCCACAGAGCCCAGCGAGCGCTGCGCTCAGGGCTGTCCCCAGCTCTCCATTCCTGCAAGAAACAGTGTCTGGCTGCATTGTGCCTGGAGCCTGCTAATTAGCTGTAAGTGATATAATGCGACTGGGATTTCAGCTCAAGCGTGAATGACCTATTCCCTGCTCGCCCTGGCGCTTGGCATGAGCGCTGCTCACGGACAAAGCGTGCTGGGAGGCATCCCCTGCCCCGAGCCTCACAGCCCGGCCCGCTGGCACCCAGCCTGACCTCACAAGTTCTTCTGTGCTCTGTCCCTTGTTCCTGTGGCCCTGGTGCTGTGAGCGCAGAGCACGGGATCCCTGTTGGCCCCACAGCCCCTGGAGTGACGGGTTAGGATGAGGCACTGGGGTTATACTGAATTTCTGTGCAGCTCCAAAAGAAAATTGATTCCAGTGGGAATGTGCTGAAGAGATAGGGGCAAAGAACCTCTATACCTTATTTCTGGGGAAGGTTGTGGTGAGGTCACAGCTGGTGTTCCAGGTCTGGGGTTGGTGGAGGGGCTACTGTTGGTCCAGCTCTGTCCCACCTGACTGCATGGGCAGCTGAGGCCAAGGGACATCCACCTTCAGCAGGAGAGGCGTGTTTGAGATCCTCATTGCAGATAAGCTCCGGAGAGAGCTGGTGGTTCCTTGAGATCTCTGTTTTCCCCAGATTACCATGAATCTACCCCAAATTCAATCTGGGTTTGCCACAGATACCCAAGGTGTGTCCCTGGGGCTGGATAAGCACACATGGCTGTGAGGGTCTGTGTGTGTGACCCTCTGAAAAACAGGACAAAAATTCATGTGCAAAAATACACCTGGCAAACTCCAGCGCCTAAAATTAGAAGTGCAATTTGATATCTGAGTGCCAGCAGCAGATGAACAACAGGTCACAGACAAATGTAAATTGCCACACGATTAACATTGGATGAACTTTTAAAATCTGGATGCCAACAGATGCACAATAAAATTTTCCTACAAAATAAACATAAAGGGGTTGCTCTTGTGCCAGTCCTCAGTTTCTGCTGCATGTTACAAAGGCAAAGCTAATTGTGGGTAAAAATATCGAGCAGCAAATCCTCTTACCAGCAAAGGTGCAGTTTCCAAACCTGCCACTGCTCAGGGAGATCCTTCCCAAAGCCAGATATTCACAGTGTGTTAATCTGCTTGGCCAGAATTTCCTAACTGCAGAAATGATATTGAGTAAGTAAAGGATAAACACAAGAGCACGGGAAGATGAAATTGAAGGATATCAGTGGGTTCTGTGCTGTCACAGGGCATTTTGGGAAGGTGTTTGCTCCAGCACGTGCCCCACAGACTCACATGGCTGTCAGAGTGGCAGCCTGGAGCACGCTGCCTGGCTTTCAAGAGGAGCCAGCCCTCTTTGATGATGCAGAAATCATTTTACTTATTGAAGCAGTGAATGTTAATGATTATTAATTGGAAAAGGCTCTCCAGGGGCTATGTGTGTGTGGGACTAGTGAGTGCTTTGCAATTCCAGCATGAAATGAGTTACTCCACAGCATTAAAATGAGCAGAGCTCTCCCCAGCATCCCCAGCAAGTAATTGAATTGTTACTGCGTGGCACCAGCCTTTCCTCCTCACTCTGCACTGACACCAGGAGCTGAGCTCCTTCGCAGTGAGCATTCAAGCTGAATTCAACGCAAAATCCAGGTGGAGAGATATGTTCCCAGCTTCTCTCTGAAGCAGTTGCAGATTTACCCTGTGTGCCCCAGAGCTGCTTTGCCTCTGGAGGGTTTGTGCAGTGGTCACAGTCACACCAGGGCTAGCGGGGAGCAGTGACCCCAAGGAGAGCTGGAAGGACCTGGTTTGAATGCAGAGAGAGCTATGAGGAGCCAAAGTGGTGCCAGGGATGAGGACAGAAGTGGCTGCAGCAGCTGCTGATGGGAATAGCTCAGTTTGCACAGAGGAACACAGTTTTTGGTGGTCTGTGCCCTGCAGGGTGTGCAGAACCACCTGGCCAGCAGCAGGCTGAGTGCAGAGCAGCGGATCTGAGCTGCCAGGTACATGCTGCATGTGGGAAGTGGTGTGGGATCAGCTGAAGGTGTGGGACTTGGGGAAAACTTGTCTTACAACAGAAATGGCCTCTTCAAGGCATCCCTCTGTGCTCTGTGGAAGGGAAGGTGGAAGCAGAATCAATAAACCAGTGGTGACTTTTAAATTGTGGGAAGAGGTCGCAGCCAGAGGGACAACCCGACCTGCTCATCATGCAGAGGGGCTTGTGCTCCTGCTGGGAAAGTGGCTGCTGCCACCTCCCTGCCTGCTGATGGAGTGGCCTGGGGAGCTTCCCAGCCCATGTGCTGTAAATACAGCCCTAATTTTCTGGGAAGAGGAGAGAAGTTGAGAACTGGAGAATGAAATGCCTGATGAAGGGCACGGGCTGGGTCCGTGGTCCTGCCGCCCGTCATGCCAGTGATGTATTGCAATAACACATCATGGGCTGGTGGCACTTGGTGACTTATGGCTGCAATCTGTCACCAGGCCAGCGCTGCTGGCACCCTGCATCAGAGCTCCGGGAAGCACCAGCACAGCAGGCAGGGCAGGGCACAGCAGCTGCCCTCCAGCCACATGGCTTGGTCCGGACACTGGGGATGGGACAGGGAGGGCAGCAAGGGGATGGGGGTATTTTGTGGGGAACAGCAATGCTTGGTGTGTGGGGAATGCCCTGGGGGCCAGATACCCATCTCTGTGAGCCAGGGCACTCCTCTGCATGGGCCTGCATCCCTGCTTCCACTGTCTTCCAGAGGCTTTAGGAGGCATGGCATGGATTGGAGAGGGCAAATAATTCTGGGGTATTGGTGCAGGAGCAGCTGAGTCTCCATCCACCAAGGGACACCCAGTGCCCAGCACAGCCCACACCTTGAGTGTTCACCCTGGAAAACTGAGTGGCAGCTGAATATCAGCATGGGAACCATCCCTGGGAGTGAGCCACCATGGATTGGCCGCCCTCAGGCCTGTGGGACTGGCATGGAGAGGTGGCACAGCTCAGCACAGGGCCTCAGCACTGAGGTCTCTCTCAGTGGAGGGGCTCATGCTGGGTGTGCAGCCCGGAGCAGCACAGCCACAGGCAGGGGCTGTGTGGTCAGGCAGGACCCCTGTGGCTCAAAGCCTGCTCCCACATGAAGATTCCAGCAAGAAGTGGTGGATGCAGCAGCTTGAGCCAGACTTTGTCCCTGCCCGTGCATATGGCAGCTCCCTGGGCTCTCCAGGCCCAGAGGCTGTGAGAAAAGGGGCCTTTTGAGAGCTACAGCAATTTTCCCGGTGAATAGGAGTTGCTGTTCCTGTAACACGAGTTGTTCACACACATGCAGTAATGTCCTGTTTGGGGCTTATGTAATGGGATGGAGGGGCTCCAGAGAGGGACAGACCCCGTGGAGAGGCGCTCGCGCCGTCTCGGGCTGGCAGAATGAGCCGGACTTTTCCAGGCCCTGCTGAGATGTTCATTTATAACTCCCACCGTCTGGAGGAAACCTTGCCAATCAAAACACGCCACGGCTTTTCCAACGGGTTAGGAGCACTCCTCTCAAAGAGGGTTTTTGAGGGGGGCCCAGGATATTTGATAGGAGTTAAGCTGTAAAATTAGTTTCAGAGCAGCGGGTTGTCTCCTTCCCAGCACGCTTGGCTGGCGGCTGTGGGAGCATTAACCCCTCACAGCTCTGCTCCCACCCTGCACTGCCTGGACACCGTGTCCATCCTGCACCATGGGGACACTGTGTCCACCCTGCTCCCATGGCCAGGGACAGCTGTGCCTGGGTGGTTTGGCCCTGTGGATGGTCGTGGTGGCGAAGTCCTGCTTATGGCTCCAGTAACTCCACCCAGGATCTCTGATGGGATGTCCTGCTCCATGCCCCAAGCCTTTGCTCTGCAGCACAGCCCTGCAGGATCATCTTTAGCTGCAATTTGGGTAAAGAATTGTTCTTCCAATTCTTTACCTGAAGAATGTTCCAATTCAGGTAAAGGCTGTTCCAGACTTTGGACATGGCCACAGGGGAATGGGCTGGCCCCAGCATTCCCCATGTGCCTGCATGGAGACAAAAACTGACCCACCCAGAGGCTCCCTTGCTGGGAGGGCTGTGGAGCAGTGGGTGATGGAAGAGGGAGCACAACAAATGCCATTTCCATTGTTGGGAAGCATCAGGAACTATTGGTCTTGCTCTTTATCCTCTTTGCACATTCCTCCTGCAGTCCCTCCTGGGCTTGCTCAGCCCCAGAATGAATTTTCCCTTGCAGCTGGCAAAGGCAGGAGCTGCAAGGGAGAAGGACCTGGTTTGGAAGAATCTGAGCACCTGAATGAAACACCTCAGCCTGGCATGGGCACTTGCAAAATCCTAGAGCCTGTCTTGGAGTTTAGTTGTGAAACGAATGATCTCTTTGTTTTCTGCTGAATGATAATGAATCACTAGAAACTTGAAACCATTTTAAGGATGAATAAATGACACCTTCTAAGCTCCATGTTTATCTACTATTCTGCTACCAGAGCAATTTCATAGCAGAGCTATCAATGAATTTAATTTACATAATGGTTTATCATATACTTCAATATTTCAAACACACTTCATTAGGCAGCACCACGAGCAATTCCACACTCCCTGATAGTTCCTGCAAACTTTGCTGTGAAACACAGCCTCCCCACTATAACTAATGCTTTAAAAAAGGAGGAAAAACCTCCTCAAATTCCCTAGAGCTGGGCTCAAGCAGCTTTTCCTGCTCTGCTTGCACAGAAGGGGCTGCCAATGGGTGGGGGACTGGTGTGCGGACAGTGTTGGGGGGACAGCAGGAGGGGGACAGTGGTGGGTGCACAGCAGTGCGGGGTCTGTGTGCCACAGTCTCCATCTGCATGTGAGGTTCCAGTGACAGGGAGAGTGTCCCCAGCCTGGCACCGGGATCGGCCATTCCCGAGGGGAAGGGAGCGGCGCCGCTCTCGGGGGGCACGGGCAGCGTTCGGCGTGAACAGCGATGTGTCACTGAAAGAAAACTGAAAATGGGAATTGCTCCAGCTTCCAGGGGGCTTTACCGAGCAGCTCAGCCATCCTTGGGGGCTGTGTTCCTGCCACCAACACCGGCCGTGGGAGGGAGCGGTGTGTTTTGTATTAAGTGTCTGCTGCAGGCAGGCGGGAGCGTGCGGTCCATGCAGCGCTGGCTGCCCAAGGCACTCATCCCATTCCTGCTGCTCTCACCCTATTCCTGCTGCCACCATCCCGTTCCTGCTGCCCCCATCCCATTCCCGCTGCCCCCATCCCATTCCTGCTGCCCCTATCCCGTTCCTGCGGTCCCCATCCCATTCCTGCAGTCCCCATCCCATTCCTGCTCTCCCCATCCCCTTGCTGCTGCCCCCATCCCACTCCTGCTGTCCCCACCCTATTCCTGCTGTCCCCACCTTATTCCTGCTGCCCCCACCCTATTCCTGCTGTCCCCATCCCACTCGTGCTGTCCCCACCCTATTACTGCTGCACCCATCCCGCTCCTGCTGTCCTCATCCCGCTCCTGCTGTCCCTATTCCGTTCCTGCTGCCCTCCTCCTGTTCCTGCTGCCCCTACCCTATTCCTGTTCCCCCATCCCACGCCTGCTCCTCCCATCTCATTTCTGCTGCCCTCACCCTATTCCTGCTGTCTCCATCCCGTTCCTACTGTCTCCATCCTATTCCTACTGCTCCTATCCCGTTCCTGCTGCTCCCACCCCATTCCTGCTGCCCCCATCCTTTTAATGCTCTCCCCATCCCGTTCCTGCTGCCCCCATCCCGTTCCTCCTCTCCCCATTCTATTCCTGCTGTGCCCATTCTGTTCCTGCTGCCCTCACCCTATTCCTGCTATCCCCATCCAGCTCCTGCTGCCCCTATCCCATTCCTGCTGTCCCCATTCTATTCCTGCCATCCCCATCCCGATCCTGCTGTCCCCATCCCACTCCTGCCACTCCCATTTCGTTGGTGCCTGGCACGGGTGAGCCCCAGGTATGGGCAGTGCCTGGCACGGGTGAGCCCCAGGTATGGGCAGTGCCTGGCACGGGTGAGCCCCAGGTATGGGCAGTGCCTGGCACGGGTGAGCCCCATCTATGGGCAGTGCTGGCACGGGTGAGCCCCAGGTATGGGCAGTGCCTGGCACGGGTGAGCCCCAGCCTATCGGCAGTGCCTGGCACAGGTGAGCACCAGGTATGGGCAGTGCCTGGCACGGGTGAGCCCCAGGTATGGGCAGTGCCTGGCACGGGTGAGCACCAGGTATGGGCAGTGCTGGCACGGGTGAGCCCCATCTATGGGCAGTGCTGGCACGGGTGAGCCCCAGGTATGGGCAGTGCTGGCACGGGTGAGCCCCAGCCTATCGGCAGTGCCTGGCACAGGTGAGCACCATCTATGGGCAGTGCCTGGCACGGGTGAGCACCAGGTATGGGCAGTGCTGGCACAGGTGAGCCCCATCTATGGGCAGTGCTGGCACAGGTGAGCCCCATCTATGGGCAGTGCTGGCACGGGTGAGCCCCATCTATGGGCAGTGCTGGCATGGGTGAGCATCAGGTATGGGCAGTGCTGGCACGGGTGAGCCCCAGCCTATCGGCAGTGCCTGGCACAGGTGAGCACCAGGCTATTGGCACTGCCTGGCACGGTGCTGCCTTTCCCCTGTGAGCATGTGCAGCACGTGTGTCACATTTCCGATAGCATCCCCTTACATAATTTACAGCAAGGATAACATAAAGGTTATTTTAAAAAATAAAACAACCTCCTTTACATTTATTAAATTTGCTGGAGCATCCCATATGCACCTCTGCAAACTCCAGGATTACCCACAGGGGTCTGATCTGCATGTCACATTAGGCAGATGGAATATTTTATTTATTCCATCTAGGCTGTAATGGAGAATTTAAACCATTTGCTGCAACACGTTTGTGTTCCAGGAAACGGTGTTGGATGCTGCTGAGTGCCCTGACACTCTTGTGGACCTTAAACATATGAGATTGTTGGGAATGTGCAGCTCAGAGCAGCTACTCCTTGGTAAACATTTTTGCAGCAACATAAAGCAATTCTAGTGCTGCCAAATATATTTATTTTTTACACCAGCCCCTATTCTTTGTTAAAAATAGGGTTTTACTTAGAAGAAAATTTGGGGTTTGGTTTACTAAGTTTTGCATTTAACTGGATTTCACATTTTTGACCATTAAAGCCATTGCAAGGGACGGACATGAGGAAACTTTAACCATTGAGCAGCGTCTTCTTGCCTTTTTGTAGCCTGTCTGTGGAGTGTATTAAAGATTCAGCTGTGCTCTGATAAGAATCATGAAGGATGTATATGTTTGCATTGTTTTTGGCAAGAAACATCCAAATGATCTGTATTTATTATATAAAATTGATTTTTTTGGCATGCATGCTATTTTTCATGGATTTTGGCCTCGTACCAACACAAACAGGGTGATCTTGAGCAAAGCCATGCATTTCTAAGGCTCTGTTTAGAGAATTTTTAAAAGAATCCGGGGTCATGGATTTGTCTGTGAATTTGCTGTCCCTGCAATAGCAGCAGTGGTGGAAAACCACATCTCCAGCATGGCTGCAAGGTGTCAGTTGCTGTTCAGATTTCATTAAGGTTTGCAGCTGATCTTTGCAAGGGGAGCTCTGGCAGCTCAGGCTGGGGAGGATTGGAAGGGTCAGGGGCTGTGGGGGGCTCAGACAGGGACAGGAGCCACTCACCAGGGCCAGTACAGAATCACAGAATTGATCGTGTACTGGCACTGGTTAATTCTGAGTTGATGGCACCAACTTGATTCTGTTTGTTTGAAAGGACTTTAAAGCCCATCCAGTTCCAACCCCTTGCCATGAACTGCAACACCTTCCACTATCCCAGGATGCTCCAAACCCTGTCCAGCCTGGCCTTGAACACTTCCAGGCATGGGGCAGCCACCACCTCATGTCCCAGCTTCTGCTGCCAAGAGGTTCCTCTTCTCTAGAGAGGGATGAATTGCTCTGCCAGAGCTGTGCTCTCCAGGGACCTGCACACAAAGAGCATTGTGGTGGCTTAGGGAGCTGTCAGAGGAAGCCATGAGAAGGAACCTGGCTGGAAAGTCCTTTAAACTCCTCTCTGAATTGCAGAGATATCAACACCACAGGTTGCAGGCCAGGCCCTGTGGACCCATTCTGGGAAGGACAGAGTGATGTCCCCTGTCCCACCAACACTGTTGAGTTCAGTGTCAGCTGTCCATGCAGAGTTTGGGGATTTGCTGGCACCAACAGCACTGGAGGTCAGACCTGGCTGGACCTGCCAGAGCTGGGTGTCAGGAGGACCTGGTGGGAGCTTGGGGTCTTAGCTGCTTAAATCTGTGCTTCAAAGGAGAGCAAATGCAGGGTTTGGTTTGAGTGTGGGACAGAGCATGTCACCTGCAGTGTGGGGACCCTGGTTTGTCACTGGGGAGCTGCCCCAGCTGTCCCTCCCCTCCCCTCCCCTCAGCCGTTCATCCCCTGGAGCAGGACCAGCTCTGAGCCTGTGGCAGTTTCTGCTCGCAGAGACACCAGGCTGAGCCCACAGCCACTTCCCCTGCAGATGATGGCTATTTCAGTTCCACAGGTGGTGTTAATACATTCCTTGCACAGCCTCCACTTCCTTGCACAGCCAAGTGCAATGTAAATAACTCAGTTGTCGTTTAAAAGGGAAGGAGGACTTGAACAGGCAGAAAAACCCCAGGTTGAGATTTCAGCCACAGCATCGAGCACAGACATCTCATACTCCTCTGGTAATGTCACTTCATTCTGCCAGCTCCAGAAAGCTGCTGAGGACATGAGGATTGTCAGTGGGGAAAGCCCTGTGGCTTTTTATGTCTGGAAAGACACTGCAGGTACTCGAGGATGCTGTCCCACACGGGTCTGCCCCCAAAACCAGAGTGCCTCAGCCCAGCAGGGTGGGGGTGATGTGCAGACAGGTCAGGGCATGGATGGCATCATCAGGGTGCTGCTCTGGCACCTGCTGGCATTTGGAGGCTTATTCACAGCTTCTCCACAGCTTCTCTCTCTCTTCTTTTCTGCTGGGTGCTAAACGAACAGCAGTGCCTCATAATGCCCTGTCCCAGCCCTGCCCTTTCTCACTCAAACCCCCCAGCAGGGTCTGATCGATTTTGACAGAAATTAATTAGGGGGAAATCCCAGATCAGGAGTGGATTGGGTGGTAGGGACCAGCTCACTCCTCTGGGTAGGACAGTGAGGGGGTCCCTGCTCGTGTCTGCTCCAGGGGCTTGGCAGCATCACCCCCAGCTCTGCTCCCTCCAAACAGAACCCCTGAGCTCCAGACATGTCAATATTAACCTTTTTGAATTTACTTCTCTCTATGTTTTTCTCTTGTTCTTTAAGAAAAGCCAGAGTGAGGAAGTTCACAGATCACTCGGACTTAAAGGATATGCTTATGCATGGAGGTGATCAGAAAAGGAAATGTGGAACTCTGGAAGTTGACTCCTACCACCCACATACCAGAATTATGATTAAAATCCTGTGACCCTTTGTGTGAAGATGTTCAGTAAAGGGAAGCGTTGGTTAAAAACTCGACACACTTTTGCTCTGAGCCTTGCTTTGAACCATCCACCCTTTGGGATTTTCTCAGTAAGAGTAAGGGACACACTTTGGATGGAAATGGTGACCTGACTGCAGGGAGAATCCAGGGGCTCTTTGCTAAGGTGCTGTACAGAAAGGTCCTGGCTATGGTGGGGGCCATGCAGCCTCAGCTTATTTCTGAACATTCCTCAGAGAAAGGCCTTCTCTTGCAATTAATGATGATAAAAATATAACTTGTATGTCTTGAAAAACTCTGTTGAACCTGGAAAACAGCCCTCCCAGAGACTCTGAGCTCTTGCCTTTCAGAACATTGTTTGTGGAGATAAAAATATTTCTGCCACACTTGTCACATGTATTTGAAAAACATATTAATCATTTAAACAAATATTAGCTCCGAAAGCCTATAAATACATTCACTGGGAGGAATATACCCTTTGTTGTAATATTACAATGAAAAATATGCTAATATAGTTGCCTAATTGCTCATGTTTGAATAACCTCTTTTGTGACAATAAATGTTTGTGGCAGCATCATTCAAACACGAAATGGAGAATCTGGTGCCAGCGCGGATTACGTGTGCTGCTGCCACGGCTCCTGATGTGAGAAGAAAAGTGTCTCTTCCTTCTCCCCGTGTCTGGGAGCTGCTGTGGCTGGAGAGCAGACGTCACGGTGGATATCAGCAGCCTGGCACCGTGCCCAGGCCCAGCAGCCCAGCACGGGCAGGGATGCAGCACCAGCTGCTGCTCCTGGCTCCTGGCACGTGGGTGAGGCGGTCAGAGCCCTCTGGGTGAGTGGTGCTGATCCAGAACCAGTGCTGACACCTGGGAAGATCCAAAACTTTGCCGTGTTTGGCTGCAGAACAGGCTCAATGTGAGTGCAGGGCAGGGGCTGCTCACTGCCAGCCTGGCACTGCCCAGGGCTGAGCTTCCCTGTGCCAGCCTTGCCTCGCCGTGGCCACCCAGCAGACGTCCCACCAGGAAGAACCTGGGTTGGTTTTCTGCTTCCCTTTCCTTCATTTCTGCCTGCGTTTGCAGCAGGCTGTTGGATTTACAGAGGAGGCTCTGGAGGGTGACACAGGGATAAAGCCCGAGGTGAGACCTGGCTTCTGGGGTCCTGCCCCGAAGCAAAGTGCAGGTGTCTCTGAGCACAGCCTGTTTAAGCAGCTTCTCAGCTGTAGTTTCTGCTTGTGGGGTTCTCAGTGACACCATTCCCCCTCTCCTTGTTGGTCCTGTTGGCCTCACTGGCACATCACTGGCTGCTGAGCCAATGAACCCCTCTGCACTGACTCCTGGGCACTGGGCAGAGGCACTGGGGGGCTTTGTGTACAAATTCAGTGATTCTATTTATCCTTTTTAGCCTGACTGCACTTTCAGACTTTAAATAGCAACAACAGAAGGGAGAATATTCACAGACTCTGTGTGTCACAGACTCACTTTCCAGAGCCCCTCCTGCCCTTTCCCAGGGGATGCCCTGAACTGGGAGCCAACCCTGCAGTGCCATGTGGCACATCCTGGCCGTGCTGGCACAGTGGGAGCAGTGCCAGCTCCCCGAGCACCCTTTATGCTCCTGATTCTCATGGAGATAGAGATCTGGGCTCTCTGGTTACAGCTGGGTCTGGCTGTGAGCTGTTTGTCACATCCTCTGGCTCCATGGCATGACTGAGGCTGGTTTTGGTGTCTGGCACTGGTGGAAATCCCCGTGCACAGACACAAGTGGGGAGGTTATTGTAGTTTGGCAGGAGCTGATGTCCACAGCAGCATTCCTCAAAAGGGAATTGGCTCTCAGAAGGAGAGATATGGCTCAGTAAGGAGTCATCTCCCTGTGCATTATCCACTACTCCTAGTCTGGATATGAAAGGAGGTCTTTCTCCTACCCCTCCTCTGCCTTCAGCAGCACAGGGAACGAGGAAGACTTAAACACAACAGCAATGAAGGAAAATATCGTAAAGTCCTCTTGAAATTCCCATCAAACTCAATTAGCAGGGCAATGATACACCTAAACAACTGCAATGGGTCGACTTTTTATGCTTTGCTGGAGAGCTTCCAAGTTGATAATTAAATTGCACTGGGCTGCAAGATAAGTGGCTGCGAGTGTCTCTGTGCAGCAGCTTTGGAGGTGGATGGCCCATGGGCAGGGACAGGAGCTCCATGGGACCAAACCCTCACCCTGTGCTCCCTGCCAGGTGGAAAAGTGCTTCCTGAAGGGCTGGGATGGGCATTGGGCAGCCCCCGGGTAGGGGCTGCAGGAACCTCTGAGAGATGGGAGCCACAGGAGCACAGCTGAAACAAACACACAACCCCAAGTAACAGAGACAAACATGGAGAGGTTGGGAGGGTTCATTAGGGCTGTCGCTGCCTGGGTGAGCAGGCAGAGCTGTGCTCACCATGAGCCAAGGGCTGGGGAAGGCTCCTGCTCCCCTCCCTGTGTGCTTGTGGTGGACTGGGAGAGCAGGATGATGCTTTTTGTAACAAACACTTTGCTTTCCAAAAAATGTACTTCTGGGATGAGTGACAATATTTGTTAATATGGATTTAATCTGGTGACTAGCAGGACAAAATGAAAAGTGAAAGGGGTATTTTTGGCAAAACAAAGGCTTGGTTTCAGCTTTGTCAAGATGAAGCATTTGAGCCTTCTGTTCTGGAAAGATGCTCTGCTCTGAGACAAAATTCAGTTTGATCAACAAAAAGAAAGGGGTGGGATGGAAAGGCAGTGTCCATGAAGCAGGTAAAGCCCTCGAGTGCCTGGTCAGGAGGTTGTGCCTGGGGCAGTCACAGCATCTGCCTCAGTGCAGAGGCCCAGATGCTTAAAAATAAATAACCTGAGATACAAAGAGGTGGCTGCCAGGGGGCTGCAGCTGGACTGCCTCTCTCTGCCAGCCTCCACCTGCATGGGAGGGTGATGTCCAGAGGCAGAGACCCCCTACCAGCAGCTGAGGGTGGAGAGGAGCAGAGCTGGTGTGGGTCGGGGGGATGAGAGGGCACTACACAGGTGTGAGCTCAGCCTGGAGGTGTCCAGACCTGGCCAGGTCCCTCTCATTCCTCTGAAGCATTCCTCTCTGCTGGTACTGCAGCCAGGCTCCTGCATCCAGCACCTTCCCACTGCTCTCCTTTGTGCCCCCTTCTCACTGCTCTCCAAGGCCCCACCTGCTATTCTCCTGCTAATCCTGCTCCCCCTGCTTGCTCCCTTCTCCTTTGACTCTGAGACCCAAGAGTTCAGCTCAGCATGGTGAACGTTGTCTGAGTGTGGCGTCTCATCTTGCACATTTGGGTAAGTCAGCCGTGGAATTATCCTATAATGTGGAAATCATACAATTTCTCTCTGATCTTCCCTGAGCTGAGCATTTCATCTCACTTCTACCAAATGCAGCATGACTAAATAGGCAAGAAAGGGATTTGAGCCCTTTTGTTACTTAAAATGTGAATTAGATGTTCCTGAGGGAAGTTTGTGCCGCATTTGTGAGTTTAAAATGCATCAATTATCTGTACATGGACCCCTTCCTGAGCGATGGAGGAGCAGAGCTGGTGCCTTCAGAGGACCCACCACCCACAGAGGCTCCTGCTTGCAGGTGGCATCATATATACTAGGTGAAATGCATTCTCCTGCTCAAAGAAGGGCAGGCTTTGAAGTCAGGACTGACTTCAGAGCTTGAGCAGGTTGTTCTGGGCCTTTACTCCAGGTGGGTTGTGAATATTTTCAGGGATGGGGAACCCACAGCTTTTGCTTCAGCACCAAATAACTCTGACTGTGAAGGACTGCTATGTTCAACTGGAATTCTGCTTTCCATGCAAGCTGCACTCACAGAGAAGAAGTTGATGTTTTGAGGAGCAATGTTGTCCCATAGAAAAAACAGGACAGGCTTCCCCTGCCTGGGGGCTGTGCTGTGT
The DNA here is from genome assembly GCF_027579445.1 of Ammospiza nelsoni. Classification (NCBI taxonomy): domain Eukaryota; kingdom Metazoa; phylum Chordata; class Aves; order Passeriformes; family Passerellidae; genus Ammospiza; species Ammospiza nelsoni. Next base: position 5,005,724 of record NC_080650.1, on the reverse strand, counting down.
CTCTCTGACACCCCCATCCCACCCTGTGGGATCTCCCCTGGGTGTCCAGAGCTGCTGCTGCTGCACAAACAGAATAATTTCCCATTTCCTGGCCTGGCTCCACGTGCTGAACATCCCTGGGTTTGGTTTGGGGCAGGAGCCTTCACACCCGAGGTTTCGCCTCGCAGCCATGTCCTGTTGGCTGGATGAGTGTGTGAGAATGTGCAGCTGCAGGCTGTTTGTGGGATGTGCTCCTGCTCTGGATCTTCTTTTGGGACTTGGAGTTAATTAAGGAGTTGGAAGGAGCACTGGGTAATTTAGAGGACAGTCCACAAGGTTTGAGCAGCAGCTCAAAGCAGGGCATGGGAAGGAATCACCGATGGCATTGGAATGTAAGCCAAGGGACTGTTCTCTAGGTAACAAATAAAAGCTCAGGAGTTTGGGCCCCTTTTTACTTAACTATCCATTATTTTTGTGCAAAATATGTGAGTTCTTCAATGTGAATGTTTTGGATCCTCTGAGTTGCAGAAGCAATGGTAAAGCCCTGAGTCTAAGGTGGTTTGGGTTGACGTCTTCTGCATTTTCTCCCAGGATTACAGTCAACCCTCCAGGCTGCCAGTGCTGCTGAAGAACAAGAGTGACCTGTGCTGGTGTTTGCAGGACAGAATCAGGGGCATTTGCCCCAGAATGATCCCTGCCATTGAGCACAGTGTATTACATTCCATGTATAATCCAAAACACAGACTGTCCCAGCAGCATTGCTGTGGCACCAAAGTGCAGAGCTGTGGTGGTTCTGCATGTGATGGGAATTTGCATCCTGGATGCATAATTACAGGGCAGTGATCTCCTCACAGGCAACACTGGTCACCCCTTAAATTACACAGGGCACAAATACCAAGCTGCCAGTAATTATTTCCAGTGAAGCCACATCTGCTGTTCCTGGGAGCCAAAGCTGCAGTGCTGCTGGAGCAGAGCAGGAATGTCTTGGGTGTCAGGGAGAAGCACCCACAGTGTCCCCAGCACTGCTGAACATTTCCTCAGGCACAAACCCATTTTTCACACCAGCACTGTAGCCCGTCGTGCCTCCTTCTCCAAGTGTCACATCTTGTTTGTGCTCAAGCCTCTGGTGACAACATCCCTCTGGATAAATATTGTCTGACTGACCTCTTGCTTGTGAATACTTTGCCCTTAATGCTGTACTTGAATTTTCCCTCATCTGTTTTAAGGCTCTAAATCTTTGATGCCAAAAATCTTCGTCCCTTCCTGTTTTGGGCCAGTCCCCTGTTACTCTGCTTCTTCTGGGCTGTTCCTGTGTGAGACCCCAAGAAACCACTGCCTGGAGAATCCTGGCTGCAACACCTTTTGGGGAATGGGATCTTTTTCCAAAGCCCTCTGTGATGAGCAGCCAGATGTTCAAAGATGTGGGAACTGTGAACAGGACTAGCAGCTGCCAAGGGAGAGGGGTTGGATGCTGCACCTTCAGGAAGGGGGAGGCAGGCAGGCTATGCAGTGAGCTCAGTGCATCCTGCAGTGAGGCTCACCTGAGTGTGGCCACTCAAAAATCCCTCCAAAATTCAAGCAGCAGCATGCCCAGCCTTTTCCTGGGCATTTCCCCCACTCTCTTGGTTTGCTCTGTCTGTGCCAAAATCCCCCAGTGAGCTTTTGCTGCTCAGGGGCTTGGTGTTGTCTCTGTTAGCACATCCTGGGGTTCCAGCTGTGCTGGGGGATGCTGGTGTTGGAGCCCATCTCCATCCCACGGCTGGGTTATGGGGACATGGATGTCATCTCCCCTGAGGGAGAGCTGGGATCCCAGGTGCCTGCCAGGCAGGGATCCAGGTGCTGGGGGAAGCAGGAGGTTTCTCCAGAACTCCACAGCAAAGGCTGCAGAGCCTTCCTGCCCGCCCAGCTGTGAGGCTCTGCAGCCACTGGGAAGGATCCCAGCTGCTGGAAGTGACAATTTGACTCAACAAGCTGAATAGGGAGCTCTTCCCAGTTCCAAACACTCTTTCTTGAGATGAAAAAGGTTAAAGAAACGCAGCTGCTTTCTGAGTTCAGCTGAGCTGGAGGGTGGGATAAAGGTTCACTGGAGTGGGAGGGAATTAGCAGCATTTTGTCTGCCTTTCTGGAAAAATGCTCTGGCAGTGTTATCTCTAAACAAACACCATTGGTGTGGGGAACAAGCATTGTATCTTCAGCTCTCTCAATGCCCTGGGCTTTTGGCACACACCACATACAGAGGGGGATGGCCCAGCAGAATTCCGGGTTCAGTTCCTGGAATCACTGGCTATGACAAGATGTGAGTTTTCTTTAAAAGGAAATGGTTTTTGAGAGCACAGCTCCCAGATTCTCCTGAGGAGACCCAGTCCTGATCTCCTGAAGTGGCTGCACACAGGGAAGCCCCAACTGCTTGCAATGGTGAAGCACAGAATGAGTTGCACACTGGAAATTTAAACCAACATTGATTTTTGTTGTGTCCCTTTAAACCTGATCTAGATAGAGTTGCACAGGGAACTCCTGGGACAGAATTGCTACCACCTAATTGATTTTGATTTTATTTTCACTGCAGCAGTGTAATTATGAAAGCCAGCCGTAATTATTGAAACACAACTAGAAGTATTTCATTATTAAAATACCCCTATGACTTATTATTAATTCATTAAATAAATTTGGATTATATCCCTCAATAATTAATGCACTGAAGTTTATTCTGTGAACTCTTCCTTTTACTCATAATGTGTCAGCTGTTGGTATTAAAGGGAAAAAAATTCCCACCGAAGTATCAGAAAAAAACAGACAACTCATTATAAAGGGAAGTGGGACCAGGGGGCTTTGGTCTGGTTTGAAATGGGTCTCGTGGGAAACTGGAGCTGGGCTGAGTCTGTGCAGCTCAGCATTCATGTGGGAAACATTCCTGCAGATCCTGAAGTGCTGCTCAGACCTCGTTTGCACAGTGAACGTGGATGGTGCCTCAGGTGCTGCAAGGGGAGGGGGCTTGGTGCCTTCTGGGGAGGGGGACAAACAGAGAGGGAACTGTTTTCCTGGAACAGGGAGAATTTGAGCCACTCCTGCAGGGTCGGCTCTTGTGGTTTTCCCTCCTGCATCCCCTGCTCGGGTGACAGAGTAAGCGAGGTCATGTCCCTGCTTTGGTTTGGCTTTCAGGGAACTGAGGTCTCCCAGCATTTCAGAGGCTTGTCCCAAGCATGCTGGGGCTGTCCTGGAGGCAGGACATGTGGGTGTCCATCCCAGCTCTATGCACACATGTCACACCTAATCTCTCTGGCAGCACCAGAATTCTCCAGAGGGGATTCTCTCCCTCCAGCTGCAGGATCCACACACAGTTCCCAGTTGCAGTCCTGGATCCAGGCAGATGTGCCTGGATGGAGCAAACCCAGGGATTCAGGGATTTACTTGGCTTTGATGGGGCTTCTGTGCCCAGGAAGCACTGGGATCCCTCAGCAGAGCACATCTGTAATGGCACTGCTCCCCAGCTGTGCTCCCAGGAAGGCTTCACTGGTGATGCTGGCACAGGATGAGCCTGAAAGACTCAGCTTTCCCACTCAGCACATCTGTGTTTCACACATTGCATTGGATGGGTGTTTATAGGGAAAAACAGACAAAAACATTGACTGAAGAAGAAATGTATTGATTCAGAATCTGCACTTGTGCTGCAGAGCTTGAGTCAAGATGGGGAAGAGAAAATTTCAGTGGATTAGTTGTCACTGGATGCTGGGAAATCTGTGTGATGTATCCTGCTTGGGATTAAGGTAAAATGCAGGTGTTTTGGTGGTGGGAGAGCTCTCCAACTGCTCAGGTTGTCACAGTCTCTTCCAGGGGATGGAGAGTCTGAACAGAATCATGACATTACCAGCTCTGCCTGGTCTCAGAAACTCTCTTTCCCTCCATTTCCTTCTGTCAGACTGAACTTCTTTTGGACTCTGCCTCTCCTTTGGAATCTTAGAGTCTTATTTCCATAGAAGGAGTTCTGTCCTCTCATCCCAGCATCCCAGTTCTCCCTTTTCTATCCTTGCTGCCTGCACTGAGAGTGGAATGGGCTCTGGTTTATTCCTCATGATTTGTATTGTCATGGATGGAGGAATTTGCTCTCAGGCTGAGACCTCAGTGATCCTCTGCCCTTTTCCTCTCCTTCCCTTCCCTTTCCTGGCATGTGTCTCTCAAGGACAGCCCTCAATGGTGCCAGGGCCAGCCCCACCAGCATCTCCCAGGGCTGGGTCCCCAGGGATGTGGGACCTGGGCTGGCAGCAGAACATGTCTTGGGAGGAGTCACTGCTGCTGGAAATTTAACCTGCTCTTTGTTTGCAAGGAAATCCTCATCAGCACCTGATGTTAAGAGCAAACTTGTGCTTTCCCAGCCTCCCTCACACTTCCTTCAGCGTGGAGTTTAATTATCAAATTGTGCTGTGGTTCCCGCTCCAGAACGCTCCTTTTCCACCATCCTGCGATTCTCTCCGACCTCAGAGGGTAAAGCACTTAAGTTGCCCTTGAAGACAAAAAGAGAAAGTCTTGTTTGAGGTGAAGCCAGTATCTATCCAATTTTCAGCTGCCGTCACATCGAAATGAGAAATCTGAGGCAGAGCCAGGCACAAATAGCTGATAACAGACTTTCAGGTGCACCTCTTCACTTATCGCTTCTGGGGTCACCTCTGTTTCTAAAGACTTGTTTTCCTTAAAAAAAGATTGCTTAGGACATTTAACCGTGTGGTGTGATAACAAAGCCCTGCGAGGCGCTCCTTCAGTGCCTGGGCTGCTGCAGAGACGCTGGTGTTCCTGAGTGTGCTTCTGAGATGGTTCTATGGATGGGATTGGATGGAGCTGGAGCAGCTGAGCCCTCCCTGGCTGCTCCATCTCTGCTGCCTGGGCTGGGTCCTGGGGATTGCTGCATGGCGGTGCCTGTGACACACTGGCAGCTCCTTGCTCCTACCCAGCCCTGGTGCACATCTCTTCCCCCCACTGTGAATTCTCCTCTCCCATAGCCCCCTTGGGATGGATCTGACCCCCCTGAGGGCTCACAGCAAGCCCAGCCCAGCACTTGAGAGAGTTCTGGACCAACAGAGGCACAATTTGTTCAGAAACTGGGCGTTTGGCACATACAGAGAGCTGCACACAGACTGGCGCACAGATTTGTTTAGCAAACAATAACCTGTGTTTTGTGCATGAATAAATAATTAACCTTATTTAAAAGAAGAAAAAACCCCAAGTTTCGCTGTCTGCAAATATCTCTCTCCCTGTCTGGGCTCGGTGGTGTCACTAAACCCCTCAGGAGTGTGTCCTATGGTGCAGGAGGTGGCACCTCTGGCACTCCCCTTTGCCAGTGCTGGTCACTGAGTGGACACAGTGCCCAGCAGAGCTCCCCATTCCCCCTCTGAGTGCTGGTGCCAGATTCACAGCCGAGCTGGAGGCTTGTGAGGGCTGCCTGGATGCTCCTGTGGCTGCTGCTGGGAGCGAGGGGAGCAGACACCCCCCGACACCTTCCCCCCTCGGCTGCTGGCTCCATTCTCACACTCCAGCACAATGGTTTTCTGTGCTGCGTTTCCTCATGTCTGCTCTAGCCCAGATTTCTGTGGAACAAGCAAAGCCTTTCTCCCATCTGCTCATGAGATCATTCCTTCATCTGAACAATCCGGCTCTGAGGAAGCTTTTGTGGACAGCCAGCCTCCGAGCACTCTGTTGTGCTCCACCATTTCTGCTCCTGCAATTAATTAGACTCACGAAACGCGGTGGGTGCAGGACGTGTGTCAAGGTGCTGCAGCTTTGCTTGGCTGAGTGAGGCTCCCCAAGCACGTGGCCCAGCAAATACATTGTTCCTGGCCTGGGGACTGAGTCCTGCCTCAATCCAGCCCAGCATCACAAGGGCTCAAACTCTCTCCAATTTTTGTCACTATTCCCCCTGTCTGCTACTGATCTGGCTGTTTTTCTGCCTCCCCAAGGCTTTACGTTGGGAATTGGCTTTTTTGGTGCTGAGGATTCTGTGGTTTGGGCATATTGGGTTCTTTCCACTGAGGAATGAGCTCTGAAGGAGCAGACAGGACCCCTGGGAGTTCAGGAGGGGGAGGGAGGTCAGCAAATCCTTCTCTTGCTGGGAAGTCACCACAGCCACCAAACCATGTGCTGGAACAGCAGGCGTGGAATTCCGAGACAAACATGCACCTTCCTGTGCCAGGGAATTATCCTATGTATTTGTGGAATTGCTGAGCACTGGATAGCCCCTTGGTTTGCATGGTTCACCAGAAAATGTTCTGCCACTGTCCTCCGGGAACTCTTCCTGCTCTGCCTCTTGCTGATGGGGAAAGAGGTAACTCCTGTGGTTGCTGAGTATCACTGAACAGCACCAGGGCCCCTTGGTGGAGGGGAGTGCTGAGCCTTGGGGTGCTGAGCCTTGTGTCTGCAGCAGCCCTTGCCCACAGTTCCTGGGCTGCCCCTCCACCATCTTTCACCCTTTTCCACTTCAGAACTCTTTCTCTTTGGCATCAAGGAATAACTTTAGGAAAGGACCCCCAGATCCCAACCTGACTGGGGATGAATGGGGTAAGAGAAACAGGAGGAATTTAGGTAATGTGTGACTTAAAGAAGGAGATCCAAGAATGTCATCCTTGGAGAAGGAAAGGAGAACTTGCAAGTGTTTTCATGCTGTTGTTATTTTCTGTATGTGTTTTAAGACAGGTTTGGCTCCTGCCCAGACCTCCCCTGTTACAGCACATGTACATTCAGCCCATAGCTTGGCTCCAGCCCTTGACCTGGAGAAAAGGCCTCACTGCTTGTAGCAATGACCATCCCCTCTTATTTAATCTTCAGAGTCCAAGCTCTTCCTGCCAGTGGCATCAAGTTTCCTTATTCCTATCATATCCTTGTTCTTCCCAGTCAGACATGTTCTTGTTTTCTGTGTCACTTGGAACCCAGGTGTCACTCAAGAGAACCTGAGTCTCTTGAAGGTGAGGAAGGCCCTACATGGTTCAGGCACACCACAGCAAATTGCATCTTTAGCTGCACAGTGAAGTGTTGGCTGCCAGTGGCAGGTCACTCATGGTGAGGTGTCTCCCCATCCATCTACCATGGCACCACTTCCAGTGCTGGCAGAGTGGCTGTGTCACCAGCCACTGTCCCCACAGATGACCCTGACCTGGCACCTCCCCCAGTGTTGGTCACAGGAGCCCCACAGGCTTGGCATTAATGCTGAGTCCCAAATAGTGACCAGGCTCCAGGCAGAGCTGCTTCTTCATTCCATCATCCCCCAGTTTCCAGGGCCAAATCCGAGTCAGAAAAAAGGATCCTCCATCTGCGCCTTGGCAAACGCGCAGATGCAAGCCCAGATGGCAGCTCCCACTCTGCCGTACCTTCTCCCTGTTCTTTTCATGGTGCCGAAGCCTTCTTCGGGATCAGATGCTGAGCATGTGTTCACTGGTTGTGTGCAGGGACTGGAGCTCCTGTTTCAGCACAGGGACGGGATGGGAGGCCAGTCATTGGTGCTGATTGCTAATTTGAATAGTTGGGGTTTTTTAGCTCCGGCATTGACACATCTACCTTTGAATATGAAACTAGGCCATGGCATGGCAGCTTGCCAGAGGATTTTGACACCAGTGCAGCACATTGCTGTGGACTAGCCAGGCTGGTCTTGGTACAGGCTGGTCTGGGATCCAGCCTGGCTCAACCCTGTGGTAAGGACATGGCAAAATGTCCTGTGAGTGCTGGAGCAGAGCTCCTGCCGATGCTGCACCTCTGGGTGGCCAGGACACCCTGGGAGCCAGAGCAATTACCCGGCTAATTCCCGTCGCAGAGCCTCACAGGCTGCTTCCATCGTGCTGGCACTTGCCAGAGAAATGCTACTGATCCCTTGCCAAGGGCGATCCCTCCTGCAGCTGGGCCGTGCCCGTGCCAGGCCAGCCCATCCCAGCGGCCAGGGACGCGCTGGAGCGCTGGAACGCGGATACCCTGCCCCGGCTGGCGTCAGCCAGGGACATCTGTGACCCCCCTGCCAGCCCCCAGGGAAGGGAATACCTGTCAGCGTGCCAGAGCCCTCAGATGTCTCTTTCTTATGGAGAAGATTTTGGGATAAAAGGTTCAGTTTAATTTATTCCATCAGTGTAACAGTTAAGCATTCAATTCCAATATTGGAAACAGCTTTGCCAAAAAGCAGTGAGGGGAAGGCAGTGAAGGCTGGCTGAGCTCACAGTGTGCTCTGTGACCCTTGCTGCCCCTGCCCCAGCGGTTTGTTGGCTCTGGGGTCCCGCTGTCGCCCCCTTTGACATGGGGGTTTCCCCCCTCCAAAACACAGAGCTGGTTCCTGTCACTATTTCCATCAGAGGGAATTCTCACCCTCTGTGCTTCAGCCTCTCCCTCCCCTGGAGACCAGCTCCTCAAATTGGCCACTGCATAGTCCAAGTTCTTGCAGAGCTGGAAGGGGTTCCCATTTTCTTGTTTTTATCCTGGTGCTCCAATACCTGGAGAACAGAAAAATAAATGCTATTTTTGAGACAGGTGAATCACTGAGGAACTTCAGCAAAGGTGAGGGAGTGCCAGAAGCTGTTGCTGGGAATCTGGGCCCAGGCAGTTCTGGTGTCAGAGGAAGGAAAGAGAAAGGCTGGGGAGAGGAGACCACGAGTGGATGCATAAGTGAGCACAAAAGTGGATGTGTGAGAGAGCTTGGGCCAAACCCCAGTGCTGGAGACACTGAGGGATGGGACCTACTGGGGCTGCTCCCACTCTCAGTGTCTGCCCATGAGGTTTGCACATCATTCTTCTGGCCCAGCAGCCCCTCTTGGAGATCAGGGATGTGTCTGTGCCTGCTGGACTCCAGCCTGTGGATTACAGGCTTCCAGGAGCACCAAATTCCTCCAATTTAAATAAACAAATCCTGAGGATAGGGCTTTGTAATTGAAATGTTGAGAGATGCTTTCTGCTGGCATAGGAGGGTGCAGTGCTGTAATAAGCTGTCCCTCCCTGGTGCTGGGAGTTATTGAGGTTGCTCCACATCTATGACAGTTTAATCAGATCCTGAAAATCAGGGACATTATATTTTACACCTGCTCATGAAAAAAAAAAAAAAAGAATGATGCGGCTCCCCATCATGGATCTTTTATGTACAAGGCAGGCTCATCATCCAGAGGGGAAATGGAATTGCTCCACAGATGAAGACTAAGCCCAGAGTGTGGTTGAATGTCACACTGGGTGGAAAAAGAGCAGCTCTTCTCTCCTCTACCCTGCCTGCACAAATGAGAAGCAGGGGAAAATTGTGAAGGTTCTTCCAGGGAAGAAAGGAAGCTGCAAGCTCCAGATACACTGGGAGATTTTTAAGAGAGTATTTTGGAGGTAAGTTGCCCTCAGGATGACCAGGGCACAGGGATGGATACATTTGCTTCTTTTTGCTTGTCTAATCCTGGTATGTGAGAGCATCCTTGCTGAGTTTGTGCATTTACCTCTCCCATTGTCAGTGCTTAAAACGCATGAAAAATACAGCCAGGAGCTTGAAATACAAATCCGTTCACTTATAAGTGGCCTTAACATCTGTGAAAGGCTTCGAGTCCTTAGACAAGAAGCAAAATAATGGATTTACTTTTGATTTCTAAAACACCACCCAGAGGTGAGGAGTGAATTCCACAGAAATCAGAGTGGATTTGCTTTCTTTTTCCTGCAGAAGAGCAAAAGCAGAGATGTCAAAAAGAGTTCAGCAGTCAAGTGCTCTCATTACCTGTCCCATCTGGGACGTGAAAAACCTCGCCAGAGAGCCAGTAATCACAGAAATCACAGAATCATTAAGGTTGGAAAAGACCTGCAAGATTATTGAGTAAAACTTTTGACCCCAAAATTTTACCACCACCTGCCAAAAAGCCCCTGGAGCCTGGTGCAGAATACTCACCTCTCCACTGTCCCCCCCTCTACAACCTTCTTGACTCTGGGATCTTGAACATGCAGCAGCATTCACTGAATCTTTACCCCCAGTCTCCACAGCCATCAGAAGGTGACATTTTATTATTTGTTTTATGACAAAATGACAAACTAAAAACATTTTTCTCAGGGGCTGCTCACCCAAACCCCTCATGCTGGGCTCTTCTTCTCTCCCACAGTGGTGCCAGCACAGGTGACATTGCTCTGGCTCAGGCAGCCCTGTCCTTGTCCCCATGGTGGCACCTGCACTTGTCACCTGCAGAGGTGGGGTGGTGGCTTCTGGTGGGCACCCCCAGTGCCACACTGAGCTCACAAAGTGCTGCACCAATCCTGCTGAATAGTGAGCAGGTCTGGGGCAGCCTCAATCTGGTAATCGAAAGAAAGGATCAAATATTCATGGCAGATTGTTTGTTCAGTTCTGCCAATGGTCATATGAAAACAGGCACAAAACTCCTGCAGTTTTCTGGGGTCTAATATTGAAATAATATTAGGGGTCTAATACTGGGGTTTAATACTCAAATTACAGTTTTTTGTTGCAATGGTCTGCCTTGGGTGTGGGGAGATCTGACAAGGACAGAGTTCCTGGGATGCTGCTGGGGCTGGGGCCAGCTCTGGGCTGTGGTGTCCCAGCTCTCAGCATGAACTCCAGGGAAGCAGAACAGTGGGACAGGAGTCTTTTCCCACACTCAGAGGCGACATTCCCTCTCTTCCCTGCAGCCCATCAGCTTTTCTCTTTCGGTTGGAGCCAGTTGTCATCCTTCCATCCATCCCACGTTGGCTTTTCAGTCCTCTGAAAGCCTTTTCATTCCTTTCCTGCCTTCCTAAAATAGCACATGCTTCTGCTGGCATGTTCCCTGGCTGCCACGTGGGAAGAAGCCTGCCCTCCTTGGAGATTTCACACCTCCGGGAGGAGGGTGTGCTTCCCATTGGAGAGCAGCCGCTGCTGGCAGAAATCTCCGCCTCTGCACAAGTTCCTGAGCCCAGAAGGATTCTCATGGCAAATCTTTTCCTTTGCTGGAGAGATGTGATAGCTCTTGGACAGGGTCTCTCCTAAGAACTTGTCACAGGGGAGAACTCTACTTTGAAGTTCTTAATCCCACTCTTCCCTCGGAATGAGCTCCCCAGGACGGAGATCTCAGTTCTCCACAAAACTGAAATGCTTAGAAAAAAGAGAGTCTTAAATATTAGAGGAGATTCTCGCAGCAGTTTTGAGGAAGCCCAGTGAAGCTGAAAGTGCTTGTCAAGCCACATCCCTGCAGGTCCCCTACAGGTGTGAGCAGGCAGCTGAACATCTGCAAGGCACCCTTCCCTGCCTGGATGGGGCTCATTCTTCTGGCAGGTTTGGTGAGAGGGCTGGGATTGGCCTTTTTGGCATATTGTGAGTTCTTCTTCCTGCCAACTGCCAATCTGCACTCTGGCAGCCACGCTCGGCAGAGCTCGCTCACCCGCCCTCGGCTGCTGGAGCTCAGGTGGGTGTTGGGATGCCCTCCCAAGGCTGGCAGGGTCTGGCACTGAGGCCTGGCCTTGGCACAAGGGTGGTGAGAGTCCCACCAGATTGAGCCTTTCCTTGTCTCCATTTTAATGGCATCCAGCAGAGCCAAGAGCCTTGCTCCGTTATTTAAACAATCCTGTTTTTCCCAGGCAGGACAGCCTTGGAGAGAGCTGCTGAGCTGTGAACAATGTGTGGCATCCTTAGGAAAGTGGAGGGAGAATCACACAAGCAAATCCTTTCAGTGGCAGCTGGCCTCTGCCTGCCTGTAGCCTCTTCCTTGCCACAGCCTCTGCCTGCCCACAGTTCAGATTGGGAATGAAAAGCACAGATTCTATAAAAATGCCCCAAGAGCAAACATGCAATTTCTCTGGTTTTCACTGTCCCCACAAGTGAGAGGGACAGGAGGGAAGGCCTATCAGAGCTGTTGGACAGTTGAGTGTGTCCAAGCATGGGGCAGAGCAGACACATCTGATGTCTGCAGTGACCCCTCTGCTGGTGTGACTTCAGGCATGTGGGGAAGGAGGATTCATTCATCTTCTCTGCAAATGTTGCTTTAAATCCAGGTGGTTCAGCATAAGAGACAGTTTAGGAATTATGCAGCTTTCTGACTGATGAGCTCCTCTGCTGTTGCCATCATTCCCCTAATAATTATGCCCATGCACAGCTCTGTGTTTGATTGTGCTGGAAGATGGATTCTTGTTTCCTGCAGGCATGCTGGATAAAATGACTTCCGTTTCAAAGCTCTGTTTGCAAAGTTCCCTTTGTTCCTGCTGCGAAATTCCTGCGTCGAGCAGAGCCCATTCTGCTCTGCAAGGCTTTTGAGCACCATCTGGGTGGGTTCCCTGGGTTGCCTTCAGATTGTTCTCAGGATGCAGTCGGTGCTTGTCAGTCAGGCTGATGCATTGGCCAACAAAATAACACCGAGAAGAATGTTTGGTTTAATCTGTCACAGAAAAAAGCAGCAGCTCAGTTTGAGGGCTGAGTTTTGGGTTCTCAGTCCAGCTTTTACCTCTCCAAAGGCAAACCCAGGTCTGGCTGCCAAAATCTGACCCAGCGCTGCTGGGGCCAGTGGACTGGTACTGGATGACAATAAGAGAACAGACAGACCTTTGCCCTTTCTTTGTGCTTCCTCAAAATCCTTATTTTTCCTTTTTTTTTTCTTTCACATAGAAGGCACAGCTCCCTGCCCAGCAAAGCTCCCTGGCTTTCCTGCACAAGGCAATTGCAGATTTTCTTTGCTGGGAGGAAAGCTGCCAGTGCATCCGAGTGGCCCTGGCCTGGCAGAGGGCCCTCAAGATTTGCCATCATCTGGACTTTTTTCTGAAATTTGGTCCCTCTGAAATGGCTGTGGAAGGACTCACAAACTTGTGCTTGGAAGCTGAATTGCTTTTATATCTGAGCACTTCATGGCTGATAAATGAAATGAGAGCTGGGTCTATGTGTGGCAGTCAGAAAAATCATGTGTACGTGAGCAGAGCTTCAGACCCAGGCTGTAACTGTTACAGGAGATTGGTGAATGCTTTCATTTTCATTTTTCTAATAATTTATAGAATTGCAGAATCATAGAATCACAGGATAGTTTTAGCTGGAAGAGACTTAAAAGATCATCCAGTTCCACCCACTGCCATGGGCAGGGACAGCTTCCACTACATGAGGTTGCTCCAGACCCCATCCAGGCTGGCCTTGAACACTTCCAGGGATGGGACAGCCACAGCTTCTTTGGGCAACCTGTGCCAGAGCCTCACCACCCTCACAGAGAAGAATTTCTTACTAATATCTAATTTAATTTTTCCCTCTTTCAGTATGAAGCCATCCTCCCTTGCCCTGTCTCTCCAGATCTTTGTAGATAATCTCTCTCCTTTCTTGTCAGGCCTTTCAGCTCCTGGAAGGCTGCAATAAGGTCACCCCAAGCTCATGCACCTTTACTTGCACCCAGGCACTCTGCCCTATGCATTTCCTTATGTGCTTCTGGTTTATTTTGTTCCTGTCCAGGGTGACTCTAGAATGTGAGGCCAGTCCTGGCCAGAAGCTGTGAGAACTGATGCTGGTGGCATTGGGGAATCCCTGTGCTTCTCACAACTCCCGTGGTTCCAGCAGCTCTGGCAGCTGCCCAGTGGCACCGTGTCCTCCAGGCAGGCAGCAGGGCAGCCCCTGCAGCTGGCAGAATTCCTGGATGAATTGGGAAAGTTGAGACATCTGGGCTGTTTTCTGCCTGCTCACACATCGGCAATCAGCCTTGGAAAAGGTTTGGAGAGACACGGCTCCAGGACCCCGATTTAGAATTAATTTCTGCTGTGAGCTTCGAGTCCAAGTTAATCACTGTTGGATTTGGGATTACCATGCTTGTAGGAAAGGCTGCTAAAACCCCATTTTTGTCATGATCCAGCAGCTCATAGGGCTTAGCTCTTGACTGAAGGAAAATGTGCATGTCAGGGACTTTTGTGATCCCCGTGGGGCGCTGGAGCTGCTGCACCGGGAGAGGAGAAGGAGAAGGAGAAAGAGGGCCCTCACATGTAGTTTCATTTCTAAAATGATTAAATTGAAGTTGCACTTAAATTCAAATCAGCCATTCAAATTAACAATTCTAATGTTCCTATATATTGATCTGTTGGTTGAGACCATTTGGAGCAGACCATAATTAAACCACAAAAGCCTGGACACCAGAAATGCTGAGGGAACAGCACAATACCTTGGGAAGAGTCATACAGTCCTGCCCTTAACCCATTATGGCCCTTTTTGCTGGGAAAAGCCAGACACTGTGCTGGGAGCCTTCCTGATGGTGCATGAGAGGAGCAGTGCCAGGGTGTGTCACAAGCCCAGTGTGGCAGGAAGGTGTTTTCACACACCCAGTGGGACAGGACCCTCTACTGCCTCCTGTGCTGAAGGATTTTGTCTAAAAGGACTTTTCCTCCTTTGCAGGGACTGGAGAATGCAGCCCCAGGGTCTGGAGGCTGAGCTCTGATCGAGGCTGAGGGGAGAGATGGGCACAGTCTGTGCTTGGTGGGATTTGATGCCTTCCCACCATTGCAGACTCATTTCATGTTGGTCCTTAAACTGCCTCTGGCAGCACGTTATTATTTCCACTGGGAGAAACAGAGGCAGGGCAGCAGGGAGTGCCTCCAGCCAGCCCATCCCTGCTCCCAGCCCTGCTCCAGGGTCTCTATCACCCCTCCCATGTGTCCAGAGCTTTCTGAGCTGCTGCCAGGGAGAGGTGAAGCCCTGGGATGAAAGAAAGGGCCAGGAGGGTTGCAGGGCTGCCCCAAGCATTCCCTACCCAGGCACTGGGCAAGGCCCTGTGCCCATAGGGACATCTGGGCTCTTTTTATAATATATATACAAATATATATGAAAGTAATTTTTTCTGATGCTTACACTACTTCCCCACGACAACCATCTGAGCCTGTTTATTGATATGTTTTCTCCCCTGTGTGCACTGATTCAGTGGCTTGCACAAATTCACCAGATGATCTGGTGGAACAGGGAATCAGCTCCTGGGCCAGTGCAAGCCCAGGGCAACAGCTCTGGCTGCTGCAGGCTCCAGGGGCTGGACATGGAGCTGCCAGCCCTTCCCCATGGGTCTGTTGACCCAGCTTTGATAAACCCCAGCCTTGATTTCTGCACAAACACTTCTATCAAAATGGGAACCTAAATACTGAATAATTGCAAGGAAAAAAGCTTTATTCCTGCATTCCATTTTGGCTTTAATTACAGAAGGTTGGCATTTTTCATACCATTTAAAGAGAAACGAGACAGGAAAAGGTCAAAACACAAGGGGCCTTGAACATCTCTAATCCCGTAATGGAGAGCAATACAAGGCTCTAATATTTGAACAATCAACGTGGACTTTTGTTATGAAGCCCAACATGTGATGGAAGAAGGTAAGAGGCTTTTAGATCTATTAGAAAACTGGTGTGCTGGGAACGGAGGGAAATGATGATGGGAAAATTAAAATTCAGCTCCAGCAGAAGGTTGCAGTGTTCAACTTGCAGCTCAGTGCATCGATCTGTTCCAGCATTTGACTTTCAACCATGACAAAACTGTGGGCAAATTAATTGTTCTCCAGGATATTAGGCATCAGAGTCTATTAATCCTCTCTGGAGTCGGATGCTCCATGAATACTAATGCAAACCCAGCGCTGCAGTCGTGTCTTTTCCCGCTCGAAGCTGCCGCTGCTGCTGCCATGGGGGCAGGGAGGGAGGGAAGCCTGGGTGCCAGTCAGCCATTTGCTGCTTTTATTCAGATTTAAGGCTGATTACAATTGGGAAGAATCGTGTAATATGGCAAATCCTCCTCTGAGCCAGGCAGGCTCTGGAAACCAGAAAGCGAGAGGCAATGTTACGTGTTTTCCACAAGGAAAAAGTGAAAGGCATAAGTTATTTATGCAAATTTGATCTGTATTCAGACGTGTTTTAAGGAAGATCTCAGGAAATCATTTCTTAATTACACATATAGATTGCACTTACTGAGCCTGCATCTAGGCTCTTTTCTCCCAGACTAAAACACGTGGAATAAGTAGCTCGTTTCTTGTGATTGTTTTACAAACATATAAAATGTCTCTCCCTCAGTATTCCCCTTTCCCAGAACCCTCCCTCTCCTTGCCCCACACCTCCCATTACTCTTTGGGGGCAGGAGCCCAGTTCAGAGCCTCCGCAGATTAATTCTGAGCTCTAATCTGCATATTTCTCTCAAGGAAATGGAGGCTGCAGGAAAGGGATATTGAAGATGTTTTACCTCCACTAATGCTGCACATTTAAGTAATCCTCTGGAATTCCAGAACAGCTTTAATCATCCAAAGCCCAGTCAGGACCATGCTCCGTATAATTATTCCACATTGCATAATGTTGCCTAGTGAAAGCGAATACTCTTCCAAATATTTGTCCAGCCTGTGTATCCGAGCTCATCCAACACGTGGGATTCCAACTTCATGTTTTGCTTCAGAACCAGGTTGCACTGAAGCAGCAAAGTGAGAGCAGCAATACTGGGGTTTGACACGAGCAGCTCTCCACTGACAGCCTGGTGGTATGTTCCTGTCTAAGGCATGGAAGTTCCCTGTGGATCACGATGAGAATACCTTACACTGACAAAGCTGGATCCTTTTGTTTCCTTCTTCCCCTTGCTGCTTCTCTCCACACTGCTCCTAACGCTTACAGATTGCTGCAAGGAGGGTGTTTGAAGTGAAAGAGCAGGGCTGAAAGATTTGGGTACAGGGGGACCCCAAAATAGGCTACCAGCTCATTTGCTTGGGGTGGTGGGCAAGGTGTGAAATAGCTGCAGAGGCTGTCCTGGTGCCGGCACCACACAAAGCAGATTTCAGAAAGCCCATCTCAGAGGAGGAGACGTGGATGTGTTGAGCTCCTACCCAGTGAACTGGGACTACCCAGGGATAAGCTTTCCAAGGCTCCCATTTTTCCCCTGAGTGGAAGCACTGCAGTGCAAAGGGAGCAGAGCTGCTCGCCTGCGCTCTAACTGAGGAGATATTTATGTCTGTGCAAACACAGCACGCGCCTTCCGCATGATTTGGAGCTAAATGCAGTGTTACTTAATTAATGCATATGTAACACACAAGGCTATTACACCTATTAGAGCTCTTGAACAATTAAAATTCCCGTGTCCTCTCTGCCACAGGGTGTCCACGACAAAGGGCTGAAAATCTTCTGTCCATAAACAACTGCAAGAGCCAAGAAAAACCCCAGACTGACCAACTGCCAGAGACAGTTCTCAGGTTTGCATGGGTTTATGAAAGACCTGTGGGAGTCTCAGATCCAGGGAGAGAGTGATAGTGGGTACATCCTCCAGTCTCTGCACTGCCTTGTGTCCTCTCAAAGCACCACGCTGCCCAGAGGGAGCTGAGACAGGGCTGGGAGGATGATGGCCTGAGCAATGGCAGAGTGGTTCATGACAAGTTGTGCTCCCTGGATTTGACCAGCACCAGAGCAGGAAATCTCTTGAGAAGCCAGGAATAAATAAATCTTTGTGAGAAAATTTATTCTGGAGATGTTTGCAGGCCAGATTCAGTCCTCAGAGGCTGAAGCTTCCTGGAGCCCCAGTGCTGTGCTGGGTGCTGACTCTGCTCACAGATCACAGCATTGCCACTGGTACCCTCAGGGACACACCAGCTCTGGGTTGTGTTGCTGAGGCTGCCACCTTGCTCAGGGTGGTCATACCTTTCCAGACAGGCTGGGAGACCATGGGGACTGATGCTCATGCAGCTCTGGGGGTGAATCCCAGTGGAAGGGGATGAATGAGATCTCCATGGTGTTGCCCTGGAGATGGCTCAGAGAGGGGACAATATTGGTGCCAGCCAGTCTGGCTGCAGGTCTCCTGGATCTCAGCAAGGTGTTCTCCAGCATGGAGCTGTAATAGGTCCTGGTCTGGCACGATGTGGCCAGAGAGGCTGGAGCAGAGGCTTGGCATGAGAGCTGCCTCCCGCCCTGAGCTGCTTTACCCAGCCCTGCCTCCCCATTTCAGAAAAGCTGACTTCAAATAAAAGAGCCCTTTGAAAAATCATGAGGCATTTTATTCATGATTACATTTTGTCCAAAGTCTTTTGACAAGAAAATAGGTGATCCAGCTCAGAGAGTGTTTCTTTTCTAGTACATAAGAAACCCATTACACATCTTTTTTAAAAAACAAAAACTTTCTTATTCCCTTTGAGCAGTGTGGCCAGCTGTCAAAGGAGAAACTCAGACTCCAAATGGATTTAATACAAACCAGACCCCGATGCCTTGTGCATTGTTTAACCATGGCTTCAGTTTCCTTCTCCTCCTTTGCTGCATCAGGTACTTGCCATGTAGAGTCATAAGTTTTTAATGTTTAAAATATAACACATTGTTTCAGTTAATGTAATTGTCCTGCCCATTCCCCCCACTGCTCCCCACCTCATCCCCTGGGGTTTTATCTCCTTTCTCTTGGTTTTGGTGTGCTGGCAGCTCTCTGGGGGGAGCCTGTTTCTGGCTCAGCTCATCATGGTGGTCTCCAATGGACAGAGCTGTTCCTGACCTCACCTGCACCTTTTCCATCATATTCCTTTTCCCTTTTAAATAAACTGGCACAACCTGGAAATACCTGGAAGCTCTGCAGGAATGACTGCCTTGTCTCTGCATCTCTTGTTGGAAACTCCCACTGCTGGCTTGGGAATCCTGTGCATTCAAGCCCTGCATCAGTGGCTCCACACCTTCTCCTCTCTGGTCAGCCACTGTGGAACTGCAGTGGGGACATGGGTGAGATGACCCATGGGCAGCTTTGTCTCCAGCACCTTTAAATTCAGCTGGTCTCACCCCTTCTGCTTCCTGCTGGTGCTGGGCACAAAGTGAACAGCGGTGTGCACCAGACATAGACACACAAATATTTAATTACAGAGACAGTAAAAATTTATGAAGTTCACTGAATGAAAAGCTCTGAAGGAAAAGGCACTCAGGAAGAAATCCTAAGTATCCCACAGCTGCAGATCCAGGGACCTGGCAGTTGCATGTTTATCTTGGCTTCTATTGGTGCTTCCACATGGGAGTTTTGGGTGCTACCCTGGCAAGAGGCAAGAAGTCTGTTTGTCCATTGCTGTGGAGAACTTGTGGCTTTTCTCTGGGGTGCCTGAGCTGAAATCACTGATGAATGATTCTGCTTTATCCATGAAGAAGGGGAACTAAAGAACCAGACATGGTTGTCCCCAGCAAACTCACACGTTCATGAATTTTTGAAGAGGAGGGAACTGGCCAATACATGGATGAGATGGTTAAGATGGTTTTGATGACTTGGTGAGCTGTGGAACACTCAGGAATGCTGAACACCTGGCTGGAATCACAGGGCTGTAAGTTCATGTTCAATAAACCTTGGAACAGAGGCTAAAACTTTGTGAGGGCACTGGCTGAGCTACAAGAGTGTGCAAGGGATTGAGATTCCCCCTGGATGATGTGAGTCTGGATGTCATTCCTGCTCGGAAGTTGACTGTGACCACTTGATGAAGAGCTGAGGAACTGGGGTATAGTAGATACCAGTTGAAAACATTTATGGGTGGTAGATGTGTCCATTGAAATAAAATGTATTTTAATGTAAGTAAATACAAAATCATCTCTCTCATACTGGCCAAGAATGATGGATTTGTTGCCAGAGCAGGAGATGGTTTCACATTCCCTAATAACTTTGCAAAGCGTCTGAGCAGACACAGGCCACAGGCACAGTGCCCTGACCTTGTGATAAAGAGCTAATTCATTCAGGGCATACACAGAAAGGTGTAGTAAGTAGGAGCAGTGCAATGATTTTATGGCACTGTAAAGTTCCCTGGCATTGGTGAGAGGGACACCAGAATATTGCCCATGGCTCCGCTGTCAGGGTTTGTAAAGGGATCCTGAAGATGTCAAAGAAAGCCACAAAATTGTTTATGAGATGAAGAGAATGAGTTACAGAAGAAGAGATTAAAGATCTTAAATAAGATCCAGAAGAAGAGCGAATGCCTTCATTAAATCCTGAAGTACCTTCTCAGGAGAAAGTACCAGGGATGGGGGGACCCCAAGTCTTGCAGCGAAAGCAGAACAGAGCCAAAGGCTACAGGCAGGAGCAAGACATTTAACATGGAAATAAGGCTCAGACTGCGGGAGGGAGAGTAATGACTGACTGGAAAAAACTACCCGGGAAAGTTGTGTATTTTCCATCTCCTCACACGTCCGAGACAGGCGGCATGGCCCGTGGGGAGCGAGGTGTGAGCTATACAAGTTGTTTGCCCATGCCTGGGGGAGAGAACGGGCCTGGACCGGAGAGCACTGGTGGAGCCACGGGGTGTCTGTGGGGGCAGCTGGCTTTCACCCACAGGATAGTTTTGGGAGCTGCTGGCCCTCACCTGCTCAGTGTCTGTGGGGGCTGCTAGCCCTCATTTGTTGTCTGTGGGGGCTGCTGGCCCTCACCCACAGGGTGTTTTTGGGGGCTGCTGGCCCTCACCCACAGGGTATTTTTGCTCAGTGTTTGTGGGTCTGCTGGCCCTCACTCATGGGGTGTTTTGGGGGCTGCTGGCCCTCACCTGCTTAACATTTGTGGGGGCAGCTGGCCCTCACCTGAGGGCTGTCTGTGGGGGCTGATGGCCCTTACATGATAGGGTTTCTGGGGGCAGCTGGCCCTCACCCATGGGGTATTTTTGCTCAGTGTTTGTGGGGTCTGCTGGCCCTCAACCCACAGGGTATTTTTGGGAGCTGCTGGCCCTCACCCACAGGGTGTTTGTGGGGGTAGTGGCCCTCACTCATGGCCACCATCACAGCCAGCATCAGCCCTGGAATCAGCCAGCCGTCAGGGCCTGCTGAGGCCTCATTTGTGGTCTGTGGGGACTACTGGCCTTCACTTGTGGTCTGTGGGGGCTGCTGGCCTTCACTTGAGGTCCGTGGGCACTGCTGGCCCTCACGCATGCCCACCATCACAGCCAGTGCTGACCCTGTCACCTGCTGAGCACTGGGGCCTGCTGGGGTTGCTGCCCTTATTGTTCCCACTGATGTCGCTTCACAAAGTGTTTCATAATTTCCCAAAGAAACAACAGCGTGATCCTTCTGCGGGAATGAGAAGTGGCAGCTTCAAAGCTTCGAGGAGTGGAGCAGCTCACCCAGCAAGGCAGAGGCTCTGGCATTGCATCCTGCTGCTGTGCAGCCTCCAGGGGCTTCGCGCAGAACCAGCGAGGTTGCTCAGAAATGGGAAAGAAAAGCATCAGGAGGGAAACAACAACAGCAGCAACAAAGCTTGGAAATATCAGTGCTTTGCAACAGGTTTGAAAACAAACACAAAAAATAAATGAAAAAAAAAAGACCAGGGAAAGAAGTATATTCTTAAAATGAAGCACTTAAAAGTGCTCCTTTGGGGCTGGAGAAAATCTCTGTGGCTGCCAGTATTTTGAGAAAAGCTGCAAGTTAGTGACAAAGTAATGCATTTCAATTTCCCTGGCACAACCACCTGACAAAACCCCCCGGTTCTGCTGTTTGCTCCCTCTGCCCTGCCCTTGTCAGATACTGCCCTGGTTCTGGGACCAAGGGGTGGGACAGGACATTACTACTGCTTTGGGGAGGTGGGAAAAACCGTGAGCAGTGAGGGTGAGGGTGCAGCAGCACTACATAAGATCCCACTGCAGTGGGGACACTGGGCTGCGCTCATCAGGGAGCTGGAGAACCTCTGCTAAGGATCCTTAGTTAATGGCCAGGACAATGGTGCAGGAAGGTGATGCCCTCACCACGAGCCCATGAAAGACAGCTGTGACTCAGTTACCCCCATGGCCCATGTTTCTGGCTCTGCCTGCAGAGGCTCCAGAAGAGCCCTGTGGAATTAGCAATCCCATGTCTTGATTTAATTTTCGGTCTACTTTAACTCTAACAAAGCGGCAAATTGCTTCCTGTAGTTGTTTTACTTTTATTTATAGGGTAATTTGCATCATGAAGACAAGTTGCCCTATCAATCACTGTGGAGCAATTAAGGTCACCTGTCCCCTCCTCTCCTTCCGAGGGTCTCATCTCTCACTTGAATGTCTCGTCTTGATGGAGGATTGTGATGGATTGGCCTTTGGGAGGCTGGCCCTGCTCTCCAGCTCCACACAGATTCCCAAAGTTTAGGCCAAACTGCTGCTCTGCTTTTGCTGTGTGATATTTTCCACAAGAAAGGGATTTTTTGAGGGCCTTGCAGTGGGAGTTATTTTACAGAGGAGAAGGGTGCAGGCATTCCTTGACAACAAAAGTGGAAGGGAAGATATCTGCTTAAGCAATTAATATTTCATTGTGAAACACAGCAGGGTTAAGTTCACTGCTGAGACCAGGTTGCTCGACTGAAAGAATTAGATCTGACCCCCATAAACACATTTTCTCTTTCCCTCTTCCCACTTCCTTCCCTGCCAGAGAAGCTGGGGGATTTGGGGGGTCAGTGGCTGGAGAAGTGGAGGCCAGGGAGTGCAGAGTGAGAAGGGAGAGAGGGTTGAGGCTGGACACAGAGTGTCTCCTCTCACTTTTGGGGTAGTCTAAAGATGTAGCAGGTGTTGGGAGGTCAGGATACCTGGCTGATGTGTTGGATAAATGCACATCTGGGCTGATGTGTTGGATAAATTCTCTGTGCTCGCAGAGGTGAGGATGAGCAGGACAGGCAGAAGTGCCCTGGCCTGTGTGGGTGCTCTGCACATTGAGCTGAGCTCTGGCTTTTCATCTTGGCTGCAGAAGCTGTGTTTCTCCATGAGCCTGGGCTCTCTAGGGATGTCATCTCCCACACAGATGTCACCCCAGGCATGTCGGGCACCTGGCTGAGCAGTTCTGGTGCACAGAGCTGCAATTCCCGTCCCTCCTAAGACAGCACATACTCACACTTTCATTTATTCCACTTCAATAAACATCTGAAGACATCCGTAGGAAACTTGTACTTTAAAGTAAAAACATTTCCCAAACACCTCTTGGGGAAGCTTTTCCTTTTCTACAAGTAAGAATTTGAGCCTGTAAATGTGAGGAATGGGAACAATGCTTGCAGTCCTCCCCGGGCAGAGCTTGGAGATCTGCAGCTCAAACTCCCTGGGTGAGATCTGAATCCTCCCAACAGCAGCGTGCAATAATTCCTGACATCCTCAACAGAGCAGACAGGCAACATGAAGCAGAACAAGCGACCTGCTGCTGCTCTGGGGACACCCAGAATGTACCCCTGAGAGCTCAAGGTCAGCTCATTCCACCAGCAAACCCCAAGCTCCTGCTCCCTCTTGCTATCAGGGGATAACCCTCACCAACATCACCCTTCTGTGGCTATGCTCTGCCTCTCCCGCTACCACCAAAATCCAGCAGCTGTTGGCTTCACGACCCAGGAGCCATCTAAAGAAATCTCTATATCTACTTAGCAAACTGCAGGGAGAGAACCTGGACTTGGGGGGGCACAGTCTTTGTCTTGCCAGCCAAAAGACCTGAATGGCATTTCCCATGTTCCATGCAGTATCTTCTGGTGAGTCATTGATGTGAAGGACATTTGGGAACTAACTGGGAACTGTTTGTTGACCAGCTCCTGCTGATGCTCCATTGCAAAGACCTGCGAAAATACCCAGAGATGTCTTGATTTCCAAATATTTTCTTACCTCCAGTGCCTGTGCCTGCTGTGGACTCAGATCCCCCATGAGCTTTTCCCCCTCCTTCCTTGCCATCCTCCCCTGCCTGTTTTGTGACACTGATGCCACATTCCAGTTTCCCAGCACCAGATACACCTGGTTTATATTTTTAAACAATTTCTCTGGAGCTGGTGGCTGGCAGAGAGCTGCAGGGCAGTGCCTGTGCTCTCCATTTCAGGGGGGTCTGGGCTGTACCTGCCAGGCACACAGCCTTTCCTTTCCTTGAATTTTGGAGATGGTTGCTGCTGCTGTCTGCCCTTCCGAGTTATTGGTTTGCACATGTTCACAGGGAAACAGTTTTAAATATGGTAATAACGAACATCCAATCCGCTACCCCAGCGCTCGGGGACAGAGCCGTGGCAGTCAATCTGCAATTCCAAATCTGCATATTTATGCAGTTTCATTAATTATGTATTATGCAGCATTAATCCCAATAATATGTGTATGCTTGTTCAGTAGAACAGAGAGAGGAGACTCGCCTCGCAGAAGAATTAATCAGAGAGCCATTCACAGATCCCACATCGCTTTAGGTTGCAATTACAAGTATTTTTACTTAAAAGCTTTTGCATTAAAAAAAATTAATTTGCACGATTTTGAGGTCCCCATGTAGCCACAAAAATATAAGTTGAGCTCTGAAAAATGGCTCCACCATGTCTTCTGGTAGCAATCACAGCTGAGCAAAGAGGGCCTTTGAAGAGGGATTCCTGTCAAACAGGCTGTTAATTATCTTGGTGGAAGAAGAAACTGAATTTCTCGGGGCAGGGAGCAGAGTTTGTGTGCTGTGTTTGTTCAGAGGTGACCGAGGCCACTGCTGGCTGCTGCAGGGCTCTAAGCAATCAATAGAATGCCTTTAGAGTAAGCAAACGAGGTAAGTTCACTAATTGTGGTGTCCCACTCTCTGTTGTGAAGGCAGTGTGTAGTCAAGGGCCACTCTCCAGTGTGGGACAGATGCTCCAACCAGCTCAGTCCATCTCTGTGACATCCCTAAAGCATCAGAGTATTTGCTCTTGCTGCTTTTATGAATAAGAAAAAAAAAACATAATCAGGCAGCATAGAGGAAAGGAAAGGAAAGGAAAGGAAAGGAAAGGAAAGGAAAAGGAAAGGAAAGGAAAGGAAAGGAAAGGAAAGGAAAGGAAAGGAAAGGAAAGGAAAGGAAAGGAAAGGAAAGGAAAGGAAAGGAAAGGAAAGGAAAGGAAAGGAAAGGAAAGGAAAGGAAAGGAAAGGAAAGGAAAGGAAAGGAAAGGAAAGGAAAGGAAAGGGAAAAGGAAAAGGAAAAGGAAAAGGAAAAGGAAAAGGAAAAGGAAAAGGAAAAGGAAAAGGAAAAGGAAAAGGAAAAGGAAAAGGAAAAGGAAAAGGAAAAGGAAAAGGAAAAGGAAAAGGAAAAGGAAAAGGAAAAGGAAAAGGAAAAGGAAAAGGAAAAGGAAAAGGAAAAGGAAAAGGAAAAGGAAAAGGAAAAGGAAAAGGAAAAGGAAAAGGAAAAGGAAAAGGGTATTTATGTAAATACCCAGTGCCAGACTTGTTGCTGAGGTAGGGATGGAGACCCCAATCCTGCAGCACCGAGACAGGTCCCCACAGTCCTTCCAAGGGCTGGAACCAAGTGTGGCCATTTGTCCCAGTTTTTTGGTCTCTTTCTCCTGTATGTGAAAAAACAGGACCTGTTTTCCAAGGAAAAAACCACAGAAACAGGCACAAAATGGAAACTTGCTGCCTGGTCCTTGCTCCCTGCAACAGGAACGAGGTCAACAGTAATGTGGCAGCTGTTGGTGGGCACGGTGGTGTCCTGAGAAGGTCTGAGTGCTGGGGTGCTCCATTCTTGGTGGCCATGCAGAATGCCCTGTCCTGCCTGTCTGTGCCCTTACCTGCCTGTGCCCATGCCTGTGCCCATGCCTGTGCCCACTCTGCTGGGGAGGATGATTTGGAAGAGCCCAAGAGGAATTGGCCCTGGCTGGAGTGAGGGATGGATAATGCATATGCAGTGGGTATGACTGATGTAATAAAATAATATCGTCAGGACATTTAGATAGGAAAAAATGCAGCAAGGTAATTCCTCACGCTGGCGTAATTCCTGACACTGGCTCCAATTTGTTTTCATTAGTGGTTTGCTAATGCATTTATTAGCCATTACATACGTACAGCAAAATGATGAGGTTTCCATATCTATATATGCAAATGAAATATGTCTGGCACATCTGTGGATGGGCTGGGTGAACACCAGGCTCATTCGCATTTTCCTCATGAGAATTTTTTGGATTATTTTTTCGGACTGCAATGGAAAGACCACCCACTTTTCCTCAAGTATTTTATTTTCTCTGTGTGGAGAGCTGGGGGATTGTGAGAACACAGGCCCCTTTAAAACAGGCAGAAATATACCAAGAGCTTCAGGCTCTGACAAACTCTTTAGAAAATCGGGGTGATTTGGGTCCAGCTGTGTAAATGTTTTCAGTTTCGCTGCTGGGGCCCCGAGTTTGATTCGGTGCCAAGACAAGCCTTGCTCAAGTTGTTTTTGGCAAAGGCTCCTGGCTGAGGAATGTCAGCATCACTTTCAAAATATGATGGTTTGTAATTTGGACCACAGAATGAAAACTGAGCTGCTGGTACATTTTGCCATCATCTAATTACCAGGTCCCCAATTACAGTCAAGGAGCAGCTCCACAGCCGGGTGCAGGCAAGGTTGTTCCCATTGTGAGGCATTTCTCCTTGTACCATTTCCCTGAACACATTCCTGGAATGCAGTCAGGTTCCTCAACACTCCACCAGAGGTTCACATGGATGTGGGTATGGGTTTGGGTGTGGGTACCAGGGTGTGTGCCTCACTCACCAGCTGCTCAGCCCTTCCCAGGCAGTGCCTGGTGCTGATGGAGCCACTGCCACATTCCCATTGCCACTCCTTCAGCCATCATCAATCCGTTGCTCATTGCCAAACAACAACACTGCATCAGCCACAGGGTGCCATTGATAGGGTTGTGGCACCCTGGGACATTCTGCGACACCCCAAGAATGCTCCCTCTCACCATCCTTCACTGATCCAGTGCTTACTGCACACTCCCAAGGATGCTCGGGGTGGCAGGATGCTGTGTGGATGCTGTGAGGTGCCTGCCCTAGCTTCACCATCTTCCCACCATATCCCAACGAAACTTTGGATTTCTGTGAAGAGCAGGAGTCAGAATGACCATGGTGGTTCCCATAGCAGCCTTGGAAGCTGCTGCTGATAGGGAATCTGAGCACAGAGGGCTTCCCACAAAGGCCTCCTGTATCTACAGGGATGGAGCAGGAGTTAGTTGATGGATATGCTAATCTCATTATTCATGTACATAATTACAGTCTTGGGGTTGCAAAGCTTTTTAGGTAATGAAGGTTGAGAGAAAGAATTTACCCAACTTTTGAATATCCATGAAATATTATTTGACTCTTGAGTACAAGTGCTCTGCTTAAGCTCCTCAGAGGGAGGCTGTGCTGCTCAGGAGCTGCTCTGGGGGCAGGACACAGCAGCAGGAAGTAACAGGGGGCATCTTTTTGGGGTGGGCAGTAGGAGGAAAAGTCGTCCCATTGCACACATCAGAGCTGGTATCAGCCATTGGCTGACATAGGTTGAAGGACCCCCAGGAGGTGGGTGGGAGTGGAGGGTGCTCTCTGCAACTCTGAACTCTGGCACTGAAAAACTTCTTGCCGTTTTCAGTTCAAATCAGTTAACAGGCAGCTCTTACCTGCCTCCTCCCACACCATGCTGGCCTTTGATCTGGTAAAAGAAACTCAAAAAGGCCAGAGGTGTGTGCGTGACTCAGCTCTGGTGACCTCCAGCTCCCTGCTCCTCTCTCTGACCAGTGGCTCACGGGCTCGCTCTGGCCAACAGTCTGTAGAGTTCCCTTTAATTTTGTGTGTCTCTGTGTTTAAGGTCAGTGAAAGCAGGATCTGCTCAATGCCTTTGAAAATCAGACTGATAGTACTTCAGAGGTCAGACAGTGTAAAATGAAAGTGCCCAGAACTAAAAGCCATTTTTTGTTATCTGGCCCATAACCTCTCCATGGTTTTGCGTCCTTCTCTGCAGACTGGAGTGAATAACATTAACCTCCCTTGCTGGAGGGCAGAGCAGCTTACAGACTGCTTACAGACTGCTCCAACATGAACCAGTGGTGCTGAGAATTCTTTTTATTATAAGGACACAAGCTCAACTGACACCTGCAGTTTCTGTGGGCTCTGCTCCCCTCTCCTGCACAGGGCACTCAGGGAGAACCAGCAGTGCCCCAACCATGCCTGGGCAAGGGCTCCCAGCCAGACTTTATTCTCACCAACATTTTCTTGTGCGTCCATCACCCCAGCCTTGTCCAGGCCTGTTCTGTGCTCAGTTTTCTGTGTCCTCTCAGTTTTTGCTTCCCTGGAGAAGTCCCTCAGCAGATCTCCTGCCATGTTTCCTGAGGGATGACTGAACACCTGATCCTGCACAGTGCTCTGTGCAGCACAGGGTGCAGGTAAAACTTGCTGCCTGGTAGATAATGTGCCCAGAAATGAGAGCTCCCCTTGGTGTGCCCTGGGTAATCACCAAAGATAAATGTGGGTGCAGTGTCATTAGAAATGCCTCCTGCTAATGCAGCTTAAGTGCTAATTCTTGTAGCTCTTCCATTGTAACAGCAAGAGGTTGATCTTTAATTGGGTTTCATGCTCTAAATGCTTCGATGACAAAGGTTTGAACAGGTGAGAAATGACTTACAGGATCTGGATGAATATCTGTGAGCATTGGGAGTCACTATCCACTGTCCCTTCCAGATGTGATGAGAGAAAATAGAACTGGAGGTGCAGCTTGTGCTGGGGCTGCTGGTTTGCAAAAGGAGACAGAAAATTATGAGCATGGTTGGATTTTGCCTTTCACCCACAGCAACATCAGGTGGTTCTTGGGTTGATTAGGAGGGTTTAAAAAAACCTTAAGCTTTGCTGGAGGAAGGGTTGTGACCTGGGTGGTGGCACTGAGCCATCCAGCACAGTTTGCCACCTTCACGTCCCAGGAGTCCCTGTGCTGGCCCCAACCCTGCTGGCAGTACAGAAATTCTTCTGCACCAGCTGAGCTGCTTGGACGTCTCAGGATCACCCAAAGTGTCAGTAATGTATTTGCCCCCATTGCTAACACACACTTAATATGCCAATAGTGAGTAAATGGCTTTTCTTTTCATACTTCTAAAAATCAGATTTCTTGTTGCAAGATGGTGGCTCTGGCTGCTGCTACTGCCTTTCCTTTATTACTGTCTGTATAAGATGGACTGTGGAGATCTCATACAGATTTTATGGGAACTATTTTATTTATAAGAATTTTCCTAGTATCAGATGGATCTGACACTTCTGGAGTCGCCTTTGCCATTCCCATGCAGGGAGACAGCAGGAATGTGAAGACCCTGGCTCCCATCCTGACACTGCCCTGGGGCTTTTGTGTCCTCCCAGTCAGACTCAGGGCTGAGTTTCTCTGGGGCTGAGCATCTCTTGGGGCCGGGAGGAGGAGCTCAAAGTCACTTTAACCAGAGAATGCTCAAGCATCTTGTGTGACCCAACCCACCCTGGGAAGCACGAGGCGATGCCACTGCTGAGCTTCCAGGTCCCCGGGAGCTGCCAGAGAGCTGTCCCTTGTCTGGCAGTGGTAATTAAAGGGCTCCCTGGGCTGTCTCTGTGAGGGTTCTCTGGATCTGGGCAGGGTGAATTTACAGCAGGAAGAGCTCTCTGCATTCCCTGTTGCTGGGATTTGCATATCACACTGAGGGAAACAAGACAAGCAAAGCACAGCTATAAATCACCAGGCCAGAAGGTGCATTTTGTTCCTATTCCAGGTAGGAGGATTTTTTTAGCAAATACAGTGAAAAAGCCCAGAGCCCCCAAAGCCCTGTGTGTGCTTGCTTGTGTCACCCTGCCGTGGTGTTATGGTGATGGGGAGCAGCTCAGCCCTCTTGGGTCTGGCTCTTTGCTCCGTCTTTCCTCTGTGATGTGGAGGAGCTGATGGCTCAGAAGGCAGCTGGGAGCCAGGGCGAGGGGCTGGCACACACTCACCAGGTACCTCACACCTGGGCAGGTGTCAGAGCTGGGTGTAGGAGGTGCTGCTGCCTCAGGGAGAAGCAGCAGCTCAGACAGTGCTGCTGAGCCATCAGCTCCCATCACTGCTGCTGGATCGCTGCTTGCTCTTCTCTGTTGGCACCTCTTCCCCCAAACATGAGCTGGTTTCTGCCTACAGCGCTTCAGAGCAAGTGAGGACACCAGCTCAGGCGATGGCACAGCAATAAGAGATGAGCCTGAAACTGGAGGGTTTGCAACTGGTGCTGAATGTTTAGGAGAATCCAGCCCACTAGAGCCTTTAATTCAGGCTGAGATTTGCTTTGCTTGAGGTTATTGGATATGCCTGAGCTCTGAGCAGGAAACAGATCATTCATCCTTTAAAATCCTTCCCCCTCCCTTCTCCTCTCCTCCCTCTCCCGCCCAGGTGGGAAGCTCAGATGTGTGTGTGTGTTGTACCTGTGCCACTAATGACATCCCGTGCTGCTCATCCCAGGTGATGGCTTGTGCAGAGACAGAGTGCTGCATCCCACAATGGCAGCCCTCCCCTGGGATCGGCAGGTGGATGTGCTCAGATCCATCAGGGCCAGGAAAGTGCCCTTGCACAGTAACTGAGGCAAATATGTGTGAAATAGGATCGCTGCTATAAATAGCAGCGGGCTCATGAGAACATTGTTTATCGCTGCGGTGGGTGCTGTGAAGGCTGCCCTGCACTTTCCAGCAAGGCAGGAATGATGCTATCCCACTCCCGGCCCATTTATAGCCAACGGAAAAGATAAATGCCTTGGGTGGGAATTTTGAATTCCATAAAGACTTATTCATTGTTTTTAGCCCTCTCTTGCTTTCTCAGTGAAGACTGCAAACCCTTCAATCACACCCCATAAGCTTCTTCATGAATCACATCCAAGTGCTTGCAGAAATGCCCACCACCCCAAAGCCTATCAAAGTCAGTCCTGCCAAGTGAGGGCATGGATCCCTGCTCCCAGGCTCCTCTTCCTGGGAAAAAATAGCTGTTCCTTGTGCTATTTCTGGGTGACTCTGCAGGCACCTCCCATGGATGCACTGTTATGTTTTCTGCTAAGGCATATTAACATCTCCAGAGGACTCTGGCTGTCAGCTCCAGCCCCAAACAGTTCTATGATGCTGAATTTTAAGCACCAGAGTCAACAGCATTAATCACGCACTTAAAATGAAGCACTTTGGTAAAGTCTGCAAGATCAAGGTCTTAAACTGCAAGGTCCTTGGAGCAGGGTCTTCCTTTGTGTGTGGACAGATTAGCACTCAAATAAAAAACATTGCTAAAACTGCCCAAACTGCCATGGTCTGTGAGTGAGTGCAGTCCATGGGAGCAAAGGCAGCAGGGGCAGGAGGATCCACCTCTGCCAAGGCTCCTCTGTGCTCCTGTCCCTGTTATCCCTGGGGCTCTCCAGGCCCCTCTCCGCTGCTGGATGCTTGCTGCCTGGTGGATGAATTAAGTTATCCTTTCCAGTAAGTGCATTTCTCAGTCACATTGTTCACCAGAGGAGATGTGAAATCCTCGCAGCGTTCCCTCTTGTGCATAATGTCACATTCCCAGCTCCTCTCCCTCCTGCCTCCCGCCATCAGCTGCGCCGAGCTGAGAATGCCCACGAGCGAAGGCACGGAATATGCATGATACGCTCCATCATGTAGGACCAAATCATTTGCTCCCTCTATAAATCTATAGCCAAATCACTTTGTTTCCACATAAGAATCTCACGCTGTGTAAAACTAAAGGAGGAAATAATCGTGTGTCTGTCGACATGTTTATCTCAGTCCTTCGCAGCCTCACCAGCTCCTCATCTTTTAATGAGGGAAGGAAAATCAGTGCTCTCCTCCTGCAGCAAGGGGTTTGGGGAGGAGATGCAAATGTGTTCCCCTCCCTGAGTTTGCCGTGTTGCTGTAAAACAGCAAACTTAATAAATCTCGCACAATTGGGCACAAGTCTTGTTTCCTTAAAAGCGATGTTCTCTATAATTGTCTATGACACAACATGCTACATATTAGTTATTTTTCCCTTAGTAGATCATCAGAGCACAGTGAAGCATTGCAACCGAGGTAATTGAATGTCTTCTTTAAAACAATACACTGCAAAAAGTCTCCTGACAAGTGCCAGTGTCTTATTTTAAACAAATAACACCACGGATTTGGGGGAGAGGGAAGATTTCTGGAGGAGAGGGTGGTTTTGGACCATGGACAAACGGGGACTTGGCATCTGCTGCAGGAGAGCAGGTGAGCAGGCGCGGGTTGACGTGATCCATGGGCTGGTGGGGATGAGAGATGCCTGAATTCTCGGCAAAGCCACGGAGGGGACCTCGCGTTTAACTTTGCTGCTTTAATGCACATTCATTTAATGCACCTGCCTGCTCCATGCTGTTCCTTCAAGCTGAAGCAGTGCTGCAGGTGGACAGATCCTTTCTGCTGCCATGTTCCCAGGGTGCCAGGCTGACTGAGCTCCCACCATCCTGGGATTCTGAGGCCAAGGGATCCTCAGCTGGTCCAACATCACCTGCACCTTCTGGCTTGTAATTTTAATTCCTGACCTGGTCTGGCACAACCTGCACCCCCTGTCCTGGCTTTTGGAACCAGCATAGTTGGGCAATTTGGGGGAGTAGCGAGCAGCCCCCTGCCTGTACCTGAGCACTGGGAGACACGAGGACCCCCAGCCCCCCAGCCCCTTCCTTGTGCATTGATGCACTTGCCTGTAAATACAAATGTGGGTCTATGTTCTCGGAGGGCTGCGTTCCCTCTGCAAGGTGTGACATTTCCTGGAAGGAATTTCAAAGGGCTTTGTGCAAGGTGTTAAATAAGCTCTTAAATAAAACTGAACCAGTGAGTGCTGAAGCAAAGTGAACATTTAAAAATGTATGTGTACATTTAATTAGTCCAGGAACAGCGATAAAAGGAACTGGTAAGACACGTTTATTAAAACTAATGCAAGACAAAAATATATCTTAAAATTTTGATGTGATAAAAAGACTGTTAAAACATTAAAAAATTTCCCTGTAGGTTTTTTTTTAAATTTCTTTTAAGCATGTCACAAATTCTGTGAAAGAATAATTCTTCTTTTATCCTCTTTTTCTTTTCCTCTTGGCTTCAGTTCCTTGCCCTCCTGTTTTGCTACTGAGCAGGAAGGAAGAGGTAAAATCTTTGGCAGTTTTGAACAGTTTCAAAATTTTGGTCCAAGTTGGATCTGAAAAATTAAAAATGTCATGAAAAAATGTAAATATGGTAAATGATTTTCCACCCACCATAAAAGTGAATTTGAGCACAAAGATTCAAACCCTGTGCTGGTTGTTGGAGCCAACTCAGCTCCCTCCCAGGGCTGGATCTTCCAATTCCTCCTGCTCACCAGGAATGGATTCTGCCAAGCACTGCCAGACCCTTCCATCCTGAAAGTCCCAGTGTAATGCCAGTGCTGCTGCAGCAGTGGGGCACAGGAGAGAAAATGCATGTTCTTGTTTCACTCAATGTGTTACCAGTCCCTTGCACAGTAGGTGTAATCAGTCTCTCACTCTCCTTGTCATTTTAATTCCTGTTTGCTGTTGCAGCTAGGTCTGAGCCCAAAAACTGAGGATGAATCCTATCTCCCATGGGAATGAGTGCAGTATCCACCACCCCAGTCCTGGGCCAGCCTTCTCAGGGTGGTGCTCACCACAGCTGCTGGGAAAACAAAATGAGAGTGGAGGGTTCCTGGCTGTTGGGAGTGGCTCTGGACTCCAGGGCTGGCCAGGGCTTGGCAGGATGCCCAGTCCTGCCATGAGCGTCCCTCCCTGGCTTGAGGCCATCCTGGCTGCAGTATTCCATAAGAATTCCCAGCTGGTGACCAGCCTGGCCCCTGTGATCTTGCTGAGGTGTGAGCAGGCAAGGAGAGGCTTGGGAGCCCCATCAGAATCAGCCCAGGCAAACACAGCACTGGGGTCCTATGGGGGTGAGCATGGGGTTGATGCCTTGCACTTTGAGCTGCATGAGTGCCTTTGAGCCCCTGCTTTGCTCACCTCCTCTGCTATTTTTATTTACTCTTTACTAATCCTGTTAACAGGATGGGAAGAGAAAAGACTAATTCGCTTAAACTCCAATGACTTGTTAATAATTGATGTATTGACACGAGCAGGCTGCCTGATGACCTTAAACAACCACCCAAATCCTGTCCCTAACTGTTTGACCTTTTAAGCCAGTTCAGATTCTTCCCACAGAAGAAACTGGTGTCTGCTTTGATTTAGTGCAGGAAAATCCCCCTTAACCTTCAGGTGTCGGTGAGGATGTGTTTAATTTACAGTAAAGCCAAGCCATGATCAGCAGAAGAATGAAAAAGTCCTTCTGTGGTGAGAAGTTATTACCAGTCCCTCCACAGCAATGATCTCTCCAGCTCAAGAAGCCAATACCTCTTTAATTATTGAAGAGTTGCCTCCAACAAGATTGGAGCCACCAGCTCTGGGAACAGGCATCACAGAAGTTCTGTGACACCCTTGTGTGGCAGGCTGAGCAGGTCATAGCTGTGCTCAGGCTCTGAAGGAGCCTCTCATTCATGGAGGAGACATTCCAGTTCCCCTGCACATCCTGGTCAGCAGCTACTGCTCTGGAACTTGGCCTCTCTGAGAGATTAATGGATGATATGTGGTGCTCATACAAGGCATCCCACCACTGCTCACCTGTGTGCATGTGCAGGAACAGACCAGGACCCATCTGTGTTTGTCCAGTCCTGCACACATCCATGGGTGTAGACCCAGGTGCCTGTGCACACCCATGCTTTTCCCAAAACGTGCCTTGTCCCCAGGGTGCTCCCAGGCAGCACTGAGAATGCTGTGAATCTGCCCCAGGTCACTGCCTCTCCTTTCCATGGCTCAGCTGGGAGTGTGCAGCAGCCCTGGGCAGTGCCTGGCTGCTCCCTGGGGTGCTGAGGCTCTTCTCTGTGCAGGGATCAGCACCTCAGGTTGTAGGTACTGGTGAATCTCTGGGTTTGCCACAAGAGCCTGGTGCTTTTGGGGGAGTGCCCAGCCAGTCACACCGGGCACGGCACTCTGATGGCAGCAAACTGCTGCAAATAACCAAATATCCTTTAGATTAACTGTGGTCAGCTGCTTTAATACTTTGAGAGGGATCCCAGAGTGCCCAGGGGATAGAGCTGAACAGAGGGTGCACAGAACTGCCCTCACCAGCTATGTCAGAGTGAGGGGGAAGGTGACTTTCTCCATGCAGGGCTGTCACCAGGGCATGGCCATCCTTTCCTCACACCATGGTGCCCTCCAAGTGCCCCCGGAGGAGCCTGGCATCCATCCTGCTGTGGCCGAGCCTGGCTCTGTGCTCCCAGGCGTGCCGGTGGGGAGAGGCAGGCTGTGCAAAGGCTGCTCAGCAATTATCAGCAGGAAAATCTGAGACTTCACCAGGCTGCTTAATTAAGCCCCCATGTGGCCTCTTGGAGATTCATCACACGGCGCTGGAAATTGTTCCCACCATCCTCGGTCCCCTTGGAAGGGCAGGGAGCACTGGGAGAGCCTTTGTTGGGGGTTTTTGGAGCTTGCTGCTCCCCTGCAGGGATGTCCCTCAGTTTGTACTGCTGTGCTGTGCGGAAAAGCCCAGCCCAGTAGAAGGGATGAGGATTTATCCTGATGGGAACAGTTCATTCAGCCCCTGCAGAAACACATCACTGCTCCTTTGCCTGCTCCCGCCAGGATAACGCCAAGGATGCTCTCCAGCTGTGCCTGCCCATTTGCCCAGAGCCTTCCTGGAAAGGGGAAATGATCCCAGAGGGAAAACGAGGTGCAGAGCTGGGGGCTTGTGGGGACACCCTGGAGCGCTGTGGGAACACGAGAGGAGGGAGCTGGAGGAACCCAGGGCTGGTCACTGCCCTGTGCCCCCCAGCCAGGCCGGTCGGAGCCCCCGGTGCTGCCGGTTCGGTGCCGGTCCACAGCGGCAGGGGAGGCTGGAGGAGCTGCTTTGTAGAACTGAAGAAACTCCTCCACCACAGAGCCTGCAAGCTCATTTACATACTCCTAGTTTAATTCTCCTAGGGTATGCAAATATATGCAAACAGCAATCCAGAGAGAGTCAGAAATAGCACAGAACATTAAAATCACCCTACTTGAATATTGTTTTATGCAAACGATGTACGCACGCAGTGTGTAGCTGATTTAAATAGAAGCAATGTCAGCATGGCAGTTATTTACCCTTCCAATGATCTTAGCAATTTTTTTTATTAAACTTATATAAAATATATTGAACAGGCACCAAGAATGTAGAGAGTATTTTAATGTTAGCCTTAACTAACACTAAAGAAAGGGCAAGCTTCTCCAGCTGCCTGCACAGAGGGCAGGGAAGGGTTATTTTTCATTATTTCCCATTTGCATGAATGATACAAGGTTTGTAAACCCTGACGCTGCTGGTATCGATTCTTGCACCTCGGAGGAGCGTGGCCTCGGTGCTGTGCAGATCCAATGCCTTTGTGGTGTGAGCACACGGTGTCCTGGTGTGGGGATGTGGCCTGGGGACACCTGGCTGAGTGGGGACACTTGGGGTGTGCGGTTGCTCCATCCCCAACCCACAGTCCGGGTCAGGCCGGTGCAGCACGTCCAGCATTCCCTAAGTGCTCACATCTGAGGGGAGGGGAGGATTGCTGCAGACCGGCTGTGAAAGGACCAAAGCAAACCCCCCTAGGAGGCAGGGAGGGCTCCTGCTCCATTACAACATCCCCCGAAAATGCCCTTGTTCCAGGGGCTCCCTCCCACGGAACAGGGCTCCCGGGGGGGCGAGGCGTGCACCAGGGCAAGCTCAGACCATTGCACAGGGAGATGGGCTCCTTGGATTTGTGTCACTCTCCACTGGGAGATGATCCCTAAAAAGCTC
The DNA here is from genome assembly GCF_027579445.1 of Ammospiza nelsoni. Taxonomy (NCBI): domain Eukaryota; kingdom Metazoa; phylum Chordata; class Aves; order Passeriformes; family Passerellidae; genus Ammospiza; species Ammospiza nelsoni. The sequence continues at coordinate 4,969,386 of NC_080650.1, read as the reverse complement.
TGGCATCACTGGGAGCACTGCCAAGGACCTGGGCACCCCCTTGCCAGGGCAGTTGTGGGCAGGGGACAGTCCCTGGGCAAGCCCCAGGAGTGTGATACAAGGGTTACCTCCACGCCTTTTGGGAAACAGCTTCTGTGCTGGGGTTTGCCTTGCTGAGATGCCCTCATTGGACATCAATCCCTGGAGCTGGGCCCCACAGCTCCCTGCCACATGGAGTAAATGAGTGTCAAAGGGAGGGAGGAAGGGGTGCACTGGGCAGATGGCTCCGTGTGTCACACGAAAGACACTGGCTGTGCTCCACCACGGGCATGGCATGGGCTCTGCTCCACCATGGATATGTTATGGGCTCTGCTCCACCATGAATATATCATGAGCACTGCTCTTCTGGCCGCACTGAGGGGTGCGCCAAGCATGGAGTCGATGTCCCTCCTAGTTAAACACTAAGGGCATTATGGATGTGCCCCACATGGAGTGTTGGTTGGGCACAGGGAAGGCACTCAAGGGCAGGCCTAGGTCTGACCCAGCCCCATGCAAGGCTGGGACAGCCGCAGCCTCTTCACATGCTGACAAGTCATCAGGGGCCACTAAGTCAAATTCTAGGATTTTTGCTCGACGTTTTGCAGAATAAATGGTCCTGAAGTCCTTTTCTGCAGTAGGTTTTCTGCCAGGTGCCTCCATGTATGAACTGCACATCTGAAGGTAGAAGTGGGCATAGAATGCATTTTGTTTACTTCAACTTGTTTTAAATATTGTCAGGCCAGTGCCTGGCTGTTTGAATGATCACGGCTGCAGAGGAAACGATTGTGCAGGATATTTCTTCAGTCAAGCTCACAGTTGCATTTTATCACCAATTCTGTTAAAGACATGCGAGAGGTTTCATTTTTGCCTCAAAAGCCCCATCTCCACGGAGGCAGTTAAACATCTAATTTTTAAATACACGTAGAACAAAAAGGCTCAGAAGACATTGAGTGAAATATTGTGTGTCTGTGCAGGTCTGAAGGGGAGCATGTTGCAGCAGGCAGCGCAGGGCTGGGAGTCACATCGCATTAGCACCACGTGCCAAGAGCTTCCAGCAGCCCCAGGAACACCCAGGGACGCTGTGCACAACCCAGTGCCTGTGCCTGGAGCACTGGACACAGAGCTCCTCAGCCCCTGCTCGCTGCAGCCACCTCAGCACACAGGAGAACTCATGTCCGCTGCCAAATTTCACCTCAGGGCATGTGGAGGCTGGAAGAGCCCATGGGAGAAGCACAGAGCAGAGCTCCCCTCTCCACTGGGAATGTCATTCCCTATATAGGAGCTGCTTGTCCACTGTGTCTGCAGGCGCTGGGAATCACTGTCAGCACTGTCAGACAAGGGTTGGTGCGGCTGCACAGCTCCCAGTTCACAGAGTGCTTCCATCCTGCCTCCATCCTGCTTCCATCCTGCCTCCATCCTGCCTCCATCCTGCTTCCATCCTGCTTCTATCCTGCTTCCATCCTGCATCCATCCTGCCTCCATCCTGCTTCCATCCTGCTTCCATCCTGCATCCATCCTGCTTCCATCCTGCCTCCATCCTGCTTCCATCCTGCCTCCATCCTGCTTCCATCCTGCTTCCATCCTGCATCCATCCTGCTTCCATCCTGCCTCCATCCTACTTCCATCCTGCTTCCATCCTGTTTCCATCCTGCTTCCATCCTGCCTCCATCCTGCCTCCATCCTGCTTCCATCCTGCTTCCATCCTGCCTCCATCCTGCTTCCATCCTGCATCCATCCATCCATGGAAGCACAGCCTGGTTTGGGATAAAAGGGACCTTAAATGTCCAGTTCCAGCCCCCTGCCATAGGCAGGGACACCTTCCACTATCCAAGGAGAACAGAACAGCTTGGTTGGATGCAGGAGAGATTTCCTTTGCTGTCCCTCGGTGCTGAGCAGCATCCCAAGGGCAAAAACTGTGTGGCTGTTACTGAAAACAGCCTGAATGTGTAAGAGAATGTGTCTGGTGAGGCTGGAATTCCTCCTGGCAGGGGGTGCTGGCTGTGCCTCGCTCACAGCCCACTCCAGCCCCGGGGGCCCGCTGCTGGTTCCCTGCCCAGAAACGATTTTCTCCGGAGCAGGCTGTGGTTGGGAGGGAGCAGCTCCAGGGGCTCTGCTGTGCCTGTGCCTGTGCCAGGGCCTGGCTGCCCTCTCGGGGCTGCTGTCCTGGGTGAGGAGCTGCAGCCCTGGCACTGCCACACTCCTGGGGGCTGGTCTGAAACCCTTTGGGGGTGGGAACTTTGCTGCTTAGTTCCCATCACATTATGGATTACTGGCAAGCTGGGAGATGTCTCCTTTCTGTCACCATCCATTTCCATGAGCAGAGCTGCTGTACAGGTGACTCCTCTCCCTCAGGATTGCAGGATGCCACAGGAGGTCTGCTGGCAACTTTCCTGTCCCTCGTGGGCTCATCCTTAGGAGTGCATCACCCCAGAGGGATGAACCCATGCTCCAGCCAGCCCTGCCTTGCCCAGCTCCCACCTCACAGTGGCCTTGGACCCTCTGGAGAGCTGGATCTCAGAACAGTGTTAGCCTCGCCTTTCCCGGGATGCTGGGCTCCCTTTATTCCTGTTTTTGTGCTGTCAGTAAGAAAAGTCACGTTATCAAGCATAGCTCAAATAGCCTGGGTCCCAAAATCCTCCTGGGAGGAGCTGTCCCTGGGGAAGGGGAGCAGAGCCAGGGAGTGATGCCCCAGCCCCATCCCAGAGGGAATGTCAATGCCTTGCACAGCCCCCCGCAGCAGGGCAGCCTGGGGAGCCCACCCACACCACAGCTCTGCACCCCGACAAGTGTCAGGAACCTGCTCAGGTCCAGGGATGATCCCTGGCACCAGAAAGAAATTGTAGTGTCTCTGAGAGAGCAACAACAACAGCCGCCGATGTTGCTGTTGGTGTTATTATCACTGGAGCCTTTGGAGGGTGCTCAATGGGGACCTGGTGTTTATTCAGGGAGATCCTTGCTGCTGCGACCTTCCTGAACTGCCACATTCCTTCTAATTATGATTGGCACCTCATGGAAATTTGGGCCTTTGATTGGCAGCTGAAGTAACTTTCTTCCTTCCCACAATTCTTCAGGTTCCTTCCCATCAATAGACATAATGTTGGCCACTTTTCTGGGATAAATAGCAACCTTTGCCCCCCTCCTTTATTTGGCAAACGCTCAACACTTCATTCTTTTCAGAAAGCCCCTTGGAATGCAGCTGAGAAGGGCCTCAGCAGTGCTGCACTCCTCCTCCTCCTTCTCCTCCTCCTTCTCCTCTTTCTCCTCCTCCTCCTCCTCTTCCTCCTCCTCCTTTGCAGAACTCGTCTGGGGGGACTTTTGTACCAGAGCAAATAAAGGATCATTGGCAACACTTCTGGATTTGATTTCAAAATAGATTTGTCACTCTGGAATAAAATAAACCTATTTTTCTGCTTTTTTTTTTTTTTTCTCCTAATTTCTCCCTCCCAGGTTTGCCCAGCAGCTCGGATTCTGGAATTTCTGGACAAAGATTTGCTTGGGGTAAAGGGAAGGTTGCTTCCCTTCATCTTGCTCTGTTGAGCTCCAGAGCAACATCCCTGCTCTGTAGCAGCACAGTGACCAGTCAGTGAGGGAATCTGGTTTGTCTCAGAGCCCAAAACACTCACCCCTCCCCATCCAACGGGGTGTCCTTTGGCCTTCCCCCTGAGCTCAGTCAGCACCCAGGAATCCATAATTTGATTCCACTTTTTAGCTCTTATGATCCTTTATAAAAACCACCCAAGTGATGCAAAAGCTCAAACCGCAGTGAAAGCACAACGTGGCTCATGGGAGTTGCTCTCTCCAAGGAGAGTAAGGACATTTTGAAGAGGGGACAGGGTCCCAGAGGTCCTGGAGAAAGGGCTGTCCTGCTCCCAGGGGTGTCCTCTCCCAGCTGAGGGGTCTGGAAGTGCCAGAGGGGCAGGACCCAACACGAGCAGCGCTTGCCACAGCTCACTCTGCGTTTCAGTAATTAAATAAAACTCAGTCTCAGCTCCTGAGAGCTTCTTGTGCTGAACAATAGCCAGTTACAAAAGGATTTGAAAAATGATGAAGGGAATACTCAAGGGTTGTGTTTGAAAAGAAACGAGGAGGCTCCCGAGCTGCAAAGATTGCCTGTGTGCACAATACAGACACTCACCCCTCACCAGCCCCAGACTGAAGTGTTGCAGAGAGGGATGACAGACCTTGGCACTCGGTGCTTCTCAAGAGCAGGCTAGATGAGGAGACAATTAGCAAAATACAGGATCATTTGCATTTTCAGGAATACTTGAAGGATCCTCACTCTCTGCCAAATTAAAAGGGGAAGTGGGATGAAACACATCTGGGATGGCTGGATGAGCCCTGAAAGCACAAGGGCTGGAGCAGGGAAGCCCCAAGGACTGAGAACCCATGGGTTTGTACCCTCACTGCTCCCTCACAGTGGCCACCCTGGATCCATAAATGCTGGCACCTCCTGCAGCCCAATGGCTTCAGGAACCAGACCCAGTTTTTGAGTTTGTCTCTCACAGTCATTTGCAAGATCTGCTAAAGGTTTCCCACAGTCAGAAGAGCCTTTGCTGTCCTCCTTGGCACAGTTACAGTGAGCTGAGCTGGCCCCAGCCCTTGACAGGGACAGGGGCAGGGACAGGGCATCCTTCCCCACGCAGGAGCCCTTTGTCATGAAACATGGAGGAATGTCATTGTCCCCACACTTCTGTCAGATTTGGTTGAAATCTGCTGGGAGATTACAAAGTTATTGCAGCAGACATGCAGCCAGACCCAGCCAGGCATGGACAGCCCCATCACAAAAACTGCATTTCATTAGAGAACTGAGCTGAAGCCATGGTGGATCTTCCCTTCTTCCCCCCACAACCCCAGTGTCATTTCCCCTTCCCATGTCCATGCTCACTGGACAGACTGGCTCCAAAATACTCCAATTGCTTCCAACTCTTCTCTATAACAGAATGGGCAAAGGAGGAGGAATGTGAAACCTTTGCTTAGATTCTTAGGGATGAGACCAAGAATATGAAAGCCCTCAGAGCTCAGGGCAGTGAGGGGTAACCACAGGCTTTGGGGACTCTGCTGGGGACCCCAGAGAGGCTGTGAGCCTGTCACTGCTTGGGGACATTGTGTGTGATGGATTATGTGCAAAAGGCAGAGCAGCTGATGATTTTTGGGGTCACTCTGCACAAACTGCAGCCTCCCCTCCTTTGCACCCAGGCGATTTCTCTGCTCTTGTGCTAATTCAGCCCCGCTCTGCCTTTCCTGCACAGCTGCACAGCCCGGCTCCTTCCTGCCCGTGGGGATGCTGCTCTCAGGATGTGGTTTCTCCGGAAGCGCTGGAGCGTGGTGGTGCAGGAGCATCCCAACGGCCAGAGGGGCTCTGCCACCAGCTGTGTGCCCACAGAGCCACCCCTGGTGTGTCACAGCACAGAGGACACGGGGACATCCTCCCAGCACTGTCCTTCCCCTGCTCCTTGCCACCGGCCGCGCATCTCACGGCGCTGGCACTGAGCTCGTTGGGTCTCTGCCTGAAATGAATCGGGTCAGCTCTGACCTGCACGTGTCCCTGGGATGGTTTTCTGCCACATTAACCCATTGTCTCCTGGAGAAGCCCAGGCAGCTCCAGAGATGATGCCAGAATAGGCAGCAGCCCTGGGAGCAGGCAAAATCCTGTCACCAGCATCAGGGACTCATGGGCTTGGCTCAGCCACCTCTGCCTGCATCGTGGATAGGTGAGGATGACAAATTGGGCTACAAGGAGAGGAAGGAGAGGGCCCAGAAGGAGGGAAAAGGGACTGAGCAGCCCTACACAGCAAAGCCTGGAAACACTGCCCAGTGCTGCAATGCCACTGGTGGGATGCTCCTTACACTGGGTATTTATCAGGAAGGGAATGGTGGGAATGCTGTGGCAAGGCCAGGATGTGGCTGGGTTTGTGCTGGAGATTGGAACATGCATATCTCAGCAGAATAAACACAGATAGAGAGGCAGAAACGTCCACCCTCCAGGGCTGCTCTGGGGTGGGTGATTGCACACAGAAAAGGCTGATCCTGCACAGGAGCAGTGCAAAAGGCTGGTGCCCCTGAGGAGAATGGGGATGTGGATGTTTGTGTCAAGAGAGAACTGCCTCTCAAAGGGCAGAGACAGTGAAGGTGACACTCGCCTTGGTGTCCCTGCATGGGGGCAGGACACTCCCCAGGCCCCTGAAAGCATCCTTCACTGCACAGCTGCAATGGGCCCCTTGGGAAGGGCAGGGGAGGAAGAAGAGGGTTTGCAGTGCTGGTCAGTGCTCCCAATTGTGTCTGTGCTCCCTTTGTTTAACATGGAGCTCAAACCACTCCTTATCCCACAAAGCTTGTTGGTAGAGCTGGGTTGCAACAGATGGATACAGACGGGTGGGGAGAAGGGGAAACAACACGGCAATACCAGCAGCACGAAGTGTGCTTACCAAAGCACAGCAGCAGCCGAGCTTTGGAGGCACTGGAGAATTCTGAGGAGCATTTGGGTTCCTTTGGGATGCTTGCAGGTGGTTTGTCTGAAGCATGACAGCCAGCATGAGACAACACACTGGTTTGGGAACCCGGCAAGTGGCTGATGAGGAAAAGAGCACTTGGCTGTTCCTGGTCCTGTGAAAGCAGTGAACTTGCTCCAGCAGGAGATGGGAATGAGCAGGCTCTGGCTGAGAGCTGAGAAACCACATCCCATCCCATCCCATCCCATCCCATCCCATCCCATCCCATCCCATCCCATCCCATCCATGTGCTCAGATGCCTTGCCATCACCCAGAGCTGTTCACATTCCAGATGAGGTGGGTTCCCTGCAGTTCCAGCAGCTCAGGCCCTGGACCAGACCCCCCAAAGCTGGTGGCAATGACCACTGGCAGCAGCATGGCACTGGGTCCCTCCCAGCTGCTGCTGCAGCAGCACTGGGATGTGCTGTATATTAAGTGGAGTGGCAGCTGCGATATTGCCAACTAAAACTAAGTACAAAATTTACAGCAGTAAATTCTTCTCTCTTCAGGGTGGTTAATTATCTTAATTACTTTTATTATCTTTTATCTTTTAAGATCCCAAATTGCTTATTTCTGCTTGTGTTGCCAAAGGGGGTTGCATATTTTTTACTGGCGCACGCTGTGCAGAGGCTCTGATATGCGTGTCTGCGTGGTACACTTTAAAAGAACTTTGATTTATACAAGACTTCTCCTCGGGATTTTAATTGTACTAAATAGGGAAAACAAAGTTCAGTGAAATATTGACTGACTGAAGAGCTGACAAGTGGCTCTTTCCTTTTGTTTAAGACAGGGATGAGGCCACTCCAGCTGCCCGCTGGGTGAGCAGGAGGGGATTTGGCTTCTTTGGGCCACTTTCTAAGGGCTCTGGGGAGTGTGTGGCCCTGGGAGTGGCACAGGGCCATGGCAGAGGGGTCCCAGTGTGCTGGGCAGGCAGCAATGAGCTGGACAGGCACTGGGCTGGGGGATCCATCGGGCAGCCCATGGTGCCAGGGGCTGTGCCCATCGCAGAGTCCACGCGAGTGCTCAGCCACCACTTTGGGCACCACCATCCCTCCCCATTCCATTCTCTCTCCCTTCTCCTATTTCCTGCTGCCTCCAGGGATTTTCCCCTAAGTTCTGGCCCCAGGGAAGTGCCTGGGATGTGATTCCAGCCCATGATTTCATCCCGGGGGACCACAGCAGGGGCATCGCTGGCAGCTGCCTCTGGGAGCTGCCCCAGTGCCAGAGCTCCTCTCAGTGTCCCCTGTGGGCACCTCTCTCCTGCTGCTGCCTCCTCTCCATCCCCGGGGAACTGCTTTCCTCCCCTCTTCCTGCTCCCCTGCCTAACCAGCATTCTTTCTTAACAAGGGGGAAGAAATTTTCGGGAAAGGTGCCTCATCCCCTGGGGATCAGCCTCGGTGGATCTGAGCAGAGAACAGCCCCGCACCAAAGGGGAAGGAGGAGGGAGGAGGAGGAAAGGTTTTATTCTATCCCACAGAGGAGCCTCCTAAATGCTCCCAGGTGCTTTTCGAATGGAATGGTGATTTCCTCCGTGTTTATTTTCAATGCTGTCCCGCCTGGGGAGCTGGGGGGAGCTGGGGGGAGCCAGCCGCCAGCCTTGCCCCAGCTCTGCATGCGCTGAAGGTCCCTCTCATGGCATTCAGCTGACAGGGAGGGAAAGAGCTTTTCATGTGCAAAACAAAGGGGAGAGGGGGCTTTTCTTTGCTGCCTGCTGAATGCCACACACCCCTGGCCAAGGCGGGCAGCTCGGGGCTCTGAACAATCACGACATGAAAAGCAGAGAGGGAGGGAGAGAAAAAGCTCTCCCCTTCTCATGAGAGCACTGTAGCCTCTTGTTGGTGGTTCTGGAGAGCTCCCTGTCACCCCAAGAGAACCGTGGCTGTGATTACTCCAAGCTGTGCATAACCCCACACCTTACAGGTATTTTTTTCTGTCTTCCTCATCTTTTAATAGCAAACCCAACAGAACTGCTGCAGCCCGGCTTCCTCCCCCATTGCTATGCTGGCCGCCTGCTGTCAGATGAAATTTATGCTGTGGTTTAGGAGTAATTTTTAGTTTGGAAGATTTGTCCTCCTGCCACCTGCTATAAATAACACCAGTGAGGTGGCAGAGCCCCGTCTGTCTGTCCTGGTGACACCATGGCATGGTTGGTGACAGTGCTGGGCCCATGGCAGAGTCTGCTGTCACTTGTGGTGCCTTTGCCTCACCTTGCATGTGGCTGGCACAGGCTCTCAAGGCCTGGGCACCCCTGATTTCCTGCTCCTTTTTGCCTGGGGAGCATCCAGATTTTGGCCATCAGCTGCTGCTCAGGACCTGTAGAGGTGCTGAATCTGCAGCTTCTCATCATGGTGATCTACAGTACAAGGGGCTGTGTTTAGGCAAGACCACCTCTCTCTCCTTTTGAAGAGTGAATGTTCTGTTCCTTACAGATGCTGGAGGAACTCCTGGCATTGTGGTGAGCCCAACACTGCAGCAGTCTGAGCCTCTCTGTGCCTCTGGAGCTCTGTGCTTTGCCAGTGCAGAGTGGTGGCAAGAGCAGACACATTCTGGATTTTGCTGTCCAAGGGAAGGAAGATTTGCTGATGCTCAATATCCAAGCCTGCAGCCTGCATTTTGCAGGGCTTGAGAAATGGAAGTTTCAGTGTTCCCTCTGCATTTTGACAGCTGAAGTGCCTTCCTTGCGTTTGTGAGCCTGGAACATCTGAGGGAGTTTCCTTTTCAAAAACAAACATCCTGAGGGAGAGGCTGCAGCCCCTGGAGGGCTCACCCACAGTGCTGCCACAGAGGTGGGCATGCAGGACCCTTGTCCCCTGTCACTTGGGTGCCCTGTCACCGCATGGCAAGGCTGGCAGGGACACATGGGCACCCCCAGCCGGCCTCAGCTGCTCTGAGCACCCACGAGTCTGGGCAGAGCGAGTGCTCTCTCCTCCATCTCATTTCATGCAGGAACCAGCAACATCAGGATTTGCTATTTATTTTAAATTGCAAACTTTTCAACTGGAAAGGAACAATGGGGAAAAAACCAACGCGCCTGGGTCGACTTCCATGTGTAAAAGTATCCCATGTCTTTAAGGCAGTGAATTTTAAAAAGGCACATAATTAGCAGGCTGCTTCCTCGTCTGTATTCTCCTCATCTGCCTGCCCACATAAACATTCGGCACACAGCACTTCCAGACACTTTTTAATAGAATCGCTTAAAACAATTAATTACCAGAGTTTTCATTCAAGCTGCAGTGGAAAAGATACGCCGGCAATAAAAGGCATTTATTCGTTGGTTTCTGGAGGCCTGTTTGTTATTAACATGTAAATTAAATCATCACAGATGTTCCATTTTTAATCTGGGGATGTGAAGTGCAGGGCTAACCACGGCCCAAACAGCCTGATTTTATTACACACACATTCATTAGGAACCAGCAGTATTATTGGATATCATTTTTCTTTGATGCATTTTTTAAACCAATTATCAGTATAATTTGTTCATTTCCCTCCCTATTTGTTTTTCTCTTGCCATTTGTGTCAGGATTCTCCAATCAAGGGTGATGCCTTTGGCTCCTTGTGGCCACCTCCTCACTGCTGGCCAGCGCCACCATGGAGCCTGTGCCTGGCTGTGGCCTCATGGGCTTCTTGCTGCACGTGAGCATGGGCAATGCCCATTCTGGTGCCAGCAGAAGAGGTGGTTTGAGGTGGAGAAGCTCACTGTAGATATACAATGCAAAGTGATCCTGGGGAGTTGAGGTCCAGCAAAATCCAAAGGGAGAAAAAAGGGGGCCAAATACCACTGGATTTGGGGTGGGACAGTGATGACAATAATGCTGGACAGCTGGGCAGGGGTGTCACTGCTTCTGTGTGTCTAAAAGAGGAAAGCTTTCTCTTCCTCCTGCAGGCAAAACCCAGGCTCTGGCTGCCGAGTGCCACCTTGGGCAGAACCATCAGTGCAGGATGGTCACCCATTGCCCCCAGAGGGGAGCAGGGTGGCTCCAGCAGCTCGGTGCCAGCTGCCTGCTCTGCCCCCAGGCACTGACTGCATCCCTGTCCCCAGCTGCAGGAGAGCCTCGGGAGCCCCAGGAGGAATTCTTGATGTGGAATCGATTCTGATTGCATTGCTGCAGCGAGCCCAGGAACAGTTCTGGTCTAAAAGCAGGGTTTAGATTAATGAGGAATAAATAGCTCTGGCTCCTGGGTGGTGGGGAGGGGGCCTGTGTGTGGCTTTCCTGTCCCTGGAAGCATCCAAATCCAGGCTGGACAGGGCTTGGAGCAACCTGGGATAGTGCAAGGTGTCCCTGCCCATGGCAGGGGGTGGGATGGGATGACCTTTGAGGTCCTTCCAGCCCAATCCACTCTGGGATTCTGTGGTTCTGTGGTGGGCACTGGGCATGGAGCCAATGGGGCAGCACTACAAAGAGGGTCCTGCTGGGGTAAGGGACTTCCTCACCCATCAGACTCTTCAAGCAAAGCTGGCATTGCACTTCTCAGTCTATTAATGCTTTGATTTTGGCCACTGGCAACCTAGCCTGTGGTGATACAGACAGGGAGATAGTGGAAAATCATCCACATCTGAGTAAAATCCCAAGCTTTTTGGGACTGCAAAACACATAAATGTTTAATTATCACCTGGAATAATTTTCCAAATTGAAAAGGCAGTTTTTGTGCCCAAAGAAGCATCTCAGGCTGGAACACTGCTCCTGTGATCATGGGTGCTTATCTGAAAAGTAGGGAAATTACTGCTGGAATCGGCTTCACAAGGATTCTTTAAAAAACCACCAGAAGGCAGGTAGAACCAGACAAGGAAACCAGAGTATCTCCACTAATAAAAATAATAGTTTTCAGCCTGAATCATGTTTTGCAAGTGTCCCATCAGCCTTATCTTCACCTGCACATAGACCTGCCAGGCCACATCTCTGCCCATCCCATCCCATCCCATCCCATCCCATCCCATCCCATCCCATCCCATCCCATCCCATCCCTTCCCCAGGAGCTGTCCCCACAGGAGGACACAGCCTGCATGGCCTTTCTCCTGGGGAATCATCCTGGTGGCTGAGGCTGCCTCGTTCCACTGCCACCCTGTGTCCTTGCTGTGATAACTGTCAGAGAAAGGGGGGTGGGAGGAGTCTTGCAATGACCAAAAACTCTCGGAAATGCTTTCATGCTAAAAATCCCATGTTTGACAGAAGTGTGAGATACCTTGAGGCCTTCTATTGATTACCTGGGAGCAGGAGAGCAGTCGTGCTTTGAGCTGTCACAGTTCCAGGCATTTCTGAAAACGATAGAAGACTGGAACAAAAACACCACTAAGGCTCCTGACACAGCGTGTTAAGCAATAAAACATGTTTAATTGTGTTGTCTTAAGGCTATAACCATTTCCTGGCTGAAGGTCACTCACTACCCATGCTGCCAGTGGGAGAGAGGGGCTCTGACAGGTAGGAATCCAAATAGGAAGGAGATATCTGGGAGATTACGGCGTGAACAACACTGAAATGCCAATGCCAGAGTAGTTAAAGTGAGCAGCACGAGCAGCAGGACATCTCCTGGCTGGCAGATCTATACAGGGGATGTTACAAGCACAGCTTGGGGCTTCGATCAAGGACCCTCTGGGGCACCTTGTCACCATGTGGCACCATCAGTGTGTGGCTGTCAGCTGCCACAGGACCCACCTTCAGCCACCATTGCCCCCACATGTATGGGGGAGCAGGCAAGCTCCTGGTGGGAGCTCATCTCCTCCCCAAGACCCTCCTGCCTTGCTCCAGGGCAAAGCATCCAGATGTGCTCTGCTCCCTGCACATCTGCTCTGACATCTGTGGGTCATGTCACACAGGTCTGCCCAGGGAGCCAGTGACTACCTGGGGTCATGTTGGGAAGGATGAAGTGATTTTATTTTCCTCAGTTAGGGGCATAATAATCATAAAATGTGCATTTGGCAAGAAATTCCAGGCATTCCTGACTCCAGATACTGCCAGGCCTCCCTGCTCTTGGAAGTCCACACACTTTTCTCCTCTTCTTGGTTAGTCTTGGTAACTTCTGTGTGAGAGGGGGCCCTGAGCATGGGAAAGGTTTGAGGTGTCTTGTGTTTAATGAGCAACAAAAAAGATTAGATTGTAGCAAGGTATTTAATTATTAGGATATTGCAGCTCTGGCTGCATCCTTTGCCTCTCCATGGGGGAAGTGCCAAATTACATGTCACCTCAGAGGGCATATTTTCTGTAGTTTTCAGAGCTCCTACAATGGCAGCTCATGAATATTTACTGAGCTGCTCAGATATGCAGCGGTGGGAACAAATAAAAAAACCCTTGTATTTGCATCTCCCACAGACACTAACAAACCATGTGGCTCTGGTAGGGAGAAGATGGGAGATTGCTGTTGCCTTTCCAGAGGGATAGAGGAAACAGCTTCTTGTATAATGAGATTGACTTTTAAATTGAAAGTGGTGCTGGTTGTGCTGCAGTTCATACTTCCATGCTGTGCGTTTGCTCCCTAGGCTCTAACATTAAGACATCTTATGTACAAGCTGGGAGGATTCAATTAGAGTTTCAGTTATTAATCAATCAATTAAGCCACAATCTTTGGAATATACATTTTCACTCCTAAAGAGGTGTGATGCTGGCAGGGTGAACTTTAGGGACCCCGCTTCAGCTGGCCACACAGGCAGGTGTCTGTGCAGAGCTCGCAGTACTGGTGTTGGTTTGGCACCGTGCTGGGCAGGGACAGCAGCAGAGCCTGGGCAGGGACAGTGAGACCTGGCACTGGGATTGAGCACCAGGAAATGCCAACTCAGCTGGCATTTGAGAAATATTCAGCTTGCTTTACTGCCAAGCTGGAGCTGCTTTGCCCAGAGCCAGCACACTGATGGAAGGACGGACAGCTCGGCTGTGCAGTCGGTCTCTCGCTGCTGCTCTGACAGCAGCTCCATGCTCCTGCTGGAGGAGATCCTGCATCCTTCCTTGCCTGGAAAAATCTGTGTATGAGTAAAGACACTCAGAAAATGACTCCAAATGACTGTCCCATCCAGCTGTTGCCTCCTCTCTGCCCCTCTCCCATACTCCTTCTGCTACCCTTCCCCTCGCTGTCTCTGCCCTGGGTGAGGAAGAGATGGATGTGACACTACAAACTCTGCCAACTGATGGGGTTCTCCCAAATCTCTGGCATTTTCCTGCTCTGCCCTGGGTGAGGAAGAGATGGATGTGACACTACAAACTCTGCCAACTGATGGGGTTCTCCCAAATCTCTGGCATTTTCCTGCTGTAAGAAGGAGCTGAAGGCAACACTTCCAGGTGTTGCACATGGACAAAGAGAGAGGTGGCTTGTCCTTAATTTCTCTAGTGTGTTTCAGAGGCTGTAGCCAGGTCAGGGTGAGATTCACATCTTGGGCCAGGGAGAATTTCCTCATGCCCTGGTATTTCTTCATTAATGACACCTGCCCAGTCCTTGCTGGACAGGTCCATACTCATGGGCTGCTCAGTGAAGGGAGGAGAGCAGCATTCAGAGCAGGAATGATTCCCTGTGTCCTAGTGCCCAGGATATTTAATCACATCTGTAACCAGAAGTCCAGGGGAAGGGTTTGGAGAAAATGAGCTCTGTGGTTTCAAGCTGAAGTTTGAACACTCGAAGAGAAATAAACGTGCAAGTGCTGTCTATAGGCAGGGAAGAAAAGCCAAGGGAGGATTAAATGGCAATGTTACCTTTACTCTTGTCAAATACCTAAGTAGAAACATTGGTTAATGCCCTTAAAAAAGGCCCATTACCACAGGGCAGGGAGTCAAAGAGCCTGGCTGCCCTAATACTCAGTTATCTCGTTCCCGGATAATGGAATGACCCCTCGCCTGCCCGAGCTGTACTACGATATAATAGCATGAGCCGTGTGAATAAAGAGGTTATTTTTGGAATCCAATTGAAGCAGTGCCAGAGCCGGTGTGACAGGGGAAGGATTGAACAAGATGCAATGTTCTAAGGGAAGGGGAAAAAAATTGAATTTTGGGGAAGGTGGCACTGGCAGTGAACTGTGCAAAGAGAGGCGCCGTGGTGCTGGCGGAGCACGGTGCCACGGGACAGATTGAGGGGATGCTGGGGCTGCAGACTGACCCAAAACAGAGCAGGGCAGGGGAGTTGAGCCCCAAGAGGAGCCAGAATTCCCCCAAAATGCTGAGCAATGGGTGGCTGTGGCAGCCCTGGGCAGTGCCAGCCAAGAGCCAGCAGCTGAGGATGGTCTTGGGCAACACCCCAGTCAGTGCTAGTGCCTGGTTCTGGCTCTGCCCTGCAGCCTGCACACCCTGCAGCTCTCTTCATGTCCCTTAAGCACATATATAAAGGTAAACCACAAAATATATCAGTTATGCTGTGCAGTATCCAACACACAGGGCTGCAGCTCATCCAGCAGTGAGAGACAAGAGCACAAGAGATTTGGCATAAACAGAGATGAAAATGAATATTAATTTACAAAGCAGCACAAAGACAATGGGATCCAAGGAGATTGATATCACAAACTCCCCTTCTTCAATCAGATTAGGGACTCATCTTCCCCAAACACCAATTGTTAATCTAGATTTGAAAGACAAATCCTCTTGCAGAAGGGCTTTGCCTTTATCTTGTCCCTCTGATGCCTCCACTTAAAATTTTAGTACAATTTTGGGCAAGTTGGGAGGCAGGAACCTTCCCAAGCAGCATTTAACCATTGTGATGCTGAAGTGTCATCAAGCAGTGGTTGGGTCTGCAGAACACGGGCTTCCCTGTGCCTATGGCAGCAGAAAACATGGCAATTCCTGAGACCTTGGCAGCTCTGGGGAAAGCTGTGTGGCAGCAGACACCAGCCTGCCTGTTGTGTGTCCCAAAGAAGGGAAGCAGAGGCGTGTGGAGGGAGTGCCCCTCTCCTCTGGTAGCTCATGTGCTCCATAACTGCTGCTGAATGGGAGGAAATGAAACCAGGAATGCTTTCTGAAGAGGTATGGGATGGTGGCTGATGCCACAGGCAAGTTAGAACAAGGTGAAATTTATCCAGGGACAAGAAGGCAAAGCCACTTCAGATAAACCCCATGGCCCCTCTTTGAGCTGCTTGGGATGTGCTGGGATCTGACTTCCACCATGAGGATTTTGTATAATGTATTTCCCCCTTGGCAGCAGCTGGATCTAGGTGTTTCACTTCCTGACAGAGGTCAACTGGATCAATCAATAGGTTTTCTTTCCCTTATTGCTCTTTGGAGGAGCAAGGCCAGCTCACCTCATGTCCCCAGCAAAGCCGGGCTGGTGACAGCGCCAGTGGTGTGGCCTCCTGCCGCCATCACAGGGAAGCCATTGGGAAAGGGAGTTTCCATGTGTGATGTGGATACAGATCTGTGGTCAAAGGGCCTTGAACCCCACCCTAGGAAGGGCAGCCCAGCCCCAGGAATGCTCCTTCCCCCGTGGCGCTGTGCCCAGCACATCCCACCCTGCTCCTCTCCCTGGTGCCGCTGGGGGATGCGCACAACTTGAAAGGAGCTGTAATTACCGGCGGGGTTTAGATGCAGTTGGTGTTTTACTACTTAAAAGCAGTTTAATTGAAAGAGAAAATTTGCCTTAATTTGTATTAAGATACATTATTAAATACAGTTTATGGCTGAACTCACAAGTGGAGCCCGTGATCCCAGCAGGGAGAAGCTGTCGGGGTGGGCACGGTCCCAAGACCCTGCAGGCTCTTCTGCTCTCCCCAGCACCTGAAAAGACAGGTTGGTGCTACAAAATTCACAAGTTGCAAATGGTGTGTGATAAAAAAGTGAAATTTTTAAGATGCTAATTTACTTGCGCCTGTCTAGTAATTACGTATTTTATTGGTGTAGCACGTGCACTACAATAAATGCTACAGATTCAAAGAGATGTTTTTTCTACTCTCCATGTCGAGTGTTTCTGACACATACATGCATTTCAAGTAGAATTAATTTTTTTTCTATTTGATGCAAATGCCTCTGTATTCCACCGTGGTTGAGTAAACTGTGTATTCTCTCCCTGTCAATGATCTCCTTGGAAATAGATGTCAGCCAATCAGTCTGGTAAAAAAAAAAAAAAAGCCACAACACGCCCAACAAAAACCCAGCGACCAAACAAACCAGCCTCTCCAATTTACTGGGATCCGCTTCAGAGGGAGACAAAGAGCTGTGGCTGCGGCGCTGCGGGCAGCTCACCCAAACAGGGCAGGAAAATTCACACCACAGGCTGCTGGGGTGGGCTGGGGGCACCCTGGGGAGGGGAGAACAGCACCATATGATGCCACAGGAAAAGGATTTCCAGGGTGGGTCTGCCCCAACCTTTTCTCTTCTCCTCCTGCATGAGGTTTTAGCTTTAAGGAGAAAAGAAAAACAAGTTTTGCCCAAAAAATTTGAGACACCAAACTCAAATGAGAGGTTAGCTGTGGTGATGGAAACAGCAGGGGAAAACATGACCCTGATTTCACTGAAAACTTAATTTTGGGGAGCAGGGAAACCAAGAAAGGACCTTACAGCCCTCCTTCCCTCCAAGTGCAGACTACGGCTAATGGTGGTGAGCCTGTGGGTGAGGGCTCAGATGGGATTCAGTGGAAATGCTGGAGGTTTTCAGCACCTGCCCCTGGCACAAAGAGCCCCTGGATGGCTGTGGCAGGGCCAGGTTGCCACATTTGCTGCTCAAATCCCCACCATGGTCCTGCTCGTTCCAGGCTCCATTAGAATGCACAGCTTATTGCTCCATGAAAGCGCTCAGAAAGGGCACGGGGAAAAAAAATTAATACCCAAATGATCTGATTTCATGAAGGTTTAAGCACTTGCTCGCCATGGTCCCCTTTGAAGCTGATCAGAATCACGTTCTTTGCTATTAAGGTGATTTTTATCAGGATTTGCTGGGCTCCTCTTTCAAGGGGCTCGTTTGTGGGGCGTGGGGAAGGCGCTCACATGCCACGCTTTGCTTTCTATTGTTGTTCTTATTTTACTACACAGGGGAGAAGTAATCTTTTTTTTCCTCCCCTTGGCCTGGAGCTATTGTACATATGCAAATGTGACGATGGCAGCCAGCTATTTATAGCTCGAGTTCCTGCTACACTTATCACAACCACTGCAGACTTTTAAAAGCAGAACCCACACACACAGTATTTTTTCCCCAGGATATAAATTTCCCATCCCAATGCAGCCTGGCCCGTCGCATGCAACATTGATTGTCTGTTATATTACATTTATTAAGGAGTGATAACTTGTAATAATTGGATGTTAAATTAAAGAACTCTTTCCTAGTTATTGCCGTCTCAATTATAATTGTCATTTGCTGGCAGTTATGATGATATATGAGGGTTGTATTTTACTCAGCCGACCATGACCCGGTGAGTAATATTCCCTCAGCTATAGGGGCACTGATGCGCTCGCTGGCTCTTAATGCAGTAGCTCAGGAGCTGATTGGAATATTAAGTTTCCATGAGAGTAGGAGACGCAGAAATCCACATGGATATACATTACCACACAGCTGAGAGGCCCCTCCGGCTATTTCTTTTTCTCCTCACTGGTACATGTCCAACTCGTTTCAGCTTTGTTTTATGGTTATAGGAATCAGGTTTATATGGTGAGTTATAAAGTAATAAAACAGGGCGAAAAGGGTGTTTGTGGTTTCATTTAAGAATAACCAGTTATAATTAACCTTTGTACCAAAATGTCAATATGTGTAAGGGCACTGGAACAGCAGTGATAGCAGCGGCTCCTCGCAGCCATCACATGGAGGTGGCTGCCTGCTTGGTGGATTCTTGCTGCTGGTGGATTCTTGGTGCTGTGCTCGAGTGCCTGGTGGGGATGGGGAGTCTGGGAGGGGATGGGAAATCTGAGAGGGGATGGGGAATCTGAGCAGGAATCCAGCACACAGCACCCATCCCCAAGCTGCCTGTGATCATCCCCAGTGATTGCGACGTAGAGGGAGGACCCTGGTTACTCATTCTAGCATTAATTCTCCTATTTCAATATGGGTTGGCCTGTTAATTGGGAGGGAGTCATAAAGTTCTTATACTTTTGTAGTGTAGAGCTTCACTCCAGAAGGCAACAGCCTTCTCCTGCTCTGACCCCAAAAACCCCTAAAGGTGAAGGATTTACCAGCCCTCTCCAGGGCTGTGTTGTGCCCAGATGATTTTTTTGTGAGGAAGCACAGTGGTCTGGTTGTGGGCAGCACATGGGGCCAAGACTTTGATGAGAAAAAGATTTGCGGAATTCTAACCCAGAAGGAAATCCCTGAGCTGCTGCAGGGGCATGGTGATGCTCAGGGGGGATGGCAGGAGCAGCTCCCCTCACACCCACAGATCAGTTCCCTCTTCTAAGAATTAATTGTCCTTTGTATGGCTCCAGGATATTTTCACTGAGGAGCGATGCACTGCCCTTAATCACAACAACAGCAACGCTTGGTATGAGCAGGAGGGGTTGGAGCAGTCATTAGGCGTCTGAAATCGTGGTGCATATTAATGGGCAAATAACGTGTCTGAGCAAAGAAAAATGTGTCTCTTGTAAATTACATTTTTAAAAGTTGATTCAAACTAAGCGTTGTGCCATAAATCTGTTAATTTTGGCAAGAGTCTGGAATGAGCAGGGGCGACTCAAGACTTTCTTCAAACAGCTTTTCAGAAACTGCCCACCCACTGCCAGAAAAGACAGAGCAGGAGGGAGGGGACAGAGCATAATTCCCTTCCCTTCCCTTCCCTTCCCTTCCCTTCCCTTCCCTTCCCTTCCCTTCCCTTCCCTTCCCTTCCCTTCCCTTCCCTTCCCTTCCCTTCCCTTCCCTTCCCTTCCCTTCCCTTCCCTTCCCTTCCCTTCCCTTCCCTTCCCTTCCCTTCCCTTCCCTTCCCTTCCCTTCCCTTCCCTTCCCTTCCCTTCCCTTCCCTTCCCTTCCCTTCCCTTCCCTTCCCTTCCCTTCCCTTCCCTTCCCTTCCCTGGCTTTGTGAAAGGGTGAAAGGAAATCACAGATATTTAACAGGGTAGAATTAGGGGGGAAATCTTGGTTTTCCAACAAAACAACTTCAGTACACGGTGTTTGGGGACCGTTTGAACCCCAGTGGGCTGTCCTGGTGACTCCCCCTTCCTGAGGCGCACGGCAGTGCACGGTGACAAAGGGACACAACGTTCTTCCCTGCCTTCTCCAGAGCTGCTTTAGCGGCTGAGAACCGGAGAGATGAAAAATTCGCCTGGAAGCAGAAAAGCAACCCCCGAAAACCTACAAAATATGCGACTTCTGCTACAAACTTGCAAATGGGCCCATATGTGATCAGTAAACGCTCTCAGATCCGCGGATTTGCCTGCATTCATTTGGGCTGGAGCCCCGCCAGGCGCCGAGCTGCGCAGCCACCGCTCCTCCCCGGGGACATCGGCGCCACAAAGCACCGGGAGGCAGCCAGCAGAGCCCCCACCTTCCTCGTGGAGATTCCCCTTTTCCCTATGGAGAGCCCTCCCCATTCCAGGCCAGCAGGGAGGGAACGGGCTGGGGTGGCATTTTCAGGAGCGGATGGGAGATCACCACCCATCGCTCCGGCCACAGCTGAACCCAGGGCTCTCCTGAGCTGCTCTCCTTTTGTTGGATGGGTTCTAAATCCACACAGCCCCTCCCTGGGGTTTGGAAGGTGCCTGAACAAGACCACTGTAAAATCCACAGCCAAAGCTGGTCTTTCTGCCTGTCCCTGGAGAACTGCACAGTTCTCATGCTGTTGCCCCATCCCAGCACAGCCATGTGTGCTCAGAGAGATGTGGGAGCCATAGGGAAGCACAAAAAGAGCATCTCATACCTGATCTGATCTGTTCAAACACAAATGGCAAAGCAGAGGATGCACAAACAGGGTGAGGAGATGGGGAGAGCCCCCAAGGGTTTTCCAGCCCAGCAGACACCTGCTGCTCCTGCTGCTGTGCCCTTTGTGTCCTCACCACTCCTCCAGCCTTGCTCTCCCAAATGCCAAATGCTGGGAAGTCCCTCCTGCCCAGCTGTGGGACCTGCCCCCTTCATTACAACCCACTGACAGGTTAACTTCTTTCCTGTGATCCTGCTCCTGTGGGTGCTGGGTGCAGGTGGCTGCTGTTGTTCCCTGTTTATTACCTGGGGAGCGAATTTCGGCGTGTTCCACATGATTATTTCCCAACACTGCAATTTGGGACTCGCTGGGCGGCTGCGAGGTTTGTTTCTCACAGAGGTGACCTCCCTGCAGCTCGCTGCATGTCAGGGTTTGAGGAATATACTTGAGTTGATGGGTAGGTTGTGTGCATCCCCTGACCTCAATCGTTTTCACACTGTGAGAACTGCTGGGAAGTGGTTTGACACAAAGTGTTTATAATCTCCATCAGAAGGAAGGGAAATGATAATGGGCCCATCTTAGCAAAAAAGGAGACAGCCACCAGGCTCCCTTCTAAAAGTGGCCTTAAGCTCTGCTCTGATTTGAGCGTTATAATTAGTGAAGAAACAAGCTCAATTAAATTAGGGAGTGGAAAGGCAGGAGTGCAGCCACCACGGAGGGTGGTTAGGGGAGCTCCTGCCTGGCAAGAGGAGCCATCAGGGGCAGCCAGAACCATGATAGAGACTTTGTTATCACCTCATCCTCCTGCAGGAATTCATCACTGGAAACCAGTTAGAACTCTCCACAGAATGATGAAATCTGGGCTTTTGCTATGGCATCAGGCCCCTGCTTTTGGAGTATGTGATTTTTATAGTCCCCACCAGCACATGCAAGATGAGGCTGGCAATGGGGCAGTGTCTGGTCCCCAGAGACCCCTCCAGCTCTGAGCTCCCCATCAGAGTCACCACACACACAGCTGGTCTCTGAGTGTCCATTTTTGGGCCAAGAATGGACTCTTTTGGGAAGAAAGCACTGCACCTGGGGATGCAGGGTCCTGTAAATTGTCCTTGGTGTTCAGGCCCCCTCAGCATCACTGTCTCACTGTTCCCCAGTCCGGTGGCTGTGTGTGCACACCTGAGCCTTCCCCTGCAGGTGTTCCTCACTGCACCAGGCTGCTCCCCAGCCCAGCCTGTGCCTCGCTGAGTGGGACAGACCTGCCCTGAGCCTCCCTGGGGGCACAGGGGGAGGGCTGGCTGACAGTGCCCAAGGTGCTGCCGACTCCAGCTCCTCAGAGATGCAGCCAAGACACTCTGGCCGTGCAGATTTATTTCCTGGCTTTTAGCCAGCCTAGGAATGAAAATACTCTAGAGGGTGAAAGGCTCATAGTCAAGAGCTCTTCACCTCTTCCCTGAAAGGACCTCTCATCCTCATTCACTCAGGGGTTTATTACCACTCCACTGCCTGAGAATAACTGTTTGCAAAGACAGAGCTTGGAAAAAATAAGCCGTCCAGGTGCTGGTGTGCTCAGACCTGTCAGTGCTGAATTCAAAGCAGAGTCAGCTTGGGGCTCTTCTTCCTTCGTTCATTTGGGTCTGGAGGAGCAGGTGGTGGCTGTGATAGTTGGCCACCAAAGAGGCCTTATTTAATTTATATCCAAAGGTGATGACACCTTCCCCACTTTTGAGAAAAACCCAAAAGTGGGATCCCATTGTTGAAACAGCCCTGTGGGAGCTGCTAACAACAGCACATCCATTCTTAATAAAGCACAGGGAGGCTGAGGAGGAGGAAGAGGAGGAAGAGGAGGAAGACAACAGCCTATTCCCACCCCCTCCCACCATCCTGCCCAGCTCCTGCTCCTTTTCATCGCAGGGTGATGGCACTGGACCGTTCTGCTGCATTTATTCACATTTATCCTGGAGTTTTCCCCCAAATCTTGCAATGCAGGCGCAGCTTGCGGCGGTCAGCAGAAATACCCTGCGACAGGCGCCAGGGGACAGCTCTGGGTGGGGACACGGCGGCAGCAGAGGCAGGGCAGGCTGTGCAGGGTGGGAGCAGGGCTGGCAGGGCAGCAGGGCTGTGCCCACTGGTGTGGGAGCTGCGTCTGCCACCCAGGCTGAGGCTCCCGCGCTGCCACCCGGCTCCGCAGCCCCGCGCAGGCTGCCTGCTCCGCACCGAAACAGGCAGCTAGAAAGTAAACAGTGTCTGAAACCTATTCTCATTAGGCTAATTTACGAATAAATTACCATATTCAATGGCCTTATTTTTACTGCTCGTTAACAGGCCCATGATAGGATGATAATTATGGGATTTTAAGTGGCTAATGGCAGCTGGGGCGTCAAAAGCAGTTTTTACGGATCTGTTTATGGCAGGGAAGGTGACAGGAGGGTGGGACACTGAGATGTTGGAATCGCATGTCAGGGAAAAAAAAAAGCTTTAATTGTTGAGTATTTATTAGAGAGGAGGGAAGACTGTAATTTAAAAATGAAACTCTGAAAAACAAAAAGGAAATTAATTAGTCTCCCAGCGCTCCGGTGGCTAGTGCTTAAGGAGGACCTTGCTGGTCGGCAGGCAGCCTTGGAGGGGCAGGGCGCGGTGTGGCCGTCCTGTGTCACTGGGAGCTGTCTCCTCCACACGTGCTGCAGGAGCAGTCGCTGGTGCTGTCACGACAGAAGGGGCTCTGGTGGAGGAGCAGCAGCCGGGTGTGAGGGCTGGGAGGCCGCGGTGGCAGCACAGTGCTCCCACCAGCACTGGGTGCATCCTGGCTGAGCATCTCCATCCAAGCATCTCCCTCCAAGCATCTCCCTCCAACCATCTCCCTCCAACCATCCCCATTCAACCATCTCCCTCCAACCATCTCCATCCAAGCCTCTCTACCCAACCATCTCCCTCCAACCATCTCCCTCTGTCCCCATCTCCCAGTAGCCGGTGTTTTTCCCAGTGTTTAGCCTGGCTGCTCATCATCTCCCATCTCCACCGATTCATCTTGATCTTTCAGTTTAGTATGCAGCGCTCGGAAAACAAACACGTACCAGACTGACAGTGGGAATAAATATCGTGGAGATGTTGATTAGCATTTGATCCCAGCTGGGCCTCTGGAAGCTGCAGCACTGGAATGCCTTGGCAGTTTTTTAATGCTGAATAATTTGATTAGATCAGTGGCTGAGCCTGCTGCTCGCGGTGAGATAAACCCTCCCCACCCGCCGCCCCCCGCACGCCGCTCCCTCCCTGCCTGCCTTTGCTTTCTTTTATGGGGCCTTAAATACGTCGTTTAATCAACTCTACAATTTCAATTTCGCACAGTTGTTGACTCGCACGGATGATAAGGTTCTGGAGACCCCACAGATTGCTGCCTGCTCTGACAGTGCCGTTCTCCACGGCCTCCTGGCTCTGCTGCCCGGCCCAGCCTGGCCCAGCCGGAGGGGCTGATCCCTGAGCCGGGCTGTCACTCAACCACGGGGACATCTCCAGCCTCTCTGCTGTGTGATCACCAACGGGGACGTGTCCCCTCCGCTCGGTGACACGACAGCAACCGATGGTTTGTGTACAGAAACACAGTAATCACACTTTTAAAATTTTTTTTTGTTCTTTTCTGAAACACTGGAAGCGTGAAGACACTGGGGTATGGGGGAACTGCATTACCCCAGACCTCAGAAATCCTAATTAAACACGGATTTCTGAAATTTCCTTCTCTCTCCCTTAAATAGAAGAGAGTGGGGCACACACCTACACTATCTAAATCACTACTACTTTTAATCTAATTTAAATAACACTCCTGGCATTCATTTCCAATAGGAGAAAAATCAGTTCAGAGGGTGGCCAGCAAGAGTGGAGTGAACAGCCCTGACTCTTCCACTGCTGGTTTCCCCAAAACACCCTGCTGATGGCTATTTCCAAAGTGTATTTTAAGTGTCTCCTTATCTGCAGAATACCATTTAAAAGCAGCCGAGCTTCCCCTGAACCACCGAGGCTCCACAGTTCCATTTCTCCCCCTACATCAAAACCGGGAAAATCCTGAATTACAGACCCGGCCTTTTCTATCAGAAAAAGAATTATTTTATCTGCAGAAGCAAAGCTGTGTATTTTCAGCCACTGACCCAATCCCGGGTAAATAAACAGGCAGAGACTCCCTGTGTTTGCTGACACTCATTAGCATTCCCGGCGGGTGTGAGGGTGATACTATCTGACAACCACCAGCTCAAACTTTCTCCCTTCGCTTTTAGTCGCTTGTGATTCTCACGCACAATAAACAAACCGGCTCCTGCTGCTGCCCGCCCCCTCCAGCCCCCCCTGCACGGCTCCCGCAGCCCTCCCGTACCTTCCCTGACCCCCCTGCACCTGCGGGACAGCCCCTGCACACCTCTGCACCTTCCGCACCTCCTGCATATCTCTCCGACATCTTCCACATCCCCCTGCACCTGCGGGACAGCCCCTGCAGCCCCTCCTCACCTTCCGCACCTCCTGCACGTCTCTGGGACACCTCCCAGACCCCCCTGAACCTGCAGGACAGCCCCTGCATCCCCTCCACACCTTCCACACCTCTTGGATGCCTCTAACACCCCCTGCACCTGTGGGACAGCCCCTGAACACCTCCTGCATCTCCTCCTCACCTTCCACACCTCCTGCATCCCCTTTCCACCTTCCACACCTCTCTGACACCTTCCACACCCCTCTGTACCTGCGGGACAGCTCTGCAGGACCCAGAGCACCACAGGACTTGTCCCGGTTGATGGGAAGGATACAGCCTGTCAGTGAACCTTGACGAGGTGACACAGTGGCTGAAGTGGGGTGGGCAGCACACCCACAGTGGCTGGAAGTGCTGCTGTCACCCCTCAGGACAGGACAGCCCATGGGACAGGGCAATGGCACCGCTGGGGATGTGCTGGCGTTGGAGTGCAACAGGTACAGCCTAAACCCCTCTGAAACCAACAGGCTCCAAGGAGGCCCAGGCAAGGCACATCGAACCAGCAGGTTTGATTTATGTTGAGCATTAGATCCTGCTCCAACTGGTAAAAGAACATGTTAAGAGCATAAAAATAGCCATAGTGGCTCATCCCAGGCGAGCACCCACTGGAGAGCACAAGCACAGAGCAGGAGAACAATGATACTTCATCAAGCACTCTATTAACCTCCAGCAATTTACTGCTCAAGATCCTTCAGAGCCAGAAATAATGTCTGTGTATGGATGTATGATGGATTTTTCTGACATTAATTTGTCCGGTAACTTCTTGAACCCATGTAAATTTTACCTTGCAGTGTCTTGGTGAAGGATCTGAGAGCAGCCTCCTTCCTGCTGGGTTCAAGCTCTGCCAGCCCCTTCAGAGCCCTCACAGCAGCAGCTAATCCTTGTTCCCTGTCCTGGCTTTTACAGATTTCTGTTGTGCCCCTTCCCAGGCTGAAAAGCCTCTCCCCAGGGAATCCTGACTTTATCCTCACTCATCCCTGGGCCCCTCTCTGGACCTTTCTCACATTTATTGCTGGTTTTGTGTCATGGATTGGGAGCAAAACAATGCAGGGTTCAGGGTAGGGCTGCCACACAGGTGTCAGTAACACCACAGTGCTCTTTCTTCAATCCCTACTTTTCCCCTCAATTATTCCCAATATTTGGTTGGTAACTATAGGATGCAGGACTAGTGTTTCCACAGAGTTATTTGTTGCAGCCTTCAATTTTCACTCCTGGGTGCTGCCCCTCAGTACAAACTCCTCTGTGCTCATGAAGATGTGATTTCCATTTCTACAACCCTTTCAGAGCTCAGGATTTTACATTTGTATGCCCTGAATTTCATCTGCCCCTGCCCAGCCTTCCAACACCACACTGCTTGTCCCCTGTTTGTCCCAGTTCTCCAGCTGGTGGCCATACACAACAGCTCCACCACCTCTTCCCTCTTACTCTTCATAAAAACTGATTGCATTAATCACTTTCCAGAATTTTTATACCAAGTGGTATAAAATTTCCAATTTTTATACCATGGAAATGTTCAAGGCCAGGTTGGATGGGGCTTGGAGCAATTTGGTCTAAGGGAAAGTGTCCCAAGTGTCCCTGGCCATGGCAGGGGGTGGAACTGGATTAGCATTATGTTCCCTTTCATTTAAAATTAAAGAATATATAATATCAGAATTAGATTTGTTATACCCCACTTGAGCTGCTGGGCAAATACTCCTGGTCTTCTGTTCTTCATAACCATTCAGGTGATTTGGTTGCCTTAAAACTCTAACATCAACTCTGAGGCACAGCTGGAACCAGGGCAGAGCGTATGGGAACATGGGGCAGACAGAGTTATGGGCACCAAAAACTGCAAAATGCCACAGACAGGGATGCAGGAGCCAAGCCTTTGGTGTCAAAAATGTGACACTTCCCACAAAACACAAGGTTGTTGCCGTGTTCAGGATGCACAAACAACCAGACCCTGCATCGGCCTCTCTGGCTGTCGTGTACCCTCTGCACAAGGTGCTTTGCATTGAATTAGGAGTAGGATTTGTTTCTTCAAACTTTTGCAATTTTAACATCTGCTTGTTTTGGTAAATCTGACAGGGACTCTCTTTTGTCTCTTTTATTTTATTTTATTTTTTTTTAACCAAAATTCTATGAAAAGTGTTTTTAAAAGTGCTAACTGACAAGCCTACACAGGCTGCCTCCACTCAGGGAGCACTGCACAGTTGTTAACTTGTTAGACAGGAGCTAGATTACAATCATAAATAAATGATTTGCTGTCTCCTTACATTCAGACATGTAGCTTTTAAAGTGTAGCTGTCATCCCTGAATCAGATTTAGTCAAATGCTGTGTAACTGCAAAATTATCCTATCCTTACCTTTTTTTATTCTCCATATAATGGACAGTTAAATTGGATTTTCAAATTTGAAGTGCATATGTTTTTCAAATCCCCACAGGGTTGCCATTTTTTCATTTCTAAAGCAACTCACTAATGTTTATCATTACCACACAGAAATATTACAATTCTTAAGGGGCACCTTATAAAATAAGTACAGGAGAAATATGTTTTATCGTCTCAAAATGAAACCAATTTCTCAGCTGATTTGCAATTTATTTACATGTTAGCATTGATTTTCTGCTGATTTATAGCCCCACATGCCTATGTCTTTGCTGCTTTCTAAATAAACACCATCAGGCTGGGGAAGGCAATACTGAATTACGGAGCTTTGTTCTAGCTTCTCTCTATTAATGAGTTAAACCTTTTACCAATAGTGCCTGGTCTCCCCGAGCACTGAGTGCAAGGAGAAGTCATGCATGGTATTTTATAAGGCTGGAGTTCTGGTATGCTATAAATAATCAGGAGGTGTGGAGAATCCAAGGGGAAAATAGAGATCTCAGGAAAAGCACAAGTGAAAAATGTGGTCTCGCAATTATTCTTTTTTTCTGAGCTATAAATTTGGAGATGCAGGCACAGCTCATGGAAACCAGTGCTGGGGACATTTTACTTTATGCAGCCATTTAGGACCTTCCTTCCATGGCAGCTTTCCAGGCTACCTGCTGCACACCTGGGCTCCTGCATCCAGCATGTTCCATCCATGTAACGCCAGCCCGTGCTGAGGATTGCTTCTGAGTAAGTTTTATAATGGCAGGTAAATTATTCATTGGCATGTAAAATAATACTCTCAGCCTTAACTAACAGGGTAGTGAAAATAACCCCTGGCAAAGACTTCACCCTTCCAAGGTTTGGTTCATCAATAAACAATCTTAGAGTGCCTTTGGAAGGGCCCAGTGTGGTGAGGGGCAATTCAGAGGGAGGGGGCTGAGATTCAAATGTGCATCAGTCTGGGGGAAACGCTCCTTTTCCACTCTGCGAGCTGCATGTGCAAATTCTATGGATAATTAATGCAACAGTTCCTTCAGCAGCATCAAAAGACCCACTGTTTAATTCAACATCCTACACGCGCGGTGTGACAGCAGCGAGGAGCGTTATCCCTGGCAGTGAGTGACACAGGGCATCAAGCATTCCTCTGGAATGCTCTTGGAGTGGCACCTCAGGTGTGGCTGAGCTGCATTAATGACAGGAGGAGCTGCCAGCCCATGCCAGGCACGCTCCTCTTGGGAATGCCAGCCTGGCTGGGCACTGTGTGCAGCCCTTCTATCCCTGCAGCTGAAGGAGTGGCTCTGCCAGCCCTGCCGTGGTCACCAGGACATCTTGGAGAGGCTGGGAAGGGCTCTGGCCACTGCAGGCACCTGCAGAGAGGTCATGAGCTGACATTCAAAAGGCAGACACCAGCACCAGCCTGGGCTCAGCAGCCCTTCTGGTACCTTTCTCCTGCCAGGACCACGCACCCCACAGGTTTCCCAGCCTGTTGACACATTGGCCCTGTCTCAGGCACTGGAGCTCAAGTGTAAAAAAGGCAGAGCAGGTCACAGCTCAGTTCTTGGGAGGGTCACAGAGGCTTTGGCACGGTTGTGGACCGCCTGCTCCGGTGGGATGAGCTGGTGCCGATGCCCCCCAGCCCTGGAGCCCACCCAGCCTCTGCCCAGGGGCACACAGCGCGAATTGGCTGACTCCAAATCCCCCAAATCAAACTCCAAACCTCAGAAATTCGATTCCAAAGCGTCAGGAAGGGCCTGGCAAAGGAGGAGCCGGGTCTGCGATCCTGCCCCATCCCTCCCCTGCGGGCACTGGGTGCTCTCCCCAGGCAGGGAACCGGCTGTGGCAGCCACAGCAAGGCAGCAGCGAGGCCGCTTTGTGCCTGAGCACATTTGTGCTCGCTTAATGGTGGGGGTTTGTTTTTTCCTGTTGACATTGATCATAATTGTTACCCCATCGATTGACACACAGACTGCTCGGCGGAATAACAAGGAATGCTCCGTGCCAAATTATTCACTCTCCACCGGCTGAATCCGCATCCTCCTGCAATCAAACCGCAGCCGCAGCTGGAAAACAAAGGTCCTGCAATTCCGAGAGGAGATGTGGAGAGCTGGGCAAGGAGCGGTGGAACATCAGGCTCCCAGCGCCTGTCAGTGACGGGCGTGTGACAGCAGTAACGACACCGCCAGCAGCGCGGGCCCCGCCGTCTGTGCAGCTCCAGCCACGGGGAGATGCAGGAGGGAGAACGGATGGCATCGACTGCAGCGGGCTGAGCATCCAAACCCAAGCGAGAGCAAGGCAGAAAACTCTCTCGATTGCAATGTGGAGCCCAGGGGCTGCCCCGCAACAACGCAATAAAAATAACCCGTCCGAATTCGGGTTGGTTTGAGGTCACGGGGCTCCAGGAGGGCAGGGGCAGCACAGCACTGCGCCTTTTGCCTTGTCGGGGAGCACTGGGATGGGATGGACTGTGCCTCGGAGCCAGGCTCTGTGCCAGCAGCGAGTGCCCTCCCTAACCCTGTCCCCGGAGCGTGGAAGGTGTCACCTGGGGCTGAGCACACGCTAGAGAAGCATCAGCGAAAAGTGCACTCCTCCTCCAGCAGGAAAGTTTCCTTTGCTGAAAATCACAGCTCTCCCGTTTAATTCTCATGAATATTCATCCGTGCGGGGATCTCATTCAGAGGGAGACCGAGGAGAACTGGTGGGTGCTTATGCAAAAACACAGACACTTGACACCAAAGATGCTTGTTTAGTTGATGTGAAATCTCTCCAGTTTTCTTTCCCCAGTACATACAAGGGCTTGGTGGGATGAAATACATTATCCAGAGAATCATTCATCAAAGACCTGGAACGACGCAGAGCGCATGTGATGGATAAGGAAAATGGCCACCTCGGCAGTGGCTTAAGGACAGACAGAAAGACGTTTTGATGAGCAAAAACCCTTGCCATGGATTTGTGCTGGAAGCGGGGTTCAATAGGGGACTGTCTGTACCATGGAGTGCCAATCAAACAGAGTCATCTGTGCGAATCTGTGGCACAATCTCAGAGGGAGCTGTGGCACGGCAGGAGCTGGGCTGGGCAGGATTAGTCAGGAGCTAGAAAGGGATTAGGAAAACCTGAAGTGAAAACGCTTCACTTTGTGTGTGCATTTTTATAGTGTGAGACTATATACGGAGAGCTGTTATCCCACGGGCTGCCAGGCAGGAGCAGGGGAAAACAATGAAATGTATTTCGGGGGTAAAAAAGGGACTTGGAAGGAGACATCCTCCAGTGTGGGAAGAGCGTTGCTGAAGAACCTCTCCTGACTTTTTGGGGAGCTGGACAGGCGCCATTTGCAGGCACTTCTGAGAAGCCTTCCCAGCCTTTCCTCGTTTTCTTTCCCGTTGTTTTGAGTTGACGCCGCTGTCAGAGGCAGCTCCCCAGTTTCTCCCGCAGCATCCCGACCCTGCGCCCCTGGCCAAGAGTTGTCACTCGGTCTCTCCAGAATTTCCTTTAAAGAAATCAGGGCAGGGAACAGGGGAAGTGGGTCCTCATTGACGTAAGTGTTGCAGAGCTCCGAAATAAGCTAACTAATGGCTTTGCTAAGCACGGCAGCCGCTGGCGATGATCTCCCTGGCCATTCCCTGTGTGAGAGAGGGTTGAAATCTGCAGGCGAATCCCGACATTTTCGGAGGGCCGCACGCTCAGAGACGCGCTCGCTCCCCCGTTCCGCTCGGCTGCAGCTTCGCCGTGATGTAGCAGATTGTTCGGAGGGATCCATGTCAGGATATTTTGGGGAAGTCAGCGCTGTGAATACAGCATCTCTGCGCGCCGCACAAATCCCTTCCCTGCTCGCAACGAGCCCGGGCTCTCCCAGGGCTGCTGCAGGCGAGCACGGAGGGGCTGTGGAGGAGGCAGATGGACAACCTGTGCTCCTCACGAGAGCCTGAGGGGTCCCAGCAGGACCTGGGTCCCGCAGGATGTGTGGGACCTTCCCCGGCTCCGTGGGCACTCGCACCCGTGGGCACCGCGTCGGAGCAGCTTTGGAGGCTGTTTGGAGACAGCAGAATGACTTTGTTCTCATCAGCCCACAAACTGCTTAATTAGTTAAAATTTTACTCCGGATTGACTTGATTTGAGCTGTCCAGTCTGCGGTTTTGGTGCTCCAAGCTCCTCCGGAGAGGGGAAGGGGCTGGGATGGGGGAACACCACCCCGGCTGCAGGATTCCCCCTCTCTCACAGCAAAACCAATTTCAGTCAGCCAGGTTTCTCTAAAACACATCGACTTCAGTAGTGTTTTGTACAAAGGGAAGGGGAAAAAAATCCTAAATATTTTCCTTGGGATAAACTCCCGTGTTAGAGCCACGTCCCTTTCATGCTGTTGCACATGGGCTGGTATTTAAGGCAGGGACTTATTGTATAACCCAGTGCCTGTGGGATTAAAAAAAAAAAAAAATAAAAAAAACCCCCAGTCTCCATGGAAATGGAGGCCATATCTTTTGAAAACTGTATCAGAGCTCTCTATCCTCTCCCCTTTATCATTGTATTTTAACCTACCAGCTGCATATTTAAGAGCAGAGCTTGCAAGATGATCTTACCCTTTTTTATTATTTTCCCTTATGTGTTAAGGGAGGGAATACTGACAGGGACAAGTGACAGCTCGCTAATTATTCCCTTACTGCCACTGCTGTTCTTGTTTTGGACGTGTTGCTCATTTTCCTCTGCTCTTCGCACTGAATAATGCATGGGTCCCTATCAGTATTCATGCGGTACCTTCGGGAACTGCCAGCCTAACTAGCTGATAACTGATTCAGTTTGTAACCGGTGCCTTTGGGAGTTGCAAGGAAAAGTAGCCAAGAACAAATTTAACACTTCTTTCTCATTGCCTCAGAACATCAAGGAGAGGTACAGGAGGGCTGCGCACGAAATCCACTCGCCGCCTGGAGCTGTCGGGGGTGCGGAGCCGCCGCTCCCGCGTTTAACCCGGCGCCCGCGGCCGCGGGGTCAGCGAGATCCAGATGGGAGCGGGCAGCTCCCAAAGCAGTTGTTTTCAGCAGATGCCCTCCCTAGGCTTCGCAGGGAGGTGCCAAGAAAGAGCCACCCCGGAGCCATCTGCACTTCGGAGCGGCGAACAGTGCGAGCCGGGCGGCGGGGCTGGGAGCGCTGCGGGCTATCGGCTGCTATCGGCGCGGCACGGGCTCAGCCCGCACCTCCAGAGTGCAAACTGCCGCTGCCGGGACACCCGGCTGGCCCGAGCATCGCCGAGCCTGGCCCCTCACAGCAAGGTCTGTCCCGCTCCGAAGCGGCTTCAAGAGCTCCCTCCCATCCCAGGGGGAACACAAAGCGGAGGAGGATGGGTAGAAGGCATACCCACTCTTGCTCTGTTAAATACGATTGTGAGAGGGAAGAAAAGGGAGAAAGTCTGGCATTTCCCGCGTGCCATGTTTGTTAGAGGTGCCTGGTTATGCGCATTTAACACATTTCCTG
The DNA here is from genome assembly GCF_027579445.1 of Ammospiza nelsoni. Lineage (NCBI taxonomy): Eukaryota > Metazoa > Chordata > Aves > Passeriformes > Passerellidae > Ammospiza > Ammospiza nelsoni. The sequence continues at coordinate 4,936,836 of NC_080650.1, read as the reverse complement.
CCCCACAAGCAGGGAGGGATGGGCTCACTCCCTGCACGGAGCTGCTCTGCTGGAAGAGCTCTGCTCCCTCCACAGAAGGATGAAAAACCGCTCTGAGCTGTTGGCTGAATATTCTTACTCGAGCTTTTCATCTGACATGTGTCAGATGGTGTGACCTTACCCACCCGAGATGGCACGACCTGAGCCGCCATCTCCACAGCTTTGCTCCTCTCCAAGTGCAGATAGAGATATTTAAAATCCTGCCGTGGAGGAAGAGATGCCTTGGGTTTGGGGTTGCGTCAAAGTTGTCAGACGTGTCTTCTGCAGGAGCTGAAAGCAGATGGGGAGGTGACCCCGTGGGCGTCCATCATGCCTCATGCGAGGGACAGAGGTTCCAGCAGGAAAATTTTAAAGGTCCTTCTTGGAGCTTGCACTAGGAGCTGTTTCCCTGGTTCAAACTCAAAGAACTTTGTGGAGGGAGTTTAGGAGCTCTTCTCTCCAATAAAGATGATCCAGATGAGCGCTAGGCAGGAAGGGAGGTTTGTGCACAAGGGACAAAGCTCTTGAAGCACAGCCAGACTTGGGAGCAAATTCATCAAAACGCATCAGAAGAGCCACATCTGGGCTGTGCTCAGACAGGGCTGGGCTGTGGGGATTCCTTCCTGACCTCTGAGTGCTGTCAGCCTCTTCAGACATAGAAAACAGGCTGGAGGGATGTGGTGACCCAGCTCAGAGAGCTCTTGACTCAAACTAAGCTGCTGTGTTTAATTGATTCCTCTCCACTGTTCTCATTTCAAGCTTTCCTGCACTTCCTCCTCCTCCCTGCCCCCTGTGCCAGTTGACCAAGTGGCCACAGCAGGAAATCCTGGGTGATCTGCCTCATCAGCCCCTTAAGGAAACAGGCAGGCCAGGTGGTCACCGACAGCCAATGACTCGGGAGGGAACCAACCTTATTCTCCTTCTGGGTTCTGCAAAACTTGGCAGCAGTTTGTATTTAGATCTGCTAAAAAACCCACGGCTAATTGGGCAAAATTAGTGGCATAGTTTAAAAGGTAAAACACAAGTTAAACAATGCTGATCTCTTCATCTCTCTGCCTATAATTACAGAAAAAAAAAAAAAAAGAGGATGTCAAAAAGAAATTGAACTACAGAATTGGAAATCCCTCAGCAATGAAATCTGCACTCAGATTCCTTGTCCCCAACCTGCTGGAGAGGTTTGACTCCAGTGGCAGTGGGCACATTGTGGGCTTGGCAGCAGCATTCCTATTCCTGCTCCAGGGAACAATCCTCCCCAGCCATAGCAAGCCTTGGAAACACGTTCACCAGTGTCTGTGGAGCCTCTGGGGAGCCCCTCGGAAGACAAGGAAAAAAGCCTCAAGATACTGTATGTCAGTCTATCTCTCACTATAATTACCTTTATTGATTGGGGACTCATTTACATTTCCATATCTCCGAGTTTCCTGTTAGTGCGCCTGTTTAGATGTGTTCATGGATCAGATTTCAGGAGATTTCATCCCAGGGAAAAAAAAAAGCCTTGTTTTGTATGAACTCCATGCAAATCTCAAAAGAGAGGTGATGAGGCTTTATGGCAAGAAATAACACCAGAAATACTAATAAGACCACTGGATGAGCAGAAGCAGAGAAGAGGGAGCGGCCACGGCAGCAGAGCCATTTGTCACAGCGTCCCCAGCACACAGAGTGCTCTGCACAGAATCCCTCCTTTTAGGGAAGCCCAATATTTCCTCAAAATAAAGAGCAGAAATGCTTGAGGAACACAAAACCACCAAACCAGAAATTCTTCTCTCCTACAGGTGTGTGAGGTGTCCTGAGGAGGGGAGAGCTGCTCTCTCAGATGGGTACAGAAATACCTGCTTAGCTTGGGCTGGGAACTGGCTGAGGGTGGCTGCTCTGCCCTGGACATTCTCCCTTCTTCTGGCAGAAATCCTGCTCGTGTTCTCCATGCCGTGCAGCCCCACATGTCCTCACCCATCCATGGTGCCCCCTCACCACAGGGCCATGAGGACACCTCCGGCAGACACTGGGTGTGGAGAGGAGAAAGTCTGCAAGCGGCAAAAATACCTTTGGATGACAAAAGGGGAGCGGCGGGAGCGCCTGGGGGGAGGTTTCAGGTTAGCAGCAAGTAGCTGTGATCCCCAGAGGAATTTAAATTGCCTTGCACTGCTTCTCACCGAAGTGAGAGGGAGAAATGGGGAGGGTCAGTCCTCTGCACCCCCCCCCCCTGCATCACGCCCAGTCACAGCACATCTGGGACCAGATGTTCACACGTGCATCACACTGGGAGTCCCAGTCACCAGGGTTTGATGTCCTGACTCAGTTATTAGGGCTGCAGGGGTCTTTGAGAACAGCCCTCGCCTCCCTGCGCAGCCCCTCGCAGGCTGCCTGCTCCCTCTCACCCAGACTAGAAACAGAATCTGCTCCAAAATGGATGTTTTTCACATTAAAGAGCTGCACAAACATTTTATTTCCCATTTGTGGCCCTTTTGCAAACAGCAGAGAATCCACTCCTTCCTCCAGAAGATTTGTGTCTGAGGGAGCTCCCAGGCTGACATAAAGCTGCCCATACTTTCAAGAGGCCTCTCTGGTAAGCTCTTATTTCTTGGAATCCTTCCCAAAATGAGGCAGTATCACTTATGGGAAGCAGCAAACAGGAGTGATGTGAAGTCCTGAGAAACCCTTCCCGTTTCAGCAAAGGCACAAGTGTCACGTCTCTGCAGAAATATCAATTATATTTCCTGTACAGCTAATGAGATAGCAGTTGGCAAACATCACAGGTAAACAGACATAGCCTAGCACATAATTTGGGCTTTTGGAATCACATTTTCCTGCTCCTGAGGTGTCCCTGAGTGCTGCACCCCACTGCTGCGCCCAGGTAAAGCCTGGAGTAAACAACGTGAAACCTCAGGGAAATGTCACAGGGCTAAGGAAGGGTGGTATGAGGAGCAGCTGGGGGAGCAGGAGGGGCTCAGCCTGGAGAAAAGGAGGCTCAGGGGAGACCCTGTGGCTCTGCACAACTCCCTGACAGGGTGGTGCAGCCAGAGGGGTGTGGAAGCAGCATTATGACAAAAGGAAATGGCATCAAGTACCTCCTCACCCTAAAGGGCTGCCCAGCCCTGGCACAGCTGCCCCAGGCACTGTGGGGTCACCATTCCTGGTGGGATTTAAGAGACATGTGGATGTGGCACTTGTGGGAATTGGGTCAGTGGTGGCCTTGGCAGCGCTGGGGGAATGGTTGGGCTTTGTGATCTTAGATGTCTTTTCCAACCCAAACCATTCCACGATTCTGCAAGGGACCATATCTGATTCAGCATTATTATTAATCCCATATGTAGCTTATGGAGGGAGGAAAGGCAGTAATTAAGTGCAGTCACAAGTTAAAAGGATTGACCGTGTGCTTCTTGCCTGCCTGATCTCTGGCAGCGCCTGGTGTTGGCTCAGTCATCTGCTGCTGGCTCTGTAACCCTGTGTGCTCCCCTTGCCCCAGCCCTGGGCACACTCTGGGCGTGCCCTTCAGCTCCCAAAGTTCTCCTCAAAAAAAGGAAAAAAAAAACAACCAAGGAGTAGAAAAAGAGGGAGGAAATCCAGAAGAGCAAAAGGAATTGTTTAAAAAAAAAAAAAAAAACAACCCAAAGCAAGCAGAAAAACCCCAAACCCTGATGGGTAGCAAGATACGTAGAAGGCAAAAAGATGGTGACACTGGACCCCAAGAGCCCCCAGGATGCCAGGAAGAGCCCCAGAGCCCGGTCACAGCTCAGCATGTGGCTACAGGGTCACAGCTGGCCTTTAAAGGTTATAGGGGCTCGTTCCTGCAATCCTGCTCCTCACAGGTGCCAACCTGGGGCAGGGGAAGCATGAGCCAGGGTGGGGGTCTTAGCCCTGAAGGGAGCTGGGTTTGGGTACATTTTGTGTGGGTTGTTCTTGTAGTAAGGGGATGGCTTCTGGGCAAGGAGTAAATGTGATTTTAGTCCTTTTTTGAAACAAAATAAAATAAAAAATAGAGAAACGTGTGCCTTCTAGTGTATGAATGTTGGTGGGGATGGTGCCCAGCCGTAGTGAGAGAGTGAAGTCTTTGTTCCTTGGGAGCTGCTCTCTGAGGCCACTGGGAAAGCTCCTCCTGAACTGAGAGTAAGGTGACCTTTTGGGGAAAAACACCAATTATTGGCAAAGTCCTGGGAAGTCATGAGCCATGAGGAGAAGATGGACCTCAGCCTGGTTCTACTGCAGCTAGTTCTCAGGAGTTCCTGGATTTGGCTCCAGGTCTCTGAAATAAGGATGAGTTCTGAGCTCTCTCTGAGTTGTTCCTCTCCCTCTGGCACTGGAGGGATTTGGGTTTGTCCCTGCCTCTGGCCACTCCTCACTGTCTCTGTCACCCCATGGATGCTCTCAGATCCCTCTTGACACTCTCCAGCCCCTCCAGCCTCTCTGCTGGCTCTGCCACCTCGCTTTAGCCACTCTGGCACATCCAACCCCTCTCTGGTGGCTCTGCCACCACCCTTTAGCCACTCTCTGGCACCTCCAGCCCCTCTCTGGTGGCTCTGTCACGCCGGGGTCCCTCTGGTGGCTCTGCTTTCCCACCCTTCCCTCCTGCCCCGGCGGCTGCGGCTGCTCCTCCATCCCCAGGATCAGCTTTCAGCCAGCCCTGTGCTTTGCCCTCAGTCAGACTATTTAGTCTGGTTTTGGTGACCCTGTCTGACTGCTTGGGAAGGAGCTCTCAGGTTTCTCTTTTCTCTGCAATCACTACACTTTTTTTTAAACAAATACCTTTGCGCCTCAGTCTCTCAGACAGGCTTAAGGTGGTCCCATTTGCCTTGCCCGTGTGAGGAGACACGCTGGGAGTAGCCCTGGGATTTGCATTCCTTTGCTCTTGTGCTGTGGGAGTGCAGGGTTACTTTCCCTAATAAACCCCTGTGCAGTGGCCATTCAGGGCTAATATTTACAAAAATCCCCCTAAAAACTGAGGAATACCCCTGCTTAATAATGCAGGGCTTATCTCTGAGCACGAAAGCAAAGACACTGCTCAAGTTTTCTTTGGAGAAGCGATGATATAATTTTTGATTTGACTAATACATGCTGAAAAAGCCTCTTGTGCTTTAAATGTGAATTCCAAAAGATTTAAAAATTGCCACAAACTCTTTCCTTTGTGCTGCTCATGTCATGGAGGGCTCTGCATTGTGAACTGGGGACTGAGTCAGCAGGATGGACTTCTTGGGAGAGGGAGGGATGGATGGATGGATGGATGGATGGATGGATGGATGGATGGATGGATGGAGGGATGGATGGATGGATGGATGGATGGGTGGATGGATGGATGGATGGATGGATGGATGGATGGATGGATGGATGGATGGATGGATGGATGGATGGATGGATGGAGGGATGGATGGAGGGATGGATGGATGGGTGGATGGATGGATGGATGGATGGATGGATGGATGGATGGATGGATGGATGGATGCTGCAGTGCTCATCTCTCCATTTTGATTTAATTGTTAAACTCCTTTCAAGGGAGTTGATCACTCATCAAGGGCTTTTCCTGCATCATCCAGAATCCAACATCTGCCCAAGGCACAGGGCAGCTCTTTATGAAAACAAGGCTCTGGAATGGGTTAAAAGTGTAAAATCTCTAACAAAAAACAAGTAAAGTTAGATTTTAAAAATGAATTGTGAGTTCCTGGTGCCACATCATACACAATTTGTGGAGCTTCACACCCTGAGCAGCGAAAGTGCTGATGGTGCTGGGCTTGGGGAGGCCTTGCATTGATCAGGAAAGAAAAGTGAGGCAGCTCCTGGTGCTGGGAGAGCGGGATCCATCCCGATTTATTGGGCTGCCAGGAAGCACAGAGCGCTGGATGCAGATCGTTCAGCTGCTGCGTGCTAATGAAGGCTGCATTAATTACCCACTGTGGATTGATTTTCATGATTTGTCTGTCTGGGCCTCTCAAGTGGGTCTGAAGGAACTTGGTGCTTGACCTTCACTGCGTTCAATGAGAGCAGGGAGACACCTCGTTCCCTAGGCTTTGCAGGGAAAAAGACATTTCTGGGATTTGTCCCAGCCCCAGGGAGCAGCCCTGGCCCTGGGGGGATCTTCCTGTCACAGGGATGAGTTTGGGGTTGTTTTTATTTCAATGGCTGTGCAGGGAACAGGGAGAGACCTCCCAGCTTAGAGGGACAAGGTTTGGGGTGAGAGCCCAGGTGTTCACCCAGACCCCAAATACTCACTGCAGGCCCTGGGCGCCCATCCCATCTCCTGAGTGCTCATCCCAGACCTGGGCAGTTTGGGGGGACATTAATGGAAGAAATTCCAGCAAATTGATTCTAAAAGGTGCTCAGAGGGGTCCCTGCACCCCCTCCACTGCGCCGCCCAGAAGCTTTTCAAGTGGAACAGCCTGCAGCTATTACAATAAACACCTCAGCCGCAACCTGGCTCTCATTTGCATATTAGCAGCCTTAATTTTGATGAAATATGCAAATGTATGCAAAATGAAATTCATCTCATAATGACACAAGGCGATTAAACAATTTTTATGCTTAAATATTCTGTTTAATGAAATCAAACAGACCCATGCGTGTGACAAATTTGCCTCAGCATGGAGAAATTAGTGGATATCAAAAAACTACCCCAGAATCCCAAACATGGGCCACAGTGTGCTGGGCATTGAAATCACCTCTTCAGTGGGAAAACAATGGGGGTTCCTGATAACCAAAGGAGCTGGAAATCACATTACAGAGAAACACTAAAATAAGTTAGTGGCAAGGCACTTTGTTTCCTGCTCTCCAAAGAAATCCCGTTCTCTGTCCATCTTTTATTGATGTTCCAGATGTTAAATGGAGAAGACACACTGGCTGGTTCTTTGTGGATATTTTTGTGTTTTAAATAAAAAGGTGATCATGGAGCAGCTGCAATCAGTGTCCAGGTTGGGTCTGGCATTGATGGATGGGTGATGTGGCATAGAGGGTATGGGGTGCCCTGGCTGTGCTGGGGGTGGCAGAGCGGTGGAGAGCTCAGAGCCCCTCCAGGGACCTGCTGTGGATCCCTTTGGGTCCTTTGTGGCAGTTCTGGGACAGCCTAAATCTTGGGGAGGCTCTGCAGGACTCAGCATCAAACTGAGTGAGATCTGCCTTGGTCCCGTGGACTGAAACAACAGCAGGGTTGGAAACGATCTTTGCTTTCCATCCATTATTGCAGACTCATCCCACATTTTCTGTCTGAAACCTTTTTACCTCTCCCATCCAGATCCTCCTGTTTCCTCCCTCTCACTCCCTCGTGTCTTGGCTGTTCCAGCTGTGCTTTCTCTCAGCCGTGTTGTATCCTGCATTGCCCTGATTCTCCCAAGTCCCGTGTCTTTTGCTGCTGGGGGTATGTGCAGCTCATCCCAACTCAGCCCTGCTGAGTCTCACCTGTAAATGTTATCCACAGTGTGTTTATTGTCCCTTTCAGGGTATGAATGTTGCCTATAAGCCCCGTGGACCCAGGTGCCTTCCAGTGCCCCCCATGGCACTCATCCTGCTGCTCCAGCTCAGCTCCAGCTCTCCAAACTGGGGCTCTGGAGCTGTCACACACCCACCCAAGGCTCTGAGCATCTGGAAATGCCATTGTGCCTCCTGATTCACAGCGGGGCTTTAACTACTGCTCTCTCCTCCTGGCCTTCCCCTCCTCTCCGCAGCGTGTCCCCGACTTCCCCTCCTCTCCTTATGGGCTGTCATGGTGTAATTGATGATTTTAGGGAGTAGTTGACTCAGGCTGCCTGGTTTTGCTCTGTGAGTTCATTCCTGAGGCCGGTGCCTCGCTGTCGGAGTGTGGGGCCGGGGCTGGGCGCTGGTCCCATGGAAATCCATGGATTCATGTTTGTCCAAGGGCATCCCAGGGAGCAAATCGTGCCATGCCATGCTGTGCCACGCTGCCATGCCAAGCTGTGCTGCCCTGAGCCACATCCCCACCCCTCAGCCCAGCCAACACCTCCTGGGAGCTGCACAAGGAGTTTTTCCCTCTTCCACCCCCCCAGTGAGACCCCAAGCCCTGCACCCCAATAAAGGGATGGGCAGGCTCAGTGCCTCTGCCCCCTCCTGCTGCCCTGGCCCAGGCTCCCCTGGCCCGTGCCAGAACTGACAGGGGCTGGAGCTGCAGAGTGGGAGCCCTGCCAGGCCTCATAGCTCAGCTGTGATGTAAGAGCAGAGAGTCAGCAAAACCCCCTGCACCAGCAGAGTTAACCCTCACGGCAGGGATGAGCTGGGACATCCCTGAAGGAGGGCTGGCACCTCATCTCTGGGCACCCACCCTGCTCTGCTGGCACCCTGGGCACCCCTGGGCGCTGCTGTTCCAGGTGTTAAATGGAGAACACACACGTGATGGTTCTTTGTGGATATTTTTTTGTTTTAAATAAAAAGGTGATCATGGAGCAGCTGCAATCAGTGTCCAGAGTGGTCTGGCATTGCTGGATGGGCCCTGCTGTACACATTTTCCATTCCCAGGTGATGAGACTGGACTGTCCCCAGGCCATTCTGTGCCACCTGTGCCAGGTAAGCATCCCTGGCATTCCTGCAGTCCAGCCCTGGCACCCCTCAGTGGGTGCCAGAGCCACTGTGCCAGCTCCTGCTCTGCCTGCCCTCTGCATTTAAATAACTCCTGAGGCAACAGGCTATGGGCTGAGAAGTTCTTAAATTATCTGAGCAAGTTTATGAACTTTCACAGCACGGACTGGATGTGACATTTCCTCTCCGTAATAAATGTTCATCAGAAATGACTTGATCCAAACAACCTTGTGCTACAAAGCCACCGGGCCATGAAAAAACCTTTGACAAAACAATCTCCTTTAAACGTGGCTTTGCTGGAATTAGAGCTGATTGTGATCGGATGTCTCAGTATTCTGACCTTGTTATATTCCCATTATTTTGACAATTCACTGATTATTTGTAATATTTCACTCTGGATGAGTGTTCTCACACAGCGAGGTGCCTGCAAGCGCTGGATTCATTTTTCTGTGTGGATTTGGCTTGATCAGGAGGAGGTGATGAGCTGTGTGCTTCCCCTGCTGCACTTTCTAAACAAACCCTTCTGGGCTCACGAGAAGGGATGCAGGAAGATGTTCTTCATCCAGGGAGCACCCAGTTGGAAATGCACCTCATTTTTTAAGGGCTGAAATTTGCACTGTGCTGAGCTCTGCTGGTGCTGGAGCTGCAGCACCCTGGAATTGCCCTTGCAGGTGCCTGGGGAGCACTGGGAGCACTGGGAAACACTGGGAGCAACCCCTGCCCTGTCTGCCCGTGCTTCCTACACTGAGGAGTTCTCTTCAGGGACCAGACAAGCAATGCCTAAATAAATAGTCCAAGTGGATGCAATTCCAAGCTCATATCATGTTACAGTAATCAGAGGATAAAATTGTTTTTCTCTGTGACCTTGTTACAACCGTTTGCGAAGTCTGTGGAGAAAACTGCGTGTCTAAATCAATCCTCCCTGTGGAGAGTGTCGCTGCTCCTCTCAGAAGGCAATTAAAAAGCTGGAGAAGGGGCTGAGGGAGCCTGTGGTGCTGTGGGGACTCTTGGAGAAGTTGGTCCAGGGGGTGATCCCATCCTGGAGGGACCTGGACATGCTGTGGGTGAGGCCAACATCACTGTAAATCGATTTGCTTTTGATAGAGTGAGCTTGAGTTTATTGTAAAACTCCCGGCACAATTGGAGGGCTGCCTGCGATTATCAGTCCAAATAAATACGGGTTAACAACAAATTGGAAACATCTGCTGGGGCTGAAGCCATCCCTGCTAGGATGTTCCCAGTCCAGCTCCTCGTGTGAGCGAGTCCCAGCTCCAAGGGGTGTGTGCAGGGGACATCAGCCACCACCCAGCGTGTCTGGCTGGTCCTGCTGGGACTCTGGCTCCCAGGGGATCTCCAGTGTTCCCATGGGATCTCCAGTCCTCCTGGGAATGCTGCTGGGGATAATGTGGTGCCGCCTGCCCGACCTCAGTGTTGGCAGAGCCCTCTGTGATGCTCAGGGCCCTGGGATGAAGGAAGCAGGATTTGCACCTGGCACATCTCAGGCTTTAGAGCCATTTCCAGGCTTCTCTTGCACCAAAGAGCTGAAATCTGAGGGAAAATCCTGCCGAGAGAGCAGCAGAGCACTGGTGTGCAGCTCTTGGTGTGGCTGGTGCTCTGGAGCAATGTGGGGCTCCCCAGCACCCGGGGGTCAGAGAGACTGAGGCAGAGCCCTTGGAGATGGGATGAAGGCAGCAGGAGGGAGGGAGGGAGGGAGGGAGGGAAGAAGGGAGGGCTTTCTCACAGGAACCTTGTGGGAAAAGCAAAACCTCTTGTCGTGGTTCACTGCCTGCCCGTCTAATGCTGTCCCTGAGGGAGCCGGTCAGGCGCCATAAAACCAGGCAATTTGCCCCGGAAATAGGTGAAGGGATGGAGATGTGCTGAGGCCATGTAAATGTGCCACCCCGAGGGGGCCAGGGTCCCTCTGGGCAGCTGCTGTATGGGGAGGGTGCCTGGGACAGGGGCTGCTCGAGGAGGGACCCCTGCCATGGGAATGGGGGGATTTCAGGGGTGGGCTGAGCCTTCTCCTTGCCCATGGCATGGCAGGGAACCCCCCCTGGCCGTGCTGGTGCTGTGGCCTCAGGGTTTGGGGCACCCCAGTGCTTGTGGAGCATCCCTGAGACTGTGGAGGGATGCTCAGCACCGTGCTGGGAGCATTTGGAGTGAGCAGCTCACATCCTTCCACAGTCCTGCCTGGAGGGTCCTGACCCTGGGACAGCCAGCACACAGTGAGAGAGCCTGGAATTCAGCTTGAAATCAGCCTGAATATCAGCCTGAAAATCAGCCTGACAATCAGCCCAAAAATCAGCCTGGAAGTCAGCTCAGCCCAGCAGCCAAACTCAGACATGTTTTTGGTGGCAATGAGCAAGGCTGGGATCCACTGCATCGGCTGGTGTTGGTGCAGGGCTGAGCGCGGCCTCGGGGCTGCTGGTGCCACAAGCAGTTCTGCTGATTTTTGGATGTTTGGGATGGCTTGGTGCTGACTAAACAATAACTCAGTGCCGGGGAGGAGCACTCTCGGGGCTATGGGTGCACGCTGTAAATCCTGCCCTGGAGATGAGATCCGCCTTAACCTCACGCACCAGGAATTCAAGAAAGCCACCTTGGCCACCCTCATCCTTCCTCCCACAGTGCCTGAGACAGGCCAGGCCCTGTCAGCTGGGATCTGCCTGGATCCTCCTAAATCAGCGCTCTGCTCTGCCTGTTCCTGAGCACAATCCTATCTCCTGGCTGTTGGACCGTGGCCAAACGCAATCACTTCTCTGAAAGACTCGCTAAATATGTTCAGCAAAAGAATTTAATTAGCCCCTTTCTCTTCCACATGAAGGTTTTCAAGGAAAAAAAGAAAAAAAAAAAGGGGGGGGGGGAATAAAGGAAAAGAAAGAAGATCCCTGTCTCCCCAGTCCATTTTCTCAGCTCAAGGTTGCAGTCCTGCTGCTCTGCTCGGGATTTCAGCGTGTCTCGCTTGGATTGCCAAGGCCTAGAGAGCAAAAACTGGTCCTGCCCCTGCACTGAGCTCCCCAGGTGTCCCAGAGGGAAGAGCTGTGCATCCCTGCTCCTGCCCGAGGAGGCCATCATTTACTGGGACTTGGAGTCGAAAGGATTGTTTGGTTGAGATTTTTGTTTTCAGCCCGAACTCCTGCGAGGGATGAATCATCGCTGCGTGCGTCTGGCTGAGCTTCAGGGCTCCGCCGAATGCAGGGGAACACAGGGAGCAGCACATGTCCCTGCCAGGAGAGCTCCTCTCAGATTCCCTGTGTCCCTGCCATCCTGCTCCTCCCCTGGCTCTTCTGAGAGGGCTCCAGGAGGGGGCTGCAGGCAGGGAAGGCAGGGAGCTGTGCCTGGTGCTGTTTGCCCAACCAACCCCTCTTGATGTGGGGATCCGAAGGGAAGGGGGTTGGGGGTGGTCTGGCTGCTCCTCCTGGCTAAGGATGGGGACTCTGCAGCACTGATGCCACCACTGGTGTCTAGACCGGGATAAACCGTGCCTGTGTCACCCGTGCTGCCAAAACCTCACCTGATCCCTTCTGTGCGTAGGCAAGGGCGATGAGAACATTCCCTTGCGGTTGTTCCAGTTATTTTCACTCGAGTCAGGCTTGGGATTGGGGAAGCAGGGTCCGTGTGGTGCATGGAAAGCAGATCCCTGTGGATGGAGCTCTGCTCAGCCTGGAATCAGGGCATGGCACCCTGTGATCCCACTGGTTCTGCTGTCAGGAGGACTAGTCAGGAACCAATCTGTGGGGAAATTTATGAAATGTTATGTAACTGCGAGGAACCAAAAGACAGACACTCTTAAAATGATATCCCTGTTAATAATCTCCTTCATCCATCACTGCTGCTCAAGGATCCTCTCGCTTTTATGCGGAACATAAATTATTTGGCGGTGGGAGGAGGGGTTCTCCAGGCTTTGGGAATTACAAACAGCTGGTTGACCACAAATTGCACCTCCTGCATCATCAGTGAGTGCACGTGAGATCAGCACCAGCCCCGCACGCTCTGTTCATGGCCAGGGTGGGACATTTTCACCCCGATGATGTAGAATCTCTATTTTTGTGGTACCCACATGGCTCTGTGTGTCCTAAGGATGGCACAGGACCCCCACACTGTATCCCACTCATCCTCCTGTCCAGCATCAATCAGGTCCTGGCTTCAAACCTCACCAGGCACATGGAGAGTGTCAGAGCTGGATGTCACAATCCCCACACTGAGGGGCCTCAGTTTTAGAGGGACACCCCACAGCAGTTTCTGGACCCCCTTCTGGTTTCAGGGGTATTTTCCCAGAATCTCTCATCACTCCTGCAGCCCTTGGCCATCCCTGCTGCTTCACAGCATCTGAGCAGCACGGCCAAAGCTAATGCTGATGTTGGCGTTTGTGTGGAGCTAAGGGTTAAGGGGAAGGGATCAAACCACAGAACAGAGACTGAATGCAGCTTTTCTTGTTCGTGCTGCATTGTGATATATTTAAACTTTCATTTAGCATAAATACTGTAGGTCAAACACCAGACAGATTCACCAATTATATTTTCCCCTATTAGATGAAATATGTTTCTAATTTGGCCGTAGTTTTGTTTTATTAGACCTGTGGCAGCGAGGGTGACCCCGTTTCAAAATAACCTTTTCAGATCATTTAGCCCCGGTCTTTTGCAAATAGAGTTTGATAAAGCAAAAATGTGCCAGTCTATTTTTTAAGCGAGGGTTATGTGAACCCAATTCCTTCCCCAAGTCAGGCTGGGGCCCCGCTGGAGCTTGGGAGCCCTTAGGAAAGCGTTATGTTACAGTCACTCCGTGTGTGCTCAGCCAGTGCCCCAGCGTGCAGGGAGAGAACTCAAATCGTGTTTGTTTTGCACAGCGGATTCCAGCCAGAGGATTTTTGTCTCTTTAAAAATGTAATAAAATATAGCACTAGCATTTCCTGGGTTTCAGAGCTTCGCTGCGTGCTATTGGAAGGACGGCAAGGGGCGATGTGCTGACTCGAGCTCCAGATCTCCCCTGGTTTTCTTAAAAGCAAGCTCCCCAGAGCAGGAACGCCAGGTATCTTTCGGGATCAGCTTTTGCTTTTTGTGTGCGGTGAAAACGGGGAGAGATGAGTTATTTTTACTTTATGCAGTTCCATTTTTTTCGTCCCTGCTTATCTCATCCGCTTATTGTACCCAGGGCTTTATTTCCTTCAGGCTCCGAAGGAAAGCTCCGAGCTCGCCGGAGCCCATTCAGCCTCGGAGCGATAGCATCAGCTCCGATGGCAGCGCTATCGCCGCCGTTATCTCCCTATCGCCGCCGTTATCGCGCTGCTGACAAACCCGGCAGGAGTTCAACGCCGCGCTCGCCTGCGCCTCTGGAAGTTTTCCTGGGCATTCCGGGTCTTCTCTGCCTTTCTGCAGAGCCTGGGCGCTGCTTCTGGGTGCCTTGGATGAGCTCCCCAGCCAGGATTTCTCCTTGGGTAGAAATTCCCTCCCCACTGCTTTTACCTGCAATGTGCTTACTGGAGTTACTGCTCCATTTCCTTGATTTCAGCCCTAATTCCCATATTCACACCAATTAACATGCTGGTTCATCAGCCCCTAGCAAAGCAGAAATCCAAGGAATAAACCCCACTCCTTTTACCTGAAAGGTGCTTTCTGGAGTCACTGCTCCCTTTCCCTGATTTCAGCCCTAATTCCCATATTCACACCAATTAAGATGCTGGTTCATCAGCCCCTAGCAAGGGAGCAGTCCAAGAAATAAACCCCCAGGAAGGGCTGCTGGGTGTTCCTGCTCCACTGCCAGCCCTTCCAGCAGCCCTGGGATGCTTTGGGGCCATTCCTGCAGGAATGGGGACCCTCACAGACACAGCCTTGTGGGGCCATGGGGCTCCCATGCTCTGCTCCCCCTCAGCTTCTCCCAATGTTCTCTTGGCTTAGGATGTGTGTGGACCCCTGGAAGAGTCAGGAGGAACAGCCAAATTGGATAATGACACACACGTGGCACCATCGTGTCCTCCTGCTGTCACTGGGCTCCTGTGGCTCCAGTGCTGCCTGTGCCAACACCACTCAGGGCAGGAGCTCCCCGCGGCCAAACAGCAGGAATGGAACTATCCCCAAACAGCAGGAATGGCCCCAACCCCAAAAACAGGAATGGCTCCATTCCCAAACAGCAGGAATGGCTCCATTCCCAAACAGCAGGAATGGATGGTCCTATCCCCAAATACAGGAATGTCACTATCCCCAAATACAGGAATGTCACCATCCCCAAACACAGGAATGGCTCCACCCCCAAAGAGCAGGAATGGCCCCATTCCCAAAAACAGGAATGTCACCATCCCCAAACACAGGAATGGCTCCATCCCCAAAGAGCAGGAATGGCCCCATTCCCAAAAACAGGAATGGCACCATCCCCAAACACAGGAATGGCCCCATCCCCAAATAAAGGAATGGAACCATCCCCAAACAGCAGGATTGGCCCCATGTCCAAAAAGCAGGAATGGATGGTCTTATCCCAAAATACAGGAATGTCACTATCCCCAAACACAGGAATGGCACCATCCCCAAACAAACAGCAGGAATGCCATCATCCCCAAATACAGGAATGTCACCATCCCCAAACACAGGAATGGCCCCCTCACCAACCAGCTGGAATGGATGGTCCCATCCCCAAGCAAACAGCAGGAATGGCCCCAACCCCAAACAGCAGGAATGATGTCGTCCCCAGTGCTTCCATCATCCTGAATCGACATCATTCAAAGTAACAATCACAGCGAAACTCTGCATTTAGAGATTAAAACCAGCTGGAAAGCAGCGTGTATCCTGTGCAGAAAATGATTGTTAAGATGGTGCTTTGAGTCGAGAAAGTCAAGCCTCAAAGTTTGCTGAAATTCGATATTCTTAGCAAATATTATTGTTACTTGTTAAATATTTGGTGAAATGCAAAGATCGACACTGAAGAAAACTATCAGCAGTGGCAAAACAAAATCCACGTTAAAAAGTCTTTGAAATTAATCCATCCTTGTGAAACGTCCTCAGCTCCCTGAAACCGCCATTTCCAATGGAAATCCTCCATCAGAAAATTTCCTACAACTCTGCTCAAAGCCCGGAACCCCAGAGCTGAACCATTTCAGACACCGTTCAAAGCTATTTCTGCTAAGTCTTTAAAACCCTGTAAGACTTTATTGAGAGAAAATCCCTCTCTGTGCTGTCACTGAATTAACGCTCTCATCTCCGGGCTGGGGGGGGGACACTCCTGTCCCCCCATTCTCTTGGGACCACTTCCAGGCTGCCTCTGTCCTGTTTTCTCCCCAGGAACCCTCAGTGCCTCCATGCCACAGGGACAGGAGATGGTTTTGCTCAGTCTGTGTCTGAAATTGGGGTTTGCTGCCCAGCAGAGCCAACAGCACCGAAAAGTTCCTCCCATCTCCCCGAGAGTTCCACTTGCTGCAGAGGCTGCTGCCAGTGCCAGAGACCTCTGAGACCCTGGCCAAGCTCTTGCACCATGGGGAGAAGGTGGAACTTGATCTTAAGCAAAATAGAAATGTCGCCAAGGGTTTCAAATGAAAACCGGAGCTGGAAGGAGTGAAGTTTCCACCTCCTCTGCTCTTCTGGACAAGCTGAGGCTGAGGGGTCTGGGGGCTGCCCATTGTACCCAGCACAGGCTGGGAGGAGCAGCTGGACACCCCCAGGAAAGGGAAATATAGGAATGCCTCCTGTGTGGTTGTTCCTTGCTGTTCTCTTTTCTCCTGTTTTTTCCCCCCTCCACATTTTCCCCCCAGGTGCTCAATCCTGAAGTGTTAAAGGACAATCCTGTGTCACAGGACTTGCAAACAAGTGGAGAAAGTGACTTTATTTCTAGGTGGAAGCCAAATTGGGGAATACTGGCCGCAGCAGGTCACACCCTGTGGAAGGGTGTGTGTCTAAACTGAGCGTGCAGAAAACAGCAGCACACGGCACAGGGGAGCAAAGCAGGTCACTGAAACACTTGTCAGCTTTTCAACATTGTTCACAGACGTTTTGGCATCCCAAAAACTGACAGGGGATCAAATGTTCCCAAATGGTGAAATCTCTAAGTAAGAAAAAGGCACATGTGCTTTTGAAAGGGTCTCGTGTCCTGAGCACTGCAGGCTGCAGCAGCCATAAATTGTATTTACAGCCTTGCTGAAGCGTGTCCTGTTTACACCGTCTGATCTCTGTCCTGGAGACTGACTGAACATATCAGGGGCCGAAAAACCCATAATTCCTTTTATTTGGAATAATGGGGAGGAGCAGGATGATGCTCTCCGCATATTCCTCAGAGCTGTGTGTCTGCTGCTGCTTCAGACTCTCCAGCGAGGGCAGGTCCTTCTCTCTGACCATTGTCCCAGCACTGGGTTTGCCAGCGAGACACTCAGGGCTGCATCTAGGCATGAGCTGTGCTTCCCAGGGACATCCCAGGAGCTGGGACCAGCTGGAGGAATGTCTTCCAAGCTTTTGAGGAGACAGAAAGCTCAGGGTGTTCTTTGCTGTGCTGCCACGCAGGTTTCTCGGTGTCATTGATGTCAGGTGTGAATTCTGGTTTAACTTCCAGAACAGATAACATGTGCCTTTTCCTTGCTGTTTGGAAACTTTCCCCTGGATCTCTGTACCAGATATTTTCCTATCTGGTACCAGGGGGTGCCCAGATGCTGAAGGCAGGCTCCATCATCCATATTATAGCCTGGCACCTGATCAGGACACACCACAGAGCACCCTGTGCTCAGCAGAGCCATCCCTGCCCCTTGTGTGGCTCTGCTGTGCTCTCTGGGGCTCTCCAGGACCTGCTCATCCAGCGTCTGTTGCTGCTTTAGGCACGACCAGAGAGTTTCTTCAGCAATGGAAAAGTTATTTTCCTAAACGGACATTAATGTTTTTTCCATTAATTGGAAGAAATTCTGCGGCTATGGAAAGCCTTAAAGTGATATCACTGTGAAAAACTGCAAAAAATTCGCACTGAGAAGGGCTTATGAAATCCAGATTTTCCCAGCCAAAAGGGACTTTAAAATAATCCCCCCAGAGCCTCCAGAGCACAAGAAGTGGAGATGGCAAAGGGCCCCTCACTGGGGAAACATCATGTGGGAGGGGAGATAGTTTTGGCTGCCAGAGGGAGCATCCATGCCATGCCATGCCATGCCATGCCATGCCATGCCATGCCATGCCATCCCATCCCCTCCCATCCCATCCCATCCCATCCCATCCCATCCCATCCCATCCCTGCTCCATGCCCAGCCCCTTTGGGACACAGGGATGAGCCAGCCCAGTGGCTCATTCCAGGTGCTGTCAGCAGCCTGGATCATCTCGTTGATTTATGACACCAAGTTCCTGGAAGAAGAGGAGAAGGAACCCAACCCAAAGCAGGGCAGCCCAACGATCCCTTGGGAAGGAGGGGAGCAGCCACGGAGACACAGAGCAGCAGAACGAGCCCAGGTGTTGTGGCAGATGGGCTGAGCTCCTCCTCAGACCTTTGGCAGCTCAGGGACATGTGCAGAGGGTCCTGGCCATGGCCATCATGCCCACAGAGAGCCTGGGAGCAGCTCTGTGTGCTCTGGTGCCATCAGAGCTCTGGTCCTGCAGCCACGTGAGTGCCCAGAGCCGGCCTGGCTTGCACAGCCCAATTACCACAGGCATAATTGCTTGCAGAATTGGAACCTTCATTCGCTTTGAGTTCTCCCCAACTTGCCCAGTCCTCCAATATCTCCCTGCGCTGTCAGACATTCTCTGTTCCAACACAAATACAGATTTTTCTGGAAATGTGATTTATTTCCCCTAATTTTGATCTCTTCTTGCATTCTTCAGTTGAAGAAGCAGAACGCATGAAGAGTTTGGCTGACAGAAGTATTTGTGCAAAGGTTTCCTTTTATCCCCTCTTCCATATTTTTTTTTTGCAAAAACAGCTACCTAAATCCAAATAAGATTAAGAGAAAAACCTTTCCAATGGGTTACATTAATTTAGTTACCAGATCCTTTGCAACGATGAAAGAAGCACAATATTCTTATATAATAAGTCCTGCTTTATAAATGCATTAATTCTTAAACTATATTGTTTTAATAAACAAGGCTCTAGACATGCCCAAGGGCACTGGTATTCTCAGAAGAGTTTTCCAAGAAGGCTTGTGTTGTTGGATTATTATTCCATTACTTCCAAGTTCACTGAGTGGAGCTATTTTTTTTCATACTCATATTGCAGTAAAAACAACAACTTTCAAATACTTTCTTGGGGAGATTGGGAATCAAAATGGAAACTATTTGTGTAGGATGAGAAGTGCTGAAAGTCTCTCGGTTCGTGCAATTACATCGGGAATCTGAGGCCTGACTTGTTATTGAGGGGCAGGAGGGCGGGGAATTCAGGTCACTGCAGAGATTTCTGGGCTAATCCCACTCCTGGGGATACTCTGGGGGAGCTGAGGGGTTCAGGCAGGTCTCAGCTCTCAACAATGCCCTTCCTGGTCCAGCAGGATCTCAGGGGTGCCAGTTGGATGCTGAGTGATGCCCTAGAGGTGCTCCAGTGTTGTGTCCCTCCTTCTGGTGCTCCTCTCCTGATGCCTCTGAGCCTGGCTCCCTTCAGCTCCCCCAGATCCACCCCACACAGGTGAGCCAGAGGCTTAAAGACTCTTTAAAAATCCCATATCTTGGAATCCCCCTTTTTCTGGCTGGGCTGGGGAGCACCAAGTTGGTAAGGCATGGCTCAGGCAGGGCAGGGTGGACAGCAAGCTCTGTCTGGCTCTGGGATATCTGTATTCCCATGGATATTTCCCCAGTGAACCCCTCTGAGGGAGGGCAGGCTAGAGAGACACTAACAAAAATGATAATAAGGAGATAACTCACGTATGCCCCCCCAAACCAGCTTCTAGGTGATGCTGCACCAAGGCAGGAAAAATCTGGGAAATTTGCTGTGCCAGGGCAGTTTGTGCTGTATTTAAAGGATGAAACATTCATGGTTTATTTAAATTCATGGTTTATTCACCCCATGCAATGCTTGGTCACCTGTGGGTGTGCAGTTTTGGGGTGCTGTGTCTCACCTGACCATTCCATGCCCCTCAGGGGATGAGCAGCTCCCAGAGGAGCCAGCCCAGAGCTGCTCTGCTCCCTCACCCTTCTGTCAGCACCGGCCACTCTTTCCAAGAGGATGCAAATGAAGGGAAATCTCACCCATTTGTGCCTCTGCCGAGTATCTTCTGCCTTATTCCATGAATTATTAGCTCACTTTTATTGGGTTTGGCTTGCAGGAGGATGACTATTTCATCCATCAAATCAGAATCTTTTTTAACACTAATACTGAATTTATAGAAGTGGTTAAACGAAGTGTTGACAATATGGACAATGTGTTTCTGATTAACGCTGCGATTTAACGGGGAGCTGCCAGGGCCGGCACTCGCTGAGCAGGAGCAGCGCTTTTCCAGAGCCGCGGGCTGCAGCTCGCACTGCAGATGTCAGGGCAGGCTCTAGGGGGCTGGCTGCTGCTCCCATGAGCTGTGCTCTTCCCCCGTGCTCATACCCGAGCTGAGCTTTACCCCAATCACACCTGTGCTGGGCTCTTTTCTGTGGTCACGCCTGTACTGTGCTTTTCCTGCAGAAAAATGAATTTATATGTGTGCATTTACCTGTGCAGGGACTGAAAAGCTGGGCCCTGCAGCTTTGAAGAACATCAAAACAGATTCAAATATGGCATTCCTTTCCTTTCCTTTCCTTTCCTTTCCTTTCCTTTCCTTTCCTTTCCTTTCCTTTCCTTTCCTTTCCTTTCCTTTCCTTTCCTTTCCTTTCCTTTCCTTTCCTTTCCTTTCCTTTCCTTTCCTTTCCTTTCCTTTCCTTTCCTTTCCTTTCCTTTCCTTTCCTTTCCTTTCCTTTCCTTTCCTTTCCTTTCCTTTCCTTTCCTTTCCTTTCCTTTCCTTTCCTTTCCTTTCCTTTCCTTTCCTTTCCCTCTTTCTCTCTCTCTTTCCTTCCTTCTTTCTTTCTCTCTTTCCCTCCCTCCCTCCCTCCCTTCCTTCCTTCCTTCCTTCCTTCCTTCCTTCCTTCCTTCCTTCCTTCCTTCCTTCCTTCCTTCCTTCCTTCCTTCCTTCCTTCCTTCCTTCCTTCCTTCCTTCCTTCCTTCCTTCCTTCCTTCCGACACTTCCTTCCGACACTTCCTTCCGACACTTCCTTCCGACACTTCCTTCCTTCCTTCCTTCCGACACTTCCTTCCGACACTTCCTTCCGACACTTCCTTCCGACACTTCCTTCCGACACTTCCTTCCTTCCTTCCGACACTTCCTTCCTTCCTTCCGACACTTCCTTCCTTCCTTCCTTCCGACACTTCCTTCCTTCCGACACTTCCTTCCGACACTTCCTTCCGACACTTCCTTCCGACACTTCCTTCCGACACTTCCTTCCGACACTTCCTTCCTTCCTTTCGACACTTCCTTCCTTCCTTCCTTCCTTCCTTCCTTCCTTCCTTCCTTCCTTCCTTCCTTCCTTCCTTCCTTCCTTCCTTCCTTCCTTCCTTCCTTCCTTCCGACACTTCCTTCCTTCCTTCCTTCCTTCCGACACTTCCTTCCGACACTTCCTTCCGACACTTCCTTCCGACACTTCCTTCCGACACTTCCTTCCTTCCGACACTTCCTTCCTTCCTTCCTTCCGACACTTCCTTCCTTCCGACACTTCCTTCCTTCCGACACTTCCTTCCTTCCTTCCGACACTTCCTTCCTTCCTTCCTTCCGACACTTCCTTCCGACACTTCCTTCCTTCCTTCCTTCCTTCCTTCCTCTGACACAAAACCACAAAAAAGAGGATTGTACCAAGCAAATGGCTTTGAACAAAAGACAGAGGAAGAGAAGGATGTGTGTGCAGAGCCAAGGTGCAGGATAAGCGAATTCTGCTACCTGGAGCCTCCTCTGAGTGCTCACAGGCCAGGGAGATTTGATCCCCTCCTTCCCTCTCCTCACTAATCACCTTCACAGCAACACTGAACTTCTGAAATTCAACAGCTACTAAAATATCAAGTATTTAGGGCTGGGAAAACCTTGCGGAGTGCGAGGTTTCAAGAGATGTTTTGGCTTCTCTCGAGTTCAGAGCTGCTGTTAGAATTTTGGGGTTTTTCCCCCCTCTGGTTTTACATCTGCTGGGTTTGCTGCTTGTTCCAGAGGAAAAAAAATTAAGATGTCTTCCCGATGTGCAGCTTAGGGTTAGAAGAGCCAGGAAAGCCCAGGCAGGGAATGGACCAGGAAATTGACCCAGGTAGGGCTGGAAGAGCCAGGTAAGCCCAGGAATGGAGGAACACATGGAATTTCCCTGCAGCACAGTGTGACCTGCCTCCTGTTCATCCCTCTGCTCATGGCCAGCAGAGGTGTTTGTCTGGCTCCC